>NW_027279830.1:0-669109 GCF_046629955.1 Centroberyx affinis | reverse complement strand
TTGACCTTTAACCCCAGTTGGGTCAACAGGGTGTGTTGGTGTGCTGAGGAGGGACAGGAGGGTACATTGCTCCCCAGACCGTTAAGAAGCCATGTAGGGAACAGCTGAGCAGCGTCTGACAGTGGGGTCAGAGGAAACGTCACAGGCTCCACAGGCTTACCTTGAGGGGAACAGGCTGACTCTAAGGACAGGAGTAGGAGGACGCAAAGCATATAGACTCATACATGCGTCACATTCGCAGTGCAAGCACAAACGTGCATACACATGCAGTGTTTATACATGTGCAGGGCCAGACAGAAGTATTGGGAAGACAACAGAACGGACAAAAGAAGTATTTCAACATTGGACACTTGAGAGAGACAGAAACTTTGTCATCAGAGTAAAAGTTTTGACCACTAATTTCAGCTAAATTTGCATCTCACAGAGGACTGTCATGCTGATATACCAGACCATGTGTGAATGCTATTTGCCCTCTTAGTTAATTGGCTCCACAATGACTCATCGCTTTGAGTAGGAAGATGGCATCACTAAGGAATGGCCACTTCCTGGGGTTAACGCCCTGCTGAGCAGCAGCCATTTAGATTAATGGACTGACTGCTGCAGCCCACTTTTCAGTTTCCCTCCCTCGTCTTCTCAGACTGTTTCAGTTCTCTCTCTGTTTACATTTTGCCACCTGAATGGAATAATACTTTTAATCCTTCACAACTGAGGGCATGTGAAAATTATCTTTATCTTTTTATTATGTTTAAGATGACAGTCTAACATTCAGATCTTCATATCAGTCACTCCGGTTGTTCTGACTTTTACCCTTTAAGCGTAATTGCATCCGGTGGGTTATAAGCAAGAGACCAGACACCATTATCCATGACTGATAGCCTTTTAAAGGCTTGAAAAGTGCTCTTCTTAACTTAACATAGCCTACATACAACATGACTGAAACGGAGACTTCATATGGAGTGTCAGGTTTTTCCATTTATTATGGACTAATGTAAACAGAAGACATGGCTGAAGAATTTACAGAATATTATTGGATGTCTGGCTTCTCTCTTACTCTCCTGTGTTGCTGTGTTTCTGAGGCCTGTTCCTCTTCGTTTCACCAGCACAGGATGCCCCTGTCTAAACACAGGCCACGTTCTTTTCTCATAACACACACACACACACACACACACACACACACACACACACACACAAACACACACAATTTGTGTTTTGGCATTGGCTCTCAAACGTATACTACATCTCTGTTTTCTGTAACTTACTGTCACAGACAGAACAAGCTTAAACGGTGTCAAACTTAAAGTCACTGAAATGAAAAATGACGTTTTCGCCTTTTTAGCTCATTCTAGCCATCATACAAAAATGAGAGTTAAAGCACAGGTGCAGTCTTGAAATCACTTCTAGTGCTCAGTGGGAAAAGTTAAATTATACAAAGTTAACATGAACAATAAGCTTAAACTTATATTCTAGTTCATCTTTATATAAGGTTACATAGTTTGTGAGTTTTCTCTTGCTTGCCGAGGCCAAATAGGGGGAGGGCCGAGGCTATGATTATTGTGGCAAATTCTAAACTGTTAAGACTAAACTGCCAGTTTGCGTTACTGTTGTAGCTCTCCCCCAAGAGGTAACAAGAGGAGGGGACAGGCTGACTGGAGTTTTACACAGAGGAGCTCCATTCGGCTAAAGTGTTCCTGACTGTTGCTGTGTGCTCTGTGTGCTTCCGTAGGGCAGGAGCATGCAATGTGAGTCAGACCGCAGTCAAAAACCCGGACAGAAATGGCCCACAAATTTACCTAGGGTCATTTATGATTGCATCAGCAACCTGTCACTCAAAAACTTTAACTTTCTGCTCATGACCTTGGTGGTGATAAAAAAGCTGGTGCCCTCTAGTAAGGTCCTGGTGTCCCCAACTCCTCCAACTGTGACGGCTCTACTGTGGAGAAACTTAAACTAGTATAAGGCCTAAATGGTTCTAAATGGGACAGTAGAAACCTGGACAGAGCTACAGCTTGAAGCACCCCACTGACTTAATTTGCCATTTTGTCTTCTCTGTTTTATTTGAACTGTTGCAGTTTATAGGAATCTGAGGTCTGAATCTGAGTTTTGTTTAAATACCAAGCCTTGGTGGCTCAGTTGGCTGCCATATATCACAACGCTCTGGGGCTAAATCTGACCTGGGACCCTTGTTGTATGTCAGCCCCCTCTCTCTCCATATGTTCCCTGTGTCTATCCACTGTGACTATCACATAAAGGCAAAAATGCTCCCCCCATCCCCCCAAAAAAATCCTGATGTAGAAACTTGGAGCTAGTAGTAATGTGGTTGATAAGATGAACTTTTTCGATCATTGTTGTAACAATCACTTCTGGACACAAACAGACTCAGTGTAAATTTAAATTATTTGCCGACATTTACCAACCAACTAGTCACATCATTTGAGCATGGAGCGAGTATGATTGGTGGAGCAAGAGCTCAAAACCCTCCTTGCTAGACAGACATGTTACAGTTTGCTGAAAGGAAGCTCTTGCTGAGCCACGTCCAACATCGCAAAAGATGTTTGGGTCAGTGCTTCACTCTCTGCTTCCACACATGCTGTCTCCCTTCTGTTGGCTCCTCAAAGCTCTCTTGGATCCTTTCACTGTAATAACAACACTTAATAGAGCCAGTTCATCAAAGCTGTGCTGTCAGCTATGTTACTTGTAGCCTCAGCTTATAGATGTTAACTTGTAACTGTACCAGATAAAAGCACATAAATCTGACTCTTTGATGACAGCAGAGCCTGACAGTAATATGCTGTTCTGCAGGATGCACCGCCCCGAATGATGCTATTACTTTACACACAGGTAATGCTATTAAGTTATCTAATAGGCTTAGTTCTGTGCGGGGTAAATTGATAGGTGTGAGAGATTTAGAAAGCCTTAAAAGCTGTTACACTGCAGTAATGAAAGCAAAAAAAACAACAAAAAAAAACAGGGACAGAGCCACAGCGAATCTACGAAGCCAATACCTGCAGGGCCATTTCAGAACCAGGGACAGCTCCTCAGGTTTAGGCTGGGTGAGGCACTTGAAGCGAGGTGCGATCCAGTCCAAGTGCTGCAGCCAGTTGGCACGTGGACCTGGACACACCTGAGGTAAATCAACTAATCAGTGCAGCCTCAAATCACCCAGCTTGCTGACAGGACAGTTGGTCAGTTGGGAAAGAGAAAGCCAAGCAGACAACAGCTCTAACACACACGAAGGGACTGGTAAAGGATTGCTGAGAGTGCAGTCGAAACTTTTGTGTTGTTGGGATGTCGTAGGTCCTCCTGGTGTTTTGTGGCTCACCTGGTCTTTCTCTCTCTCTCTCCTCCGCCTAGGAAGGACAAGACCAACAACCAGGGCTGGTGGGGGACAAGCTGGGCCCCTATGTCTACGTGTATATAAAGGCTCACCACTCTCTCTGCTCTCCTCTGCAGGCAGAGAGGAGCCTGTCAAATCAATGCTCCAGGATGGTTGGAGTGGCGGACATTTTTGTGTGTCATTGGGCTAGCTTCCATATAAACCTCGGCAGGAGGTACAAGGACCAGCTGAAGACTTCACTGAGGAAGTGCAACGTCAGACCCGAGGACCTGGAGGTTGCTGCTGCTGACCGCGACTCCTGGCGGCAGTGCTGCCTAGATGGAACTCGCAGGCTGGAGGAGGAGAGGACTGCCAGAAGACAGCAACAGAGACTCAGGAGGAACACACCCATGGTTGCCAGTACTACCACCACCACTACAATTTACACATGCCCCACCTGCAATAAAATATGTGGTTCCAGGATTGGACTCTTCAGCCATCAAAGAACCCACCGTTACAGGACATAAGTGGACGTTGTCATCGGATTCGATGGACAACCATAAGCAAGCAAGCAAGCGTGTGTGTGTGTACAGGTTCTTGTAAATTACCTCATGAGTTGGACACTGTACAGTACTGTAATAAAGAGCTTTATGGTATTGATGCTTCACGAGGAGCCTGTAAAATGACAATCAGTGGGTTTTATTATGATTATCTCACCTGTGAGTTAATTAACATGGTAATTAATTACAATGGGAAGAAGGCACCATTTTGCACAAATGCAAATACAGGACACATGAATTAAACCCTGCAACATGGAAAGCATGAGAAGCTGAAGGCAAATTAATCATCTCAAACACAAAGAAAACAAACCACTGCATCATTAAGACAGTCCAACCTCATTTCACATCCTTAGTATCTGCAATAAAACCATTATCTGTGGATAGAATGCTGTTCAAAAATTATCATTCAAACCTGCATATGTTTTCTCAGATCTCTATTCACACCAGCACAAGCGCACAGATTTTTCATTTCACACGCAGGCTGGAGAGTGTGAGAGCTCTCTTCCGTTGCAGTTGTTGGTTCAGGTTACCTCTGCCGCTGGCGGGAAGTAAACCTGCTGTGACCTTGACCTTGGCCCTGCAGATCTGCTCAGTGCAGCAGAATCCCACTCCTCCTCCCTGCATCACTCCCTCTCTCTCTCTCTCTCTCTCTCTGACACACACAAAAACACTAAGTCACCCACTCCTTCACTCCCTCCCTCATTGTGGGTGTCAATATTTTAGCATATCATAACGCTTCTTTAGTGTCCCTCACGCAATGAGAAACAGGGGGAAGGGGTGAACCTTTTCTGCATGTTTGATGTATGTCATTGTGGACACAAGGACAGACCCCAGATTGGTGCACAGTCGCAACAGAATCCAAAGGAGTAAAAAAAAAAACAGCAAATGGACGACAAAAGCCTCATTGTTGCCATCTCTGGCCATCCATGTCTCTATCAAAACCAAAATGCAATAGTAAACATTTTGGAGGCACGATAACCAAGTGGTTAAAAAAAGCAAAAGAATTCTCCCTCATGTAATCCAATTCTAAGGGAAAATGTTGGAAAAAATATTAACATTTGTTTAGCCCACAAAATACAACTTCTGGCCAACCTTAGGGATGATGGAGCAGTTGAAGATTTGCACTCATCCGATCCTTCATTGTGTATGCAACTTCATTATTGCGTTAATCTCGCCGTCAAATTTGTCGCCCATATGAATGACTTGCCGTATCGTTAGCTAACGTTGCGAAAAGATGTGAACGAGGCGTCAGGCTGTGTCCAACTGTTTGACAGCAAATATTATAGTATCTCAGTTGACATCTCAGACAACACTGGTCTAATTTTGACAAAACTTGGAGGGATGAAGCATCTTTGCACTGTGTTACAGCATTTTAAAAATTATACTGACTGTCCTAATAAAGCTATAATTAAAGGTCACAATGCCCTAACTGAATGGCCCATGAGTTGCCTGCATCATGCTTCACTTGTTTTCTTATTGTTAAGATCAAGACTTGGTTGCCAAAGACTCCACATCCACCGTTATCCCCCTACAGCTGTAGCGAAGTAATAAGACTCTCTGACATCCCAGTGTCAGGTTGCTGATATAATAGGCGAGCTACTGTACATTTTTGTTCGCCTGCTGCCTTGTTGCATGTCATGGCCTGAGAAGCTTCTTGCTAGAGGTGTGTGTTGCTCTCTAATGCACACCAGGAAGTGCGGGCAGCTGTGTGCATGGGGGAGTAAGGTTGAAAGGCACTCGCTGAAGTGTATGTGTTGTTATATAAGAATTGCTCCACAGCAATAGGAGGTAATGCACTCCATGATGCACACACATAGAGACGTATACACCGTAAGGCTTGCACGCTCCTGTCCAACAGACTTTCATAGGACTGTCTCATCTCTCCCTCTTTGTGTTTCTTTTTTGACATGCAGTCTGACTCGCTTAGCTGCAGCTTGGTAAGATTTGGCCGTTCACTCCATTAATTAGCTGGCTAACCACAAAACATCACAACTTGAAAATATCAAGCACATCTTGGGTACTTAGAATCAACATTAAGTTTCAGCACTGGAGCAAGACAACAACATAACAAATAAACAAACATTTTATTTGTCCCCCAATTGCTTATTTTTCTTAACAGCTAACTATTAAAACAATGTATTTTTGGCAATATACAGGAAATATTCATTTGAGAAAATAACCTTTATGCATTTATGTTGTAGATAATGGCCAGTTTTGGCCGGGTGAAACACGGCTTGCTGAGCTTCAGTCCAGCCAAGTAGGGACAGGCTCTAAAATCAGAGATGTTTACTGTGAGCCAGCCAAGCCACAGCAACAACTAAACATTGGCCAGTAGAGACAAGTCATTATTCATAGAGCCTATTACAGTAGTTAATGCTAATAAACAACCAACTAACCCTGCTATATAATTGTAGAAAGTGGATTGGTATGATCATGTTTGCAGCTCGCTCTCTGACCAATAGTAGAGCCTAATGATTCATCAGCAGACCATCTTAGTGAGGGACAAGCTTAATTTGTGTGTGTGTGTGTGTGTGTGCGTGTGTGTGTGCGTGTGTGTGTGTAGTTTGCTCATGTAGCTCAGTGTCGAGAGGAGGGCTCCTGCTTTATGACCCTACAGTATTTCCAAACATCTTATTCAGACTCTTCACCAATATAAACCTGCTCTGCCCTCATTCTGTATGATCTTTGCCCACTCAGAACTATTCTTTATTGTTAAAGTTAGGCTAAAATTTTATTTGAACTATGCTATTCAAGGATAGAGTGTTGTAGCCTAACTGTATTTTAAACAAAATTGGAAAGTAACTAAATACTGTTAATTAAACATTCTACTTAAGAACAATTCAATATTTCCTTTTTAGGGAAATTAAGGGGCAGCAGAGTGGAGTACAGAGTAGAGAGACTGGCAGCAGTCTCAAATATCCCAGTTTTTACTCAGCCACATTTAAGCTATCTAATGCATCTAGTTTATAATTACCTGATGGAATAAATAATGCAATTTTGACTATGAGCCAGCCATCTTTAAGAGGGAGCAATCAATGTGTGCAAATAGACTTTAATATTTTGAAGATGGAAAGCTTCCTAGCACTGAAGTACAATGATGTTATATTGAACACATGCTTTGGCATTTGATACCCAAGTGCATGTTATATCAATGTACAGTAATATCAAATTCAATACTTTTGCTCATGGATACTCTTTTACCAGATTGGTATTACACCATAGTATTTCTACTTTTACTTAAGCAACCAAATTGTATCGTCAAATTGGGAAATAATCTGTGTAACCAGTAGCTTTGTTACACCGGTTAAATTTGGCACATTTCAAATTCACACTGTATGACACAAAGTAAACAAACTCTTCCACAGAAGCATAAGGTCACCACCATTTAGTTCAAAGATGAACTAGAAGTAGAGATGACTATTCACTTACAGTTGAAACAGTACAGCACATTAAGCAGATTGCCCCTCTATACGTGCCTTGTGCCATACATAGATGTGGGCACACACAGATGGTGTAATATTCTGTCTTCACTCTTCACTGAGATGGGCTGATGAGATGCAGAGTGACAGCCTACACGGCACACACATGTAAAGCCACATGGCACATACAGCACTCTACTGTGGGCAAACACACAGCCAACTGCATGCATGATGTGTGGAAGAAAAAAAATCTAAATTCATTTTCGTTTGAGGATTTAAATTCGAGTCAGTTAATTTTTGCCAGTGACAGAAACAAAATAGATATAATGGGGATGATTGAAAATGCAGTGCCTAATGTTTTTCCCAACAAACCTCTCAAAGAAGGAGTGGTGATCTGAGATTGTCTTATTCCCTCTAGGATGAAATGGAAGATTTATGCTACAAGAGCTCTCTTACTCTGAGACGCCTGATACATCCCAGCCCTCATCTAGAAAAACTGTATCTGACTACAGTCTGTGTCTGGAGACTGTGGTTTTACTGGGCAACTCCCAGGTGTCAAGGTCTGCAACTGTGTGAATGTCAAGCGGGGCGGCGGTGGAAAAGGGCATGCATGCTCAGTCAACCTTCGCTGAATGAATAAAAAAACAAAAGATTAAAAAGTCTCTTATGCCAGTCATTCAGCAGATTCCTCATGAGTTTTAATTTAAACGTACAGCTGAAGGGGTTTTTGACTGAAGACTGAGGAGCTTAACCGATAACGTGTTCCATAACCTGTCCTCGTCTCTCTTCAGGTCTTTTCCCACTGGTGCTGCCTAGATCTTCCGGCTGCGGCTCCCCAGAGCGCCACACAGATTTCTAAATGAGGAGCTTTCACCAGCCCGGGCTTTCATGGACTTTACCCCAGCCGTACCCTCTAGGTCAGGGATTGATTTCTCTCCCTTTGTGATTCTACTTCCTATGGGAGCTGCAGAGCATCCTCACATTTTTGTATCCTTTCACAAGGTATTAGGATCTAAATTGGCAGGAAGCAATGAGAAAATTTAATCTTTTCAAATTTAATTAGGCTAGCTTGGTCTTAACCAATTATGTCACCCTCTGATCCCATAGCTGTGCATTCATTTGCTGCTAGAACATTTACAGAAAACCGTGTCTAACCTTTGGATGGCAAACTTAAAGCAATATTCCATTTTTAACATTGTCTGGGAGGTTATTTGGCACTTGATTGCCATGAAAACCATAATATAATCTAGTAACCAAGACCAGATGCAGCTGGGACGAGTTTGTAGCATTCAAAGTTTTACTCCCCATTCATTTGAATGAGGCCACAAAAATAGCCTGAAAATTTACATTTAACACGTTCATGAACAGATTCAACAACAGATCCTGCTTTTAAGACAACAAAGCAGTCCTGGGTCCGTCGTCATTTTGTTGGACCCACAGTCAGTTGAAAATCACAACAGTGGGATCTGTTTTTGAATCTGTTCACCAACGTGTTAAATGTCAGTTTTCAGGCTACTTTCGTCACCTCATTCAAATGAATGGGAAGTAAAAATCTGAATGCTACAAACTTGTCCAGCTGCATCCAATCTTGTTGAGTTTTTTATATTCTGGTTTTCATGGCGTTCAAGTGCCAAATAACGCCCATGTCAAAACTAAGTGGAATATTGCTTTAAGCCATGTTGTATCACGCCAGTCATGGACGACGACAACAGACTGGCCCTCCCTACACTCCAGTACATGGTAGTGTGGTGGGCAGGCTACACTGCTACTGCGTGTTACCTATAAAGAGGGTTTTTGACAGCAGGGAGAACTGCTCCCTCCCACAGGCTCTTAGTGCCTCTGTTCATCACTACCTCAGCAGATCTGTAGCTACAGTGGGACACTTAGGGGAGAAAGTCTCCACCTGGCAGGCTGTTAATAAAGGTGACAGTGGGAGCAGAGGAGAGGAGGAGGCTGCTGGTGTTGAGCCCCGCTGACTGGAGGCAGAGGAGCACAAAGCTTTGCCTTCTGTCCAGTGACACTCTCTGCCTACTGTATATACAGCATATATAAACACAGACGCAGATATATAGATAGCATGTATACTCTTGTGTTTCTGTCTGACTATAACTGTCAGTCCGTGCGTCACAGTATATCGATCTACCTGTACATTCCTCTTCATACAGAACCGCCCTTGTTTTCTTTCCCTACACCCTCTGTTCTCCCCTGTTGCTGAGCCATAAATCACTGTCCAAGCAGCAACAGCAGTCATTTTGTATCCAGGACTGCTGCTGTTTATTTCTCTCTCTCTCTCTCTCCCTCCCTCTCTCTCTCTATTTGTCTTCCCCAACCCCCCACCCCACGATGCTAGTGCCATTACCCAATAACTATAAGATGCTCAGTATTTTAAAAGTCTGCTGGCTCACCCGTTACTTAGCAACAGCCATGGAGAATGACTCTGGAGCTAACATGGCTGCCACTGAAAACTGCATGGATCCATCTGTTTTCATCTGCAGCTCTGCCCCCCTCTCAGTGGCTTTGACCTGAGGTAAAGCCCAGGCTCCCAAGTGGAGAGAGTAGGAGGAGAGGTGGGGTTAGTGAAAAATAGTGCAGTGTCTGTGTATTTGTTTTCAGGGAGTCGTTTTTCGTGTGTGTTTCACATGCGGTTTTTGTAGAAACAACAGCAGACACATTCACTCAACCACTGTTTCATTTACATATTGCATTACCCTTGGTTGGATTCATATGCTTCATGTATCCTCTGCAGCTTCCATGTCTGGCGGTCCATGTGTGCCTTCTTATCACATCATTGCTCTCTGGCAAGTCTCACACACGGCACAAACGGGTTTTATCATGCAGATACTATTGTGGGTTATTGCTCTTTTCCACTGCAGAGTGCAGCGCAGACCTGGACTCTACCTACGGCATCCTAGCATCAACAATTCCTTTTTTACATTTCCCATTCTCACACAGATATAAAGGTTAACCATTACTGCTAGAATTATCCATTTTACTGGCACAGCATACCTAAATTATATTATAAGATGGTCTTGTATTTCAAATTAACTTGCAATCGCAGCCAATCCCATCTTGGCTCTAATTTTTGGTTGCCATATAAAATCCAAAGTAAAAATGCATGCAATCCATTTAGCTGCTGTCATCTTATATTATTTAATTCATATGATGTTGCTATTTTAGGAGTGCTTCCATGTACATGTAATGCTGTTGCATCTTCCAAGTTATGCTAAATCAAATGCAAACTAAATTTAGAAGTTCTAACCTGATTATAAACACCATTTGATTTCAATTAAATTGAGCATCTTACATTCAAACTGGCACTCACACTTGTGCCCCTAATTGTTTTTTTCCCAAGCCACATGTTTTTAATTTTGAGGAGTGTGTGAAAGCAAAATGCTTGCATTGTTGAACCTGTTCAGCTCTTTTCAGTGCTGTTTTGCTCTTGAGTGTGAAAACATATCTTGTGTCAGCGCCATTCCAGCCAAGCCCAGAGCCAATGTTGCCGTGGTGATGCAAGGTCTGGCAGTGTGAAATCAAAGCGCTGCAGTAGTGTTGAGTTACAGGATGTACAGCAACCATGTTGCACCGAGATGGAGAGCTGTGCAGACCATGAACACCGCAACCACACCATGGGTTGTGACGACTGTACTAGTGACAGATAACAGGTGGACACTGACACACACTGGCAACTCAGTGACTAATTTTTATGCTGACACAGAGATAGGTGTGATTTGTGTGTGTGTGTGTTACCATATGCTGATGTTGTGAATGTGTCTGCTTTTGCTCTGTGCTTCTTGATTATTTGTATGCCTTATGCATGATTGAGAGTGAGTGAGCAAGAGAGAGAGACAGAGAGAGAGAGAGAGAGAGAGAGGGAGAGAGAGGGGACAACAGTCCAAGGCTACAGATTTAATCTGGCTGCTGTGGTCATGTGATTAATCGTGGCCAGGGGCCAGTGGATAGTGTAATTTATGGTAGGGGGGGGGATCAACACATTTGGATGGTTGCTGCTCCTCAGGGAAATCTCACTCTTAAACCAATCCAGTATTCTTCTCCCTCTCTCTGTGACCCGCCATAATATGACAACTGTGACAATTGTGTTTTGGGCAAGCTAGCCAGTTGTTATGAGTCTGACTGAAGCAGCTATATAGGTGTTGAAATATGGTACCAATGTAGCTCTATTAAGAAGATGAGGTAAAGATACTATAGGACATTTTCTGAGACATTTGCCCATGGCTGCTATACTTCATGAATGCAAATGAAGGATCAAACCACTCAGCGATTCTTATGTTTGAGGGCAGGCAAGGGACACAGATTTGAATAGTGAAAGAAGTGGGCACCTTAAACACTTTTAATATTATTGTTTTTAATGTTATTTCATTGTCTTGGGAAATCTATTTGGCCTACAGTGTGATGAGAGTTGGAGTAGTACGTGGTTGTTGAGGTATGAGGACGGAGCAGAGTTTAGAGAGGATGTAGCCAGTGTAATTCTCCTTTCCACATCAGAATCAGTATCACCAAGACCCAGTAAATTACATTGACCAAGATGTGGTGGTGTCATATTGAGAGCCTGCTGAGGACTGTGCGTCATTCACAGTGTCCACTGTCCTTTTGGCGAAAGACCATTTCACTCCTGCTGTGGTGACCTCTCCATCCTCGGTCTCCTTCAGGCCACTGGTGTGTGGGTGTTTGTGTGTGTTTTTGTGTATCTTTGTGTGTGTGTGTGTTTGTTTAATCCTCTTTCCAACCCAAGAACTGTAAATAAACTTGAGAGGAGTCAGAGGAAGGAGAGGTCGGAGGTGTTGGAGATTTTTGGTGAATTTTCTGTTGTTGTCATAGCCGCCAATATCAAGCGGTGCTGATAGCAGCAGTTTCCCACTGACCTTCCCCACCAGCTGCTCACCAGCTTGCCCCATCCAGCAGGAGTTACCTGGCTTCTGCACTGGCTGTCTGCCTTTCTCCTTGGCAATTTATTGTGGTGTTATTCGTTCCTGATAGAGTTTATGTCTAGATTTACTTTCCAGTAGATGGGCCGTCTCAACAGCTCCGTGGTTTATATGCTGCAGTTCTCACTTGTTTGGGTTTGTTTATTAATCTTACCAAATATGTAAATATCATGACAGTGATGTGCTGTCTCACCTCATGTTTTGCATAGCTACATAGTACAAAATGGTGGATGCTCTGCAGCTCCCACTCTAACTGCAAATACGTGTGTCGCGATGTTGCTGTTTTGCTGTTATGTTTATTGTATTGAGATGAATTAGACCGAGACTTGGTTAATGTTTAAAGGATAAGGCTGGTGTTTTTTAATGCATTGCTTACCATCCTATATTAACAAATCCTATGAAAATAACAAAATCAGCAATGATTTTGTTTGGCCAACAAGTCTCGTCCATGTAGCCGGTGTCCAATGAAGCCATGTCCCAGCAGCCATAGAACTCCCTTGTATTAAAAAAACGATTAAAACACATCAAGGAGCCATGCCATTGCTCTGGGCAGCATATTTCATCATCACGATGCACCGGGCCAGCCGACTTTTTCCTCAAACAACTTAATAAGCCGGCTGTAAACACTTTGCGATCTCAGGAAAGTAGTTCCGTAGCACCGAAAATAGTCCCCAGCGTAATGAAGAATTTGTTTCCATTTGAATTTGATTTGGTAGTAACTACAACAGCCTGACTTTTCGTGGTAACAGTTAACGATTTTTAAAATTGAAACTATGTCTTTGTGAGTTGTATTTCAAGGTTTTTAGCTGACAGTTGGAGCCAATTACTTCCGGGTTGACGGCTAAAAACGGTACGTGGGAAGTCAGAAAGTAACGGGAGTAGAGCAAACGCATTGTTGATTTTGTTATTTTCATAGGATTTGTTGACGGTAAGCAATGCATTAAAAAACACCGGCCTTATTCTTTAAGGGTTGATGCCCATTTGGGTTTATAGGAGTCTGTGAACAGTCCTCATGGTTAGATTATTAAACACAAGCAGAATGCAGGAGGCATTTGAACACCAATCTTGTGCTCCTCTGATATCCTCTCTGCCCTTGAGGACTCAGTAAAGACTCATGTTTACTGGGGCTTTAAATTTGACACTGAATCAATAATTGAATTGATTGGCATCTTCACAGAGATTCTGTGACCTGTCAATCCCTGACAATCCAATAAAAGTAACCTGACTCTGTGGGGTATCAGTAAGTGATAGATCGAAAAGAATAAAAAGACATATCAATGAAAGATGTGCATATTCTCATTGTACAGACTTTCGTGTTTTCTCTTTCCACCAAGATGGAGTGGAAACAATATTAAAATTAGAAGGGCACTCAGAGAGCGCAGACCTCCGCCAAGGTTCGTGCTATTATTCAGGGTTCCTACACCTTTCCAAAGTCAAATTCAAGCACTTTTCAAGCATTTTCAAGGTGCATTTTCAAGCTTTTCCAGCACCTTACAGCTGTGGTAAATTACATATTTATATACATATATATACTCAAAATGATTATTTCACTTCTTCATCACATTAAATCAGATGTTATTGTGCTATAAACAACCAAAATTATGTTTCATGACAGCAATGCTGTAACGATTATGTAGTGACCATTAATACCAGAGATAGTATTAGTGGAAATAAACGGGATGTTTTTCTTAACAAATATTGCTACTCCCCTGGCTCTCACATTAAATTTAGAATGATATATTTGGGTTATCCAGTTCTTCTTAAGTTTGTAACGCTTTTTTGTGAAGGTGTGTTTCTTATAGGAATATAATATCTGATTTAAAGGTTTGGAGCTGTAACCAATCAGTTGGTGATAATACGTCTCATGAAATAAAATAAGTGCTAATATGATGATTGGGGTGATCTCAGGTTGGGCTGGAGCTGCATTACGAACAATGGGAGAGGGATTTAAAAAGAAGTGGGCATTTAGGAGGCAGGAGGGTCTACTGAAAGATAATATGGAGCATTACGGAGTACAACACCACCACTAACTATGACCTCAATCAGGGATGCAAACTCATGGAGAGTGAAAAAGGTGACAGATACCAGGGCAGACACATAACTACTCAGAAATCATTCACCTTAAGTGCCCTATAGGTCACTAGTTTGCATCCCTGCTCAATGCTAAACATATAATTGAATTAACACCTCTATGACAGTGTCAAAAAACTGAACATTATAGGCATCATAAAAGTAAACTTTATGGCAGAACAGTTGTATTGGATTGTAGTAGAGTAGTAAGAGATGATGACGGGACAACAAGGGGGGAAATGAAGCGGAGTCTGTAACTTAGTTTACATTTCAAACTACATTACAGTTAACATTAATAGCTATGTCATTTAAAGGTAATGTTAGCTGTTACGTTGCATATTCCATAAAGGAACGTGCCGTAATTGACATGCAATACTAGTACTACTATATTGTATCACCCTCGATCCCTCCTGAAAATCGACTATCATTTGTATTTTTAGTTTTCAAGCCAACGCTCATTGAAACGGCAACCTCCCGGCATGTCGTCTGTTAGCCTCCCACTCACTGTCCCATCAGAGGGCACACATCAAAAAAGACTGACACACATGCGCAGAGTGGCAAGTCGAGCAGAGTCATCTTCATTTTGTGCGAAAGTCAAAAGCAATTAGGCTCTCTCTCTCCGACTTATTTTATTTCTTTATCTAAAAATCG
This sequence comes from Centroberyx affinis, assembly GCF_046629955.1. Classification (NCBI taxonomy): domain Eukaryota; kingdom Metazoa; phylum Chordata; class Actinopteri; order Beryciformes; family Berycidae; genus Centroberyx; species Centroberyx affinis. The sequence continues at coordinate 654,153 of NW_027279830.1, read as the reverse complement.
AACTTTTCATTTAGATAGCGATTTATTATGAAAGTAATGCAATTAATGTGACAATTTCAAGCAGTTTCAAGCACTTTATTCAAAATCTAAGCACTTTTCAAACCTTGAAAACACAGCATTAAAATTCAAGTGTTTTCAAGGATTTCCAGCACCCGTAGAAACCCTGTATTATTGCTTGTTTGTGAGTCGGATCCGGATCCGCTTTAATGGGTTGGGTCATGTCTTCCTTGGCCCATGCTACACCCTTCCACGAAGTTTCATGAAAATCGGGCCAGTAGTTTTTCCGTAATCTTGCTAACAGACAAACAAACAAACAAACAAACAGACAAACAAACAAATGGCACCGAAAACATACCCTCCTTGGCGGAGGTAAAAATGTGGAGAGGTGCAGTAAGCCTAGTAATCTCTCAATCCACTTTAAAATTCCTAATCATGCATAATCTGGTTGTAGCTTGTAATTAACCAGCCAGTGAACTTGCTCATGTATTGATGGTGCTGTGCATAATTAGCAAATATAAATCACAGCAATGAGACAACTGAACGACACAATTAAGATTTTCTTTTAATAAGTCACTTTTGTCTTTTTTCAGAGCCGTTTCTCCATTAGCTTTGTGGTTTAGCTCAGTTTCACTGAGCCACTGATGGGATCACGTTGACTGGCCTGGTCGATCAGTCAAACCTGCAGAGCAGAGCTGCATGGCTGCTTAAAGAGATTGAGAGTAAAGCAACAAGGTCCTGTTGTTCTTATTCCCTGGAGTGATGTGTTATTTCTCTGGCTTTAGACTCTCCGGTCAGGGCTTCTGTTTGGAGCATACATACTAAAGTGTGTGCAAACCTGACCAGTCTAATTTGGCTTGCTGAGAGTGTAGACAATCACAGCAATGCTATTAACAAATGGTGCATACATAAAGATTACTGTTATACTGATGATGGATTGATATCTGTCACTATGAAAAATTGTTAACATACAGTCATTGGCTTGACATCTTTAACTCTGCCTGACCTTAGAATTGGTATATCCATTTTAAACACTTTCCTTAATGAAGTTGCATATTATTTTTCCATTTGTACTGGCTGTTTATTATTAAACACCACTGTGGTTTCTGTCCTCCTTTCCATCCTACTTCCCCCTCCCCCTTTCCTCTTCTCATGAGGTCTACACTCCAGTCTTATCACATTATCTATGTTCTCATAATACCCTGGTGTTTTTTATTATGCCTCACGTGTCAGTGCCGAGAAGAGACACAAAAACAATTTCTTTGCCTCCAATTTGCGCTACTGAGATTTATTCAGCAGACAAGTAGGCTACCCCCTCTCAGGCCATTACAGTACATCGCTCCCTCTTCCTCCTCCTCCTCCTCCTCTCCCTCCACCCCCTGTCACTCCCCTGCGCTCTTGCTCTCTCTCTCTCTCTCTCTCTCTCGTTCAACACACGCACCCTCTCCTTCCTACCTCACAGACGTTTGGGTGCCGCCGCCGCCGCCGCCGCTGCTGCTCCTGCAGCCTCTGACTGGGTTTTTTTTTCCCTCTCTCTCTTTCTCTCTCTGTCTGCCTCTTTCCTCCACTGAAAAGTACCACTATAGGCCGAACCAAAACAATGACCCGGTCCTGACTAAAATTGAATGGATTAGCCAATCTATTCTGAGCTCTAATGAGATTAGAGAGTCAGTGCAGACATGGGTTACGGCGGCGTGGTACCTTTTGTTGAGCTCCTTGGGGAACGTTTTCCCTGTCAGTCCTCCAGACGTGGAAATGGCGTTTTGATGCTGAAGCGAGAGCTGCCGGCAGTGGATGCCAGGGGACAATAACAGACATTTGAATGAATGCTCACCTATGCCGCTTTTGTGGCGCGCGGATTCCTACAAGTAGAAGTAGTGGTGGACAAAATGAAGTACCAGAAATATATAACGGTGATGCAGATGGCCATGGGAGTGACAGCCTCCAACAAAGACTGCCTCCCTACTAAGAGACAGCTGTGGTGAGTAGGAGGAGGAGGAAACGTGCAGCGTGTCTCTGCGTGTGAGCGCGCGCGTGTGTGTTTGTGTGTATGAGTGAGTGGCTTTAGAATGGAAAGGTAGTGTGTGTTTTTTTTTCTTCTTTTTTTTCAGTTTACTGCCTAATGTCAGGACAAAGAGAGAGGGACAGGGAAGAACCGTGTAGCCATTGTGTTTGGTCAATAAACATAGCTTAAAAATAGCTTGTTAGCTTTGTTGTCATGGAAAGGGATCTCTCTCTCTCTCTCTCTCTCTCTCTCTCTCTCTCTCTCGTGTTGAGTTAGGCTGAGCAGCTGTTTGCGGAAATCGGCTCCCTCCATCTCTCTTTCCTTTAGCAACTGTCTAATTTCAGACTGGTGGTACCCAAGGCAATTGGGCAGGGAGGAGGTGTTGTGTATCCGCGCGCGTGCGTGCGTAGTGTGTGCATGTGTGCGTGCGCTGATACAAAGCTTTTATCCCCCCTCCTGTTTTCTCTTTGTGGACTGTGTTATGGTCCGTTAGTGAGGGTGAGTTTCAGATGGAGAGGTAGGCTGAGCAAACAATCACGGAGCAGATGTGTATTCACAACAATGCAAAGCATCTGTAACACAATACTGAAGCTTTTCATTGTCATCTGATGACGGGCTGATTTCACATTATTCCATTTTCACCTGGCGTAGCCCTCAGTGCATCTGGGTTTGCGTCTATTCTTTTAATTCCACTACATTTGCCTTCCACACAGTCCATTTATTCCTTCTCATACCAGTTATGATTTATTAACACCCTGTGTTTGAAATGTTAACAGCAACGTGGAAAACACAATCTTCTTTTATAGGACAAGTCTAATTTTGGTGATTTGTAGTGGTATTTTGTCAGTAGCTCCCACTATTCTCAGATCTATTTTGAGATCTCATGTATTGAAAAATGCTGGCTGATGTCTCCACTCTCATCACTTATTCAATAGCTTCATGCTGCAAGCATTTAGACCACAATGTGTAGGAGTAATGCTAAGTGGTTGACTCATTGGTACAGCTCATATTGCATCTGTGTGTGTGTGTGTGTGTGTGTGTGTGTGTGTGTGTGTGTTTACATATCAAGCTTTCCACCTAATTTCATCTATACTGAAGTCTGATCTCATTAACCATCCATACATTTTTCACCAGGCTCCCAGCTGCATCCACCAAACTTACCACCTGCTCCCTATTTTCGTCATAGCCTGCCACCATTATTTCACTTTCACTGTTTACATCAACTACCATCAATTAGTCTTTACTCTAGCCTGCACTTTACTGTGCTATTATCTGGTTATGTTTTTGTGTGTGTATATATTTTGTAAATGAGTTGGTTAATAACACAGAATTACAGATAATATGTCCATACTTGGCTCTTGATAACATGATAGAGATTGTTGCCTTACATCCTTCCATTCTGATTACGCTACCGATTATAAAGTGAACTGGGGTTTTTCTCTAATTAGCTGATTGACAACATGACCTTTTAAAAAGGGACAATAAAAAAAATAGATGACAGTGCAGATTAGCATTCAATCCAAGGATATGTTGTCATCATACAATGGGCACATGCAATGCTTCCTCTTCTATAATCCACATAGATAACATTAAGCATGTGGCATAATCCTCCCAGATTGGCATTACTTTACTGCTAGAAAACAAACATCAGTTTATTGGTTTATTGTATTGAATGGCCAAGCTGATTTCTGTGAATATATATATATTGGACCGGCTTTCTGTATGAGTTTATATGCAGAGTCAGAAATCCTCAGACAGAGAAAAGGAATGAATTTTGCTCTTCTCAGCATGTGTGAATGCTGTCAATTGTGTTGCATGGGACACAACAGCGACTAGGTTTTGACACTTCTCCCTTAAGAGAGGCGCGGCGGTGTGTCCGGGGTCATCACATCATGGTGGGGGAAGGGGCACGGCCATTAAAACAAGATTACTGTATCGCCTCTGACAGACACGTTAACGAAAGGAAGCTGAGCCAGGGCGTGCGTGCATGTGCGTGTCACGGAGTCACCCCATGCGTTTACTTGCATGCTGTGTCTATCTCTATTCTTATGGAGTCAGCTCTAAGTGTAAAAAGGCCCTGACCCTGTATTTCAAGTTGTCTCCGAATGCTTTTATACAGTGTACAGTCCTAGTGTTTTGAAACAAACACCAGGATCCCATTCAGAAGCACAAAACAAGGAAAACACACTGAAATTATACACAATATGCGGTGTGTTTATAACTAATGCACTGTAATTAGCTGGAGACTGTCCATAAATAATAAGTTAGCCTGATGGTGTGTGTTTAAACCGGTCGGAGCTCTTCCTGCAGTGTGTGGGTGTATCGTCCTGTATTGTGTTGCCAGATGTCTGGTCTGCTCCACTCTGCACAGTGACAGCTCCGCCTGGTGTTCTCAATCCACCTGGTTAATGATGCATAAAGTCAGCGTCCCTCTGTCCCAGCTACACCCCCCCCCCCCCCCCCCCCCCCCCCCCCACACACACACACACACACATCTACCCCGACAAACACACACACACACACACACACAAACAGACCCCCGGCCCTGACTCTAACTGCCCTTCTGCCCCCTGATTTTGCCTCTCCACACATCCTCCCTCCCAGCTTCGGGCAAACACACACACAAACACAAACACACACCCTCACACACACACACAGAGAAACACACACTCACTCAGAAACTCTTGTCCCACGCCCTCCACCCTTCCAGTTGCACTCATGGAGCCATGATGCGTAATCTCACCCAAACTGACAATGCCGCGCATTAGTTACCTCAGCAGGAGCCAGAGACCAGGGCTGAGCCTGTCATGATAATCAGTACTCCTCTGAAAAACATGCAGGAATACTCTCTCTCTCTCTCTCTCTCTCTCTCTCTCTCTCTGTCTGTCTCTTTCTGTCTCTCTCTCTCTCCCTAAAGTCAAAAGCCTATTTGTATTAAAGTCAAGAAGTCTGATCTTGAAACATGAGTTATGAATTGACAATCTTGGAACACACAACACTTCATAGTTCTCTGTAGATAGTCTGCGTATCTGCCTATATGTGTGTGTGTGTGTGTGTGTGTGTTTGTATTCGGTGTTTCTGTCCATTAGGAACTTGCATGTTCTTACTTTGGCAGAACGGTTGTAATCTCCTCTCAGATGGTTTATGCCACTAAAGGGAACAGATTACACAGGGTTTATTGACTCGTGGCTCACCCCCTTACCCCACCCGCTCTCCGAGCATCCTGTGGGTGTGTGTGTGTGTCAGTGTGGATGTGTGGGGTGTCTGTGCCAGTGTGGGTGTGTCTGTGTGTGAATATTAGAGTCTAATATCATTGCCAATAATTGGCAAGGAAAATTAACTATATCCAATATCTTTCAGTAAAGATTTTCTTCGGTTATTGTGTGACAGGTAGATGTCTCCTTGGAATATAATATGGATGGTAATCAATAGAGACCTCACAATTCAATTCAGTTTCTATTCAAAGGGCAGCCGTTCAATTCTAAAACAATTTGCATGGCAGTTTTTGGACCAATTCAATACTTTGCTGTTCTCGTTGTTTTGTACAATTTGACCTTGTTAGGCTAAGAGTATATTTGTTACACTTCACTACAGTTTTATAGTTTAGACTAGGGACTTACTGGGCTGTTGTTGTTTGTAAAACATTTTGTAACATTTCCCTTGAAAAATATACAATGATAATATACATATTATCATTTTTTTTGCCATGATAGCAATACAGCATAGAAGGATGCAGCTAAGAAGGATGTAAACAGGTGTGATGCTTTCGTTCAGGCAGAAGTTTGTTGTTATCATTGCATTAAGTAAGTGTATACTGCATGTGTGGGTGTAGAAAGGAGCACTTGAATCAGGCACCATGAAATTACAGTCCCTTCTGGGGTATAGACGGGTAAGGCCTGATGTGAAGCGAGTACTGCTTTATCAACTGATTGAGCAGGACTGGACACTCATACGGCTTTAATTGATTGATTGATGATTGCTGCTTGTCTGTTCTCAGAATCAAAGCGTCCATGAAACATTCAGACAAGCCGCATTTACAACACTTCAGGCCTCCAAGATGTCTTTCTCCTTCAGTGCCTTCCACTTCCATGACACCCCCCCCCCCTCCCTTTTTACTCTCTCAGTAGTCAAGTAACACCAGTGGTATAAAACTTTGACACTCAAGCAGAGTCCTCGCTTAGTCTCACTGCTGTTCCCACACAATGTGGGTCTGGATTCGTGTAGCACTGAGTCTAACTAAGGGCCGGGTAATGGCTGCTTAAAGAGCTTGTTGGCGGCCCTGATGCTAACAGAGGCCTATCAGACACTCATCCCCGCCAGTCAGAGCCAGACGCGGAGCAGCAATGACTTTTAGAATCTGTGAGTCACACGCTCTCGGCCCCCGGTGACTCACGACTGTCGAGATGGCTCACAGGGGGCTGACAAGAAGGAATCCATCACCACCGCCCCGCAAATAGAGGAGGACACGGCAGACGGGATCCACTTTTGTCTCACAGATAACCCGATTCATCCTATTCTTTTCCTCCACGCGGCGATTCTCCATCCATCTGAGATCATTCATGTTTTTGAATCTTCTTTTTTTCAAATACGACAAACCACATTTTATAGCATTATAGTGTAGCAGAAAGTGACAGAAAATGGGAAAGAGATTGACTGCTACTGAAAGTGACTTAAGTCGAAAGTCGGAGCCAGACTCGCAGCTTTGCATTTATATGGTGTGTGCCTTAGCCCACTGGAGCAACACAGTGATTTTGCCTTTTTTATTAAAGGTTCCATATTTTACTAGCAATTTAACACCTTTCCCTCAAGAGGCAAAACTCTTGCCAGGCCGTCCATGTAAATAACAATTTGTTCTTAAGTGACCTGCCTGGTAAAATAAAGGTTAAATTGAATAAAAAAGCAGTTCCTTGTGGTCTTTAAAACACCTTTGTGAAGTGTATAGCAAAACAAAACATCCAGCTTTAGTCTGTTCCAGCCTCTCAGTGTCTCCATAGTAAAGAACAGGCTGTTTTCTGTGGGCGTTGACTTTATGCTAATGAAGCACTGCTCTGATTGGTCGCCTCATCGGAGGGTTGGGCTTTTGGCTCTGAGGAGAAAAGCTAGAAATTGAGACTCGGTGAGTGGGAGTGGCTATTCACCTTGGGGTGGTCGAATGCATGTTTGTTCTTTGTTTTGGTGCGTGCAAAATGGGAGGAGTTTCAGATTTCAGATTTTCTCGACTATAAGATGACAAAATGCGTACATATGGAAAGGCAAGGAACAGCTTTGTACAATATGGGACCTTTAAGTCCAACATGTCAATGTGATGGAAACTGACTGACTAATGAAATGGAGTAGACCACACTGTAAACATTGTCATACTGGAATAGGTTAAAATCCAAGCCCATGCTGTTCACCACAATGGCTTCTGCATCTATAGTCTCATCCTTTGGCTTCCTTTGAGAGAAAATAAAGACAAATAGAGATAACAGAAGTCTGGTGCTTGTAGTTAATGTTCCCATTCAGTGAAATTGCCTGGCAGCTCTTCTCCACATTTGGGTTAGAGTATGGTGTCCGTGGATCTCAAGCAGATGCGGAGCAGATGTTCTTGCCTTGCTGTGTAGCCTCCACCACCCCCAAACCCAACACCGGCAGATATGAGGGTGAACTTTGACTCATTAACTTAACAGTCCATTACCACAGCTAAAGTGTCTGTACCCCTTTCTGGGTTTGTTTATGTATCTTTTAGGACTCCCCCTCCGGGTAATGGGCAGTTACCTTATTAAAATTAATTGTAAATAACCTCAAGTAGAAAAGGTGATTGCTTTGTTTTTTTAGATGCTTTGTTTTTTTTTTTTTTTTTTTACATTTATTGGGACAGTAGGTTTGGTATACAGTAGGGATGGGACAATGTATCGAAATTCAATATATCGCAATACAAAAATGTGACAATAGGTATCGTAAGGCAGAAAAATGAATCGCAATATTAGCTACATTTTATTCTGCTGTAGTCATCACAAATGAGACGGCTTGCCCACCACAATTGCACAACCTCTCCATCGAAATTATATTATTTGCACTTTGTAATGACATTTTTAAATTGTTGTTTTTATGTTCCAGCAAGCCAATGCCACTGCTAGAAAGATTTGTGGCACAGAAATAAACATAATTCTGCACAGTCATACTTTGTTGTCATTAAACTTTTATTTATTACATCATATTGTATCTAGCATAGAGCATCATCTCAGGCTACTTTCCCCATTTGCTTTAGCCTATAGCCTATATCCCCTGTATTCAAAGGATGATCTCTGCTTATACATGTGGGTTTGATATGCTACAAAGTTGTTTGCGTGTTTGATTTCATGTGTGTATGTGTGTGTCACCAGTGTTTTTTGGAACCAGTGTGTGACCCAGTTGTTGCCCTGCCTGTTTCCCCCCCTCTCCACGGGGGTCAGACAGCATTCGGACATGACCGTTGGCCTGCCTTGTTTGATACACGTCTATATGCCTAATCTGGTCTGTCCATCTGTCAGGCCTGTCTGGTCCACCTAATCAGAGACGTGATCCCGCCACAGCTTTCCTGTCCTATCCTCCTCTGCCCAGGTGGCGTTCAAAGGGCTTACAGGCTCCCTCCCTTTTTTTTCTCCTTCTTTTTCAAGGATGTTTTTAGCCAACCAACATGTTAGTCATTTGTTTTGTGCTTCTTATATGGAGAGTTAGTAAGGGTATCTCAATGTTAATGCTAGATAAAAATGGGATGTGTCATGTACCTCTTGTCATCCCTTGTCCCCTGGAGTGGGAGTGGGGGTGGGGGTGGGGGTGGGGGGGGTCGGCCCGTGAGCAGAATGATGCATGTTCAGAGGATGTCATCACTTCTGGCTGAGTGGTCAAGCATTACGAAGCAGTCAGGAGGACCTCCAAGCCATATGCTGACAGTGTCCCTCTGTCCTTTGTCCCCCTGTGTTATGGTCTGTCTCCTTCTATCTCTCTCTGTCTCTCTCGGTTCCTCAGCTCCGTCCATTTCCGCTACGCCTCCACCTCTCCCTCTCCGCCCCATGTCTACATTCTCCTGTCTCCCTTAGTTTCTACTCCTTTGCCTTTCCGCCAGAGGTGGAAGGGTCGAGTCACGTGACCTGGACTCAAGTCAGACTCAAGTCAATTTTAATTGCTTGAGACTTGACTTGATGCATGAAGACAATATTGACTTGACTTGGCTTGGGCTCTGGGGACTTGACTTTGACTTGTACTTTGATGACTTGAAACGGTTTCTTGACAAAAGATCTTGTGTATTTGTGAATTACGTAGATTGAAAGTTATGAGATTTGGTCCACCAGATGACTGAATTTATATTCTGTTTTCTGAATTTGTATGAATTTATTGAAGTTGAAACTGATTAAAGAAATCAAACTCACGATGCACTTACCAAGTTTTTATCCTATTAAAATGATATTGCTTTGAAAAGTCCAAGATATTTTGTTTTCTTTAAGATATTAAATTGATTCATTTGCTTTGACTTGACTTGATGTTCTACATTTAGACTTGAGACTGACTTGGTCACACCTCTGCTTTCCACTCTGATTTATATATATCACACCTGTGCATGGTCACCCTGATTAGTGTGTTTATAAGAAATAAAAAAACAAGTAAATAAACTTATTGGCTGGCTAAAAAAATCCTTGCAAAAAAAATCCTTGCAAAAGTCTGCGAAAAATAAATGAAAAAATGAAACCCAAATTAAAGCATTATTTACCGGTGGGAATCAGTGGGAGCCTGTAAGCCCTTTGAAAGCCACCTGTGGAGAGGAGGATTGGACAGAAAATCTGTGGAGGGATCACATCACTGATGTGTGTGTGTGTGTGTGTGTGTGTATGTGTGTATGAAATGTGTGCCTGGTGTGTGTCCCCTCCAGGAGCCTTGCTGCCTGGGTAGAGAGGTGTCAGGATGGGCGATGAGACACACCTGCTTTTGCCCCTGTAGTCCTCTCTAAGTGGAACGCATTGTTCTGCAAAGTGCGCGCTGTCTGAGGAACTGTCATAACAAAATACCTCTGGAAGATGTAGCCTGGTACTGATGCCCCCCCCCCGCTTCCCCTTAACACACAGAGACAGACAGTATTTTACAGCTTCGAACCTGAATATATTTTTACATCTAAAAGCTTAATGTACCTGACCGTTCTCTGGGTGAAATTAATGTTTGAGTCTGATTCCCTGGTAACATATCACACTTTGATTGCAAATCTACCTGTGCCATGTGATGGAGAAGTTAGAGGGTTGATCAATGCCTGGAAAAACACAGAAACAAATTGTTGAGACGTTTCTTAAGGGCTGTTTTTCACTCTGGGACACAAATGAAAAAGCTGAACAAAATAGATTATTGCTCTTGTCATGTTGGGACCCAGCAGGACTCCTTGGCAAAGTATAAGAACAGGAGACGTTAGGCTTTTGGCTATCCTGGAATTGTTTGGGTGTAATTTAGTAAGTGAAAAACACCAATATGTAATAGCATGGCAGTAAAGTCAAGCTGAAGGACATGCTATGAGGGATCGGTTTTCACTGACTGCTCAGATCGGTCATGTTCACACCGTAGATGAGACATAAAGCTTTTGAAAACCTCCAATTACAGCAGCATGTCACATCTAAGCAGCTTCACTGTTTTGATAGTTTGTTTGTAATTAATTAGATTAAGATAAAATTATCTGTCAGAGGGCATTGGCATTGTTATTGTGCACTGATAGTATTCCACAGTTTTTTGTTTTTTTTAAAGAAACATGCCAGATGTTGCCTAGGAATAATAAAGATCTTAATATTGTTTGTTACCGTTCAAGACAAAAATGTGTTGGGTTCGGTTTATGTGTCATGCTAAGCTGTAACATGTATACAGTGCTGGGATGAGGTAATCAGTAAAGCTTTGCTGCTGACCTCTTTAATCCAGGGTAGAGGGAGATTCTCTATTTTGGGCCAAAGTCTCATGTAATATTCATAAATTTCACCTCTCACTACAGTTAATGCCCAATATTTCTTGTTCTTTCTTTATTTTTGTGCTGTTAGTTTGAGGCATTGTTTGTTGTTTGCACTCATGGGGTCACTTGGGGTGCACAATGTGAGTGCTGCACTCCATCCTGTCTGAGAATTTCACCATATTTCTCCAGAGGCAATGAAAAGTGAAAGTAGTGTCTATCTGCACAGACAGCAAGTTTGTGTCTAATTCACTGGCTTGCATGGCTCCATATATCTTTCTAAAATCCTGCGCTGATGTTAAATCATTGATGGGATCCCAGCAAGTGAGCAGTCATACTTCTCCCTGCTCCTGCTGGCATTCTGTATATTTTTGATGTTTATTACTTTTTTTTCCCAGTGCAAGTTTACTGTGCTTGCCTGAATCAGACTGAAGAACAACACTGAAACTATTCCATGTTCTCGTCTCACTGTGTTCATACCTGGCTCCAGTCATATTTGTTGTAATTCTGTTTGTATCCAGGAGATTTAAAGAAAAGACACTGCAGGATACTGAAAAAATAATCGTCCATCCACCAACAACCATCAAGTCATTTGGTCTAGTTTTGTGTTCTAAAATCTTATTAAGTAAAAAAAAATTTGGCTGATGGGCAGATTATCATCTGCCAAAGATAAATTCACTTTCCATTCACATTTCCATTGCAAATGAACTTGTTTCAAGAATTTTCTCTAATCAGCTGACATGTTGATCCTATTGGAGTGGTCTGCCTTATTTCAAGACATTGTCTCTTGATTCTAGAAAATTCAAACTGCATTAGGAACTTATCTAAGTAAGTACATCTTAATTTATATCGCTCCTTTCAAAACCACCGTTTCAAAAGTTCTTCACAGAACAAAAGGAGCAGCAACAATAAGAGAAACTTAATGGAATAAAATCAGAAACAAACAAAAAACAGAAGTAAAGGGGAAAAAACAGTGGAGTGAATTATCATATTCCATTTGGAGATTTTTTTCCCACTTGTTCTAAGGAAAAGATTTAAAGACTTGAGACTAGACTAAATGACTTGTTAAGATAATTTGGACATTTTTTGCAGTCAACTGAATTCACAGTATTATACAGGGGAACAAAAGGTATAATCATACTCCAGGAGGTTGAGCCAATGATTAGTTTTCATGGCAGAGCAGCATATTGTAGTAGCTAAAACATGCAGCGTGATGCAAGTATTATAAAGTGCTTGAGTCAGATAGTCCATCTCAGTCTCAGTTTCTCTGTATTGATGTGTCTGTTAACATAGGATTGGCATAGAGTGAGGTTGTAAACCCTCCTTGTTTAAGTCACACAAATAAGAGAAACAGTGTTTTTGTCAGTGTCATTCTTAGAAACCGTGTTGTTAAAACCCAGAGAGCTTCATAAGCTGCTGCTGGATGTGTGAATGGAATCCCCTTGCAAAAGCAACACTGAGATTACAGTGACAGAGGCTGGGCTCCTCCAGATAGTGTGTTTATGTGTGTGTGTGTGTGTATATGCATGTGTGGGACTGCTGCCGTCCTGGCTGTAAGTGTAAATCCAAACATGCGTGGGCATTGCGCATAGGTCATGGGAGAGGAGCCCAGCCTGGGTGCCACAGGGCAGAGTGGCTGCCTCTATCCCCGGCTCTGAAAGCTTTTCCATGGGAACATCCCCCAGCACCAGTGCCAGAGTTGGCAGCAGATCAGCATGCATGTGTATTTTGAATCAAAGTGTCTGTTATGAATCAAACAAGATACGAAACAGATCTCCAGGCATATTCCTCTGAAGTGAGAAGTATATTCTGCTGAGACACGTAGTGCAGAAGTACAGCAGCGCTAAGAGGCTCCGTTCTCACACAAGACAGGCTGCGCCGCTATTGATCTGCCTCGTGTTTGGTTGCTCTTTCACATCAAAACATAGTTTAAGTGGTATAAAGAAAAGGAAAAAGGTCAAAAACTAAAAATATGTTTAGGTAAAAGAAATCTATTTTCAGGCCAGTGGAATACTAGGACAAAGACCCACAAATTCAGGCTTAGGTAAGATAGTAGTTACAGTCTCAGGTTCGACTGTTTCAGGTTTGATGCCCACAACAGCTGTGGATCCAGTCTTGGAGCAAGACCTTGAACCGTTACCAGCTCACGCATTGCATCAGCTGAATGCCTAAAATGTAAAATGTTTGCTGTCGAAATCCTGTCCCTATTGTTTTTATTGAACCACCTCTCTATAGACACATTTTCCAATCCATACCCTTTACTGACCATAAAAAGCAAAGGGAACATGTATTGATGCAGCCTGAGGTCTAAGTGCTTACCATACATACCGTGACAATACCTGAATAAGTAATCACTACCTGAAGGGACAGGTAGTCAGCACTATTGTATTACAGTAATGTCACTAAAGTACTCTGCACTTCACAGCATTAGATCATTGCTACAGAAAGGTGCTTGGAAGCCTGTCAAACAGCATTATAGACAAGCATTAGAGCAAGCCTAGACAGCATGTAGTGATAAATCTCAGGATGCCAGTGCTGCATATATTCTCTTTGTTTTTGTTAGGCACTCACATGTTGAGTAGGGTAAACAAGAGCCACATGCATAGTATTTCCATCCAGGTTTTTCCCAGTCTTACATGAATAAATTAAGAGCTTTTTATGAATAGCTAAAGGAAAGTACCTGATATTCATAGTATTCCTGTGATGTCACATGCATTTCCTACCAATGGCGCTTTACAATACACACAGCTCATTGGCTGTGTTTGTCATTTGATTGTAATCACCTGTTAATATATTACAATCACCTGTTATTTTCCTACCAAGATGGCCGTGTGGTGATGTAACAGAATATTATGAATAGTTTGTATCTTTTGCCAGAGCAAAGCCTGCGAATGAATTCCAGCCTTTTCCATTGTGAGGAAGAAATGGAAAAGTACCTTTATTAAGCAACATTCCTATATGCTCACTTAATATGTAACCTTTGACCCATATTTACACCTTAAGTGTCTAAAACCCAAGAATACTGAATCTGCTTCACCATTATAAGATTCAACTCTAAAAGTAACGTCTTGTGTGTTTCTCACAGAATTGGGAGCTTGGAATGTGCATCTCATAGATAATACTGACAAAGTGGACTTGACAAAATAATAACTTGTTGTCTTCTAGAAGAAGGTGAAGGCTTATTACGCATCTCCTTAAAGTGCTACAACTACAATTATCATTGGTTGTTCAGTCTTGTTCATATGACCTTATTCTTTTTGACCAATAGCTTTATTATATTCTATCTGTATTAACATAATCATGAATATTCAACACTATACAACTCTGTGATCATCTGTGTAATCTGTGAAAAAACTGTCATCAGATCCAGATTTTGAGTTCCTTGGCTCCCACTGCAACTGCAGATTTAGTAAACCTGTCAAACTGCCACTCTCTGGTCCTGAGGTTTCTTCCACCACCATGTCCCGGGCTGCTGACTGCCTGTCAATAGCCTTCTCTTTGCTGCTGAACTCCCTGTCCCAGTCTGTTTATAACACTTTTGTACAAGCCAGGGAACCGACTGACGACGCTGTCACATCATGTCACTTTTTAAGCACAAGACATAGCCCATCTTTTCTTTCATAGCCTTTCATGCTATATTTGGAAGGCTGAGCTGAGCTGGTTCCATTGAGTATCATTATGCCTATACTTAATGCATATGTGGCTTTTTGTCTGAATGTCCAGCCCAGGCTGTTTTTAAATCACGTGTAGGAAGCATAGCAGCTTCATTCTGGCTTAATAATAGAAGACAAGTGGATGCTCCATACCTACTCTCCATCCGCAGGCTACACGCTGACATTCAACCCAATTACTCACACTTGCCTTGAATGCCACTACACCCGACAGGGGAGGGTGTCCTTTAAAAAGTAAAGAAAGCGAGAGGAAAGTTATGTCCCTTTTTTTCCTCCAGCCATCTTTATGTTTATCTTTATCCTCCTCTTTGGATATGCAGTAGTGCGCTGTGTGCATCGCTCTTTGGAGAAGGAGTGGTCGTTGTGGATGTTGTGGTATTTAATGGATGTGTGGTTATGTCAGGCAAGTTATGCGAAAACAGAAACAAGGTTCAAGACATACCCAGAAGTCTCAGCCATTTTTGCATCGCCATTGGTCATCACTGTGGTATTTCAGTTACTGTATACTGTATATTTCATTATGTCACTATACAACATAAAGAATAATGAAATGTAACAGGCTAGATCTTTCCGTTACTGTGTAATTATGCATCATTCTTCTTTGTTCACCCACACTGATGTAGTCTTTGTTCCTCTGCCCATCTCTATGTCGCAGGGTGACCCCGGCAGATGGAGACACGACCTCCTCAGGTGCTCCCGGGGATTCAGATGGGCCTATAGGTGCTACTGGTGGCGCTGGTGCTATGGCAATGGCTGCCACCTCCACCCTCTCGTTGCCCATGAGCCAGGGTAAACCGTCTCTGCGCCGCATCAAAGGCCGCATTCACCGCAGCAAGAGCCTGGACAGTATCGACCTGCTGGACTCCAATGTAAGATCCACTCACAAAGATTGTTTAGTTTCGTTTATTACATGATTATTGACATGTAGCTAGTTGAATTCAGAGTTCAGAACGATTAAGTGATCACGCTGACATAACATTCAAATGCAATCACTTAATATGCCATGCACTGAAACTGATATTTTTGAATATTTTTAAAGACGGGTATGATTACATGTGTGGAACAGAAACGGATGGAAATGGATGTAAGATATAATTATAGAAATCTGACTCATTGATGTTTTCCTCCTTAGTTTTCCTAGTTCCTAGTTAAATTTGGGTGTACAGTCTCATAATTGCTATTTAGTGACAAGAAAGTTTCATTAGTTTAGTCTTTGGCTGTACTTAAAAAGAATTATGAATTGTACTACAGTCTTAGGGGGAAGTGCTGGAAGGGAAAACAAATCCACATCCCTGACTAACAGCATTGTTTGGCTTCTTGCAGCAATTAGTATTTTCCATTGTTGTGTGAAAGAGAAGCTGTGATTTCAGTTGCCATATACAGTATGTGAGACAGAAGCTGAACTTGTCAAACATTTTTTACAGGCAGACGAGATTCAAATACATTGAAACAAATTTTCCCTGATAATGGTTTCATCCAAACTCAGTATTTGAACAAAGTGATAACAGCCCTAACACATGTATGCACACTTGCATGTGCACACACACACACACACACACACACACACACACACGCACGCATACAGGATGACCTTTGGTTATGCAATGTTTCTTTGGTTTTCAGATGGGCACAGTTTAACACATTCCATATGTCTCTCTCTATGAGTGGTTTATTCTCATGAAAAGTATTAATCTGATAAATGATTGGATAAGCTGCTTGGACCTAAAAATCCTTGCTAACTCTGGGATTGTCCATTGAGCTGAGAACTGCGTTTGGCCCTCTCTCTCCACCAGTCAACTCATGTGTACATGTGTGTGTGTGTGTGTGTGTGTGTTTATGACTGCTGTGGGTTTGGCTTTTGGGAGAGCAACCAGCGGTTTATGATGTAAAAGCATGCCAGCTTGCTACTAATGCATGGTAAGGCTGTTTTTTGTGGCATGGGACCACAGAGGACACACAGATACAGATAAATCTCTCTCCTGCACAGCATCATGTCTCTCTCTCTCTCTCTCACACTCTCTCTCTCTCTCCCCCCCCCCCCTCTGTTTGTCTCTTTCCTCTCCCCTATGACCTTCTTTATCTCTTGACCCTCTGTACAAGTCTCCTTTGATAAATGTTCACAGTGTGATGTCTCCTCTTCTGCCCTCATCCTTCCTCCCCATGGTGACAGTCTGCGGTGTGTGTGTGTGTGTGTGTGTGTGTGTGTGTGTGTATGTGTGTGTGCATGCTTGTTGAGTGTTCAGTATTTTAGCTGGCCTTAATTGGGAGCTGCCTGGTGCGTCTCTGCAGAGAGTCATTATTCTTCCCCTCCGCGGCGGCCGGCCTGTCGTCTGAGCAGGAGAGCGACTCGTCATGATTACATTTAGAAAAGGCAGCATTTGCAGTTCACACAAGTTAATCCATTATTGATGTGAAGGAGAGTAGAAGGTGGACAGGAGAGAAGTCGCGGGGTGGGGTGACAGTCAGGGACATGCTCAGAGATGACACAGCACGGCCTGGCCAACCTGAGTGCTGCGACACGTACACACACGCGCGCGCACACGCACACACATGCACGCACATGCACTCACGCACATCCAGTCTACCCGAGTTTGTCAGTTTGATTGACTGCTGGCATGAAGTTTCCTGTCAGTTTCTAATTTTGAGACAGAGGCGAAAATATCTCAGATTTTCGAAACAACCTTGAGCCTTCCAGTACATAATATTTTGTGGTGAGCTGTCTAGCCTGAATCAGTGATTTTTCCTTACAGACATGATTGAAACTAGAGCGGAGGTACAGCAGTCATACAGGCAGATGGTAAATGGAAGGTGGGTGTGACTTAGCTGTGGTATCATCTACAATTTACAATTTCCCATTTGGCAGACGCTTTTATCCAAAGCGACGTACACATGAGATTTTAATACAACACAAGCAAGGTTCTAGTCAGGAGAGATCAACAAGAGTAAGTGCCATAAAGCTAAGTAGTTCTGGTCCAACAGGACATAGGTGCTACGAGGCAGTGCTACGAGGCAGTGCATAGAGTGCATAGAGTGCATAGAGGCAAATAATTTTGGTTACACAGTCCATCAGGTGAGAAGGTGTTCACTAAAGAGCTGAGTCTTTAGCCTTTTCTTAAAGATTGAGAGGGAGTCTGCGGAGCGAATGGAGTTTGGTAACTCGTTCCACCACCGGGGAACCACAGAAGAGAAGAGTCTGGCTAGAGACTTAGGGCCTTGTTGTGGTGGCAGCACCAGGCGCCGCTCCTTGGCAGAGCGTAGTGAGCGGGAGGGAGTGTAGACCTGAATGAGGGAGTTCAGGTAGGTCGGGGCCGTTTTGGTTGCTGCTTTGTAGGCGAGCATCAAGGACTTGATCTTGATGCGGGCAGCAACTGGGAGCCAGTGGAGGGATATGAACAGCCGAATGACATGTGCTCTTTTGGGTTGGTTGAAGACCAGACGCGCCGCTGCGTTCTGGATCATCTGCAGAGGTTTGAGCGTACATGCCAGGAGCCCTGCCAGTACGGAGTTGCAGTATTCAAGGCGTGATATTACAAGAGCCTAGGAGGAGAACTAGGAGTTGTGCTGCATGCTCAGACAGGTAGAGTCTGATCTTCCTGATGTTGTACAGGGCAAATCGGTATGACCGAGCAACAGAAGCCACATGCTCCTTAAAGGTTACTTGGTCATCAATCATGACACCCAAGTTTCTGGTAGACTTTGTGGGAATGAGCTGAGCTGATTCGAGCTGGATACTGATCTGTTGTTGTACAAAGGGATTGGCTGGGATGACAAGGAGCTCAGTCTTTGACAGGTTAAGCTGAAGGTGGCGTTCCTTCATCCATGCCGAGATATCGGCGAGGCATGCCGATATCCGTGCCGAGACTGTGGGGTCGTCTGGCGGGAACAATAGGAGGAGCTGGGTATCGTCAGCATATGAATGGTATGAGAAGCCATGTGAGCGGATGACTGCACCGAGTGAGGTGGTGTATATTGAAAAGAGAAGGGGTCCAAGCACTGACCCTTGAGGTACCCCTTGTGGACAAGCAGTGGGATTTAGACACTTCCCCTCTCCAAGACACTCTAAAGGATCTCCCTGAGAGGTAGGACTCAAACCAGCAGAGAGCAGATCCTGAGAAGCCAAGCTCAGGGAGTGTGGAGAGGAGGATTTGGTCGTTAACCGTGTCAAAGGCAACTGATAGGTCAAGCAACATTAAAACAGAGGACTGACCTGCAGCTCTAGCTGATCGCAGTGTTTCCAGTACAGACAAGAGCGCAGTCTCGGTAGAGTGTCCGCATTTGAAGCCAGACTGGTTAGGATCATACAGGTTGTTTTCAGAAAGGAATTCATGACTTGACTTGATTAAAGACTGTACGCTCAAGTGTCTTGGAAAGGAAGGTGAGGAGTGAAACCGGCCTGTAATTTTCAACCTGACATGGGTTGAGTGTAGGTTTCTTTAGCAGCGGGGTAACCTGGGCTTGCTTAAAAGCAGTGGGGAACACACCCGTTGTAAGTGAGGAGTTGATGATGTGCGTGACTGCAGGGATAAGTGTGGGCGAAATGGCCTGCAGGAGGTTGGAGGGTATGGGGTCCAACGGACAGGTAGTGGGACGAGAGTCATTTGGAGACTTGCTCCTCTGTGACATGGGAAAATGAGAGGAGGGGGGCCCTGTTAGCTGGCAGCAGCATACTGAGTTGGTCAGGCTCAGAGAACTGATTACTGATGGTAGAAACCTTATCAGTAAAGAAAGATGCGAAGAGGTCAGCAGTGAGCAAAGTTGAAGGTGGAGGTGGTGGAAGGTTGAGGAGTGAGTTAAAAGCTGAAAATAATTTCTGAGCGTCTTTGCCGCTGCTGAATTTCTCCTGATAATAAGTGGTCTTAGCACTTTTTAGATGGGAGGAGAATGCAGATAGGAGAGTCTGATAGTCACTGAGGTCAGTGGGATCTCTAGATTTGTGCCATTTTCTCTCAGCTGCTCTGAGCCCCGCCCGTTGCTCTCTGATGACACCGGTGAACCATGGACTAGTGGGGGCTTTACGAGCAGGTTTGGATGAGAGTGGGCAGAGATTGTTTAGAGAGATGGCAGATTTGCTGTGGAGCAGTTTCGAGTCACAATCAGATCGAGTGTATTGCCCGCTTTGTGTGTGGGAGTGGTGGAGACCTGTTTGAGGTCAAATGAGGACAGAAGTGAAAGGAAGTCAATCACTTGGGGTTTGTCAAGATGGATATTCATGTCCCCCATGACAATTAGTGGGGTGCCATCTTCAGGAATGGCTGAGAGTAGCATGTCCAGTTCAACTACAAAGTGCCCCAGTAGCCCTGGTGGGCGATATATGACAACCACAAATAGTTTGACAGGAGCGGTAACCATGATTGCATGGTATTCAAAGGATGAGTTATTGCTTAGAGGAGAAAGCTTAGTGAATTTCCAGTCTTTGGAAATGAGGGCACCCGTGCCACCTCCACGCCCAACGGAACGAGGTGTGTGGGAGAAAGTACAGTCAGCTGAAAGCACAGCTGGAGTGGCTGTGTTTTCTGGACGGATCCAGGTTTCGGTCAGGGCTAGTATCTGAATGTCAGATAGGTTTGCAAGTGCTTGGATAAATTCTGTTTTATTTACAGCAGACTGACAATTCCATAAGCCAAAAGAAAAAGCGGCGGAAGTAGCTGAGGCTTTTCTGAGAGAGTAGTGGTTCTCAGGATTGCGCTGTCTTTTATGACAGATGCGTTTTTTTCGGTTGCCCTGGATGACAGGGATATATTGGTAGCACATAGTGAGTGAGAAGGCAGGCCAAGAGAGTAAATAAGAGTAGCTTATCTGTGTCCTTGCTCAGTGGACTCGCACAGGTAGACTTGAAGGTCTTTACCCAATTAGGTCTTCACACAAGAAGGACTGACATACAAGGGCTGACGCGTCCGCTGACGCTACAGCACCGCTTACATGTTTAAATACCAGGAAATGCCACAGCAGTGCCCAGTCACAGCTCGTTACCAGGACTGAACCCGCCCCTTTCATTTCCACAACAAAGCAACAGATAGAGGGCGTGACCCGTGTCAGCTGACCCACCTATCAAAACTCAAAGAGTGAAACCAGGGAGTGCTCAGCCACAACAAAGCCTGACAACAGCCTAAGTCCAAATCTAACCCAGAAACAAAGATTCAAAACACTTACTGACCGACTGCTATCTCCTATGTCCTAGATCCGAGCTTGTTCTACACAAACAACATCTTTTAGGACTAATGGTACAGTTTTGGCTGGAGTGGGTGATACCTTGTCCAAATATAACCCCCCTGTTTTTGGGGCTTTTAAGAGCCATTTTTGGCTGGAGTGGGTGATACCTTGTCCAAATATAACCCCCCTGTTTTTGGGGCTTTTAAGAGCCTCCCAAATAGGGCTGGGCATTGATTGAAAACCAGTACCGGCACCTTAAATTCGATACTGGTACCAAAATGGCACCCTTTTCGATACCTGTGTTGACTAAAAGCTCATTGATATTGAGTAATTTTTGCCATTAGTTTTCCAAAACTAAAAGTAATAACATTTGAACTCTTAAGTGTGAATTTTTTCTTTCTTATCAACAAAGTATTTGTTTGTTTATTTTACAATTTTACAGTATAAAAGAAAATCACACTTTGGTTTCATCAAAACTAAATATCAGATTCACAACCTTATTATAACTGTCAAAACTATTTAATAGCTTAACTTTTAAATGTTTAGAACTCTGCCAACAATATTTCAAATTTAGAGCTATTTCAAGAATATCGTGCTAGTAAATTATCTATGTATTTATGTAAAATACAGTTTAACATATATATATATATTTTTTTTTTTAAAAAGCAACTTTTGTCACCATTTTTACCTGCAGCCAAACATTAGGTTTGAGGTGTTGCTGGAAGCTATTTTCTTGAAACAAGTATGGCACCATGTGCTGTCACCATCAATTTTAGTCAAATGTACAGATCTTGGACTATTTTGCGACACTGTGGCTTAGTATGAGCAAATGGAGAGCTTGTTTTTCCTGTGTGTGTCAAGTAGTTACCTTGCGAGCCAATCAGCAGTCACTTTGGGTTTTGGAACAGGTATGGTGATTGGATAAAATATGATGTACGATTTACCATTAAAGTAGTAAACTTTGGCACCAAATGTTTTAACATATTTCGGTTGTCAGTTGTACCAACGTGTCAAAGAAACATCTTTCTCTAACCTTACAATTCTTGTTCCCTTCCTATGTATGAGATGCAAAAACAATTTGAAGAAGGCGAAGGGGGGATGGTGTTTTTGTCAGCTCAGACTTTCAACGAAGGGATTCTATCCCCGGGCTTCTTCAGCTGCTATCTGCACTGGCACAAGCCTTGCTTGTCAGCAAACATTGAATATGGATCATGCATTGAAGTGAACACTGCAGCAAATATGCCACGCTTCACTGTAGACTAGCCAGAGTTAGGAGGAGGAGTCTGAATCACGGTGATGCTCCGTGGTTTTATCTTTAAAGACCATCCATCAATAAGGATCCTCTTCAAAGACAGCCTCAAGAGAAGATACTCACCAGTGAATTCCTTCAGACGTAGATCTCCCTTCTTCCCTCCATCATTTCATCCTTTATCTCTGTCCCTTCTAGAGCGTGGAATAACAAGAGTACGTGTAATGCTTAGCTTATTTCCATGCAGATTTAATAAATTTTTTGGACTATACCATGAGTTCCACTGTGCCTGACAGTGTCGGTGAACCTCAGTGCAAGTGCAGCACGTTGTATCCCACATAATCGATACACACTATTCAACTGAGGCCAAAGTATGTGACTCTCCACCATTCATTCTCAGTGACCCCTCTCCTTTTCTATCATCAAGGATATGAGAGGTGCAGGCACAAAAAAGCCCTAGTATCCATTTCACCTCTGTGTGCTCTCAGTCGATGCATTAGTATCAGATGCTCGGAGCATTTTATCCAAATACATTAGCTTTCCTTCCCTCGCACCGGGCTGGACCATCACAGGATGTCCATGAGTGTAAGTCTGAAGCATGAATAATAGATGGAAGAAATGATCTACTTCATAATGCAGTGGGTGTTTTTTTTTTTCTTGCCATTGCTGCTATTTTTGTACAATAAAAAAACATCTCCACAGTGAAGGCTATGGAGAGGGGAATCTGAAGAGTCGGTGGTTGAACTGAGAGAACTCACCTGGGATTGTGGCTATTAATTATTCAATACAGACCGATGGCTCCTCTATTTGTCTTCTAATGCAAAGCAGCTGCCAATGTGCGCTTCACTCTGGAGTGAAGGGATCGATTCCCTAGAACAATGTCAACGGGTAGATGTGTGTGTGTGTGTGTGTGTATATGCATATGTGTGTGTGTGTGTGAAGTGTGAAATGTAAACAGTTTTTAATGTGCAGTCCTTGAGCTGTACTGTGCTCCCTCTACTACAATCCAATCCATACATAACCTCCTCAGCGCCAAAAATAGAGCTCATATCTACTTTATGTAGATTTCAGGCATCTGGAGCAAACATTAACAAATAGAATGGCAGATGTCTGTTTGATTGAAATATCCCCATCCAAGTTCTGCAAGAGAGATAATTTCAGAAAAAACACACAATGTATTGAGGAAAAGGCCCTATACCACCGTATTTGTACTGTGTTTTTGTCAGACGGCAGGGGCATTGTGTGTAGTTATTAAAGGTATCTAATTATACAGTCTGTGGTGGGACAGACCTCTCATTTCTCTGCTGTATAGATGCGGAGACAGCAACCACTCAAACACTTGCTGAGAAAGAGAGAGAGAGAGAGATTACAGGACCGAGTGATAAATGATAGGGAGGAGTGGAGGTTGTGACATGGATGGGCCGTATGAGGGATGAGAGAATGGTGTGACAGTGGGGTGCAGAGTGTTCAGATTAGATGAATATATTTCCCCTCCATCGACAGGAGGGTCTGCAGGCACCTTATAACTCATTCTCTTCATGCCTTGTTCTCGGGCCACAACAGGACAAAATTGCATTCCACATACAAGTCGTTCATCTTACCTGAGATGAAGCCGGCCTCTGAAAATTGTCTGCAGCCTCCGTGGTTGTGTGTATGTGTTTGTGTGTGTGTGTTCTTGTGTTCATGTGTGCTTATTTCTGAACAAACTATTAAACCCAATGGCGCTAAGCTTCTGGGATCACACTCATCACCAGGATGGGGAAATTAACACCAGCCATCAGCCAAATGCTGCTAAATTTGTGACATTTGAGTTGGTCTACCAGCCACTTTGGCAGATAACCAACCACACTCTTTCTGTTGTAAAAAAAAACATTTTATGTGTAAAACGTGGAATCCAACAGACATTGCTGGTTTGATGCTTCCAGTTAAGTCACTAGAGCCTGAACATGTGCGAGTGTTACTGCCTGTCTTTGGTGGTTTGTTTGATGCTGTCGTGTGAGAGCGAGGCCCAACTTTCAAGCAGTCAGGACTGGTGTCTTGACTGCAGGGTGGTACTGTAACCTCCAGCACACACAGACACACACACACACACACACACACACACACACACACACACACACACACTCACACACACAGACACACAGTGGGGCTATGTGAGTATACATGACTCCTGTGCCTATATGACACAATATGACACAATATGAGGAAAGCTGCACATGGAGTCTGACCAGCTGCCCTGCTCTGTCCCTACCTGCCTCTAGTGGCAGCACTAACGCACAGATTAATGTCAGTGATAGAAAACCAGGGACAAGCATGTTTCTGTGTGGAACAAAGAGTGACAAAACCTCAGAGTAACAAAAAAAGTAGAAAAAGTAACGACATCCACAATAATGATAATACTAAAAATATACTACTACTACTAATATATTAGTGAATAAGTATATTGTTTATGATTAATTTATTATGAAGATTATTATTGTTGTTGTTGTTTTGGTCAAAATATTTAAACAGATTAATAAACTCTGCCTGCATAATTTACTCTGCCAAATAAAAACCCTTTCATATCAAAAAGAAAATCAACTTTTGAATATCTCCACCGGAGGATTCCCTAATCACAGTATGATAATGGATGTGGCCCCGCCCTTGTGTCCACAATGGATACTTATCTCTCCTAAAAGGATTCAGACATGATGAGGTGCCACCAGTCTGCTGCACAGCCATGGATCTACTCTTAACTACATTTCCCTACAGTATATTCCCTATCAGATTCAATTCTGCTGCAAAACAAAATGCTGCTGTTTGAGATTCCCAGTAGGACCATCATTAACCATTGCCCAACAATAGCTTTGATATGTTGCTATACTACTGCTACTACTACAGCTACAACTGCCACTACTACTCATTTAAACCTTATGAATATAACACTTATAAAAAAAGGCAAAAAAAAACAAGGAATAGCATTAAAAATATTAAAGAATAGTAAAAAATAGTCTTGTGTCTTTGACTAGGAGCATGCTTCCATGCACTTTATTATTTTATATTACATTTTCAAGTCATGGACTTTGATCACTTCAGCTGGTTGTGGATTCATGATTATATGCCCTCCATCAAAGACAGCCTATGAAGTTTCTCTTTAATTGCATCTGCCATTAACCAGAAGAAAATCTATAGGCTAGGGCTTTGAGTTTCCCTATGGCTTTAATTCTGATTGGAGCGATTCATTAGCTGTTAAAAGACACCACCATCTCTCACAGGGCTTCCGCATAATGGCGTGCTCCCTGGCCTTCGTGTTCGCTCGTCCCGCGGCGCTATGCATTTGTAATGTCATGAAGGAAGGGCAGGCAGGATCAATGCCGCTTCTATAGATAGATGGAGCGCTGATCTATGATATCCACAACAGCAGCCTGTAAGTGAGAAGGCCTTATTTAACGCAGGGTCATATGGAACAGTCCACGTGAAATTATATAATCAATCATACTGGGATTTCAGTGTGTGTGTGTGTGTACTGTATGTGTGAGACGCTGGGAGGAGGGGTGAAGGGACGCCTGGCCGCATACATTACGGACGTGTGTCTTCATATTAGTATGTCAGGCAGTCTTCTGTCCTCTGTGAGGTATTGATTGGTCACATTAGGGAGTCTGCGGGTCAGCATTTCTCCAGCAGGGACAGGAGGATGGAGGAGGGCAAGAGATGAGGCATGGAGGGAATTACTGGAGGGCAGGAGGAGAAAGGACGAGTGGGGGGAAAGAGGGGAACGCCATGGAGAGATGGGCGAGAAGAAAATTAAAAAAAGGGAGCAGAATGAGGGAAAGATTGATTGAAGAAAAGCGGCAATATTGATGTTGTTTTTCTCGTATGGCCACAAGCTCAGCCCCACCCTGCTCTGTATTGATTTAGTGTGCTACAGCTGGTTAGAGTTGACCTATTGTTCTCACCTTGATGCGCTTTGTGTACATGTTTTCCCATGATTATTTGCGTTCTTCCACATATGTTTTGTTCAAGACAGCGTAGGATACTGGCAATATCCAAGAAATAACATTCAGTGCAGCGCTTGCCCTGCAGTGTTTACTTAACGGACCAGCGGAATTAATTGTATTGATCAAAACAGACCAGCTGACCCCACAGCCATCCCAACAGGCGAGAAGCCCCGTGTTGTAACAAGGGCTCGTGATTTCTCTCCCATGGGAAGCCACTGTTGCGCTTCTGTTTGGTTAGCTATGCCAGATGAGCATTAATGAAACCACAGTGAATTTAACCAAGTTTGAGCATCAGACGAGCCCAAGAAGGAAGATGTAACATAAAATGCATAGCTTGGACATACAATAGACAATTTCAGCCTCAGAGATTGTTTTTTTTATTACACAATGGCTGAGATGTACGGAAGCGTAATGCATTCACTTGACAAAAAAAAAATTGCCCTGTTTTTCTGAATTAATGAGATAATTATCTCAGAATTCTGAGAAAAGTTTTCATGAAAAAAAAAAAATTCTGCTCTGTTTTTCTGAATTAAAGAGATTCCTCAATCCCAAGAGAAGCTCTCATTCCTACTTGAGAGCTCGATTTCATGGAAGCGAACATGTCCCGCCTGTATTTGTATTTGTATTTGTATACTTTATTATGCCCAGGGGGAAATTTGTCCTCTGCATTTGACCCATCCTATACACACACTAGGAACAGTGGGCAGCCGCAGTACAGCGCCCGGGGACCAACTCCAGTTCATTTGCCAGTGCCTTGGTCAGGGGCACTGACAGGAGTATTAACCCTAACATACATGTCTTTGTCTGTTTAGTTTAATCCAGTTTTATTTTGAATGGGCTTTCCGTCTGAACAACCACACAGTCCTGAGGTACCTGCGCAAAGTCGACAAACTAATAACAATACCATCTATATTACTTAAAGACACAAGTATCTCCCAATGTTTCAAACCAAAAGCAAAATAAAACTGGATTAAACTAAACAGGCGGGACATGTTTGCTTCCATGAAATCGAGCTCTCAAGTAGGAATGAGAGCTTCTCTTGGGATTTTGAGGTATCTCGTTAATTCAGAAAAACAGAATTTTTTTTTTTTTCATTAAAACTTCTCAGAATTCTGAGATAATTATCTCGTTAATTCAGAAAAACAGGGCATTTTTTTTTTCTCAAGTGAATGCATTATGCTTCCGTAGAGATGCAGTGATTCCTCTGTGATTTTCTGTAGCAGTGGTGTTTTGAAGTAATTTTAGTTTCGATTTCACAATCCCTGTTTTGGTCCAAGCTCTACTTCTAGTGCAGCGCTAAAAACGGATTTCTTTGAATAATTTAGCACACTAAAAACCAATTCCAACCATTAGGAATGCAACACTCTGTGGTTTTGAGTTAGATTAGGCTAAATGATATTGCTGTTTTTAATTTCCCATTTTCTGAAACAGTTTTTTTGCTGGGGTTTGCGCACCGCTGCTAAATGATTACAGAGGAAACCCTGAGATGTCACTTTGAACATAATTGGGTCATGACTAAGGTGTGTTGGATTGTGAAAAAGGCGATCAGGCTAATTTATTACTTTAACAGGTTCTACCTCTCTTAGCCGTGGCAGCTGTGTCTAACTAGATGGGATGGATTCTCGGCTCGGGATTTAGGCCTTCTCCTCTGTTTCCATGGCAACACCATTTCTTGCCCAGAGAGTGGGAGGTTGGGGTGATAATATGCATAGGTTAAAGGTAATCTGGATGGGCAGCTTGTAAAATGAGAGGGCAGAGCAAGCAAGCAGGTTGTAGGGTGCAGTTGTATTGGATTTTTATTAGCATTATTATTAGATTAGTATTCCTATTTTAGTGAATCTGTTGGAGAAACGTCTCACTGTAATTTATTCTAGCTCCAAAACGGGTGATTTGCCTGCTGTTCCATCCATGCCAAGCTCTAACTTCATGCCGCCTTTGTATCAAGGAATGACTAATGACTAATAAGTGTAACATTGAATTTCTATCATCTGTTATTTAGCCAGTGTGCTATGCTTACATGGCTAAATTTTGAGAATGCTCTTTCATCTGCCACTTTTGGGATTAACGTCAGGATTAGTGTTATGATTGTGAATGATGCCTGATTGCATGACTTCCTCACAATATTTATGGCTGGCCATCTCAACACGATGTCAGCACAATAAGACGGAGAGTCATAGTGTTTTCCATATCTTATCCAATATTCTCATCCATCGCTTCTCAACATTTAATGGTGCGTCATAGCAACCAAATTACCAAATAAATTTTCGTTCAGTTAATTTTTATCCTCACCCGCTAGTGAAGCAGCTTTTTCAGATTCACTTCATTATAACAAAATTTTAGACATAACTAAGACATAATGAATTAGTTAGACATAGCTAATTCTTGATGACAACTAGACAGATCGAACTACAAAGACTGACTCGACTAAAATGATTTTGCGTTTTTGTCATGCTAACATTTATTAGAGGACTAATGGGCATTCTGTTTAATGAAGCTGTTATGGTCATATGTTTCCCTTTAGAGGGAGAACATGAATGAATATTGTCCGCTTCTCACTATCTCTTTTACCTCTCACACACATACATACATGTCCCATGAAGCACAGAGAGATTCTGAAAACTGTTTAAAACTTTGAACAACATCTACTCTACTCTATATGCTGCAGGTTTGAACGGGCCTGTTACAGCCAACATAGACATTATACAAATGAAAGAGGGTGAAAAAATGACAATAGCCAAATCATACATCAGTCAACAAAAAACGAATAATTCATTAAATAAGTAGAATGTGACTAAAATTAGTGCAAAAATGAACACTATTATAACTGTGAAACCCCCTCCCTCTCTCTCTCCCATACACACGCACACGCACACACACACACGCACACACACACACACACACATAATGTACACACTCACTCCCCATTTCTGACATGTACTGTAGTCTTCCCTTGCTATGATAGCTGAAATTTACACCAAGCAGAGAAAATATACCATATAATAATACCAATAAGTAGGTATTTTCTATGATTATATGAATAATTTTCTGTACTGTAGCATTTTACCACACTGTGCTGGAAGAACAGTTTGTTTGGCTAAGTCAGGTACATTAGGCAGATGATAAATAATGAGATATGGTCCTTTTTTAAAAATAAATATAATTTGTACCCATGGGATGTCTGTGTCAAGTCCATGGCAGTGTCTGCCTAGTACACAAAGTATCATCTGCTTCCTCATACTGCGTTTTTGCCTGTGCTATGTTGCCCTCTCTAAGCAATGTCAATCTACTCAACAGAAAGGTATCTCTTGTGTATGTGCCCGCCCGTCTGCCTGTGTACCTTTCCCTCCATGCAGGCACCTCCAGGGGCTCTCATTTCACATTTGACTTTTACTTTCCCTCTGAACTAAATTGACCACCAGAAATGTGAAACTTTGTAAAGTGAGACGCCCCTGGGGAAGTCCTGATGCCCTGCGACCCGGCTTTGTGGTGTCTGTCTGCAGAGAAGAGTAAAGCAAGAGAAGGAAAAACTGAGAAAGAAAAACAAGGGGAAATGGGTTAATCAGAGCCGACGGGTGCATGGAGATGTGTGTGTGTGTGTGTGTGTGTGTGTATGTGTCTTTCTGTCTGTCACTGTGTGTGTGTCTGTGTCCACGTCTTTGTGTGTGTGCGTGCCTCAGGAGGACGACTTGCCCGGGGACAGGGGGGCTCTCAGGATGAATTCATCAGCAGCCAGGGGCTGTGCTGTGCACCATTAGGATCAAGGTTGCTATTTCAGGATGCTACCTACTGAGGGATGTACTCAGCTCACAGTTTTGCTCGGCTGTGATGGCCCCTCCGCCCAAGTCCATTAAACCAGGGAGAGATTGCCTGTGCCTCTCCCTGACTGAACATTTTCATCATTTAAGGCTGAGGAACCAGAGGACAGGACCTATATTCACAAACTGACCAGTTGGATGCTAAGTCTTATTTTGATTCAGATATCAAGGAGTTAATGGACATTAATGGGCCCCATGTTATTTCTCTTCATTTTTAAATTGAGGGAAAATACTGAATGATTGCAGTTTTTCATCTTATTTATACCGATAGATCTACGTTAGATCAGCAACACCCATTTGATATAATTTTGTCCCAAAGAACTCATCTGTGATGTTTGTTGTTAGATGTGACCTTTTACAGAATTATATAACTGTCTATACAGTAGGTGGGGCGATAACAGTGGGGAGACAGAAACTTGATGACACATCATTTATACATTACATCATTGTGCTAATGTTTAGTGAGTGAGATAAATCTATTGCTCATTTTGCTGTGGACCCCCTAGAACCTGCTCAAGGACTCCTGGGGGTCCCCAGACAAGTGTATTTTTTTCCTTGAGGAGAATGAGTCAGCATTATGTGCCAATTGACTTCCACAGCACAGGGACACAAAGTGACCGCTGGGGTCAAAGCTGTGGGGTTAAAGGTCACATCCAACTGTCAATTACCTGAAGATTTATAAGACATAAATTTAAGAAGGCATAAACCTGTTTGAATAATTGCTGTCAGTTATTTGAATATCTTATTTATGGGAAAGATTTAAGATTTATGCATTTATGCTAGATAAATTCCATTATATAAATGTATGAATAAGTAATAAGTACATAAAATAAATTTACCCTTTATTCAATTTTTTGCACCAACGGAGATGTTTTTCAATTTTGTTTTGATTTGTTAAAACACAGAAAACATATTTGACTATTTTTGAACAGTTACACTCATGCAACCATTACACTCTGCTATGTCCCAGTATCATACTGCAATTAACCATCACAAACCACCTCAAAGTTAAGCTTAACATCATTTATTTATTGATTATTGTTTATTTGGGAAGCTTTAATGTATAGGCTTTGTGTTATTGAGGTTCATAACTGTCTTATACTCTTAGCACATTCACTCCAGGACTCAAAAAAGGAACATAAGGTCTTGGAACAAATATCTACCAGTACTCTCTCTTTATCTTTAGATAACAAATATACCTAGGCTACAACACATGAACTATTTACCCTTTTTCTTAAATTTTGTGCAGTACACCAGCCTGGCCACTACTTGTGCCTCTGCTACACTGAAAAGATTTGCAGAGCGCTGAAGATCTTCAGTCAGCCCTTACTGAAAAACAAATCACTGAGAGTCTTTGTCCTGCAGATGGCAGAGTTTCACCACCAAAGATCCTAACATCGCCGAGGAGAGGACAACTGACCCACTCAGCGCTCATCTCCATTTTAACTGCCCCAATGGGAGAGCGTGCTTTTACTCTTCATAATAAGTGGAAATGTGTCATACCTTACATTTCTCTCTCTAAAGTGTTTCTCTTGAAAATGTTTGAAGCCCTTTCAAAATGATTGTCTGGGAAGTGACTGTTCAGATGGGGAGAGAGAGAGTGTGAGAGAGAGAGAGAGAGAGAGAGAGAGAGAGAGAGGTACAGAATGATCAGAGAGTCGACACGAAACAAGATGAATTCATTCGTTTTGATGGACGCTTTTACATGCATAGTAGTATATTGTGCATTATTACAGTCATACTGAATTTAAATAAGCCACAGCAGGAATTTCAGTGGCTGGCTTGGCTAAAATATGTAAATCATACTTGTACTTAAACTTCCTTCAGGTCTTGTGTTGACGCCTACGCCAATTGTGGCTCCCTCTGGGATTTCGTGGGCAAAGCAGATGCCAGAAGATTTAATTAACTGAAATCGACAGTCCAAAAAGTGCCACAGGGGATCTCGCTGCCAAGCAGAGTGGTATCTGTGTAGCATCAGAGAGAGAGAGAGTGGAAAAGAGAGAGAGCTAGAGCGAAAGAAAGTGTGAAAGAGAGAGAGAGATGGGCACACAGACAGAGCTTGCCCAGAAATCAGTAGTGCCAAATACATTCGTCTGGACCTTGGCAATATTGACAAATATTTGCCAATATACATTTTTTTTTGGCTCTTATCTACTGATTATCTCAGGTTGCAAATTGCCATAAATCCACAATTAAATTTACAAATTACGATTTTAATTGATATTCAAATGGAAAGACATCAGCCATCAGAGCTGGCCATGCTTTTTTTTTTTTTTTTTTAGCTGAAAGGTATATAGGAGTGAGTGGTGCAAGGAAATGTCAGTTTTTCTCCACACTATACCAAAAAAAATAAAAAAAATATTGGCAGGTGAATTCGGAATGTTGCTGCTGGAGCCAAAAATCAGCCAAACCCTTGAAATGAGAGTGTAAGGTTGTTCAGAGATGTTTGTTGAAGCGAGCTGTGGGAGTTTGGACAAAAAAGAACAAAATGTTCTGATGTTTTTGCTCTGATAGAACAGAAAAGGGAGATATGAATTCCCCAGTGTGTGCCTGCTCATATTTATGAGGCAGTGTCACATCTTAGCTAGGAGACATTTTATTAAAGAGAGGGGGAGAGAGAGAGAGGAGGAGATTGCAGGAGGGGGAGCAGAGGGGGGATGAGTGATCAGTCAGGTGATAGGGCTTTGTCATCCATGGGTCAGTGCCTCTCACTTCTCCTGGAGCCTGCCAGCAGGCTGCAAGAAACTGACAAAAGCAATGCTCTATTCTATTCTATTCTATTCTATTCCATTCTATTCTATTCTATTCTATTTCCCATGTAAGCTGGGCTTCCCCCTGCCTCCCATTGTTTTCTCCTCCCTCCTTAACATCCTGAACATGGTCTACCTTGTGCCAGCTGTATTGAGTTGTCAGTGCAGCGGCGATGCAAAGAATAAAGATGGCGTTTGTGTATTTCTTCACAATCCGCCCCGCTTTGAGCAGAGAGAACAGCCAGACGGGTTCTGTACAGTTAAGTCACCCATAGACAGTATATATTTCTGGCTTGTTTTCAGTGGAAGCTCCCACAGACAGAGCCTCAGTGGGGCTGCCAGCGGATTAACTGTCCTCATATCCTTGCATCCAGCCTTGTTTTCTTTTAATAAAGCTGCCCGGGCCTCCTTAGTCCTGAAGCAGGCTGGCTGACGTACAGACAGACGGGCAGACAGACAGACAGGCAGGCGAGGTGGGTAGACATAACAGGTAGGGAATAGAAGGGAGACATACAACCGCCAAGACAAGCTGGGCAGAGAGGACGACACAGAGAGCGGTACTGAACGAGGTCGACAGAGAGGTCACAAGACCGCAGTGAAGTCACAGGTGCAGGAAATGTGACTTCACCACTCTGTGACGTTTTGGATCCTCTCCTCTCTGCGTGAGGAGTCGCAATCTTGGAGGGACGTCAGGAGGACTGTCAGTCAGTCACACACACTCATGCATGTCCTTGCACACAAACACACACACACACACACACACACTGATAGTCATCCGTTTTGTCAGTAGCAAAACTGTGTGGAGGAGGAAACATCCCCTGCTTGCTTACCGCTCCCTCAATACCAAATCAATCCCCTGGTCGCTATCTTGGAGATAAAAGTGAAGCTGTTTAAGCCTATGGAGAGATTTTGATCCAATACGTGAACAAGATGCAGCTACAGTTACTAATAAATGAGCGCAAGGGGCTAACGCTTTCAAACCATGCAGGCTATTCATCACCCTGCTGGACAGTGCCTTGTACCCCCTGCATCCCAAAATACCCCTTTGTCACCCATCTATTAGTAACTGTAGCTGCATCTTGTTCAATTATTGGATCAAAATCTCTCTGTAGCCTTAAACAGCTCTCATTATTTTCACTTTAATCTCCAAGATAGAGAGCAGGGGATTGATTAGGTATTGAGGGAGCGGTAAGCAAGCAGGGGATGTTTCCTTTTCCACACAATTTTGTTACTGACAAAATGGATGACTATCAGTGTGTCCCTTTGGACACCCCCTGCATCCAAAAATAAATTTGTAGCGTGGATTCTTAAATGCTGTTGCTTATTTGGTCTCAGGGGAGGCAGCTGGATGTATTGGTGACCACCCCCCCCCCACCCCCCCACCCCACGCACACACACACACACACACACACACACACACCCCAGCTCCACCTCTCTGTAACAGCAGCTCAGTCATCATAGCCGCTGATGGTTTATCCCTAATGGTGACCCATAAATAAAGCAGCAACCGATGGAGAGAATTGATTTCCAGAAGTATGGAGGAGTGGTGGAGATTTATGGTCCCAGTCTGACTCCGCTGCAGTGCAGTATATCACTCTGTCTGATTTGTTTTGCCCTTCATCTTTTTTTTCCACCCCTCACTCTGCTTCTTGCTGTAATGCCCGGAGCTGAGCGTTCCTTCTCTTTTGAGATCGTAATTTTGCCCAATCTCTCTGTTTTTGATCTTCACATGGTTTGTCTTTTTTTCATCATGTGGTTTGTATCATCATGTCCCGTGACAACTTCTATTTCTCTCTGTCTCTTGTCTGTCTTTCTGTCTGTCTCTCTCTCTCTCTCTCTCGCTCTCTCTCTCACACCCTCTCACCATGGGAAGTTGACCAGACTCTTAATACCCCGGCCTCTGACTTTCTGGAATTTGCTCATTTCGCTCATTTTCTGTTTGAGTGGCTGAGGGTGATAGATAGAGATCAGGATAGTCTTACAGTCAAAGTAGAGATTAAAAACGTAAGGCTATGCAGGCATCCAAAACCACGGTGCAGGTACAGTACGTCACAGAAGAGGTCATATATCAAATAAAAGAAAGACTATGATAAGTTTGTAAGTAAAATTTTGAATTTATTCATACCAACTCTCGTATCTGTGTGTAGTTGTTACTGCCTGCCTCCGTGATTCCTCGACATTTGTTTTTTTTTGAGTAATTTGTTGTTGAATTGGGATTGTAGCAGTACATTGATCAGGCCTTGTCTGATCTTCCTGTTCAAGAAATCCCATCATCTCCTGTAATCCAGCTCTCTGATTCACTTACATGGTTAATCCAACTACACAGCTACATATGGATAGGCTTGCTCCAGTTTTGCACATTGTATGGCAGATGTGCTGTGCTTGCGTGCGTGTGTGTGTGTGTGCATGTGTGTTAGCCCATCCTGCTGCAGGCCTGCAGGTGCTTCAACCACCAGCAGCCATAACAGAACTCAGCTTCTTAATGTCGTTCATTTCCTCTCGTCCGTTCCCCTCTGACCGCCTGGCTGCTCCGCTCTCCAGTCCAACATTCCACACACTCCACTGGAATTAAGGGAGAGGCTTGCGGCGAGGTAGGGAATGAGCTCAGGAATGTCTCTGTTATCACAGGGAGAGAGGACGGAGGGAAGAAGGGAAGGGAAGGTCAGGCCAGGGGGCCCCCGCTGTTGTTAGGTCGACTTCATTCGGGGCTATTAGAGTGGGGGGTGTCCATCATCAAAGCTTTGATCATTACAGAGCGTCCTGCCCACGGGCTTAGATTACCAGAGAGGTGCATGCCTCTGGCCCAAACAGAATGCACAGGAATCTAATTTTAGAGCTGCTGCTTTTTAAATCAATATCTCCGCTCCTATCAGTGGCAGTGTCATGTAGATTATCTCACGGCCTTCATAGATGTCACACCAGGTTTGCTCTGCTCTCAGTCCACAGCGTGTGCTGCTGAGGCTCGACACTCACATACTCACACAGGCGGACGCACTGAGCCGCATACTGCTCGTGCGTGCTGCGGAGGGACACATACACAGGGCAAACCAAACGCACCACTCTGGGTTTACCATAGTTGGAGTCAAACTGTGTGCAGGCATACATGCACACATGTCTGGTGAGTGTGTGTGCATGCATGCTAGTGTGAATGTTCAGGTGTATGGTGAGAGAAGATGAGATATTGAGTAAATAGCACAGGGCTAAGCAAATGTCTTTTTTTTTTTTTTTTTAAAGTTACAGCTTGGCAGACTGGTTTTATTTTGTTGGGTTATTTGATGTTTTAGCTGTGGATGTTTGCTGTGTAATTCATACTGGGCATGTGTAAATGTTATTGTCTGCTGGAGAAAGAGGAAAGTAGCTAGATGTTTTTTGAAGGTAGGTGTTTATTGTAAGACCAAAGGACATGTATTTTTGTTGATCCTCCTGTGCAGTACTTGACATGTAGCACAAGTGGGAGACAGTAAATGTACTGTAGTCTATAGTTTGAACTCAGAAAAATCACATTAGTTCAGTGTTTTGATGATAAGCGAATACTTATATCTGTGATCTGGCTGATTTACATCCATCTTACAGATTGTGCCTGTGTGCTGTAGGTTATGGGATGGTGACAGTAGATTATGAGTGGAGAAAGAGAGCATGGATGAAGTTTAGAGTTTTTACACATATAAAACTGATAAATGTGAAGAGAAAAAATGCAGATTGTGCAGTTGAGGTAAAACAAACAAAAAAACATCAGACTTTACCCAGGGGGGGAAAAAAACAGAATGACAGAGGACAATGACAGAGGACAATAAACATACAGAAAGTTATGGATCATTCTTTTTTTTTAATTTCTGGATTTTTATACGACATTAGTCCAACCAAAGAAATGTTTAATGTCATTACCAGAAAAAGAGGACTAGCAAGATGTAACTTAACAGTTGCACATTGGAGCTTTGCCAGTGAAATATTCACAAATACAGTATTTCTTTCTTGCACTCTTTTAAGGTGCTAGAAAAAAATGCATCTATTTGCATAAAGATAATACATAATGGCCAGTCTTTCTTTAGGCGGAACCACACAGGCAGCTCAGTCCAACAAAGCTTCTATCTAGAGTATACAGTGTGAACTTGCCACTGAAAGGATTTCAGTGTGAAATTCGCCATTTAATCTCGTCCATGCATAATGTCCTGTAGCCTATATAGAAATAAAAAGAGGATTATTTTCATCCTTTTTCTATTCCTGTTGTGGATGCTTTGGGACAAGGCTTACTCTATAAAATATAATGTATTTTGAGACACTTGAATATTATCTGCAACCTGAATTTTCTTCAAATTGGATTGAATTTTGTAAATGTGGCTTAACTTACTACTAAACAATGTATTCAGCCATCGCCGCTATTTGTGTCGAAGTGTAGGTGAACATGATGACTGAAGTCGCATCAAACCAGTACAATAGCTAGAGGTTGTTCTTTCTGTATTTACTTGAGAGGCAACATACAGCTCATCTCTTTCTCTCTCTCTCTATCTAGCCATCCCTCCCTCCATCCGTCAGTCCCTCTAGTCTCTGACTCCAGGGTTAACTACTATGATTCATGCAGATTCTGGTATAAAACGTTGTTGTCCTGCAGAGTCCCAGTGTGTCACACAGTCTGACCTTCCCGCGGGACTGCTGCTCTTGCACATTTACACACTGACTAACAGCATGACAAAAGAACTAATCACAGCCTTGTAGCTGTGGTCTGCATAATGTTCCCTCTGATACACTCTGTAATTAAAGATATGCATGTTTCATTAGCTGCACGCAGTGGATGGACAGCGATGAGGCCATATGCTTGTTTTTCGGTCTCACCATACGCCTTAAGCCAAACTTGACAGATTTTTTTTTTACCCCTTGGTTTTAGATCAGACAAGTACATTTTTGTCTTGGAAAATCAAGTTCATAGCAGAATCAGAATAACTTTTATTCAGCAAGTACGATGGGTGCACAAGGGATTTGACTTGGCTAATAGGTACTGATAGTTTTACAACACGTGCAAGGTGTATGTTCACACACACACACACACACACACACACACACACACACACACTCACACACACTAGGTGCAAGGTGTGTGTTCATATAGCTGTTTTTTTCCAGAAACCATCTTTTGTGTACAGTATTCTTACTCCATTTGCATCCATTTGTGTCTCTGGTACCTCCATAGAACTGTCCTGCTGTGGTGAACCCACAGTATACCTTCCCATGGTTTTCAACATTGCTCTAACCCACACATCTTCAGCTTTGTCCTGTGTGGTTGACTTTGGTTTGGCTTAGCAGCTCAAGTGCTAGTAGTTTTATTTGACTCTGTGTCAAGCCTCTGGTGTTGTTTTCTCCCAGCAGTGCCGTTTCCATATGCTGTTTACTGTACATGTCACATGGTTAGGTGCTTGTTTAACACTGGAGGCCCCAGGTGATACTAGAGCTGCAGGCAAACAGAAGCAGATAACATCTCTACACAAACTATGTAGACTAATGGCAGTACAGCAAAGCCATACACCTAGACTGTCTATATCAAGTGTTGTATGATTTTTCTTTCTTTCATTTTTTGTCTTTACTAGTCAGTTGACAGTAGCGAGAGACAGGAAAGATTAGGTGAAAGAGCGGGGGATGACATATGACAAAAGTCCCGGGCCAGATTTTAACCTAGGACATTGCGGTTACATGGTATACGTCTAAGCCAATTGAGGCATCAGGAAAACCCGTGCGTATGAATTTTTGATGCCACGATTATATGATAATATCCAGAGTGAGAGAAAGAGTCATTTAACAAATAGATGGAGCAACAGAAAGACCTATTCACCTATTATCGGTCAAAAGCAATTTTGTTTTTGCCCTCTTAGTGGATGGATTAGTATTATGCAACCTGAAATTTGTCTGCTATCGAGTGAATAAATACTGTGATTGCATTATTCCTCTAGTCCATCACATCTCTCTGTCTGGCATGCCGGGAAAGGGCCGGATGTGCATTTTTTATCTCTCTCCACATATGAGGACACAGGAACTGTATCTGGGATAGGGCACTGTAAATCCCTGCACCACACGCATGCACGTCCTGCCCACCTCCCGGCTCAGCCCTGACCCAACCCCAGCCGTCCCCCCGCCCTCCCCTCCCTCCCCCCCGGTGCCCACCCCGAGATAGGTGGCTTAGACTGGCTTTCAGGGCGGCTCCTTTTCTGCTGAGTTCATCAGGCTGGCCCTTTGAGCAGGGAGCCGACCCACTGCCTTGTGGCTCTTTCTCTCTTTTCAGGCGACAAATGTGCTAAAACAGCACTCCGTAATCACTTGGCATTAGGGGCCGTTGTGTTGGGCATTAGTGGTTAGAATTGACCGGTGGGACGTTATAAAAATGAGTCTGACAAGAGAACACCAAAGCTGATGAGTCTGGATCCTGGCACTGGACGGCTAGAGGATTAGTTAGCTAACACACTGGCTGGGGCTTCTGCAGGGTCGAGGTCCCATCGCATCTCGTCACTGCCGGGCCTGGAGCCGCCCCTGTGGCTGCCGGCTCCATCATCCTCCTCTCTAGTGGCTGGCTGGCTGTGGCTTCGCATCCTCCGCCGCCTCTCCTGTCTCTCCTTTCCACCAAAAACACAACATCCTCTTCTTATTGGGTCGTGTCTTCGTGGGAGGAGCATATGATGTCACACGCATACGAGTGTGTCAAGTGGCAGCGGAGAGGCATATTTCAGTGGAGTTCAATTGTCACACAGAAAAAGGGAGAGAGTGAGAGAGAGAGAATCAGAGTCATAGAGATGCTAAAGAGAGAGAGAGGAAGAGAGATGCCAAAGCTTTTTGTTAAATGAACTGCCTTAAAATGCAAGATGCTGGAGCATTTTACTCACTGAGGGAGAGAGAGAGAGACAGACAGAGAGAGATCGAGAGAGAGAATCAGAGTCAGAGAGATGCTAATGCAACAAAGCTTTTTTCAAATGAACTGCCTTAAAATGCAAGATGCTGGTGCATTTTTCTCACTGAGGGGAGAGAGTGAGAGAGAGAGAGAGGGATTTGAATTTGAAGTCAGGCTTTATTGAAGGCTATTTTAGTTATTACAGGTCAGAGCTTGTACATATATCCTACTCAATATATCAACCAAACACTTAGAATACATCATACTGCCTCAC
The DNA here is from genome assembly GCF_046629955.1 of Centroberyx affinis. Classification (NCBI taxonomy): domain Eukaryota; kingdom Metazoa; phylum Chordata; class Actinopteri; order Beryciformes; family Berycidae; genus Centroberyx; species Centroberyx affinis. The sequence goes on along the minus strand of NW_027279830.1, from coordinate 614,462 downwards.
TCTCATAAAGAACAGATAACAGCAAACAAGAAATTAGAAGGAGAGCGACAGTAAATGAGATAAAGGCTGCTGTTGGCTGTATGCCCCGCTCTCTCTATTCTCGTTTTCCCTGATTGACCCCATCAATGATATTATCCGCCAATAACCATCGCGAGAGTTTACCGGAAATCACATTATCTGTCGTTATCGCCCCAAACCATTAAATCACATTTACTGCTCGGCACCAAGCCGCCGCTTTCCCTTCGGAGTTAACTCGATTGAGTTTACAGAATTACAGCCACTTTTCCTCTGACAGGCACTTTCCTACGTGAAAGGGTTTAACCTTTCCCAGAGCGTGGAGCGCCTGTGCCCGTTTTCTGTGGAAGGTCCTCCTCTTTCCACTCCTTTGCCCAGTGTGAGCGGCCTCATGGTGTTGGAATGTAGCGGTAACAGGCAGTACCATGGGAAGAGTCACCGCCGGGGGTTGAGATGCACGTTGGCCTTTATTCAGGCCAACAAGGCGTTCAGCGGACTTAAAACATTCTGTCATTCAGTGTAGAGTTCCTTTGTGGTTCCTTTGAGTATCAGCTCAGCTCAACCCCTCTTTCTCTCCCTCTTCTTCTCTTCTCTCCTCCTGTCCTCTCCCTTCTTGCCATCTCCTTGTTTCTTTTCTCTTATCATCTGCTTTCCTCTCCCCCTTCACCTCTCCACCTCTCTCTTTTCTCCTCTCCTCCTCTTTTTCTTTCCTACTCTCTCATCTTCCCCTTTCTTTTCATTTCCTTTGCCCTTGCAAAATATGCCTCTTGCCCTTCATCTCTCCTCCACTCTTTTACCCTTTTCTCCTCTTCTCTCCTCTCTCCCCTCCCCCTTTCCTTTCCTCTCATCTTTCCTTTCCTTTCCTCCTCTCCTCTCTTCCACTCTCTTTTACTCTTTTCTCCTCTCCTCGTCTCTCCTCTCCCTTTGTCTCATCTCTGATTTCCTCTCCCCCCTTGCCCTTTCCTTTCCTCTCCTCTCCTCTCCTCTCCTCTCCTCTCCTCTCCTCTCTATCTCTTCAGCATTTGCTACATTATTCACTACATGCTCGATAAAGTTTTGGTGGCACAGCCTGTCTGTAATAATGTCTGCCGTGAAGAGCTGTTGTCATCTCAGTGCCTCAGACAGACCACAGTAGAGTTTCCCACGGTTCTGTGTTGTGGAGGATGTCGGCCAGCGACCTCCTCAGCCCTACATCTGCATCCTCTGGGTTTTTAGGCCCGCTCTGAGCCGCTGCTGTCGCTCAAACATTTTATTCAGAATAAAATCTGTTCAATGCCGCATGGGTATCTAATGATCACTGGGCTGAAATGATGACACGTTGGAAGCCATGTGCACTAGCTTTGGGTCTCGTTATCAAAGTGGACCAGTCTGTACTCAACTATCTCAACTGGAATTCTCCACAGTAATATGAAACATTTAACAGTCTGTGAAACTGATTGAGTCTACTGTCACCACAGTTTCATGACTGTAACGGTGCGTTCAGATTACGGGCTCCAAAGCAACAGCAAGTCATTCATTTTCAATGGAAGCCCGCAACACAAAGTGTGTAAAGTGTTGCTGTGTGTCAGGCGTGTGCAGCTAGAAATTGAAGATCAGCTTCAACTGTTTTCCGATGACACTGTGAAGCACGAACCAGCCAGAGAAGAGGGAACAGTAGGGTAGTTATATTTACTTTATTAATATTTTCTTGATTAATTATTTCAATTAACAAGAACAATTATTTGACAAATAAAATAAAAACGAGACAAAAACAAAGTTATGACAGTATGCCATTTTATTTGGTGTACGCAACCTGATGATGACATGAAACACCAACGACTACCTGGCCTACACTTTGCTTCTCCGTTGGCAACAATGTAGCTTAGTATGCCAGACCGTTTTTGTAGCTTTTGTAGCCCGTAATGTGAACGCACAGTGAGAAAATTCTCTCTGTGGTTTCAAGTAACAAAATCAGAACAAAACGCACTCAAACTGGAAGACTGTTTGTTCCTTTTTGTATCTAGGTTAGATTTGTAACTAGCAACTGGTGTTGCTAGTACAATAACTTGTGTTATTGTACTTTAAATGGAGTCAGTTTGAAATGTTTTTGTCCTAATGTCCATGAAAGGAGATTGAAGTGTCCATTAGGCCTAACTAATAAAATCAATTAAATCAATGTTAGCAACATTAAAAATTTTTTTTTGGTGTGCCTCATTGATTTGGAACATTTGGACTGAGACTTCAGACACACACACACACACACACAAACTATAGTGAATGCCCTTGTTCATCGCAGTGACCTTGTCCTTCCTAGATCCGCCCTTCCCCCTCACCTTTGAAGTAAGTACACATATGACTCTCTGAACCCTTTGCGTTTCTCTCCAGGTGAAAATAAAGATTAACTACAGCAGACCCTCAGACAGTTGCTAAATTACAGTCAGTACAAGGTGGAATGAGCCTTATCCCTTCTAAGATAAACGCTTTTAGATAGCGGTTTTCTTATCGTGTCCAGGCAAAAGCGTTTTGTTTTAGGTCGAGATGTGTGGCTGGCTGCGCTGCTGGAGCGGGTGCAGAATAAATCTTCAGTGACACAAGTTAATTGTCTTCCCAGAATGTGGCAGCCTGAAATCCACAGTTCCTCCCTGCATTAGACTTGTAAATCTTCACTCCTCGCTGAAATTCAATTACATGCCACTTATGTGTCAAATGTCACTTTAACGCCTGCTGTTCGCTGTCGACACTGTAACTTGAGCTGCAGCTGTTCGAGTGACCAGGACATAATTCTGTCTCTCAATGTCAGCCTGGCAGCTCTGGAGCCAGGCAGCATCTGTACAGTATTCACTAAGCCCTAGACTCAAGCTATGCACGGACATTCACACATGTAGACCCAGACGCAGACATGCTAGCACTTGCACACACACACAACTGCCGATACCCTGTAAGGAATAAGTGTAGAGTGACTCTATAATCCCCTCCCTGGTTTGAGCCAACCCCTCTAGCATATATCTGTTTATGTCCACAGCTATGGATTATAGTGTGAGGTTGTGATTCATAGTGTTTTGGTGCAGAGAGAGCAGATTATCCACCTAAGCTGTAAGGTCCCATCAGCAAAACTTGTAACAATTGTATTTCTACACTGTTATTATAGTCTGAAGTGGACAGCTACTGTACAGTAAGTGCTGCCCAGACAGTTTGACTGCTGCTTTTATTACACCCTCTCTTACTCTGTCTCATGTGACAGATAAAACTGTTATTAAGTTGCAGTGCAGCTTCATTGCTGTGCATGTGCATGTGCTGCATGAGTTTGTATTATGCTAATGTGGATATGCTGATGTGTAATTGATAATGTGCCACTGGTAGTAATGTTTTTTATGTCTGTTTCTGTGTGTTAGGCCCATGTGAAAAAACAGACAACACCCCATGTATTTCAATGAGCCCGATGACATGGATTAATGTAGTGTAGTGCATGAAAATAGCGCAAGTCGGTACATCAGAAAAGTTTAAACTAGTTGAAATTTTGAGGGAGCGCAGGTAAAGGTCAGCCGCTAACTGAATTCATCAGCCAATGACATTTGTACAGACTGCTTCAAAAGGCCAACAACAAAGCAACCTAGGTGGTTCCAACGCATACTTGTCTGTGAATTTAAGCAAGGCCAAATGTCCATGTGAATGCTGCCTCACTGTGCCATTTGCTGATTCCCTAGCAGCGGCAGCATGTTATTCTGGAAGGACCCACACACCCATGAGGATTGAGAAAAGAAAAGTCCTTTTTCACAGAAGACAAATCCTCCTAGTTACTTTGGTGTTTTTTGTGGCTTCCAGAAAACCGAAGGCTAGGAGCTCAGTTTTCTTCTTTTATTTATGAAAGGTCTGTACAGAAATACAGTATGTGGTTAAATGGGGGTTTTCCTGTTTTAGCACCCCACACATCATCTCTGCTGAGGCTGCAGTGCCAAGCAGAATAGAGTAGGTGGAAGATGAGGTAGACCACAAGGATTGCAGTGTGTGTGTGTGTGTGTGTGTGTGTGTGTGTGTGTGCATGCGTGTTTATCTGCACCTATAAATGTGTGTGCAAGCATGCGTGTCTGTGAGGGGAAGCTTTCAGGAGCAGCCTGCTGTGGAGTGGTGTGCATCATATGCTTGCCACATCGTTGGTTTGAGTGCAGCTCAGAACCTGTGTCAGGTGCTGTTCCCTCCCTCCTTTCCTACCTCTCCTTTCCTATCTTCCTACTCTCTCAACTGCTGTCTAGCCATACAGCTACAAAAGGAAATTCCCTCATTTGGTGTTCCCCACCATCATCATTTATGATGTTACGCATGCATTGTTCACCTGATCATAGAGAGGCAGCAAACCATTGTGTACACTCGTCAATTTCAAATGCAAACTAAGCTGTATTATCCCTACATTTGAATTTTCCAAGATTCACCCCTACTACTCAAACTTCTTGCCTCAAAGGAACAAGGAGTCGCCAATGTAATCAAAGGCCAATATTTGCATGTACACACCTGTCATTTAAGTCATATTTAAATGTAACTTGGGTCCATGTTATTTGACACATATCTGCAACAACAAAAACACGCATTGTTTTTTTTTCATTTACACGTAAAATCTCTCTCTCTGACTTTGTGTCCCTAAACTGGAATTCATTTAAATGAATCATTTTCCAGGCCTGTTTTTGCCGGCTTGCTAGATAATAGTAATCAGTCTGAGAGAGTGGACCGTTATCACAGAATAGAAGAGAACATGATTATGCCCAGAGTGTGATATGAAACGTTGAAGAACAGTCTGTCCCACCCCTCTGTGTTGTGAACTGCACTGGCACAGCACAGACACATTGTAATAACTTGGCTAAATTTATCCTTATAAATGAATGAGACTGGCACTAACTTAAGTTCCATTAGCATTGTCTCCAAATATCACAACAACAACGAGGGAAAAGGTTGCATTGTTTTTCATCAAGTATTTACTGCCTCCTCCCCTCCACTAGATTCAGTAATGTGTCTTGGGATTTGCACTGTTTTCAATTTGCTCTCTCATTCTGTAGCAAACAATGGGGTCACAGCGTCACGTGGCTGAATGGCAGAGTTAACTGGAGAGACGACCAGGTTTTCCTCTCCACTCTTCTTCTCTTGATTTATACAGTATATTGACTCTACCTGGGTGTGCGTCTCATGCACAGAAAAACCCAGAAAAAAGATTCAAGTTGGCTCTGTAAAGTAGAATAGCTGCCAGAACAGTTTTCTTTATTGAGAAAGTAATCATAGAGGGAAGAAAGTAGTGGGATTTGAAGTAGACCTGCTTGGGTTCTCTGCAACTTGGGCCATTACTTGTTAAGCTACTTGTGCCACTGAGAGGCAGAATGGAGTTCAGTCAGGTTCACCGCAGTATAGTCTCTGGTGCCTGGCTATAAAAGGCTCTGTAAACCTTGTCCATTGAGAAGAGATAGAGGAGAAAAAGGGAAAGAGAGAGAAAGAGAGGGAGGGAGAATTTTTTGGGGGGTTGGTTGATCACAGGCTGCCACTTGGAGTTAATGCTTTCAGAAGATGAAAAGTAGCCCGGTTCACTATCAGTGATTAAAGACCAACCATGGTAAATGTAGTCGTACAAAAGCCTGAAGTTCTCTTCATCACCAGAACTAAGTGGAACTAAGAGTTCCTCTTCAAATAAGAGCACTTCAGACTTTTCTAATTTCTCAGACGAAAGTTGATCTGCGGTCATTTTTGCCTTGAATCTACAAAGTCATCGACAAACTCATTTACTGCTTTGGTTGTTCTTTAACTTTTCTTGAACAGCACATTTCAGCAGTCACTTGAACAGAAGCAAAGAGCAGTGAGAGGGAACAAATTAACTGGGTAAGAACTGACAATAGCTGGATGACTGACTCCAATAATGAGAGACTTTTAATTGTGTGAAAACCACATTTTTATACTACTTTTTAAAAAGTGCTGTTTTCCGGAGCGTTCACAGAAATATGCGCTTTGGTATGCTTGCAATTAACTACAGCTGCTTTATGATGGCAATGCATTTTTGATGCCATTTTGTCTTTCAATTGAAGGCAAGGCTAACTAATCAGCGTGCTCTATTTCATAACAGCTAATCCTTTTATCTGTCTAAACCTCTTTATTGCACTGATCAATATGTGGCCATACTGTAGCTGTCAGTTTAGGCAGAGACAAAAACATCTGCTGCTGTAAACCAGTGGTGCGCTTATGGTCTGGTAGGAAGTGATTGATGAATCGGCTGTGCAATTACTGGATGTGGAACAGAGGAACCGCACGACTGGAAACGGTTGACAGGTTTAGTGGAACATCAGGTTTAGAGGCGCTCTCACAGGATGGAGACCTAAGTTATTATAAGAAGGATATGCGTGTACACCCCTCGCCCTGTCAGTCTTATTTGCACCTTGTGAAAAGCCCAGGCAGCAGTCAGGGAGTATGTTTACACAGCTGATATTTAAGCTGATATGGCGAAGGTAAAGCAGAGGTTAAAAGCTTTGGCCATGTCTGAGGCTTATTAAAGTCCATGTTTCTTGAAATCCCCGAAACCAGATTTGTGTTTTCTATTTGAGTCTCCGCAAGCCTGAACAATGACCTGTAAGGTAGGGGCTAAATTTGAGAGATGCTTACTAATCCTGTCATATGATACTAATCTGGTCACAAACAGTTGGCCTCTTAAGCAGAGATGTGAGACATTTGTTTAGTGATGATTAGCGGGTTACACCACAACCCTTCATGGCTTTCACTGAATAGATTAACATTCCCCGTGTGAATGTTTCTCATGGTGAAATCCTGATGAAAATTATTTTTTTATTTTATTTTTAATTATTTTCCTCTATTGTATGTAGTATTATTCCAAACTGATAAAACAACAGCTACAAAAATAGTTTTTACCCACGCTCCAAAAAGTAGATTACCTCCAGATGAACGACTTCTGGGTCTAGCCTTACTGTACACACAGAAAAATAAAGGTGCGAACTGGAACCGGATATGGTTCTTCGGAGTGATACCATAGACTTCTGGTTCCACAAAGAACCTTTCAAGACCATTTTATTAAAAGGTTCTTAATTCTTAGTTATTGGATGGTGGGTGATGGCATAAATGTGGAAAATAACCAAACTCCTCCATAATATATATTGTGCAATTGCAAATGAGGGCAGATAAACAAAAACACAATGCAAGTGTCTAAGCAAAGGAGTGCAGAACTTGTTCTTTAAAGAACCTACGTCTGAAAGGTTCTTTGTGGAACCAGAAATAGTTTGTCCATGGCATCACTCCGAAGAACCATTGTCGGTTCAAGTTCGCACCTTTATTTTTCTGTGTGTACCTGTCCTGCAGTAATGTGATAAGGACTGTTAGAAGAACTCCCCGCTGGTTTGATCCCTGCGTCTTCAGACGGTTCTCGTTAGCTGTGGAAACAAAGAGTCAGTCCTCTGCTGGAGCTGCGGGGCAGGAATGCCCTGAGTCAACAACAGAGCCCAGGGAGGATCACACAGGCTATCGCAGACGCCAAACTCAGGACAGATGAAGACAGGGAAACAGCATCCACCTATGAACTTCCACCAATGAGAAACAGTTGTGTCAGATCACCCTCGAATTCTTCTCTAATCACGATCATGTGATTGTGTGTGTGTGTTTTTATTTATGTGTGTGTCCCTATGCGGATTCTCAGTGAGCTTTACATTTTCAGGATGTGCGCTTTATGCTGTTTCACTGTACATTAGTCTTTTCTCTGCAGGGGAATCGGGGGTGACTGACCCCTGTGATGTGCTCTTACCAAACATGGGCCTGTATATTCACCTATGTTTTCCATGTGCCTGCTCTTCCATGAGCGCACCTGAGGTCTGAAGCTGTCTGTTGCCCTAAAGAGGTGTGTGTGTGTGTGTGTGTGTGTGCGTTTGTCTGTCCGTTGGTGTGTGAAGCGCACAGGACAAAGATAGCTTCGATCACGCTGGAGTGTCACTAATGCGGCGCTCTTCTCTGTTAGAGCATCAGAGATGCCATCACAGGTCTGGATGAGGCTGAGGAGCGGGCAGCAGGACAAAGCTTCTCTTTATTGTGTCTTTTAACGGTGATTAGCTGTATTTTTTTTAGCTCCAATTTGATTATTTGGATTGCAAATTAGCATCTGCTGACACTTGAGCGAGCATGTTGAACATCCTGATATCCTCACTGGTGGATCCTGACAGGAGTTTAAGGAGCTTCAGAAGGGGCGAGCGCTTTGCATCTATACTCGTACGTAATCATTCATCTTTATAGCATGTTTCATACTGGTTAGTCTTGGGTTTCTTTGCTCTGTTTTGTGTACTCAACTGCACTGCATTTTTCCCATGCATTTTTATTTCAAGAGATTGTGGTGAACCCCTGTGGTGAACCCTAACCCTAACCCTTCCAGTCAATGTCTTCTTTTTTTTTTTTTTTTTTTTTTTTTAAAAAGGATACACGGTCCAAGCAGGGACATGGGTGTATGTCTCCCCAGCTGAAGCACGGCTGTAGGTTTTAGAGTTGTTCATCTGTGTTGATCCTCTTCTAAGAGCGACCTAGCTCTTCTGGAGGTCATCCTCTGCTTGCAACCTTCAAGCCCTGTCTGCTTCTCCTGACTGGCTGTATTTTCGCCTCGCAGGATTATGTCTGGTGGGAATTAACCCTAGGACCACCTACAGGGCTGCCACGCCCCTCCAGCCCGCAGTTGTACAAGAAGGACAAAAAGGAAGGAATCATTAGAGAGCTGCTTTGATTGGAAAAGATAGGGTGTAACCGTGCATTCAGAGTTACCTAATTAACTGCTCACATGAACATATGGACACTACATAGAGGGCTGCATGTCACATGGTTTCATCATTTTGTGCGTTACTCCTATGGCCCACTTTTCTGTTGCATGTCATGTTTGCTGCTCCATGCAAGAAACAGAAGTTGTTAACTTTGAAACAATACAAGCTCAGATTGTTGCATCCTGTGGGTGGGGTTTGGTTTGGGAAGTCATAGGAAGTTGACTGAATGGCATGAGTGGTTTCCTGTGAGGTGGCTTATCAACCGCAACCACTTTGCCGATTTAAATTGCTTAGAGCCTTTATATAAAGAAATACAAATTCCAGAGCTATCTGGTTTGTTCATTCCCTCTTTTTTCCCCTAAATTACAAGATGCACTACCGCAAAAACAACCTGGACCTGCACAAACAGTGAGGGAAGGAAAATTGGCTAAAAAATTAACTAAAAACCATCTCCCTAAATCAATATTCTCTTCACTTTGTTTTATTCTTAAGCCAGGCTTCATTCACTTTTAATAATACACACTTCCCCCCCTTTGCATTGGATTTTGTACAGGACAGTCAAAACATCTTAGCAGAATATAAGCTGTGATTTTTTCCCCCTCTATGTTCAGACTTGAATATTATATTATATTGTAGCAAGGCTACTTGCGTACACCAGCATACCAACACAACACAGCCCATCATCACACGGTGAAAGTGAGCATTCAGCATCAGTAGGGACAGTGGCATCGCCTCTCCGCTCTATACAATTGTATCCCGGACAGTTTATTTCCCCGGAAAACAGGGGCGCCCACTTTTTTTAGCCATCGTAAAAATAGATATAGAGGAGGGAGTGAATAAATTGATTAATAACCAAATGCAACAATCGTGATATCTATTATAGTCGTTAATTCCGAGGGGTTTTATGGGGGCATATTAGCAATGCCCCCGTTTTTACCAAGTCGTCCACCCCTATATAGGTGCAATGGTCCGCTCCGGACAGACACGGCCGTTGCTCCGAGAGGCGAGAACAGGGAGAGGTTTACAAAGCCTGCCATTGCAGTTTACTGGATCTACCAACCAAGTGATGCCTACTCTTCCCAACTTTTCACCAAGCAGTTAGAGGAAACACTACTACAAGGCGTTTTGGTCGCTTATTTCAACTTGAACACCTTCCATGACTCGCTATGTATCTGGAGTAACGTTTCATCCGCTGAAGATAAGATAATGAACTTTGGACTTTCTACACGCCTTTTCGTGTCATGTTTCCCGTCGTCCTGGATAGAATAAAATAACAACGCAGCCCGGCGTGGCGGCAGCTGGGCGAAATTCAAGAGGAAAGAAATTAGCGCACTCATCTCAAGAGATAATTCAAAAAACATTTCTTTTTTAACTTGACACTTTTGAAGCGGAGCAGGAGTGTAACATGTCTGCGAAAGCTTCAAACAAGGTGGGTAGCTAGCTGGCGGAGCGAAATACAAGTGAAAGTGTTTTGTTCTCTCTATTGCTGCTGGCCAGTATGGGATATGCCTATGTAAATTTAGCTAAATTAGGAGATGTGATGAGTTAAACCCATAGGATAGGCTGTATAACTTTGTAGACTATTGCACTGCCATTGGTGGTGGTGGTGGTGTGTGTGTGTGTGTGTGTGGAGGGGGGGGGGGGGGGGGGGGGGGGGGGTGTATTCTGAATCAGTAATGTGGCCTATAGCAAGTCAGGCTGTTTGCTCTGTATAAGGCTTTAAAATAAGCAGTTTGGCGTATTCTGGTTGTTATTATTGACAAGTAGTAGGTGATAGTAGAGTAAGTCACCCTAGCATGCTATAAGCTCAGAGCGCACCCCAGATAGAGCAGACAACCTGTTGATATCGGGGGTCACAATCTTGTGAGTTTATTGCAGCAGTGGTTGGAAGTCCCTATGAATCGCAAATATTTTTGGGTTTGTAATGCAAAGACTCTGCCATATCCTAATGCAAGGGATCCCAAACTTTTTTTTTCATGTCAAAGACCCCCAAATAGATATGCATTAGACCACGGATCCCCATTTGATCAGATTTTGTCCTGTGGAATCCCATATTATTGAAATATCCCAAGTTTTTTTTTTTGTAAGTTATTATTTGGCAGGAAAAAGTATTAGTATTGGTAGGATGATAACAATGGAGCAAGTGCAACCTGTAATCAAAACATCCTTACACACTCTGTCATTGTGCCAACTTTAAAGTGAATGGGACGATATTGAAATTAAATTATTTCTCATTTTGCCGGACCCCCTGGGACACCTATCAAGTACCCCCTTAAGGTCCCCGGATCCTAGTTTGGGAACCACTGGCCTAATGTACCTGATATTAGCTGTCATCGTCCGCAGCATTGTAACAGCTGTCCTTGTTTACTGTTCACTCAGGTTTACTGCACTAGCGTCTGTCAAGTATTGCGCAGTTTCTAGCTTTTCTTTTCTAGTTTTTCTTTCTTTCTTTCTTTTTTTGCATAGTGGGTATTATTGCACGCCACCAATGAAGCAGTCCTTGCAACATAAGCCTGCAGAATTTAGAGAAAACTGGGTCAGGTCAGGTGTAGACTGGCAGCAGAAAGGTCGGCAGCATATACTGTAGGCACATGAGTTAGTGACCTCTAACATGCAGCATGTGGCAACGATACTTTGTTATTTGCATTAACTTTGATAATAGCTGATGTCTCAGTACAAGCAGAGTAACAGCGGATACTCCAGGGAGTGTTTTAACTGGGTCAATCCTCATATTAGAGCCACAATAGCCGAAATATTTTCATGCGGCACGTCCAGGACAGTCACTTCCTATGGCGAGGCTTTTTCCTGTTTGACAAGTGAGGAATGCGTTGTGTTTATTTAACTGAGGCGGTGATATTCAGGTTTGGTCGGTTGTTCCTGTTTAAACGAAACCATCTCTGCCATGTCAGCTGGTGACGTTATGCTGCATGTGCTTTGGTGATGCTGTGAGGAAAACTTTTTGGTTACTGTAGTCTGTAGTTGATAATAGATCATTTTATATGCTTTTTATTGTTTTAAGACATTTTTGTTATACTGTTCAGCTAATGTATTGCTGTCTCTTATGCAACTCATCATTTTTCAGCGATAGAAAGGCTACTACTGTCAGTTAATATCCAACCTTTCACACTAGGATTTGACCAATATGGATTTTTGAAGGCCCAATATTTTATACTGAAGTTGCTGATAGCTGATATTTTGTGCTGTGCTGATATTCAGTATCATTAATTGTGATCATTTATGTGAGAGAAATTACAGGTATTCAGTGTTTCCCCCATAATTTTATTCATAGCAGGGTGTAAACGCCTCCGAAACAGGATTTAGACCATGTGTCACTAATACTTTACATTGAAACCCATAATAATGAAATTCTTTTAGGTGGCTTAGCAGCTCTTTAAGGCAGGGTGACCCACTGCACCTATTCAGTGGCAGCATATATTGGTGTAGCCTAACCCTAATACACCCACCTATTTTCGAAGTGGCATTTCTTTTATATAGAAACTTAGCATTAACATTTTAGTATTTTTACTGCAGCTCTGATCCAGAGCAAGCAGGTAGAAATTCAGTGTCTTGCTCAAGGACACCTCGGCAGAACACATAGGCCTAACTGTTGATAGACACATTTGCTGTTACAAGGATTGAATCTGTGGCCTGGTTACAAGACGGTCTCTCCAACGATGAGGCCAACATGTATAACTGCCTCTAAACTCCTCTGGTGTCAACATTGCCCCGGCCTCTGGTTGAATTAATCAATTTTCTTGACCAGCATTAATGATCAGCCTACACTTTAGTTATGGGACAGATATAGCCTGGTAGAGCTGTGTTCACCTTTCACACATAAGACTTAGTGGCTGTTATTCAGGGGTCACTGCATGATTAGCTAACAGCTCAGAGACAGAGGCCACATTAAGCATCCTAGTCTTCCCCTGCCTCTAACCGGCCATCCAGAGCCGCCCTAACTAGATGCTGCGGTAATAGACTCCGTCATGCATGCAACTTTGCTATGGGTAATGTCAGAAATAATCTGTGAAAACGCATACCACTTGCCTACCAGTGCGTTAGTGCACTCTCTGCGTTTTGACTCTCATTGCCCATGTAATAACTCCCACCTGATGAGCTGTGATAAATACACATACCAGCAATATGAGTCACATACTAAGTAAAACTGCGGAGAATGATAGATGGTAATAAAGGGTGTTTCAGTAAGTGTTGTGATGCTGTCTGTCAGGAATAGAGGAACATCTGGGTATGTTGACCTCATGTGTCAGAGGTCAAAAATGCTGTTATTGCAGAATACTATACTACTAATATACTGTGACTCATACTATGCCATTGGGTTAGTGTTACAGTCAGTATGAGGCTGCCATGTAATATCATTTGGCAGAAACAAAAAATGGGAACTGAATGAAATAACTTTTTTCTAACCTAATCTAAGTTATTGCTTGCCCTTAAGTTTTTTATGATAAAACTACACTACAAAATAATAGTTTAGGGACCTTGCTTGTTTATTGCTATTTGGAGGCGGAAGTGTTGCTGTGAGCAGATCTTTCTGCTTTTGCTTGAACACCAAGGAGGAGGAAAGAAGTCTTGCTGGTTGCCAACGTTTCCAAAGTGGTTTGAAAACCACATTAATCCACTGAATGCCTCTTGCATTAAAATGAGGACATTAACTCTTCTTCACTACATTAAATTCTGTCCTCATTCCTCCTCTGTGGCCTTCATTCTCTCCTGCTTGTTCTTGTGAATGCAACACAAAGAAGAAAACATAATTTAGAGCATCAGCACTCCCTGTAGCCTTTAGACGTGTGTTTTGAGAAGGCAGACTGAAATAAGTGAAAAACGTATTTGTGCTCATGCAGTTCCTCCATGCCTGCTCCCCTAATTGTGGATGGAGAAGGTTCTATTAATTGGAGCTGCGCAGCGGGCCCGGGACGGCTTCTGTTTTGCTTTGATGATTACACATCTCCATTTACATCAGTGAAGGAGGGAAATGCAATTAGAAGACCAAGTGCTAGAGAGAGGAGGGGAGAGGTGGTGTTTTTGTTCTCTGTGTCCTTGGCTGCCTGTCCATGTCCTTTTTCGAGACTCATTGCTGATGTGGCTCCTGATAAACGGAGAGCACCATGGAGCAGTTGAGGTCTTGGAGTCACTGTAGCAGGCCTCAAAGTAGGTCTCCAATCCTCTGTAATAGCCTATATATTCTTTTCGATATCTCCTCATGTGGTGGTGAGACGTAATCACAGTCTCAAAGGGCTTCGTATGCCCACATTTTAACGCAATAAATGTAAAACAGAAAACAACACCCGCCATCTTTGAAACTTGAATGAGAACAAGGAAAAACTCCCACAAAAACCTCTTTAGCACAAAAAAATGGAAGAAACCATAGGAAGGGCTTCACAGAGACGGATCCCCCTTCCAGGACAGTCAGGCATGCAATATCTGCCGAGAGTGGGCAGACAATGATTAAATATTGATAACAAATGGAACATAAATAAAATAGACAGAGTAAACAGAATATGAACACTGGGGTGGACATCTACAACTGGCGCCGGGACATCAACACCGTCTCAGTCACCATTGTCATTGTCGTCGTCATGAGAACGACACACAGCGAAGGGACATCAACGCTGTGTGGGTCACCATAGGCCGAAGCTACCGCCAGACACAAGGAGGGAGGAAGAGTCAGGGGAGGAAGAGTCAGGGCCCAAAAAGGATGCTGACACTGCCCAGCCACAGCCACAACCTGAAATGAAAAGGGATAGGAGACGCACTCATACACCCAGCAGCAGACACACTCCGTCGCTTACACCCTCTCACACCAACAGACCGGTCTTTGATTGTAGGTCTTTGATTCAGAGGAAGACCTCCCAGCCCTTGAGGAGAGCAGGTGTAAGCTGACCTCTCTGTGTATAAGCTGAGAGGGTTGCCAGTTGCTCCATATGGACAACAGCAGCCTGAGGCCTTTTGGTTCAGCTGGGCTCCAGAATTTCATTTACTTTATCTGGGTCCCTGGCACAAGACCGCCTGCATCCGGGCCCTGCTCCACTCTGTGTCAAGTACCATTCAGAGAATACATTTAAGTACTTAAATCCATGTATATTTATTTTATGCTTCCGTGTGATCTAATATTTATTCTGTTTAACCATATCCATCATAGAGGGAAATGTAAATAATAGTCCTCTTTCCACTGTTGGCAACACCCCCGGAGCTGTCCAACTGCCCAGGACGTCGAGCCTGGAACTGAACCACAAGGGCTACTACAGACCTTGATTTGTTTTGCCTGTGGATCCTGGAGGATGAATTGGGCAAGATGGCTATTAATGGAGACTGGCTCAGAGTGGCTCACGTGGCTCAGAATGGCTGTGCTTATCTTGCTAGATAAAAGAAAAACTGGGAAGACTCTGGTGTGTCACCCCCCTCCCATATAACCCCCCCCCCATTCTTCCTGCTCTGATGCACTTCTCCTGTACTGCAGTGGACTTGATTAAGATTTCCCAAACCAACTCTCTGAACATTGTTAGAGTCTGTCTGTGCTAAACAGAATGGGACATCACTCTTTTTTTTTTTTTTTTTTTTAGGAAGATGCAACTGCCCGATGCCATATTTCAGCTTCACACAAGTATGCGTTCATGCAAGTTACTTGATTAAAATCAATATTTTAGGCCTAGCATCTGCCGTAACAGCTATCAGAGGGTGGTGGAGCATGTAATGTAATGGTGTATTGGATTGTAACACACACACACACACGCCACAAACACATACACACACACAGTGAGCTCAACATAAAAATATGATTATGCCCATAAGCCCAGATTCAATACACCTGTCTCTTAACAGGAGGAAGCCAACTTCAATTGTTTATGGGCTTCTAAAAAGAGAAGTCAACAGACTGTGATAGTGAAACTGAGCTCCTTGTTATTGAAACATAGTATTTTTTCAGAGTAGAGAAAAAAAGTTGAGGGAAAACAGCTGTTTGGGTTGTGTTGTTTTGGTGCTATCAGTGGAAACCGAAGGGCGTCAGCTATCAAGGATATCTGACCTGCTTATCCTTTCATCTCTGGAGGGAAATCCAGGGCAGGAACGCACAGCAGGAGGCAGGTGGATAGAGCAGGGAGAAAGAGAGGGAAAATAGAAAATGCCTTTTGAACGGGGAGAGGGAGGAGGTGGTGTGAGTGAGTGTGTGTGTGTGTTGGAGGGGTGAAATGGAGAAAGGAAGGAGTGGGAGGGAGGGAGAGATGCACTGGCTATAATCTGAGTCACATGGCAGATCTTAAAAAGACTGCCTCTCTCACCCATAATCACGGCATTATAGCTCTTGGGCTTTTGCACTTTACATAGCACAGAAGCCTTTTTATTTTCGATTTCATTCAAAGGCAAAGAACAGAAGAGAGTGGAGTAAATTCCCTTAGTCTAGCCAGGATGTCCCCCACTCCCTTGTCCTGTCATCTGTGTGGCTGGACTCTGGTATGGAGCTGGATGAGTCTAGAGCTGTACCTTGGCGCTACCTCAGGAGGACCAGACCTGGCGTAGCCCCGTTACTATAAGCTTGATTCACACTTTTGTTTGCAATGGCATATTAGAGGTGGACTGATGGAGTCTAATGATCCACCATCTTTCACTCACCTTTGATGTTTTTGATTGTTTAATGGAGACGTCTGACCCTGCGTGTTGTCTTGACTAGTCCCTTGTTCCCCATCAAGCAGCCAGGATAGGCCAAGCCAGCCTTCCATCCTTTTTGGCAGGGCAGGGCAGGTCTCTGCAGGGATTTATCATCCCCACTACAGGCACAAGGGATTTACACAGGGTGATTTGTGTGTGTGTGTGAGAGAGAGAGAGAGAGAGGAAAGGAAAGGAAAGGAGAGAGAGAGGGAAAAAGGGGGGAGAGAGAGCACGAGAGTGAGTGCATGTGGCAGCCGTGGCTCAGCTGGTTAGGGTAGAGAGAAAGAGGCTGGAACAGATTCATCCCAAGGCTTGTTGCCCTACATGCCTTCACACACTGCCTCTCTTTTCTCTCCCTCTCTCTCTCTTGGTCTCTCTCTCTCTCTGTTCATTGGCATGAGGAGGTTAATTTTCAGGATGACAAAAAGATGCAAAAAAAAGAAGAAGAAAAACAGACAGAAAAACATCTTATAGGGCAACATAAAACAGCTTATAGATCATACTATGTAGGCATGTAAATAGTATTGAACCATGAAGAGGAACCCAGTAAAATAAACATAAGGAACGGTTCATCATTTTTTGTCACTAGCTGTCCTTGTTATGAGGATAGGCTAGATTTTGTTTTCCCACTAGCAAAGAGCAATCTACTAAATGTTCTCATCTAATAGCTATCGCAGTTTGTATTCTTCTGTTGAGGTTTCAGATTTATGATATTTGCTGGTCATATAAAAGAGAATGCTGTTTGTTTATTTCCTGATCCCTCATGGCGTCAGAATGCAGCTCTGTCTCTTGCTCTCAGGGAACAGAGAGTTACTGCCCTGTGGCAGACTGTGTCTACTGCTGGAGTAGAAATGAGGATTAATCACCACCGACACTTTGACGTTACATATAGAGCAGAGCATATTGCATGGGTGTGTAAATCGGCCACATATCTGAATTCCTCTTGAAAAGTGAATTCGCTCCTTTCATCGCCCATTGGGATGAAGTCAGTATCTTCTAGGGCTGATCTCCATGCGTGTTTTTCCTTTTCCAAATCATCATCCTTTCCTGTGTGCATGTGCGCACGTTCAAATCGGTCTTGCCTCTCCACATCACACTGGATCAGCCTCAGCTGTTGCTGCTGTTCCCTTCCTTTACTACAGTCACTCCCTCCTGTGACCGTGCTGTGTTGCTTTGGTGTGTGTGCATGAGCGTTCATATGTGTGGGGTGTGGTGCTGTGGTTTCTGTCCCCTCAAGCCACTCTGACATGTACTACCCCCTGCCACCCCCTCTTTGGAAAAGATAGCCGAGTCATTTGATAATTGTCTCTTCCATAAACAACTCTGACTGTAGTTTATGTGTTATTCCTTATCTTCTTTCCCTGTTACTGCCCATTCTCTCTGTTTATCTCTACAGCTCCCTATCTCTCCCCCTCTCTCCTTCTCTTTCTCTCTCTCTTGTAGTGTAGAGGAAAGGCAACCCATTGCGTAAACCCCTGAGAGTCAAAGCTGTGTTGTTTACAGTGCTCTCATGAGAACTGTCATCACTGCAAATCCTAAACCTGCTATTTTCTGCTTTGCAAGCTGGTTAGCTCTAGCCCTTTTTTTAAATGTTATGGAGACCAATGATCTCATAAGCAATAACAATATATAATGGCATAAGTATGTGCATACATTTTTAATGTAGGCTAATGGTATTCCCCAATGGAAAGAGTCCAGAACATTGGCCTTTGGCGTTTTGTTACCTACACTATCTTGTTTATACAATCCAGGAATCTCACTGTCAACAATGACCCACAGTACATGCAGTTAGTATAAAGAATCAAACATTGCCTTCCTGTCACTGATAACGCTCTCTGTCACACACACACACACACACACACACACACACACACACACACACACTCACACACTCACTCACTCACTCACTCACTCACTCACTCACTCACTCACTCACCCTCTCTGTCTCCTCTCAACATCCGACTTTAGTATGGATGCGTTTCTTTCTTTGCTCTAGCCTAAAGTTTCCAGCCCTCTGAAAGGAGAGCAATGGTGTTCATTCACGTACATACTGTACACTACTGAATAACAAGACTGATCAGGCCTCATTACAGATTTGCAACAACTTTCCATTCCTCTCCACATTGTAATTAGTTCATTAACCGCACTGGAGGGTCTAAGCTTCCTCTCTAGGCAGGGCTGGTGACGAGTTCTTTGGTGCTAATGACATAGATGTCATTAGAAATCATTTATGTAATATCTTTCTATGCTTGTGCATCTCGATGAAGTATGCATGCACCCTCCCCACCCTGTCTCTCATCTCTCTGGGAATGGTAATTGTGTTGCCAGTTAAGTGCTGGGAAAATGGTTGCTCCAACAGTAACTCATTAATTCACTATAGATGCTGGCCCACAACATGCCTATTGTAGCAAAGTCCTCAGAAGGCTTGGGAATGCCGTTGAGTGGGCTTGGCCTCTTGTTTTAGTGGCACCATGTGAGTCGGCAGACTATGAGTTGTGGTTCAGCATTGCGTAGTTTGAGTTATGTTGTGCAGCTTGAAGTTTGAAAAGACATGGTGTTGTTACTGTTGTGTTAAAGTCCAACCGCCTGCCCCAAGTTCATGTTGTAACACTCAAATATTTAGGATGCTAGTGCTGCTTTCATCATCGTCATATTTAATGCTTTTGGTTGCAATGTGACTGACCAAACTCTCTACATTTGTCCTTGTTGGTCGTGGCTGCTTTTGGTTATCCTGTGTGTACTGTGGAGGTAGGCAAACATGAACAGCCTCAAGGACCCCCGGCTGAATGTCCCCTTTGTTTTAATATCTGTATGTTTACGTGGGTGTGTGTGTATATACGACTGTGCCCACCTGCCCATGTGGTTCAATGTGTTTCGTTACTTGCTACATGGAGCTCTTTAGCTAGAAACACTGTTTACATTTAGTTTCTCAATGTATACCAGCACCAGCACGCCTGCAACACTTTGAACTTGGTGTTATAAGGTTTACCTCCTCTTAACAGCCTCTTCATGCTCACTTGCTAAATTGTAATCGAAGTTGGACTTCCAGGGCCAGTTCATTATAGCTTTACCAATAAGTGTTTTACACTCATTGATACTTCTTGTGGTTTTTGGTTCTCTGATTGAATTGAAACTGCTCCAGTCACATAGCAATTCAGCTATGCTGGTCTGTGGCCTTGCTTTCATTATGTGCTCATTGCTTTTTCAGATAGGAGGAGACAGAGGGGAAAAAGGAGACAAGCCGCAATATAGAAACCGAGATAAACAGAGAGGGAGATTGAGACAGAGAGAGAGAGAGAGACCTGGAGGGTAGAGAGAGAGAGAGAGAGAGAGAGCGAAGGGAACTGTTTGGAATGAGAAACAGGCAGAGAGTGAGAGAGTTGGGCCGTGCCTCCTTATCTGCACATTCCTTTAGTGTGTGTGTGTGTGTGTGTGTGTGTGTGTGTGTGTTGGGAGGGGTAGAGTGTGAATACTGATAGTTGTGTGTGCAGTGATTGGCTGAATCCAAAGGTTCCTGTGGTGGGTCTGGTTATCGTCCTCACTGTCCTGGCCTGCACTTTGTTGCCAAAGACACAAAAACAAAGCGCAAGCGGCGGAAGAGGGTGTGTGTGTGTGTGTGTGTGTGTGTGTGTGTGTGTGTTTGTTTGTATGACTGTGTGCTTGTGTGTATTTGTATGCATGTGTGCAAATATAGCCAAGCTGAGAGAAGAATGAAAAACAACAAAGGTGTATAACCTATGTGTCTTTATAGCATAGGTCTATTAGGTGTACCTTTTCAGAGTTATGAAATCTAGATATAGAGGCATGTTTTGTGTAAATAAGTATTACTGAACTCTATTTGTATTTTATATAGAAAGGTTTTAATTTATGCTTTCCTGAGCACCCTAGAGATGTGTTTCTCAACCTTTTTTGCCCTTTACCCCTTAAAATTAAGCAATTTCTTCTTCTAATGTGGATGCGACATCAACCAAATCTGACCCTTTTTATGTTATTGAAGTTAATTAATTATTACAGGAACAAGGAAAATATTCATTGTTTCAAAGGAAGAAAAAATTAATTAATTAAGATTAAAGACATAATATATTCATACATTATAAATATGTTCTTTCACTGTCTGTAAATCATCTTGCGGCCCCAAAAAATCATCTCATGATCCCCTGAGGGGGTCCCGAGGTTGAGAACCGCTGTCCTAGAGGCTGTTTGAAGCTTTGAACTTGGTGAGAAACAAACAGCTTAGGCTGAACCGGAGGGGAAGGATGGTAGAGAGTGGAAAGTCAGAATCCCACCAGAAGTTACCACTCTCCTCTGTGACCTCGACACTCTGCTTGTCTCTCTAGGCAGAAGACGGTTAGTGTGGGTGAGTTGGGATGACTTTGCTGCTGGATAAGCTCTGCATGAGATGCTAGCCTAGCCTAGCTGTGTGTCTGGGTCTGTGGATGGCAGTGGACAGCCCGCTGCACATCAGCTGCACTGTGCTTAGTGGAAATAATCCTCATTTTTCCAGGGCCAGCACCTGACCCAAAGGCCCCAGTGAAGCTCTTATTCCACTCAACTGATAATACATTTACTTTATGGTTATGTCTAACCTTTATTTATCCAGGTATTCCCATTGAGATCAAAAATCTCTTTTTTTTTTACCAGTATATAAAAGCAGAATACAGTACAATCAAGTGCAATTTTCTGTATTTGCACTCGAACAGGCAGTAATCCAATATAAAACCAGCAGGAGCATGGGTCAAACCTATTTAAATCTTAACTAAACAAACCATAGACAGCCCCTTATTATGTCTGCCAGAGCATACATAAACATGAAACTTACCAGGAGAGACCGGCTCATAATTTTCCAGTGAGTTTCATGAAGAGGGAGCAGAATATATAAAGCATTTTTGCCTAATTCTAATTTTGTAGAGATATAAGAGCACAAATCAGCCGTTCTGCAGACCCAGAACGGCCTTATAGATAAAAATACACCCTCGAATAAATCTATGAGGATTATATAGAGAACAGTAGGTTAGAGTCCGCAGAGGAGGCTATGATTTTATTAATGTTTAATTTATTTTACAGGGTTGATTTTGTGCGTAGGCGTCACAGGCATTACAGAAGTCTGACAGGCTGCCGTATCATCTCGAGCAAATGAAACAGAATCATTAAATTGTGCCACATGGACCAAGTAACGAGTTGGCAGTGGTCATACTGTAGCAGCAAGACGGACTGTTAGAAGCATGTGTTCATGGATGTTCCCAGCACAACCATGCTGGCTGACTTGACAGTCTTTTCCAGTTCACCCATCCCTCCGTCCCTCCATCCATCTATCCATCCATCCATCCATCCGTCCATCTATCCCGGCCGTCTGCTTTCATGAGACAGCAGCAATGGACTTCCGAGGGAAACATGGTTCAGATTAACGTTTTAATCCAAAAGCCAGGATTATAGGTTTTGTATTTTATTCCTACCCTCACTATTATAGCAGTGACTCTGTGTCAGATAGTTTTCAGAGTTAGAGGTGTTTGTGTGTGTGTGTGTGTGCGTGTGTTTATGTGTGTGTTTATGTTGCGTCCTGTATGTCGTGTTGAGTGTTGTGTCGTGAGCGAGGGGGTTCTCAGGGTGCTGTATGACAGAATAGAGCTGCTGTTTGAGACTAATTAACTTAAGCATTTTTGAGTGTGTCAGCACAAAAGCACATCATTGCTGACTGAGGCTCTGCATCATCATTATCATCATCATCATCATCATCATCTGCCTATTGGCTAGTTGCCCTCATCTCCACGCTCACATGTGCGTACACACACATGCAGTCCTCTCTCCTCCCATCGCAGTCACAACCTGCTACAGCTGGAGTCATCTGCTGAACCCTAAAGGTGATGCCAGATATTTTGTTGTGTTTGTTTACGTACACCACACAGGATAGTACAGCACATGCTGATTTGGAAGACAGAATGTAAAAGCTTGCATGAGCTGCTTTCATGCATTTTTGCCAATGAGTGCTTGCCCTCCAGACACAGCGTGTATGTGTGTGTCTAATTATGTGTTTTTTGAGTGTACTGCTGCACTCTTCCTCTGGGATCCAGGAAGAGGGGAGATATGGTTACTATGGATACAATTACCCCAGTGACAGGGAGAGCTGCTGGTGTAGGGTGGTGATACTGTGGGTGTTGCTAGTCTCAGTGTTGATCCTTTCTAATTGGTTAGTCTTATATTGGTCCTTGGTGTGATCTGACCTCTGCTCTACTCTTCTCTTCTCTTCTTTTCTCTTCTCTTCTCTTCTCTTCTCTTCTCTTCTCTTCTCTTCTCTTCTCTTCTCTTCTCTTCTCTTCTCTCCTCCAATCAGAGGGCATTCTATTAATGGACTGATGGCCATGAACCGCTTAACCGAAATAAATATCTTTCAATACAGTTTTTTTATTCCTCCTCCTCCCTTATCTTTTTTCAAGCATCATAGCACATGCTTTCAGACTGAGATGATGATGAAACGTGACAGGTCATTTTAATTTGGTCAAAATGAAAGATTGTAATTTTTTTATTTTTTATTTAACCTTTATTTAACCAGGCAGGTCAATTAAGAACAAATTCTTAAATTTGTGTGCCTGATCAGAAAAGAGAGGAAAGCCGAGCATCATCACTGTATTGTTGAGCTGATAGAATTGACTGCTCAGAAAAAAATGGCCATCATATAGACTGCTGTTCTGCTTCAGAGCCCCTCTGCTTTCAGTCTGCCATAGTTTCATCCTCTCCATCTTCACTGAGTCTTCTATGTCCCCTCATGACTCTTCTCCAGTCCCCATGCTTGGGGTCAAAAATGCTCTACTGGAATCTGCTAAAGGCTCAAGATTTATCCTCTCTCCCATCTCCCTGGAGCATGTGTAATTCCAGCAGCATTGACCTATAAGGCATTTGGGATATCTAGTTTGTTTGTGTATGTGTTTGTGTATGCGTATGCATGTGTCTGTAAAAAAGCACAGCTGTCCCAGGTGTTTTGCTGCAGTGGTTTGACCCCTCTATAGTTCACCAGAGAGAGTCATGGGAGCTGCCAGTTGTAGCAATGTAGTGCTGCTGGAGCAAGAGCTCACCGCTCCTCTGAACCCACTGTTCAAGGATTAGTGTGTTTAAGATGGCTTTGTGTGTGTGTGTGTGTGTGTCAGTGTGTGTGAGCAAGAGTTGAGTTTTTACCCCTCACTATTGTGAGTATTTCTGACTGAGGGAGTGAATCAGTGAGTGTGCATGTGTTTGTGTGTCTGTGTATTGTTGTGTATTTCTGTGTGTATGTATGTTTACAGGAATGCCTGATGACTATGGAGAAAAAAAACAAGGGATCATTTTGACCTTAGTGTATTTGAGTGAAATCACAGTGAAATAAATAATCTTTCTAACATTTAAGATCACATCTACTTTAATGCTGAGGCCACATGCCCTCTAAATCTGGTGTGTGTGTGTGTGTGTGTGTGTGTGTGTGTGTGTGTGTGTGTGTGTGTGTGTGTGTGTGTGTGTGTGTGTGTGTGTGTGTGTGTGTGTGTGTGTGTGTGTGTGTGTGTGTGTGTGTGTGTGTGTGTGTGTGTGTGTGTGTGTGTGAGCTTCTTTTGGTTGGAGGCTGTAAGATGAGGTAAGCTATAGCCTACTAGTCAGGAATTTTCAATACGCTGCACAGGGATTTCTGTGGAAGCTGAAGCTATTTCCTGCAAACAGGAAGCGGAGTGTTTTCCTGTGGCGGCTCTTGCTTACTTCCTGCCTGGGGCTATCAGAGCGAAGCAGACACACTGACCTAAAGCTCTGTGAGGGTTTCACCTCATACAAGCTGTCGTATAGGCACATGTTGCTGGTCTATTGCTGAGTGTTTCTTTTTTTTTTTTACCTCACATTAACCTGAAGTGAATTGTGAATTGCTGGCACCTGATGGCAGAAATGTCAGCTCTGACCTATTCCTCCCTCCTTTCTTCTGCTCCCCCTTTTTCCACGTCTATTTTTCTCAAGTCCTGCACTCTAGCTTTTGTGTGTGTTTGATACGCCCACTGTATGAAACATTCCTGTGGAATGCCTGTGTTAGATGATGGGAGGAGGTGAGTAATGGACTGTTGGACTACAGGTCATCACTGATACACTGACCAACAGAAAGCTTGTATTGTACTCCCTCTTTTACCCTTCCTGTCAGCTCATGACATCAGTCATCACAGGATGATCATTGTCACCTGTTGGTTTGGTGCTTTCCTTTGATTTTTTTTTTGCTTTAGTTCATTCTGTTTGATGAAAAAAAATAAACTAGAGGTAGTTATGTGTGTGTGTGTGTGTGTGTGTTTCTGTGTGTCTGTCTGTCTGTCTGTCTGTGTGTGTGTGCATGTGCGCGTGCGCACACACACACTGCTATTCAAATTGGCCACTCTGTCGCCCAGCTTCAGTAGTTTGGGGGCGGTCAGGATCGTCCCAGCTGTAGCTTTGAACTGGTCTCATGCGGCTACGAAAGTTTGTCAAGATAAATAAACAAATCTTAACAGAATGAATTCTTGAATATTAAAGTAAAATATGAAAACATTCACATACAAATGTGCAACGACTTTGTTTTGGCCCTGATGAAATTTAACTGGCTGTTCCGCCAGAGAACACAAACTTTCTAACATTTGAAAATGAATGACTCCAACAAAAGACACTATTGTTCTCTGCACATTGTTTTTCATGAGTTTATATCTCTAGTCTTTCCAGTTGAAATTTCAAAGCATGTGGAAAGTTAGCCTTGGATAGCTAAAATCAACATTTCATCTGTTTTGTCGAGGCGGGTCGAATATTTATTTCACAGAACTGTTTTGATTGGATGGGGAACAAGGAGGCACAAAAATCTGATTGGCTTTAAACGGCCGATATCTCCCAAAAGTTCAGTGGTGCTCCATCAGCCAAGTTTCATTTGGTTGCAAAATGGATGGACTTCCACTTCCCAGATGCTTGAGTTGATGGCAGTGTGTACACAGTTTGTATCGCTTCTAGGTGAATATTGTAGATGAGACAGAGAGTATGAGAGGCACGCACAGAAGACTATCTGACCTGACCCTATTTATCATAGCTTTCTGCAGCAGGTTATTATTGTCCATTTAGTTAGTAATTTTGCCAGTCTGTCCGTCGGTATGCCCTGAAGAACCGGACTGGTCTTAGCCTTTGAAGGGCCTGAGTGAGCTGTTATCATCTGTACTGGACTGTGTGCTATGATGGGCTGAGCTGGGTCGAGCCAGGCTGGCTGCAGCTTGAACAAAGAGGCCCTGTAGTGTCAGATCATGGCTGTGTGTGTGTGTGTGTGTGTGTGTGTGCGTGCACGTGTACACGCATGTGTGTTTCGATGCCTGCTCTTTTGTTTCCCAGCCCAGGGCCTTGCTGGCCAGAGCTCAAGCCTGACTAATGTGAATGTATAAATACACTAGGCTGCCGTCAGTTCGTGCAACATCAAGCACACCATTGTTTTACACAACTCTGTGACTTAATAGATAACCCTCATTTTTTGTGCTCTTTTGTCCCCGTGTTTTTTTTTCCTCTAGAAAACGAGACGGACACTTGTGTTCTCCTGGTGATGCTTGCTTTGGCCCCAAATGTTCTGTGATCTTTGTTTTTGTACGATCTGGAATGTTCCTGTAACACAGTACATGAGATAGCTGTGTTGCCACTGGACACTGAGCTACAGTGGGTAAGATCTGTTCTGCACAGTCGACTGAGATATTCCACTGTATGGATTTCCACTTGTGGAAGATGAGACTACAACAATGGTTTTCATTCATCCACGCCACAGAACCACACTCATTAAGGAGCAGTGGGAAATCACTCTATAAAAGTGGTTGATATTGCTCTGATATCTCTTATAGGCCTTATATCCCAGTGGCATAGTGTCCCGGTCAATGACCTGTTTGTTTCCGCAGAACTAGAGCTTGCAGATGCCTTGCTCTCCGTAGTTGTTTTTTTTTTTTTTTTATTATCCTCATGTCTGGTTCAATAAAGTCAGCAGGCTAAGACCTGACTTCTGCTCTCTCGCTGTCCGTTCTCTACCCTGCTCATACCTCACACTCACTCAGCCAGCCTGTTAATCGCTGCTCCACATCGCGGTGATTAATTACTATCATAATCTCATCTGAGAGACGGAGCTTTAGTCCCAGCAGAGTAAACATTCTCGCCAGCTGAAGAAACAGACAGGCACTCTCTCCTTACCCTTCTTTGACAGTCACCGATCTACCTGAGATGCTACACACTGCTATCTGTCTTAAGCCCTATAGCCTCTATATGTAGATTCATAAAAAAAACAACCTGTGTGGATTCATAGCATACCTCGGTCACAACCGTCCTTACTGTTTCTCTGTCATTCACTTGAAACTTTTAACACCATAACCCTCACAGGCATGCCTTACAGTAGGGCTTTCACTCCTGTTTCTTTCCTCCCTTTCACCTTTTCACCATTGAAATCAGCCATGAGTGTGATATTGTTATGTTCAAATGTTTAATTTATTAAAATTAAACCAAGCAACAATGGGATTAATAAAATAAATGCCTGTCAACCCTTTTAATCTGATGGAAATTGCCACCAGCATGCGTGGTATACAGCACATTTGAAGGGAAACCACACTTTCAAACACATAATTGCACATGCAAATGTTTCTAATTCTAATTTGAAACAATATATTAGTCTCCAGTCTCCTATCTCTGTTATGACTCATACCTCACCTATGGCCTATTGCTGGTGCAATCTGGCCTACACCCACATGGCTCATACACCCTGCACATAAACCCTCCCTAGCAAGGCCAAAGAGAAGCTGATAATGGATGATGTGTGTGTGTAGTGTGTGTGTGTGTGTGTGTGTGTGTGTGTGTGTGTGTGTGAGTGTGCATGCATGCATTTGCATGGGCAACATCTGGGCCCACAGCTGGACGTCCGTGTGCATGTTTTCCAAGGGCTGGGATTTGGTGGAGTGAAATGTGTATTTTTACAGAAAAGGTTTACAATTCCTGTTCATTGTCTCAGCTTGCTTTTGAAAGGGTCTAGGCATTTGGTTTAATGGTTAACATTGATCTTGTATGTGTGTGTGTGTGTGTGTGTGTTTGTGGATGAGAATGAAAGAGACAGAGGAGTAGAGAAAAAGGGAACATATCAAGGTCTTTAACATGTCATCTGCCACAGTTTTATGTATCCTGTCCCATGGTATATGTAGCCTATGTAAGGCACTC
Source organism: Centroberyx affinis (assembly GCF_046629955.1). Classification (NCBI taxonomy): domain Eukaryota; kingdom Metazoa; phylum Chordata; class Actinopteri; order Beryciformes; family Berycidae; genus Centroberyx; species Centroberyx affinis. The sequence goes on along the minus strand of NW_027279830.1, from coordinate 586,863 downwards.
ACGGCCTTGCTCTCTTCCTCCTCCCCGCCTCTCAACGTCACCCCATAGTTCAAGGACAAGGCCACCTGCCTGCCGGACCGCCTGGTCACATGACCCCAACATGCTGTTGTTTCTCATGGCTTACCCCCCTCTGTCTGCCTGGACTGTTGGATGAATGAATGGATGAACGGATGGATGAATGTATGACCCTCATCCTGACAAAACGCTCTAGAGGAATGTATGTGTTTGGGAAGAGAGTGAAGGAGGCGGGGGGGGGGTGGGGAGGATAGCAGTAGTTAAATGGGTCAGGTCCCCTCACACAATAGTGGCATGACTGTGGGAGTTGAAGGGGCAGACAGGGGAGGGGAGAGGGGGACACACAAGCCCTCTGTGCCAATTATGGACATAAATAACATCCACACAGAGCTGCCATGGAAATCAGGGTCAAAGGGTTAACTGTGTGTGCTTTATAGAGCTGGAGGTTCAGGCCAACTGATTCATTGTCACACAGCGCATAGGAATGAAAGGAGAAAACAACTGTCTTGATGAATCAAAAGCTTCGGATTTAGAGACCTGTGGAGTGCAGTTTAGGCTACAGGGCCATGGGCCGGTATTTCAGGCTATGCAGTGTCACTTATTAATAACACCACTACTGTCCACACCCTGCTTCTCAACTGTCTCTCTCTAAAACTCCACTCATGGTGTCTCCACACTTTGCTGCTATGGTATCCCATGCTGAATGTCAGTTGTCATCTGCCAATTCAAAGGGACTTGTTGACTTATTTGAAAATCATTTAAGCACATTGGCTCTTTTAATTCTTTTTAGATAAATGTAAGGATCTAGGAAAAGAAGGAACCCTCTTTGCGGCCAATCAGCTCTCCATTCCCAGCAGTCCCATTCTGTGTCTGGGCATGTCGGCAAACAGCAGACACACTATCACTATCAGCTGTCTGTGGGTCTGTCTCCTCACCATAGACGGTCAGCAATACTGCAATATGAACCTACCATGAACTGTATATTTAGGAAAAGGGAAGATGATGACAATAATGATCGTGATGGTGCTGAAGATGACAGGTGAGATGGTTTGGAGGGTAAGGATGATGATTAAGGGGCGAGAGAGGGAGATTATAATGATGATGATGACGGGGTGAACTGATGGCATGGTGTATTATTTTAAAAAGCTGATTATAGAAGGTCTGGTGGATGAGCACTCTGCTGCGTGTTTAGTGTTTATGTGTCTTTCTTCCCCTCCCACATTGGGCTGTGCTCAGCACTCTGCAGTGGACAGCTGTACCATTACTCCCCGAAGGCAGGCAGACAGGGCAGCAGCGTTGCTTCATCAGCTGGAGGGACGCAGAGTAGAGCTGTAATTTTAAAGCTGGGGACCAAGTTTGGTCGTGAGAAGAAGGGGAAGCGGGGAGAGATTGCTGCTTTATTATGCCGTGGTGCTTTCCTCTACAATGCTGAATGTTTTTTGTTTTAATTTACATTCTATTGATCCCCGAAGGAGAAATTCTCTTTTTGCTTGCCCCAATTTGCTGACTCCCAATTGCAGGACAGGCTCCCTACTTGCTATGCCACCCTGCTGTTCATTGTATTTCCATATAGTGAAAGACCATATAGTATGAAATGAATCAATGTTCTTGAAAATTAAAACAGTGGTCTGTGAAATTGTGATGAAGTCGTAAAGACCTTGTGAATTTATTTTATCCTAATGGGCTTGTTTCTGGTTTTTATAGCACACGACTGAAAAAGAAAAACAGAATAATGAATTGAAATATATGGCAAAGCTCTTAAAAATAAGGAAATTATTATATTGTGATCATATCATACTGGGAGTTCTCTGGTGATTCCCCCAACTAGTGTGGAGTAGGCAGCACTGGTGAGTAAAAGATAGAGATTGGCAGACTGGAAGATACACTGATTAAAAGAAGAAAGTCTGCACCAAAAGATAAATCTTGTGTAAAGAGAAACCTGGGCCAAGTTGGACATAGAGTGGAGGCAGAAGAAGCCTGCTTAGCATTAGCTTAATCCAGTGTGGCAGGTCAGAGGAGCAGGTAGATGTCTTCTGTGCTCTGGCTTATGAACTTCTCCAGCCCTCTCAGATGACCCAGCTTTTTATAGGAATGTTCACTCACTCTTGGAAACCACAGTTAATCTCTGCTGGCCTTTTACTCACGTGCAGCTGGCATTCATAATGTTTGCACATGTGGAGTTTTGGGACACCGGGACTCACAGTTGTGCAAATGAGCAATTTTAGGATCTACCTCATAGATAACCGCGCAGCAATTCTGTCATGTTGGCACAAGCTGAAACTGAGCTGGATATGGAGACACTTACTTTACATGTGACATTTCAGGCTGGCAATCTTATCCAGAGCTTATAATGAATGTTTTGTTGTGCGGAATTTTAGTAGACTGTGATCTGAAGTAATTTGTGTATGCGTACAAATTCAAGCATGTACCTAATATTGCGTGCTGCAGGAGAGCCTGTTTTCAACCAATCAGATTGGTTGAGTCAAGTTCAGAGCAGTTTTTATAGCTGCAGTAAAATACCTGATAAACACTTCCTAGCTGACATAATACAACTGTAACCCATGGCCTCTCACATATTATCCTGCATAGCAACATGATGTATTTCATAGGCTGTTCACCCTCTGTGTAAATACTGTACCTTGTAAAATAGTGTTGCCTTATGATACTGACCCTTTGCCTCCTGCTGTCTTGTGTTGCAGAGTGCCGCGATGGAGGAAACCGTCATATGGGAACAGCACACAGTGACCCTTCACAGGGTGAGTGTTTACAACTTTCTTTAATCCACTTTCCCCCTTCTTCTCTCTTTTGTCTTTTCCCTCTCTGTCTGTCTCTCTCACATCCTAATCCTACAATATGTCCTGTGCGCCTCTCTCTCTCTCTCTCTTTCCTCCCTGCTCCCTCCTCTCCTCTCCTCGGCCCATCCCTCTCTCTCCCTCTCTGTGTTGGGAGGGCCAGCTGCAGCAGCAGGATGTGTGGTACTGGAACAATAGTCAGGGAACCCAGATGGCAGGAAACTAGGCTGAAGACAGAAATCAGCGTCCACGTCCTCTCTACTTCTTTCCACTTCCTTCCTGTTGGCAACCTACTCTTTTCCTTTACACAACTCTAGGGAAAGAGGAGAATGATAGTTTTGTCCTCATGCTTTTTGCCCTGTATAATCACGTGTAATTGTAAGAGAGATTGCATGTCCCATCCTCAATGGCTATGGATTAAGGAAGGTGTAATCCACTGATTGCCTCTTCTGATCATTAGGTTAACGATCATTGCACCTATATTCCCCCTAAAGACAGCTGAAATGAATAGTCATTAGCTTACTTGTCGATACATTGACTTTCTCAGTATTCTTCAGCCCTGAATCAGAGTAAACTGTGGTGGGTTGGTGTTCTTGTGCTATGGGATTGTGTAGAGTACCTGTCTAGACTGGCCTGCTTGCTGTAATCTAATTAGTAGCGGCTTTATTGAGGCTGAAGTAGCGGCCCAGTGTGGGCTGCGGTTCTCAGCCTCGCTGCTCTGCTGCGTTGCTGTGGTTGTAAGATTAGCCACTTGCATCACATGGCTGGCTCCCCTGCTGTCTACACAAAAACACAACAACCTTCACCATGGAAACCTCCTGGCACTTACAGTATGGCGAGACTAGCAGTACTCAAAATGAGGAAAATAACCTGCAAGTGGTTTGCTTTGTTATTGGATGATCCTCTATTGTCAATAGTACATGTAGTCTAGTCTTTCATGCCCTTCTTTCTTTAACACATTACACTGCTACACAAGTTTCTCTTATAACTCTGCAGTGAAGGTGCTATTAGGCTGTTTTTGTTTACAGTAACACTTGAGTCAAAGACAGACCTAGTCTACTAATGTTTCTGCCAATTATGTTAAGTCAGTCTGCTGTTTGTGTGTGTGTGTGTGTGTGTGTAGGCTCCAGGGTTTGGCTTTGGCATTGCCATCTCAGGTGGGCGAGACAACCCTCATTTCCAGAGTGGAGAGACGTCCATTGTGATCTCTGATGTGTTGAAAGGAGGACCTGCAGAAGGCCTGCTACAGTAAGTCTCTGACACATATAAGTGTCTTCATAAAACTAGTTAAAATAGGCTCCTATGTAATATTTTCCCCTGGTTCCATTTTATTCTCTGTTTGCAATCGGCATAAATGTTAATGTTTTAATATTTATTGTCATGAGTACGTGATTATATGCATCTGCCATACTGCTATGTGTTTCATAGCTTCACATAGATTTTGACAATAGCTTACCCATTGTGAATCCTTTTCTTTCAGAGAAAATGACCGTGTGGTGATGGTCAATGCCGTCTCTATGGACAATGTAGAGCACGCATACGCTGTGCAGCAGCTCCGCAAGAGTGGCAAAAATGCAAAGATAGTAAGTTTCACACTGGAGTTAATAACCAAGCCTGAATTTGTGTGAATGGGATACACAGTGAAACCTGATGCTACCGAGCATGATCTCAGGCTCAATATTCAGTTGCTTCAGGATAGTAGGATAGTGTCTTTGCTCAATATGCCGCTTTGGGCTAATTTGTGCTCCATTATTGATACTGTTGTGTATAGATCATGCAAAAAGAAGTTTTGCCCCTTTAATACTCTAACCTCCCTCTCTGTTTGCAGACTATCCGTAGGAAAAGGAAAGTGCAGATCCCTGTTTCCCGGCCAGGGGACAGGGAGACTATGTCGGAGCACGAGGAAGAGGACAGTGATGAGGACGACGGCTATGACCAGCACAGTGGCCACGGCGGCCAAAGTGCCTGTGGCGGAGCGAGCGGAGGCACGGGCACCGGCAGGCGTCACGAACGCGAGCGGAGCAACAGCGGCAGGCGGGATCACAGTGCCTCGCGGGAGAGGAGCATCTCACCGCGCTCCGATCGCCGCTCACAAGCCTCCTCTGCCCCACCCAGGCCTGCTAAGGTCACCCTCGTCAAGTCCCGCAAGAATGAAGGTGGGCACCACAATGTCCGAGCACTGATTTGACTATGCGTATTACAGTTAGCACCATTTCAAGAGAAAATATGCTGCGTTTCTTGCAGAATAATATTCACTTGGTGTTATTTGAAATACCACATGCAATAAATATCCACGGCTTGCAGTGACGTTACTGTTCTGTTGATGCTACCATATTGAATCCCAAATTGACTGTCATGCCTACCATAACTATTTTAAATCGTGTTAGGATGGAAATTACATTGTTCTCCCACTGATAAAGAGAGATGTGACATAGTGCCAACAGTTTATAAACATAACATTATCTTAACTGCCTGGTAATCAGGAACAACTTTTTCTCTTGAAGATTAAGTGCTTTTGGATAGTTCACCCACCCTGAAGTGAAATACCAAAATGCACTGAAACTTTTGTACGCCTTCAGGCTTTCACCCTAATACGGAGAGGGATTGTGAAAAGGATATACAGTATGTAGCCTATATATCATGAAATGACAGATTGGGGAGTTTACTTTTTCACTTTTTCCATTAGCTTGTTCATGCTCGCTTGTTGTACGGTGTGTGGTTATAATGGAATGCTGTTTTTGTCAATATGGAGACATCAACAAAACACTGACGTCACTACAAGTTATGGATTTACTTAAGATGAGAGTTGCACTTGTCTGACTGTCTAATTTGTAGTGAACCAAAGGGTCGGTAATTTGATTTGCCCTGTTAAAATTGCTTTGTTGTTCTTATCAACTCTGAAAGCAGAATATGGGCTGCGGTTGGCCAGCCACATCTTCGTGAAGGACATCTCCCCCGAGAGCCTTGCCGCTAGGGATGGAAACATCCAGGAGGGAGACGTCGTACTCAAGGTGAGAGAGGAGTGAGAGAAGAGTGTTTACATGTGGCTGTCTGTGGGTGATGCAGGGGTTAGTAAAGTGGGTGGAAGAAAGTCAAGGGGAAATGAATTGGTGAGATAAAGTTGCAAAGAAATAGCTGGAGAGAAAGGATTGGAAGGAGGAAGTGGGGGTGGAAGAGAAGGGAGAGTTATGAATACCTTTTACTAAATTTCATCAGTCCGCTGTGGTAATCTGTGTGCTGCTGAAAGTGTCTTGCAGAGTGAGGTCACAGTTCATTAGTATGCCGGCCCACCGGCAGGAATACCACACATTCCATTATTCCTTTGTTCCTGGCCACTCAGTCACCGATGGGGAAAAACTCTCCTCCACCTCAAGGAAATACACTCAAAATTCATTTCTGAAGAGAGGAAGTACCATTTTCTAGTTGAAATGTGATTGCAGGACAGAGACCAACAAAAATAAATATATGAATGAGGATAGATGGCTTTACTTATACAATATATATGATACATCTAAGCTCTCTCTGTCTCTGACAGCACTAAAAGCATTGTAAAACATGTGCGGAATTATATTATACATTTTTAAACTTCTTTATAACGTCTACTACTTTTCTGCAAGACATCATTATTGTTAATGTGAGAGAGGGAGAACCAGGCCAGTCGCAATTCCTCTTTGCTTTGCCGTGATCCCAAAAGCATGCACCATGCTCAGCAAGTGTGCAGTGATGATAGCATGTGTCTGTTTAATTCTTGCGCTGACCCACTCTCCTTCCTCCACCAGATCAATGGCACTGTTACAGAGAACCTATCACTGATAGATGCTAAGAAGCTGATTGAGAGGTCAAAGGGCAAGTTGAAGATGGTGGTGCAGAGAGACGAGCGAGCCACACTGCTCAACATTCCTGACCTGGATGACAGCATCCCATCCGCCAATAACTCCGACAGAGATGGTGAGATAACAGACTTTCAGCGTTGCCTTGTAGGACGGGGCAGGCGTTTGTTTACATGATTGCATGTCTGTTTTTTAGTGCTGAGTAGAGATTATTTTAATCATAGTGAAAATTGATTTTCTTGTAATTTTGGCGCCATCTCAATTTTCATCATTGACCAAATGCCATAACTTAATCAACTTCAATTTCACAGACATTTCAGAAATACATTCACTGACATCAGACCATTCCAATCGATCCCACGGGCGAGGCAGTCGATCACGTTCGCCTGACAGGCCCGAGACGTCGGACCTTCTCCGTCACTCGCCTCGTCAGATCAGTAATGGCAGGTAAGTGAAGTACACATACGCACATCTCATCACAAATCTGGTGATGGCGCTTGGCTGTCATATGTGCCACAGTCATACATCCTTACTCCCACCACTGCAGCTTCATACATCTTCTTCAAACCCCCATGTGCTGAGTAAGTACTCTGCTCTCCTAATGCATAAATCAATAGATAAAGACACAGCATGCATAAACCATCATGCTCCCTCTGGAGCCATCACTGAGTTCCAATAATGCCTTGCTCTGGGAGAGGAGGGGAGAGGGGCGAGGACATTGATCCATCTCCAGTTGGACAAAGGTCTTGTTTAGAAGGGATACTAGTTCATTTACCCATTTTCTGTACAGTAACATAGAGAAACACTATAAGGCTCTATAAGGCTGCATGTCCACCCTTAAGCGCTCAGGGAGTGCAGCGCTAGATGTTAAAAATATTAAATTTTTAAGCAAAGGAACGCCATGCTTCAAACTGGTTTTCTGTAGTCGCATAGCAACAGCAGGAGTCACGACTAGAAATTCCCATGGGCATCAGTTTGGTACTACTTGCATAAAAAGAGCTGCCTGGTGGATGCGGGTAGATCATCACCACTGGAAAAAAACTCTATATTTTATAATGCATATGGATGAATGTAATGTACTTTTGATAGCTATTATCTGCTGTAAATACTCTAGACAGTGTACTTTTCTTTCATTTCATGCTAATTCCCATGCTGTCTCTCTTTCTCCCCCTCTTTCTTATTTTTTTCTTACTATTTTTTCCTCTTTACCAGCTGGAGATTACAGTAAGTTAGCTTCCTTGCAGCTGCAAGACAATTTGAGTTTGTAGTAGTTTAGCGGCTGCATAGCTTCCTGTAGCTGACAGACAGATAGATGGCACAAGAAGAGCTAGACAAGACGTATTAAATGAGGTGCCCTGACAGCTCAGACTGGGCGGAGCTGGGGCGCTGTAAGCTTGCTGGGCAGGAATGAGAGACTGAGCTGATTGAATGGGGCTAGATGACTAGTGGATGACAGGACAGCTCTTGGGGACCTGAAGCCAGGTGAACAGGATTGGGGAGTGAGACAGGCTTGTCAGTTTTGGGGACAGGCTGTTATTGGCTGCGTTGACACCAGTGAGAGAGAGCGAGGGCTGCTGGTTTCTGATCACAGTAACTAGTTAGGCTGGATACTGTGAGGTACGGAGGATGGGAACAGTGACTTGTGACTCAGATCCACCTATGGGGCTTGGTGCCTTCCAGCACCTGTTCTGGTGTCAAGAGTTGGAGCTGACAGTGCAAAATGTCTCACTGTAACTGAGTTTTTCAGCTGTGGTATCAGGTACTGTAACCCACATTTAGCTGAAATGTGGGTTTTGCCTAGACCCCGTCCTTCCATCATCCCCCGTAGATGCTGAATGTTAGTTCAGTGCGCTGTTGCTAGTTTAGCTGTCTAGCTTCCTAGTTGCTTGCCTGTCATGATACGGATTAAGCTTCAGTACTGCCATTCATCAGACCAACAGCATTATGTCGCAAACTGTGGAGTAACCATACTTGTCTCAATGCAGGATGAAGGCAGGTTCACTCTTGCACAGATTACTTTCAATGTAAGTGACTGTATTCCTCTGATAAACTGGCAGTATGTTTGTGTTTTGAGCATCTATCAGTGTAGTATTTTAGTTCTCTCTTTCCATTTCTGCTTCATCTCCCTCTGTCATCCCTCTGTTGATTTGGGTGTTGAATCGCTGAGTTCCTTGTGTGTGTATCTGTCTGGATGTGAAAATAACAAGTGTAACAAGTCTGGTAAGTCTGGTAAGCACATGAGTTGTCAGGAAAGTAGTCATAGCTAATATTTGTGTGGTTCTGGCCTTAGCAATAACCGAGGAGGTAGCAGTCGGCCCGGCCCTATACTATCATGTAAGAGAATGCATTTACTATCTTCCAATTTAGGAGGGGAAGAAGGAATTTGACATACTTCCCACAGAGCTTTGCCCTGAGCCAGATGGTTCTCACAACCTGATTGGCTGCAGGACTTAGTGGCATTCTTTCCCCCCGTCCCCAGGACACGACACTGTTCCATGTTTTTGAATGCACTAGGTCATCAAAAACGCCCTTCATCCAAAGTGTCTCCCAGTGAGCACACTTACTGCATGGGCAAAAGACTGTCTATGTTGTCTTTCAGGGAATTAAACTCACAATCCTCTTACTAAGCGTCATGGTCCAACTAACAGAGACATTTGTGTGAGTAATTTATTTTTGTGTCTTTTTAAAAGGGTTGTTAATTTGCAGATTTTCTCTTTTATTTATGGCGTCTATAACTGTTAGATGTCTGTAAGAGATTAGAATTTTACATCTGGACATTTTTTCTTTGCTTTTTCCTATTTTTAGTTTGCAAGAGATGTTGGTATATCTAGTCAGTTTTGTGAAGTCAATTTAGTTCTGTGGTTAAATGGTAATAGTTTGAGATATTGCAGTGTGTATAACACTAATAAAGAGATGCAATTATAGGGCATGGGACTGTTACATGGTGTTTTTATACAATCCCTGTACATAGGGATAGCTGGTGAGGTAGAACTATCTTTTGCATCAGTTTTGTATCTCTTTGCAGCCACATGTTTCTTGCTCTCACGCTATCTCTCTCTCTCTCTTGCTCTCACTCTCTCCTGCGCATACGCACACTGTAAGAATGTCTTAAAAAGCGAGGGGATTGAACAAAGGGGTCTGTCAAATGGTGTTTGTCAGTGTGTAGCCTTTTTTTAGCACCATTCTGTCCTGAGCAAGCCACAACAGATTTAGGCCACAACACGCTAGCTCTCTCTCTCACTCTGCCCCTCTCTCCCTCTCTCTCTGCCCCTCTCTGCTCTCTCTCCCTCTCTCTCTGCCCCTCTCTCTCTCACTCTCTCTACTGCTCTACCCCTTTGCCTCTCTCTCTCTCTCTCTCTCTCTCCCTATCTCTCTCTCTCTTTCTCTCTCTCTCTCTCTCTCTTTCGTATTAGAATTCTGTTGTTATTCATCCTCAGGCTGCAGCTCTCATTATCCCTCCCTCCACAACAAACTCTCAAACAGGCCACTCTGCTGCTGACCCTGCTGATGTTGTACAAAATTGCACAGATCAACTCCATGTGTGCCACTGAATTATAGTTCAGAGTTGTGGGATAAATTGAGGAGCTTTTAGGAAAGGCCATCCTGTGGTGGAGTTTAAACAAGGTCAGCAGCTGCACAACTAACAAGTTTAACCTCAAGTGTCAGGTTGTCATTTTGGGACGTGCAAGCTATCCATTTGCTGTGCATGTGCGTGTGTGTTTTACTGTGCGAATATGGGTGCTGACAAAAAAAAAATCCACGCACTGTATCTTTCCATGCACAAGAATAAGAGAACGGGCGTGAGAGAAGTTGCCTAGTCTGGTCTGAGAGCAAGATGGTGGCACAGGCTGCACCTTCACATTCTTTTACAAAAGCTTCTGAATACAGCTCAAGTACTGTGCCAGCAGGCGGTCATGTGACCAGACTGGAATTCAACCATTGTTTTAAGCAGCAGAACAGAGCGTTTTTTACACTGTTAGACACACACACACACACCATCTATTCCTTGTTTATTTTATCCAGGTTAAACAGGAACTTGGACTGAAAAGTATCCTAAATGAAGAGTTTATGTTGGGAGACTTGGTCTCATTTTCAGCTTTTTTTTTTTCTTTCCATATCCAGAAACCCTTTCCATTTGTGTGCTTTTCTTGGACATGTTGCTCTATGGTTAAGCAAATGTAAAGCTGAATCAGTCTTAAAGAAGAATGTGAATTTGATAATCAAAACATTTATAAACCCTGTCTGCTACAATAGAATTTGATATCAGTTTCTGGTCAGGAGTGTGGTTTGCCGCTGACATACTGTATATATTGTGTAGACCACACAATTTAAAAAACTCCACCACAATAGAGGTGAAAAGGCCAATGAGTTCTAAACTGGTAGGTAGTGCGCCTGGTCTTTTTGACAGAGCCACACATCCTCCTTTTAACTGCTTATTGTTTTCCCATCCAATTTTCTGCCCCTGTGCCCTTATCACGCATTCCGTGGCCCATACTATTTCCCCTTGGGTTCTTTTTAGCATCTGCGTCTTCCTGATGATGTCAATTGAAGATACTGTAGGTCTTGCATTGGCAGACACCCACACACAGACACTTACAGTCCACACACATACATTACTGCATTCTTTGTCCTTTGTCCTTTCCATTCTCACACACGTATCACAGTGGAGTGGACACAGCAGGAGGTGATTCTTATGCACAGTGAAGTCAGCGCTATTGCTGGAGCCCTTTTAAGGAATGCATTGTTTTGGTATTGTAACAATATTTAGACTTTTGTGCATTCAGTTATCCTTCTTATAGCAGCAATTAACATAACTGAAAACACCACTGGTTGCCCTGTTGAGAGGCAAAAAAAACCATGTGCACCCTCTCTTTCTCCTAGTTTTAAATTGTCCTTGCGGATAGCGTCTACTGTACATCCATACTGAATTTTCTTGTGTGATATTTATTTATTTCAGCCATAGAAGTCGGGATGAGGATCGCCTGTCCAAGCCGGGGGGCATGTCCACACCAGTCAAAGGCTCAGACGATGGCATCTTGTCACAGGCCAGTGACCAGGCCAGCTCCAGAGACGACAAACAGTTACCCCCGCTGCCTGGTATGCAACCCTCTGCACTTCAACACATCAGGCCTCACCTCTAGGGATTACTGTGTTCTTTTCCCCTTGTCTCTGTGCTCAGCACCCTTGATACTTTCTCCATCTCAGTCACCTCGGTACAGTGGGAACAGTGTAGGTCTCATAGCCAAGAGATTTTGGCTAAGCCTCGGTCTGTATACCAGTTTTATTCACAGTGTACTTGTTCTAGTCTTTCTTCCCACTGTGCTGTTGCTACATGCTGAGGGCGTTAAAAGACAAACTCTATCAGTCAGTCAGGGGTGAGACACTTTACTCCTTTATACCTATGTGCTGTCAAACTTCATCACGGTTTATTGCACTTGAAAACATATTTTCTTTTTTACAAATCATGTTTGTTGTTTATTGAGCAGTATCTAATTAATAATTGGAACTTAATGTTCTATTGTTGAGAAAATTAACTGCAATTCTTTTTTTTTTCACACAATACTAGTCTGCTGGCTATGTCTTTTACTGCTCGTGTCAATATCTGAGGGATACTAGTGTATACTATTACAAAATAAATATCTGCCAACCAGTAGAACTGCTAGAGCTTGCAAAATTACAAAAGCGATGTGGTACTGTACAGAATCTGTACTTGTTCCCTTGTGTGCACTATGAGTGTGTGACTTTTGTGTTTGTATTGGTGACAGAACCAAAGCCAGTTTATGCCCAGCCCGGTCAGCCTGACGTGGACCTACCAGTCAGCCCCTCTGACGCTCCTGTGCCCAGTGCCGCTCATGATGACAGCATCCTCAGGTACACATGAGTGCACACACACACACCATGGCTCCAGCGGGAATCAGACTCCAAACCTAGCAGTGTCAGTGCCATAGAGCAGCTAGTTCTCATATTAGTAGGATTATGATGCTACCTTTGTAAGTGACAGTAGATGAATATGTGTTGGTCTTTCTGTCTGTGTGCATTGAGATAAATCTAAACTGTAATGATCAGTGGTGGAAAATGGGTCCTTGAAGCAGCAAGTAGTAGGAAAATACAACAAAGAAAAATAAACATAAATAGGAACATAACAAATGGGAGTTATATAAACACACTCAACAGACACGCTGCTTGCTTGAATGCCAGTCTCTCTTTTTCTCTCTCAGAATCTTTGTCTTTGATAAATCTGATTTGATTCAATCTGTCGATCTGTGTTCTCCTCCAGGCCGAGTATGAAGCTGGTGAAGTTTAAGAAGGGAGAGAGTGTCGGCCTACGGCTGGCAGGAGGGAACGACGTGGGCATTTTTGTGGCAGGAGTTTTGGAGGACAGCCCTGCGGCCAAGGAGGGGCTAGAGGAGGGAGACCAGATTCTCAGGGTATTCAACACTCCATGACTCCTCTAAACATTTAGATTTACTGTGGCTAAAGCTGATCACTTCATTTGAATGCCTTGGAATTGCAGTGTATTGTTCTTATATTATATCTAGCTTCTCAGCTGTTAATATTTATGCACTTGTTTTTCCGTCGAAGGTCATTCAGGCTTTCTGTTTCTTGAAAATTTGTGCACCATTTGTGCTTTTTTCCATATCTTTATTATTTTTTTTTTTAACACATGTATGAAAGTGGGAAGAACATCTGGTGTTATTGTCAAAATAGACAAGCCATAGCTGCCCACACTATCTTGGATAATCTATTGTGAAACTATGTGATCCCTTAGCCATGTGTGGTCACAATAGTTTTATTGCTGTAATGAGATCTTGGGAATGGAGTACAATGTATCTGTCAGTCTATGAGTCATTCCCAAGCCCTGCCTAGTGTCAAACCTCCCCTTGTTTCCATGCAAACACACAATGGAGGTCATTCTTGCACCCTAACCTCGCACAGTTGCGTCTCTGTTTCACTGGACACTAGAGTAACATTGTTGATGGAAACCCTCTTGATGTCAGGCTTGGATCCATTCTGACGTGTTTATATAACAATCAAGTATTACACCTGCAGTGTTTAATGCTGTAACCCAGTGTCCTCCGCTGAAGCAAAGGGATAGCTTGATGTTCAGTGGGTAACAGAGGCTGTGCAACTAACAAAGAGGCTGTGTTTTCCCATGTGACATTAACATTTATTACACCACATTTATCCGATTAATGAAGCCCTCCATTCCCTTCTGTCCTTCCCTTAATGAGGATACGAAGTCTAAAGTCTTCCTCCCGCTCCACAGCGAGGGTCACAGTGTTATGTGAGGACTTCTTTGTGCCTGTGCCTGTGTCCTCCCCACTGTACAAACACACCTCGAGACTTCCAGGACATTGTTTTCCATCTTTAGGTTGTTTCCTGTTGGTCATGGTGTGCTAGTGGAGATAAAGACGTCAAGCCCTCTAGTTTCTGGGAAGGATAAAGGTGTCTTTCTGAGGTTCAATGATTCAGACCATGTGTTTCTGGTTCCCCTGCTGCCCCTCAAGCAGAGTCAATAAACAGTGGTTATTGTGTTTGGGACAGCAGCAGGAGAGGAGGAGGTAATGGGGTGGGGGGGGGAGTAGACTCGCCTGCTTCTGTTGAGGGAGAAATTTCTGTTCCTCTCATTATCTGAGAAATAAAATAGGTGGTAGCTTCTGCAGTTTTTAGTGTTCTCCAATAAGTAGCTTAGTAAACAAGCAGTTTTGCATCAAATTAGATTTCACATCAGAGCTCACTGCATGTAAACATGGAGAAACGTTTGATCTCAGAACGTATTAATAGGCTACTTTACCGCCCATTTCTGCATTGCTACACAATGGTGATTACACTGTAGTTCTGAATTCCTCTGTTTCTCATGTTATCTATACATAGCCAAACGTTTGATCACAGTGCTTTATTAATAAGGCATGTAACCGTCCTGACTCCTTCTGTCTCCCTTGTTCTGCATCTGTAGGTGAACAATGTGGACTTTGCTAACATCATTCGGGAGGAGGCGGTGCTGTTTCTGCTGGATCTCCCCAGAGGAGAGGAGGTTACCATCCTGGCTCAGAAGAAGAAGGATGGTGAGAGATGATATTTGACTTATTGCACAGTGACGTGTCCATCAGTAGCGCACATCAAAGATCCTGAATGCCAGCAAATGCACTGATGCTAGGAGGTTGTCATCATCTCATTCGTGTCATCATCTTGTGCTCCTTTATCTCCAGTGTACCGGAGGATAGTGGAATCGGATGTGGGCGACTCCTTCTACATTCGGACCCATTTCGAATATGAGAAAGAGTCACCGTACGGGCTGAGCTTTAACAAGGGCGAGGTGTTCCGCGTGGTAGACACACTCTACAACGGCAAACTAGGCTCCTGGTTGGCAATCCGCATCGGCAAGAACCATCAGGAGGTGGAGAGGGGCATCATCCCCAACAAGAACAGGTAAAATAGTCTCAGTTTGCACCAATACAGCTTGTTCTGGCGCTTTGTGAATGTGCAAGAGTGGAGGGTTGGATCAGAGAGTAGCAAGGGAGGCTTATAGGGCAAATTGCTTCCATTCTACTCATTAATTTAATCGACTTTATTTTACACACCTTTTTTGCATTAAAATCTGTTATTTCTAAAGAAAAGACTGTTGTCAGGATAAATTCTATACAGACACGATAAACTGGTAGGCTGTATAAACTAGGGTATGTTTAGCTCATCCCAGGCTTCAGCTACACACTAGCGTTAAAAGGCATCTACTGTATGAAGCCTGTGAGGACTTGGCAAAAAAAACAATAGCCCAGCCTGTCTGTCTGAGGATATGTATTATACAGCATGATCTAGCCTACAGCCATGTGCTATCTAGGCCTGTCTCTACTGCCTTCAGCAGCCTCTGGCAATGTTTACAGAGAGATTCCTCACCGTGCTGCTGACAGAAAAGACATCGCCTCATAACACTCATAACATACCAGCCTTCCACATGCCACATGCGTTTTTATCACACACTTTAACGTCGTTGTGAAATATACCACAAGTCAGTTCTTCTGCCAGGTTAAACCTCTGGCTTTGCCAAGGCATCTGTTCATAGGCAAAGCATCATATATCCCATGAAATCACACTCAGAAACCAACAATAATACATTTAAAAAAAATATTTATCAAATATTATGCCCAGCCCCATTGCCTCCTTGCTGTTGCTAATCCCCATTAGTGTTGTTCAGGAAGCTTTGTTAAGTTTTGTAGGCATTCTATTAGTTCTATTCTATTTTATTAGCAGTGCACAAATGTTTGGATATCTTATTGTTTGTGCACACTGCTCGCTACATGGTTTTCATTCATACCCTTCAAAGCCTATTCAATACATACATATTTTCTCACATACTTATGTTACACCTGTGTTTGCTCTCCTTTATGTTTTCTGTTAAATGCAAGACAGTGTAACTGAACAGATGTGGCTGTCCCTGGTGGGGAAAAGGAGATTCTCTGCTTTCCCTCGCTATAAAATAATAAGTCTCCCAAAATTGGTAAAATAATGGGCCATATTAAACACGGAATCTAATTGCATGAATTTTTAGACAGCAGCTCAACAAAAGGCACAACCTTTTCACAGATTTTCGCGGTGTGCACAATTGAAATGGTGGTAACTTAAGCATGTCAGTCTTGCCTAAATAAACCTGTCATTTCACTTTCAAGTCTCACCCTCGTCTCTGTTATTAATGCCCACTAGAACGTCTGTGAAATATGTTTATCAATGCAACCCCAATTGTCAGTATCGTGTGGAAAAAAATGATTTGAAGTCTTTGGTTTCTGGCTACCCAAATGCTGACACCACTATTTTCCTAAGGGGAGATAAGCTTTTAGTTCACTGAAAGAGATCAATTAATTGGGATGTAACGATTAGGAAGGAATGATGAATGAATGATGGGCTATAAATTAAATTATACTAGTCTTCAAGACAACATTTTAGCCTAAACATAAATTTTAATCCATGTAAAATTGCTTGATGGCATCATCAGCTTCCTGTCAATAAGTGATGGCAAGTATTCCACAATCCAGTTGGCCAAGCCTAACAGCCAGCAGAGTGCAAAGGCCTTACAATACATTACATTGGCTTTCTGTTCCAAAACACTTTTACAAACACTGCTTCTAACTACACTGTTGTACGAGCCATGCTGACTGCCTGAGCTACACTGAGTGGTGTCAAATTCTGTCACACAACTGCTTACCGAAGAAGTGGCCGTGCTTGCAGTTTTGATTGAAGTCCAGACAGCTGACCTCCCTCCTCCCCTCTCTGTCCCAGAGCCGAGCAGCTATCCAGTGTGCAGTACACCCTCCCCAAAACGCCAGGCGGCGACAGGGCGGACTTCTGGAGATTCCGCGGCTTGCGCAGCTCCAAGAGGAACTTACGGAAGAGCAGGGAGGACCTGTCAGCCCAGCCGGTTCAGACCAAGTTCCCCGCCTATGAGAGGGTGGTGCTGAGGGAAGGTAGGAGCACACAGGCCATCAACTGGAGACTCTCACAAACCTTTATACTATTGTTGGTCAAGATTTTACCAAATAGTAGACAGCCTTCAACCATATAGCCAATAGATACACAAGGTCCTTCCCAGTACTTGCACTAACTGGCTAGTGTTCCTTCCAGCTTTTCTTTATGCCGATAAGCATTAAACAGTTACAAATTCATACAATTGTGAAATCCATTTACAAGGACATGGTCATGTTTAGATTGACATCATGACAGACAAAAATTCAAAATACACTAGTAGTCAAAAATAGGCATCAACTTCACTATTTATATGTCTAAGAAACAAATTTGAAGCATCAAAATTGCTTTAAGGTAATGAAAAACATAATGCATTCAATGAGGTATGTCCAAACTTTTGACTGGTAGTGTAGATGTTAAGATTTTGTGGATGGAATCTGTGAGCAGTGTGTATTCCACTGGTGAGTTTGTCTGACTTTGCCCCACCTCTCTGTGTCTATCTATGCTTTGTGGTGTGTGTGTGGCTGTGCCATTTAATGCAACTGTGTCGATCTTATGCAGTTAAAGTTGCTGCTACGATTGTTTTTTGTAATTTATAAAATAATATGATAATATATAGACTAATTAATGTCGTGTTTGGAAGTTTTTAATATGTCTAGTGTTTGTTAACCTCCGTGACATGGTCTTGTTGGTGAACAGCTGGGTTCCTGAGGCCTGTGGTCATCTTTGGGCCCATAGCAGACGTGGCCAGAGAGAAACTGGCCAGGGAGGAGCCAGACGTTTTTGAACTTGCAAGTGAGTAGTAAAGTACCAGTCTCCCTCTGTCCCCATGTGTTCATTTTTTGTGTCCTGAGTCATGGATTCGTAGCAGACTGGTGAGTAACATTTTCAGCTCTTGTTCATTTGTCACTTTCTCTCTAACTGTATATATAGCAGCCGGGTGTGATTTGCATTTGAGTTCTGATGATGGTGGTGGTGGTGGTGGTGGTGGTGGTGGTGGGGGATGCCATTGTTTTTTTATAAAAATCTATAGCTGACATGGACATGGTTTATTTGCCAAGGTGAGGGTTGTTGGACTGCTCAGCTTCCATCAATATTCTCTGTAGTGGCCAGTAGCCAATAGATGGTGAACTCACTGATGGATCAGTGCTTCCATTTTGTAACCTACATTTTCAGACGCTGAATGTAACTCTACAGGTTTGTGCGCAACCTGATCATGTCAGAAATGTACTTTTCTACTGTACTTGTAGCTTAAGTTGCAGGGAAAGTCATGAGTGGAGGGAGGTCACAGCTATGAGAATGATATTATTAGCTTGGCTACTAATTTGACTGGCTTGTCACAGAAAGTCAGTTTTGATACATGGTTTACTATCCAACTTCTCTCATTGTTGATTAAAAATGATGTGAAAATCTTATTTAAATCTATGGAATTAAAATCCTAAATCATGAGAAATTCAACGCTGTCCTGTACTATCAAGTCGCTATTGTCTTCATCTGCCATATGTATGTATGCATTGAAGAATATGCATGCATTTTATTATTTTATTTATTTTATTGGCGTTATTATTTACACATTTGGAAAAACATGCAGGTTTGTGAAATTTTTAATCTAGACTATAGGATACAAGACTCTCCATTACACAGGACAAGACACGAAATTAACACATTGTTATAAGAGGCTATGTACGGTTAGTGTATCTTGGTAGTTTCAGTTCTTTCTCTTCCTCTGAAAATAGACAAATAGCTTAAATTGCACACCATCGTTTAGCTTAAAGCCCAGCAAATACCAATCTTCCATTTGATGCTGAGCAATCTCTCCACCCTCACTGAAAAAATATCTTCCCATGAAAGTTTTTTTTTTTCTTTTAAACCAAATCACATCCTGCTTAGCTGCAAAATGCTACTACACATTCCCAATTTTTTTTCATATTAAATCAGTTTTAGAGTTAGTCAGATTGTGCCCATAATTTCCTCTCCATCTAAACTCCTACCGTCTCTCTCGTTTTTCTCTCTTTATATCTCTCTCTATTTCACATTTTAAGCACAGCTACACAGTACTTTTGATTTTATCCTAAGAGTACTCATCTCCCTCCTCCTACTTCAAGGAATTAAGAGCTTCTTTGATACGTACTGTTCATCTTAACACCCAGTATTGAATTTCAATTATCTTAAGTGCACAGACACACACACACACACACACACACACATATGAAGTAATTCCATTCCTTGATGTTTATTTACGTACCTCCAATGATGTCTGTATAACTGTATTTTCTTTTCAGAAACACAGCAACAACAAGGAGGGGAAAGTATGTCACCTAGTGCATCAACTTTTTTTTTGTTTTGTTTTAATTCAGTCAGTGAATGACAGATAATCAATCAATAAGCTAGTGTTGGCTGGTTTGGTGGCCTAATCTGTAGATGTGTTTAAACAGTATCTATTGCCTCGTTCTAGCTTAAAGGGGAATAGCACTCAATTTAAGAAGACATTTGCCATTATAATGGCCTGCAACAGTCCTATCAGTATATTTAAACATGACAACAGCTCTTCCAAAACTAGACACCAGAGACCTACGACTGTGATAATATACTGCTGCACAGCTAGTGCTCCATAGTATTTGAACATCCATGTAAGCTTTATTATGGTTATGCTATTACAGTTTTCATTTACACACCATTTCTTGATGAAGATGTTTCTTAAATTTGGTAATAATTGACTAAAATGGCATATGACTTTGGTAAACAAAAAAAACATGATCAGCGAAAATGCATCTACTGCAGCAGCTCCTGTGCATCACTCTATTAATATAGATTACATTTGCAACATTCAGAGATTTCCTAGTTTATCTCTGGGAGCTGCACACATTCAAAAGTGGACAAATGTGAAGGTGGACAAATGACTGTTACACTATAAGACAATGCATGTCTGTGATTCAATAATATTAACTTTTTTTTGTTTGTTTTTTTGTTTAGTTATGATGATCATCTCCCATATCTTCTCATTTTTACCACACAATTCATTCTCTAAGGAGCTGTGCATCAGTGTGATATCACGTATCACAGTATCACATTAGGGGACAGGACAAACTCTTCTCTTGTTCCTAGCTATGGAAGAGAGTAGTGGATGTTGATTAATATAGACCGACCCTTCCTGGGCACAGGAATAATTTGATGAATTTGGTGATGTTGAATTCAGTGGTATTCCCCTCTTGAAAGGAGGCTGCATCATGTAGAACGACAGCTGGGCAGCATGTGCACCTGCGCAGTCACTATGCCATTGAAATTGAGTTGCGTGAATTTTTTAGATTGTTTCCCAAGTCCTTTGTCCATTCAATTTGGAAAACCATAAGGAGCTCATTACAGACCTCTTATTTATGGTAGGAACAAGTAATGAAAATATATGGACTGGGAATGCTGAAATTAGTAGGGCTTCAATGGGTAAAATGGTTTAAATGCATTTTTCCACCCAATTTGTTTTCCCAATTGGCCATGAGATGCCACTTTCTAAAAAACTATAGAGAAGGTGGCAGCACAACAATGACATTAACTGGCCAGCTGGAGGCCCTGTAATCAAAGATCAAAGTTCAGCAGTTTATAAGGCTTTATCTCGCACAAATTGCCATATGATCCTGATGCTTGTTGCACCCATCCAGTTATTCTTACTCTATAAAATTCTGACCCTCAAAGATGGATTTTTTTACACCATTGATTTTTTTTGAGAAAACATTATTTCCCCAAGGCTTTTTATTTATTTATTTATTTTTTTAAATGTTAACCTACCAACACCAGACTTGGCACATAGCACTCATGAACTGAGATGAAACAGTCAGCCATATGTTAACCCAATCAGTGACTGCTGTTAACCATGAACTTATGGAGTGCCCTTGGCCTATTATAAAACTGACTATATTGTGCGTCTTACGGCATTTTTAAATTTATCTGTACAGGGTGTCAAAATTGTCACCAAATGTTTAGAAATTGGGTTCAAGCAAGCGCTGGGTCAAAAATTAATCAGTGTATGAAATTTAGTTGTGATTGGTTTGTGTGGCCTGTCACATAAAGGCTTTTCATTCAGAGTGGGATTGCAGTACCACTATGACACTTAGTATACAACTTGGATGCCAAATTTCAATCAAAGCTTTTGTGTGTGTGTGTGTGTGTGTGTGTGTGTGTGTGTGTGTGTGTGTGTGTGTGTGTGTGTGTGTGTGTGTGTGTGTGTGTGTGTGTGTGTGTGTGTGTGTGTGTGTGTGTGTGTGTGTGTGTGTGTGTGTGTGTGTGTGTGTGTGTGTGTGTGTGTGTGTGTGTGTGTGTGTGTGTGTGTGTATATGTATGTGTGTGTGTTCACGGGCATTGAACAATGGCACTTTGTGTTCAGCCATTCCTAATAACGTCAATGCTAAAATGGATGTATAAAGGTCATAAGTGTCACAATCTCATGGATGGATGTCCCTATCACTATCAAACTCTGTGTTTCAAGTTCCATAGTGACTGGGACAGTATTGAATGACAGCATTGAATCTTTAACATTGCTGCATAAGCTTGAACCCCTGAATTGTCGCATGGCTATAATTATCTGCTCTTTTTAAAACTGGTAATTTCTGATTGTTATGGATATTAGCATTAGTATGTTATTATTAGTAGTAGCAGTAGTAGTATGTTATAAATGATGATAAATGATGTTGATGCCTGGCCCTATGATGTGTTTGAGGCATTAGTATACATAATAACCTGGTGAGATGGCTGCCCTCCCTTGTACCTTGTGTTTCTAGGCAGAGAATCATTGCCTATCTTTGTGTGAATCATGAACCCCTCTACACATCCTTGCTTAAATCCCTGAGGTTTACAGTGACCCTGTATTCTCATAATCTCAAATGACCCCCCTGCTCTTGAATGTGCATAATATTTCATGTCAATGCTTCACATGTAACACATTTCCTGCACTACAATTATACTGTTACTGTGTTATATGCAGTTGCACGTGCACATTCATTATACACTTGTATTTCATTTTCCCTAAACTTCCCCAAATTACTTAATGGCTATTGCATGAATTGGCTAGAATCTCCATTTTGTCTTTATTATCTACCCTGTTCTTTATAAACGTACACTTGTTCTCTCCTGTACATAGATTATAATCCTGTACTTATAACTCTATTTATGGGAGTTGACAACTGCACACTACAAGGATGTCTATATGGGGCACAGACTGTGTTTAGTGTTGAATGTCTCTTGTGTTGACATGACGCAGTAACGCTGTCCATTGGTTTTCTGTAGAGAGTGAACCCAGGGATGCAGGAACCGACCAGAAAAGCTCTGGCATCATACGCCTGCACACCATCAAACAGATCATTGACCGCGTGAGTGAAGCTGGACACACACACACATGCGCGCACACACACACACACACACACACACACACACACTCACCTACATGCGCAACAGACAGAGATAAAAACATCTACTGACAGATTTGTTATGGACAAGAAAACATGGCAGTGAGCCACAATGGTTTGTACAGCTCACTGCTGCCCCCTAGTGCACAGTCTTCATTAATGCTAGTAGGAGCATAAACCTCAGCAAAGTGGTGAAGGGCAGATTGTACTGTCACATTTTCACTTGATTATACTACCAGTCAAAGTTTGGACACACCTGATTGAATGTACTATGTTTTTCATTATCTTAAAGACATTTTGATTTAAGGCTTATGCTTAAATGCTTGAAATTCATTTTTTTAGACAAATATAAATAGTGAAGTTGATGCCTATGTATGAATTTCTTCCCAAAGCCTTTGCCTCTCCATCAAGGCAAAGGGTGGCTATGTTAAATCTACTTTGAATCTAACATATAAGATATATTTGATTTGTTTAACACTTTTTTGGTCACTGCATAATTCCATTTGTGTTATTTCATAGTTTTGATGTCTTTACTATTATTCTATAATGTGGAAAATAGTAAATATAAAGAAAAATACGGTGCGTCCAAACTGACTGGTAGTGTACCTCTTGCAAGGGTTCAATCTCTACTGTATACAATATGTGAAAACGCTGTTGGTTATGCTACATTGCTTTACACTTGATGGTCCTTGGCTTCCACGGCAGCAAAAACTCTGTATGCACCATACATGGAACGCAAACATGCTACAAATGCGCATCCATGTTAAAATGTTTTCTATTTTCTTTGTGCGAAGGACAAGCATGCAGTGCTGGACATCACTCCTAACGCGGTGGACCGTCTGAACTACGCCCAGTGGTATCCGATTGTGGTGTTCCTCAATCCAGACACCAAGCAGGGCGTCAAGAACATGAGGACCCGCCTCTGCCCTGAGTCCAGGAAGAGTGCCAGGAAGCTCTATGAACGAGCCCTCAAACTGAGGAAGAACAATCACCACCTCTTCACCAGTGAGTCCAGTGGGAGGGAGGGGCGAGATGGGAGGGAGAAGAGTGGGAGAGATTTCACACAGGGGGCAAAGAGAGATTTCAAACCACAGGCAGTTGACAGTTGAGTGCTGCAGTGTCGGAGGCTGCGGCTAGAGTAGCCTCGTTGCGCCTGGCCCTGTTCTGTCAGACTCCTTAAAAAAGCTTGTTTGGCGCTGGCCCTCCCACAGGGGCACCCTCCCACACCCACACCCACATTTAGACATTCCCAGCACGTTCTGTTCCAGTGAGGGGACGTGGTGTGGCATGACCCTGCTTTAAGAGCCTCTATTAGCGATAAAGACATTAGAGCAGCCCCAGAGAGCATTCTGCTCTGCACACATCCACTCTTCCCAGAATACACAAACTCTTCACAAAAACTTCCACACAACCGCCACTCCTCAAATCCCAAAGAGCTGCATCTGTACCTCTCTAGTTCTGCATTTCTGTCCACTGTTATTTGCTATGTGTCTTCCACCTAGTATCCATTCTACTTTTCCATAGCTTTCCATTTTTCCAATTTAACCATCCATTGTTCTGGTGTGAGCCTTTCACACCTTGCCTCTATTTGTCTTCTGTATGTGTTGGATCCCTGCATAGCTCTATTCTAATCCGTCCTACAGTGGAAAAGGGTTTTGTGCACAGCATGCCAGAGGGGGAAATATTACCTGTGTGTGAGGTCAATCAGGCGAACATAATTTTGTGTGTGGGCACCTGTGTGTGTTAATTTCCCTCCAGTCACAACGGAGAGAAGACTCTTGTCACTTGTCACGGTAAATTTTAAGTGTTGGTCAGTGACAGTTGATACACCAACTTGTCGCACTCGTCTCAGCAGGTTTTCCTTGTCTCTTCTTTCCTTTCAGTGGCTTTACTCTCGATTTAATGAATTTTGATTAATGATAGTAATAATATGTTGACGGTGAGTAATAATATTAATATAATGTTATCTTTCTTTACATTTCAAAGCTTTTAGCAAAATAAGACCACATATTGTAGTGTTAAAAGTATTATTTTTAGAACTGGAAAAAATGGTACTTGATGCTCCTGTAGTCTGAAAGGTAGTTTCATCAAGAAACTAATGCCTTGTTTTTACGGTTATCCTTAATTATGGTGCTGTGTTAGTAGTTAATTGTTTATTGAATAATTAATGTGTTCCTTTGTGGTTCTTTGCATTGATTAGAGAGATGTTATTTTTCTGTTCTGCCACCCTTCTCTGTGTGTTCAGCAACTATTAACATGAACAACATGAACGATGGTTGGTATGGAGCGCTGAAGGAGATCATCCAGCAGCAGCAGAATCAGCTGGTGTGGGTTTCAGAGGGCAAGGTAAAGTAGACATACGTAGACACACACACACACACACACACACCGATACACAGTCAAGATGTATCGGATTGTATTCCAGAATCCAGAATAGTGATCGATCTCTCTTTCTCTTTCTCTTTCTCTCTCTCTCGCTCGCTCTCTCTGTCTTTCTCTCTCTCTCTCTCTCTCTCTCACTCTCTCTCTCCCCCTTCCTCTTCCCCCCCACCCATTTCTTCTCCCCCCCCCCCAGGCTGACGGGGCTCCTGAGGACGACCTGGACATCCACGACGACCGCCTGTCCTACCTGTCGGCGCCGGGCAGCGAGTACTCCATGTACAGCACCGACAGCCGCCACACCTCCGACTACGAGGACACAGACACGGAGGGCGGAGCCTACACCGACCAGGAGCTGGACGAAACGCTGAACGACGACGTGGGTCCGCCCTCGGAACCTGCCATCACCCGCTCCTCTGAGCCCGTGCGCGAGGACCCGCCCGTCATCCAGGAGCCGCCCGGCTACGCTGGCTACCAGCACACGGTGCAGCCGGACCCCCTGAACCGCATCGATCCGGCTGGGTTCAAGGCACCAGCGCCGCAGCAGGTAGCGTTTCTGAGAGCTGTACGTCTGCCCTGTTGTCTGGAGGCCGTGGTTTGCGTTAGAAGGGTTTTCTGGAGGCGCTATTGAAACCACCTTTTTTTTTAAAACAGTTATTGTTCTGTCTATCTACTATTGCAAAATCAACGACACCAGTGGGAAAGTGGAAACTTGTGTTGCCAAGTATTTATCGGAATATATATATTATATATATATATATATAATCTATATTTATTATATTTATTTATTTATTTGTTTGTTTGCCTATATCTGTTTGTTGATTGATGTCTGTGAGCGTGTGTGTTTTTTTATTTTTGAAAAGGAGAAGAACTTGATAATAAGCTTGACTGTTACTATTGTACTCCGTATTACCACAAGCTGTCTTATTGGTGTGACTGTTGCTGCTGTTCTCACTGGGAGAAGAAACTTATATGTTTGTCTAAGTGTCTGTACCAATACTCACCTATGTGCACTTCCTAGTTACCGTTGTTTCACCTGTGATTGGGACTGATGATGTGACACCAGAAAGTATTATGTGCATGTTGGAAATGCCAGTGTTAATCCAGTATTCCTGTAATATGTATTTATCAAAACTCGATTGGCCATCGTGATATCCAAACCTAAAAGTTTGTCTTCTGATGATGTGTTAATGAACAAAAGCAAAAAAAAAAAAGCAAATCACTGTATTGCAACCCTAGAATTAAAATCAAGTCAGTATAAACTAACAATGAAAACTTGTCATGCTACTAATTCCTAACCATCACATGCCATTGGTTGATCCACATCTACTGCTTAAGTATGGAGGCGGGTGATTGGTTGTTTTATTCAGTGTAACCTGTAGGCACAAGAGAGGAGCAGAACATTGCAGAGGGGCTGTGAAGGTAGTAGCACTTGTTAGCACTGCACCCTAGTGTGTCAGCGCGTGTTATTAAACGTTTCTGAACCACTTCACAGAAAGCAGAGGCCGCTGCCATCCCTAGCATCCCCCAGCAGCCTGAGCCCCTGGCTGAGACAGCGCCCCCTGCTGTCGACGTCACTGTAAACACTGTAGGGGGTTTGAGCCCTGAGGAGGCTCCCGCAGCTCCCCACAGCCAGCCAAGCCCCAGCCCCAGCCCCGAGGCTGGCTCACTTAGGAGGCCCACCCCTGAGCTAGCCCCTCAGAGCGTCACACCAGAACCTCTACAGTCCGGACTGCCCAGTTCAGAACCAAAGGTATCCATCTGACCGTCACCGGACCCTCCGTGACCTGGCCCAGTTCAGTTCAGCTCGGTCTGACCTGGCTGATCTCCTGTGCTGCTGCCGCTGCCTGTCTACCTACCTACCTCCTGCTGCCACGCTTCTCTCTCTCTCCTTCCGCCCTGCATGTCTGCTGACCACAATGCTGCCCTAAAGAGACAGAGATGTGTGTGCGCGAGTGTGTGCGCGAGTGTGTGTGTGCACGTGCCAGAGTGCGAGCAAACGCCGGTAAACAACAGTGGGCTTGGAGGTGATGGCTGTCTTGGTATGCCTACATGTAGAAGAGCAGTGGAGATCCTGAGGCTCTCTCTCACTGTTGCTTACCCTCTTTGCATGGCTGCAACATGTTTGACTCGTCGTCTGTTAACCACTAGAAGTAGATCTGTTTGTGATGTATCGGTTAAAGCGGACTGAATGGACCATTTTCTTTCAAAAGCAGCTGTTACGTTTTCTGCCATTTTATCTACGTTTATTCCTGCATTTGAAATGTAGCCATGTAACCAAGAACAGATAAACAGAAACGTTCTTCAAATTTGGATGGATAACTAATGGTTACTTCTCAAATATCAGGATTTTAAATATGGTTTAGTTTGTACAATGGATATGTGCTTGTAAAGTTAAATATTATTGCAGATATTTAAGTTGTCATATAATTGCACCAAGACAGTGGGTGACATTTTCTTTGTCAATCAACATGCAGTGGTGCACAGATATGAATGAATACAAAGTCACAAGGAACAAGGGTGACTTGCAGTATTAAAAAGATACTCTAAATTATTGATACACCTTGTGTATGTAATTTAACAGTACTGTTTGCTATACAATTTCCACATAGCATGTGTGAATTGAGGCAAGAAAAATGGATCCCATTGTTTTGTTTAGTTTTATTCTATTTATTTTATCAACTTTGTTAATCTTTTTTTATTTTTTTTATTTGAGTGTTAAAGTTCAAGTGGTATGTTGTGATGTGTACTAAGCTCCAATGTGCGTTTGGCTGTTGCTGAGGTTGCTGTTTTTTCTTGTATACAATCTGACCAGTAACCCCTCCCTCTCAGTTTCTCTATTTCAGGTCTTTCCCTTCTCTTTTCCTCTTCTGCAATTAATTTCACGGACTCGTTTTAATATTCTCCTTTTGCCATCCTTTACCTGATTTTGTATGTCCAGTTATTTTATATTACATTTAATGTCTGTACAGTATGTTGGTGGATCCTACCTAGTTGTTAACCTTCCTCTTCTATGTTTTTTTTTTTTCGTTAGATGTTTCAGAAGGATCCATACAGCACGGACAGCGCAGGGAGAATCAGTCATGGCATGAAGCCTGTGACTTACGACCCGCAGCCAGCGTACCTCCCCGACCAGCAGCCATACAGAGATTACGACCACCCACCCAGTCGCTATGACGTCAGCAGCAGCGGTGTCAGCAGTGGAGGCGGCTACCTGGAACCAAAGTACCGCAACTATGACTCTCACCTGCCCTATGAGAACAGCGTGCCTCACTACGACCAGCAGCAGTGGAACCCCTACAATCAGCCTCCCTCTACTGCCGCCCCCCAGGGATACGACCCCCGCCTGCCCTACAGCGACGGCCCCGACCGCCAGTACAGCCCTCCTCAGCGCTACGACGAACCCCCACCTCAGCAGGGCTTCGACGGACGGCCTCGTTACGGTAAACCGGCAGGTCCCGCGCCCGTTCGTTACGACGAGCCCCCGCCTCCTGGTCCGGGTTACGACCTGCGACCGCGCTATGACCAGGAGCCTCTCCCGGCCGCCTACCCCCCAGCCACCCGCTCCCCGGAACCCGCTGCCCAGCGGCCCGCCTACAACCAGGGACCTCCACCGCAACACAGAGGCTACAAACCCCAGCAGTATGACACCACTCCTGTAAACTCTGAGCCCAGCCACACACCGCCTCCCAAAGCAGAGGCTCCCTCACCTTCCCCTGGCGACGCCCCCAAGCCTCTCCCAGCTCCGGCCAGAGAGGAGCAGCAGGAGGACGACCCGGCCATGCGGCCGCAGTCGGTCCTGACCCGGGTCAAGATGTTTGAGAACAAGCGCTCTGTGTCTGTGGACCGAGCCAGAGAGGCCGGGGATGCATCAGGGAACAGGGTAAATGACTTGGCTCTGCAGACATTTATAATTGATGCTGAATGCTTCCAGGGTCGCCTACTCAATTACAGCAGTTACTACTTGATTAACTTTTACATGAGTTTACCTAGCAATGACTTAACCACATAGAGAAAGGGGGCACTTTAGAAATACACATTCAGGTCAGTCAGGGCTTCTTTTTCTCCTACTGATAATGTCTACTGTGTTTTGTTTCTATAGGCAGCTGATTTGCCTGTGAAGCCAGGTGGAGGAATCCCCAAAGCTAACTCTCTGAGCAACCTGGATCAGGAGAAGACCTTCAGGTAAGCCACCGGTTCTACTGCTGTTACCGAAGTCCCCCTGACATCTCAGAGTACAACTATCTGTACACTGTAACTAGTCACTGTAACTGTAATTGTCACACAATTACCCATTGTGCTTAAGCCCATTCATTTTGGCCATATCAATTTCATGTCATTACAAACTCCAAATGTATAATTTTTCTCCTGTTCGGGTCTGCTCTTGCCACCTCCACCTTAGTTTTTGACCTTTCTGACTTTGTCTTTCTTTCCCTCCTGCCCCGTCACTCCCACCCCAGAGCCCCGGAGCCGCAGAAGCCTCAGCCCAAGGTGGCCGATGACATTGTGCGTTCCAACCATTACGATCCTGATGAGGATGAGGAGTACTACAGGAAACAGCTGTCTTACTTCGACAGGCTCCAGACTGGCCCCAACAAACCACAGCCACAAGCACAGCCTGGATACAACTACCCCAGGTAAAAGTTCATGACACACACACACATACACACTTGCATGTGGGTGCACTTCAGTGTGCATCTGTTAAACTATGTCCATACTGTTTTGCTGCATTATTAATTATAATTATATGAAACCATTTACCTGTAAATCCTCTGGGCATTATGATAAATTGCTTCTTGGCATTGAAAACTGAAAATATATTCAATTAGAGTGGATTTTGGGGAAGACATTATGTATGCATAGTATGAATGTCAATTAGCTTTCTGGAAACTTCTTTGGCTCTTTCCCCTAAGAATGTACAGTGTGAGAATATTAAGTGTCATTTTGAATACAAAACTTTTAATGCTTTTTATGTTCATTTGTTAAGTCATTTATACAATTTGAGTTTATGCAAAATGGTCTGTGACGGCTTTGGTCTCATGCTACAGGACGGAATCAATGGAGAAAGTAAGTCCAGTGGAGAAGAGATACGAACCGATTCCCCAGGTGACCCCTCCTCTCCCACCAGCCACACTGCCCAAACCCACCTCACCTGAAGGTAAGGTTAATGTCCTTGCATCAAAAAAGGTTATGGTCAGGATTAAATATTTCTTGTGTACTGATAATTCACTCTCTCAGCTGTGTACACCAACATTAATGTATATATTTTAACACACGACAAACACTCACCAACACATTGAGTTCATTGGCTGATCCTCATGGTTCTCCCAAAGCCAAGCCTCCGGCACGAGAGGACACTGTCCAGACCAACTTCCTGCCTCACAAGAGTTTCCCTGAGAAGTCTCCGGTGAACGGCACCAGCGAGCAGCCTCCCAAGACGACCGGTGGTACCGGAGCCCCGCCAGCCTCCAGCTACAACCGCTACGTCCCCAAGCCCTACACCACCTCTGCCAGGCCTTTCGAGCGCAAGTTCGACAGTCCCAAATTCAACCACAACCTGCTGCCCAATGACAAACCAGAGTTGGCTCCAAAGGTAGGCAGCCTTGCGGTTAACATTGACTGGAATTTTGCCAGCAGTCATTTTAGTGCAGCTGTTTAAAGAGACTCAAATGAATAAGGTGGCAGCCACACTGATCCGTTGTGTCTGTCAGTGTACGTTCATTTCAATTAATTTTCAAGAGCTGTCCGTGGTCGGGACAGGGCTGATGACGCGTCCGTCTCCAACCCAGTTGAACCTTTCTGGAGGGACGAATTAGTCACCATCCCTTCAGCCAATTTAGAGGCGTTCTTATGTTTTGTTTTGAAAAAAATAGTGGCAAACACAGAGACAACGGTACAAATAAAAAAAGATAAAACCCAGAAAGCCGGGTATAACATTGGGATGATTATAGGTTTTCCATTTAATTTATACTATTGTCTTTTTCTACTTTTTTCTATGAAGTAGCACCATAATGAGCAAAGCCTTACTGTACCTACTGTATAATTCTGTCCATTTTCTGATGGATCAGTATGGCTGCTGCCTAAGGGGATGAGGACAGTGGTTGCTGAGAGCAAAGCAGAGATAAATTCCTGTCACAATATGCATACAGACTAATGGCTAACTGCGTTGTGATTGGAACAGGGTCCGAGCCCCAGCCCAGTGAAGCCTCAGGTCCCCCCACAGCCCCAGAACACGGACCAGGACAGCGGTCTGGACACTTTCACTCGCACTATGGACCACCGCTCCAAATACCAGCACAACAACATCAACGCGGTGCCTAAGGCCATTCCTGTGAGGTAACAACACAGCCACAGCTCTCACTCTGACCACAGAAATTAAACCCCAGGTCTTCCGTGGAATACTTGACTGTAACGGTCTCTGTCTCCCAGCCCCAGTGCCCTGGACGATGACGATGATGACGAAGGCCATACAGTGGTGGCAACCGCGCGAGGGATCTTCAACTGTAACGGGGGCGTGCTGAGCTCCATCGAGACAGGTGTCAGCATTATCATCCCGCAGGGCGCCATCCCCGATGGCGTGGAGCAGGAGATCTACTTCAAGGTCTGCCGAGACAACAGCATCCTGCCGCCGCTTGACAAAGAGAAAGGTAACATGTCAAGGGATGGAGTGAATGGAGAAACCAGCAGATTCGTTGGATCAGGGTTCCCATGGGCCGTGAAAGTTTGTGGATTTGAGAAAAATAAAATAAGGCCTTAAATATTTTTGAAAATGAATAGATGGGCTTGAAAGTACATGTTTTTTTTATTAAAATATAACACCCAAATTCATCAGTATGCCTCGGCTCTCTGGATCAATGCTTCTATTTCCTGAGGAAAACCCTGTTATGTATGTCTGCAGTTTAAAAATGAAGGATTTCATAAGGATTTCATCAGCATTGACTTGACTTGAGTCTGTATGAGGTCTACTTCTGACGAATGTCATGTCTTACCCCGAAACACCCCAAGAGCTCAAGAGCTCAAAATGAGCTCTTGAATTTCTCCAAACAGGACTATGAAAAGTCCTTGAATTGTCGAAGTGAGTCTGGGAACCCTGTTGGATCCTTATAAAGTCACATTAAACAGTCTGTTTTCTCACTGTTTGTTTCTTTTAGCTTTTGTTTTACTAATAAGACTTTAGTGTTTCAGTGTATTTAACGCCTGCTTGTATGGGTGATTTTATGCATCCTTGAATGAGTGTACAACTGTCACTCTGTCCTGTGCTCATGTGTTTTCAGGAGAGACTCTGCTCAGCCCCCTGGTGATGTGTGGACCTCACGGCCTCAAGTTCCTGAAGCCTGTGGAGCTGCGCTTACCTCACTGTGCGTCAATGACCCCTGATGGTTGGTCTTTTGCTCTAAAATCCTCCGACTCCTCGTCGGGTATGCTGTCCTCTCTCTGTTCTTTTGGGGTCTTTTGGGCTGGCTGTGTGACAAATTGAGGGTTGTGGGTCGCTGTTTAATCAGTTTTTCCCCTAGTTTTGGTTTGTTCCCCTAATGAGAGTCTCAGCTGACAAATATGAGGACTTGATATTTTGATCACTTTGCTCTCTGTCTGAAAATCAATCTAGGGGAAAATCTGTCTTTTTCATTCATATGATTTTGGTTTGATTCATTTTCATCATTCATTTATACTTATTAACTCACCTACCTATTTTCTCATCTTCCACTGGTTTACTTTATGTGGTGTTCAGATCAAAGTCTCTCCTCATGGCTTTTACATGCTGAAATTGCAGTATTTCTCTCTTGTTTTTCCACTTCTGAGTCACTTCAACACGTTTAAGTGATTTCATTAAACTTGCATGCCCCAGCTGCTTGGCTGTACAATGGTGTCATTCCATCAAGTAGAACTCATAGTGCATGCTCCTCTGCTACAAGTGATTTTTCTCACATAGCCACCCAAACCTTGACCTGAAGAACAGATTTTATAGATCCTCCTGACAGTGGGACGCTGTCATAATCGATACTGTCTTTCCTTATTCTGCAAATGAAACGGAAAACAAGGTAATGTTATTTGTTAACAAGACAAAAAATAGTGATCTAAATTTAGCTACCTTGTTAAAAATGCATTATTTCTTCTTTCAAAGTAGCTTTGAGGTGACAAGAAAATTAGTTTTGTCCCTGGTCTTAGTAGTTTGTTTACAGGAAAAATGAGTGTGGTTGTGAAATTGGATACCCATCTCCGCTCTGAACAACAGTGGAGCAGAAGTATGCAAATGAGCAAACCATTGACACCTCTCAAAGGCTGGAGGGGCTCTTGGCAGAGAGTGCAGGGAAATCTCTTCAAAATACTATCACTCCACTGTCAGTAAATATTCACTTTGCTGACTACAGTTAATCGGTTACTCCGAATTTTTGACCTGATAATCCGGAAAACTCGATCTTGACTAAATAATGCCTTAAAGGAAGACTGTGTAGGGATTTTCTCTCCTTTTGTTATTGCCATAAAGTGGAATAACAACCACTGGTGCCATTTTCTATTTTCTGCCCCTGTGAGTTACTTCGTATTTCATTTCCCCCTCACCTGCTGCTTTTGAGGTGAGACTTGCCAGGTATACCAGAAGAGAGTTCAAGCAGTTAGTGACCGATTGAAGTAGTTTCCACAAAGGACCAAGCAAAACCACAAAGCAGAATACTGGGACTACTGCTTGACAGTCACTTTATTATTTCACATTCGAATCCATCATCAAGACCACTTCCATGGCAATATATTAAAGACAAAATCCTATAGGTAGCATCTTAATAGAAATCAAAACAAGCAAAAGGCATAGCTACTACCTTTTCCTTTTCAATCCTGAACAAAAACATTTAATCGATAATTTTATTGGGCCAAGCAAACTGTAGCATTAGAGGAAGAGCCTCGGCTGATAAAGAAGTCTTCCACAGAATTTATCAAATGTATCTCTCTCTTTCCCCTTTTCTCTTTCTTAATACTGTCCCTCTCACTCCCTCTCTCCTTAAACAGTGGTAATTTTGGCAGTGGTCAGGATTAGCTGTTAATTAGCCTCATTTTAAGGATGAGACTTGAAGGGCTGAAAGAGATGGCAGCCCAGTCTGTTGTCCTGCTGAATTGTGGGAGGATTATCAGGCTGCGTCGTAATCCTCTTATTGTCAAACAAGGCCACTCTCCAGCTTCCTCCTGTCCCTTCTGCGGTTCTCCTCTCCCTTCACTTCTCTCCTCCTTCCCCCCCGCCTCTACATCTCTCCTCTCATCTTATTGCCTCTCTTCCATCTGTTTTGAGGTAGATATGAATGTTCTGTAGATAAGTGTGTTAATGTATAGGCTGAGGTTAGAGCCACTGATACAATTCAGCTCACTGGGAAGACTACCAGTTCTGTTAAGACTGTAAAGAACTCTTGAATTTTTCTACAGAATTTGATCTGAAAATCACATAAAACTGCTCAGATGTTGGATGATGCGTTTGCTGTATCTTAAGGCTATGTGAATATCATATATCAAATTACACTGTATCTCTTGATGAGATGTCCATGTTCCCAACTGTTTCCCATATCAAAATTAAGGATTTGGGATTTCAGATATTGACACTGAACTTCAGTGAGGAGGCTGTTAAAATGTTGTAATATACAGTTTCCATCGAGGACCACTTTGGAAATAAGTGTTTTTAGTAATGCTTTTAAGTGCTATCCTCTGGGATTTTGTGTCATGATACTCTTTTGAGTTGTTGTGCTTTTAAATTCCTAATAAAATCAGTCAATCAATCAGTAATATAGTCAATCAGAGATACTCCTTGCTGGAACTTTCCTCTTGGTACAGGCCTGTAAATTTCTAATTGCAATTAAACTCAGTCCTCGCAGTGAAGAGAGGTTTAATTTACAATCAACAAGAGGCCAGGGAGATGTAATAAAAATATGAAATTGTTTTTACCAGTCTCTATATTATGATGCTTGGATATGGGCCATAATCACACAGTATATGGCTTGTAGACAAAGATATGATCCTGGGGTCATTGCCATTTTCAAATGAGAGTAATAGTTCATGTCTTACTAGTACAATAGATTTTAATGTAGATTTAGTAGTCAACCCACAGTGTAGTTTATGGAGACTGGCAATTAAAAGTGCATATAAAACGCGTTGCAGCTTTGCCTTTTACACAGAATGCTTTGCGCTGCATGCTGTTATCACTCACAGTCCTCTGTCTGTCCCCAGGTGACCCAAAAAGCTGGCAGAACAAGTCTCTCCCCGGGGATCCCAACTACCTGGTGGGAGCCAACTGTGTTTCTGTGCTCATTGACCACTTTTAAGGACAGGGCAGCAGGTGTGATGTTACTGAATGTCAAACCATGGGGGATAAAATGAAGAGGATGGACTCCTCCACCTGCACACACATGTACACACACCATACACACACTCACAAATACACCCAAACACACATACACACATACACACCACACAATGAAATATGAAGAAGATTCAGCCAGCGCTGTTTACTGCACCCATGGAAGAAGGCAAGACACTGATGATGCTTCTCGTTGCAAGGTGTCCCTTTTAAACTCTTCCCCCCTTTTGAAGTTTTGACATAAAATCGAACACTTAAAAACTCTCTAACCATTGATGGAATTCATGCCCTATGCCACTGAGGAATGATCACACGATATTATATGCCAACGTTTATTAACGTCATCTTTACATCAATATAAATGGATGGATGGGTTTTGAGGCTGTACCATGGAAGTACATTACCTAAAATTCATGTAGGTGTATTTATGCTATATATGCATACAGTATATATAGTAGTATAGATATAATTTTCAATTTACTGAAATTTTAACTATGAATCAAATTACCAGTCTACATCTGTTATGTTACAGTTCTGACTGACTGACCATAACTGTATATCGTCACATTGTTCCACATTACTTTTCATTGAGGGAATTTTCATGAAGGTTTGAGACAGAGGTGAGGCAGACTGCGATGATGGTCGGTAAAGATTAAAGATTTAACCAATGACGGTAATGTTTGTTAAGTATCCGTTGCAGATATGTTGCTATGAAGGTGTTGGCATAACGTGAGCTGGATATGAAGCCAAGCAGCACGCTTCTAGAATGGTTCTTCCTTCCTTCCTTCTATCCTTGCTTCCTTCCTTCTATCTTTCCTTCCCTCCCTCCTTCCCTACAGCAATATCCTGTAGGTTTATTTCTTACTGAGTACCACGACTCTCCTTCCAGCCTGAGGGAGATCTATGCATGTGCTTTACTCAGGTCCAGAAACCTGCTCAGTTCCTTCCTCACACTCTCTCTCTCTCTCTCTCTCTCTCTCTCTCTCTCTCTCTCTCTCTCTCTCTCTCTCTCTCTCTCTCTCTCTCTCTCTCTCTCTCTCTCTCTCTCTCTCTCTCTCTCTCTCTCTCTCTCTCTCTCTCTCTCTCTGTCTCTCTCTCTCTCTCTCTCTGTGCACTCTTGCACTCTCACAACACAAATAAGCAGTGATGCCTTATCTGCAGATTATTCACTTTTTCAGTAAGAAAAAAAAATCTAAGTTATGATAAATTATGGTAAAATGAAGTTTGTTTTCTTTTGCCATTTTGTGAACCCACTGTATAAATGAACTTGGGTTTAGCACACAAGAACAGTTGATAAAGGATAAGTATGCTCTCTTTATCTGCTATGCATATTACTTCAGAAAAAAAAGAAAAACAAAAAGAAGTGGCTGTAAATAAAGCTAGCATATTGCCTTGGTTCTTTGTTTGTAAATGAACTTTTTGTATGTCTTTGTTTTTTGTATAAAACTTAGAGAAAACATGTTTTAAAAAGTGGAAGAAAGTGAACATGGTTATCTTTGTATTCTGGATATACCCTCGAGCCTTGGAACTTGTAACCTAGCAGTAATATATCCACCTTTTCTACCAATATATTCACACTATATAATGGTCACAAAAGGTCTTTTTATGGTTATTTACTGAACAGGAAAGTGCTTGGGTTAAATACATTTAAAACATGTTCTTTTAAAAGGGTGTGCTCTGAAAGTGTCCCCCTTATTGATTTGTGATACTGGATGCTGTATTGTGTGCCCTTAAATGTATTTTTGTACTAATAGACAATATATTATGTATGGCACACCAGTACTATTTTATTTTTAGATATAACACTGCTTTAATTGGATATTAGCTCTTCACGTGTGGCTGACTTTTTTTTCTCCTCTGCGACACAATTTTAAGTATACCACTGTATTAATGAATAAAATCATTTTTAAAGTAAAGGCTGTTCGTCTACATTAAGGAAGTTTTATTTCCTCAGAGAGTGAACTGTGCTGTCATTTGTCTTGTTGTAAATGGGGGAGCTGTGGGTGTTTGTTTGGACTGTGAGCTAGAATACTATTTCCTTTGGTTCCTCTCCTTTATCTCCATTCCTTTATCACAAATTCCCTTTAGTCCCCCCCCCAAAAAAAGAAAAGAAATGACTGTACAATTCATTTTATTTGGGGACACCGCAGCATCAAGTACCAGTTTCCACCGCTAGGCGGCGCAGGTGAGCCCTAAATCTGCACAAGGTCAGAAATGCAAAAGTCCTTCAGCAGTGATTTTCATAGTGGGCTCGTGCTCGTTGACAAGGCCAGAAAATCACCATAACAGGCTACTATAATATTTTTGATATGGACTGATAGTGTAGGCCTATCTGGTCGGCTACTCAGTTTATTTTTAACCTCTTCTTAACCTGGCAAGTAAATTAAGAGCAAATACCTATTTACAATGACTGCCTGGCAAGTGGCAAAATGGTTCTTGATGGGGAAAGAGGAGAAAATTTTGAATATAGCCTACTAAAGTAATGATAACTCACTAGTGGAATTGCAGTGATATTCCTGTAGGAACTTATAGGTTTGTTGTTATTTCTGTATAATGAGCCTTTAAAATGTATTACAAGACTACAGTCCTTCGCAGGGGAAAACGTAAGACAAAATAGTTTTATTGTTAATACGGGTGGTCATCAAAATGTAAGACAGGCTGCAGACTATAGCCTAACTATTCTACACTAAAGCAAATCTAAAGATGCCCAGATCGGCTATTCCCTGATAAAGAAGCCCTGGGCCAAATCTAATTATCGGGAGCTCCTCAGGCAAATGGACCTCAACTACTTTTATGGAACTAGGCTACTTTTACTACTATGGACTGTTAACTAGAGGTGCATTCAACTTAGTCCGTGGAGGTCAAATTAGTAGCAGTGTTGCAGAGCCCATATGCCTAATGACGAAGAGACGCATGCACTCGGTGTTGAGGTGCTGCATGCTGCTGCGGCTGAGGCTTCCCCAGCTGTCTAACGATCGGAACGAGTTCAGGGTTAGTTAAATCTACAGTAGCCTAATTGCTCTTTTTAGTATTCTGTTGGCACGCTCAGCCTAAATGAGCGATGTGGCAGAGGGTCGGCCTGCCTCATCTCAGTTTACCCCCCTTTTAACTGCGGAATGGATTTTATCCACTTTATTAGGCTGACAGAAATCTTGACACAAATTCATAGTGTAAAGCTAGAACACATTGAGTATCAAACTGATGTAAGTTTTAAGAAGAAAGAAAAAGCATAAATTCACGCTTTTATGAAACGATAATTGATTTGTGAGTGTATTTGTTTGCCTTATGATGATCCTCGACTGGAGGTCATAGTTTCCCCCACGTTTCCAGTTACCACCACATCACTGGCGGTAACAAATCGCATGCACAGCAGCTCTTTGATGTTTCCTATCAGTAATCTAGGGATAGTAAGTGCCCACCTCCCCTCATGGCTCTGTGCGCCATCGTAGTAAAAGAAGCCCAGCCACAGCCGCCATAGACGCGCTGAGTGGCACATCTCCAATACGCAGTGTGCATCTCCCCCACAGGAGAGCCTGGCTAATGTGTCCATGCAGGCTGCTAGATCTGCTGTCGTCTGTGAAAACCCCAGTTGGTGCCTCTGAAAGAAAGGATAGCCACTGAGACTGTGGATATTCAGACACTGAGGCTGCAGGACTCAGGTTAATTTCAGCCGTTTGGACGTTTGCTCTTAGTTTTCTTCAAGGAACAGGCTTCACCTAACCTAAGACACACGCGTCTAACAGCCTACGCAAGCTCTCCCAGGCATCATCTCTCGACTTGAGTTGTTTGAAAAGCCTGCAGAGGCAAAGCATGACAATGGTGCAAGACTGGATGACAGCGGGATGATGCGTTTTTTTTCTCTCTCTCTCTCTCTCGCCTTGACTTTTGAGGAATGGGTCGTTTTCTGGAGATTTCACCGAGAACTCGAATATCTTCTGTTCATTTCGACTTGAACATATGTGCGCTTTGCTTTGTGGATCTGCTATGGTAAATATTCAGTGCCTCGTCCAGTCCATTCTCTCCTCACCTTTCTTCTCACCTCTGCAGCAGCAAGCCCGATGGTTACGCATCTCCAATTGAAGACACTGTACGGATCTTAATTGATGGGGACTCTTCTGCGGAACATTCACACCGGACAGTGACCCGAATTAAATCGCTTTATAGGCTACGTGCGCGCTGCGGGCTGCAACGCACCTCCATCACTCTGATTCTGCTTTTTGGATGTTATTGCTCTTCTTTATCAGCAGTTGCTTTTGTCATTCGTCCGGTTGGTAACACCCTTGAGTGGCGATGCCGGTGAACGCTTTGCCCCGCGGTGGCCCCGGGTCCCTGAGCCCGGCGTCGCTGTCCCGCAGCCTGTCCAGACTGAGGGAGTTCAGGACCCGGACCAGGATCATGCTGGCCCTGGGAGTCTCTCAGATGGTCCTGGGAAGTCTCATCCTGGCCGTCAGCTTCGCAGCTCTCGCTCTCACTACATCACCCCGAGTCAGGCACTCCTGTCCCTTCTGGGCAGGTTTCTCTGTGAGTATATGCCCGATTCAATATTATTGCTGGCACGAATCAGTTTTATCTCAGTATTCACCCCCTAAAGAAAAATTGTATAACATAAGACAGTATATAAACATAAGTAGGCTCCCGCTGGGAATATTATAGGAACATAGGAATGTTGTAGTGATGCCGTATGAAATAGAAAAATACCATCAAGTACGATTAGTTCGCTATAAACAAACTACTGAGTAGGCTACCATAGACTCAACAGAACTCCCTATAGGAATATTATAGCGTTTTTCCATGCAGAATAATAGTTGCGTTTGCGTTCAAACAAGATCCACTCGTGCCTTTATTTGTCTCTGCAAGCAGAGATAAGGCAATTGGCGTGAGATTGCGAGAAGAAGAAATGTGTTTTTTCTTTTCAGATTCAATATCTTTCAATATATTTTCATAACTGCCACAATTTTAGTGGAGACAGGCCAATCTCAGGCTGCACGTTGAATTAGTTGTGGGATGCCAGAGCCAGTGGTGCCCGGATGGATGGTGGGAACACCACATGTACTGTAATGCTGATCACAGTGACACACACACACACGCACACACACACACACACACACACACAGAGAGAGAGAGAGAGAGAGAGAGAGAGAGAGAGAGAGAGAGAGAGAGAGAGAGAGAGAGTAAGAGAGTAGGGATGTGTGTTAAATATATAAATATACAACGCTCCCCTTTGTACAGTACTATACTGGAGAAAATAAAATCATCTTTGAGACATGGTGTTTTTCTAGACGTGAAATTTTCATGGTGGTAGCCGTAAATATTTATGAGTGCACACTTCCTTGATTTGCTGCCAGAGACCCAGTCAGTGCATGGAGCAGGGCTGGTCCATTAATTATAGAGGCACTGGGGCAGAGTGCAGGGGTGATGGGAGGTCTTTGGCACAAGGGCCATCTGTGTGTGTGTGTGTTTAGGTGCATCTGTGTGTGTGTGTGTGTGTGTGTGTGTGTGTGTGTGTGTGTGTGTGTGTGTGTGGGAGAGAGAGGGAGAGAGAGAGAGAGAGAGAGTGTTTGTGTGGGAGTGTAGTTCCAGGGCAATAGTAAATAACGGCAGGGTGAAAGTTCATAGGTCAAAACACATTCTTGATCAATGCCTAAGGCTAATTTAACATACTAGCTATACTCTAGTTTTTCACTGCACATTTTTAATATGATCTTTTGTGTCCCAAATGTATTTTGATTGTGTAGGATAAACTAACAGCATGTGCCTTGTTTTAAGGCTACCAACCCTCTAGCCTGTTGTATTTTATTCTTATTCTTTATATACCTTATGTGAGTTGGGAGAGCAACAAACACGATGCAACTTAATGCCCTGAGTCTGACCCAGACATTGGGAAGCATTACTGTTATTGCACATCAGGTCTGACAGATGTAGATGTGTGTTCTGGTTTATTGCTCTTTGGTGTAGGTTTACCCAGAAATTGAAATATGCCTTCATTGCTATTTGAGATGGATTATTATTATGTGCCAAATCTGGGAAGACAATATTTTTTGGAGGGGCAAACAATGCTGCTGAACAGAGGTTTTGTAGTTTGAGCCAGGCTGAATCAGGTGCTGAAAACAAAGTGCTTGCCAGCAGCTGGGAACCATCAGTTACAGTGGTGCCAAAACCCAGGTAATGCAGTTGAGGCCGGTTCTCCATCTGGGGACTCACAGTGTTTGGAGTGAGCTGCCCACCAGCAAACAGACAGTGGAAATCGCTATTTGTAGAGTTGAGAACACTGAAACACTCTGAACTCTGTTGAATGAGTTTAACCTCTACAAAATTAGCAATCAAGCATTGTTGTACGACATGTGAACTGCGAAAAATTGTGATTTTCGAAAAGTGCTCTTCATACTTCTGACACCGGAGTCCTGTTTTAAATTTGGTTTGGAGTGTCAGCTTATAAATGTACCATTTTTAGTTATTGAAAAGGTATTTAGCAGTTGATTTGATTGGAGAACTATCCTCTATGACAGGCTACACTGTGCTGTGTCTGTGTTGTGTCAAACAGACTGAATTTGGGATGTTTTTTTCATGTATCAGCAAGCAAAACAGCAGTGTTGGGGTTGGATTTATGCTGAATAAAATAACTGAGAAGTTGTTTTAGGGGCAGTTTTAAAATAATGATGATGTTTCTTGCATAATATTTATATGTAAAAGACAATATGTGTCCCATGGCTGGTTGAATAGACGGTGTAAAGATTTGATGACAAGTAGAAATCAGTAATCACACACAACCCCTAGCTATTGCATTGATATATCTGCATTTGCCAGGGTAAAGAGTTTCTAGTTTATAAAATGTACATTTTCCAGCTTTATTAATTAAACGAGGGTTGGCATATCTGCTGTGAAGGAACAGGCATTATTACAGCCTGAACGGAGAGCACAAGTAATGTGCAAAAAAGGCAATTTTCGATGAGAGCGGGCCTCCAATAGAAATTAGATGAGTACTTGCACAATGTACTTGCAAAATGCACAATGTGCTATCAGATTTGGAGGATTAAGTGTTAGAAGCCCTTCCCTCTTAGTGTTCCTTCATTTCTCCCCTTTCTCCTGTCTGTGACAATTTCTGTAAATGGCTATATTACAAGAAAGGTGAAAGGTTGATAATGATATGATGAAACATTCTGACTTCTACGTTCACATATAGTCCAATGCCATTCCCAGTTGAAAGACTAAAATTTTTTAAACCGTGTTGTTTACATAGGATACAGTATGTAGAATGTAGTTGACTGCTTTGTCAACTTTATGGCTGGGTTATCAATAACAGCTTTAAAGCTACACAGTCCAGCTTTCTATGAATGGAGCGCTTGCTCAATGCTGTTTAGGATTTCGTGCTTAAGTTTTGATTCACCATTTCCGGTGGGTGGAGAAGTGAACATACCCAACATTTCTCTGTAGCCCTGTAGCTTTGTGATTTAGGTGGATAAGATGGGTGTATTTTTTACATAAAAAGCTCTGTAGAACCAACATATCACTTATTTCGGAGACTGAAAGTGTTCTCTCCCTTGCTCTGTGTGTGTGTGTGTGTGTGTGTGTGAGTGAGTGAGTGAGTGAGTGAGTGAGAGAGAGAGAGAGAGAGAAAGAGAGAGAGAGAGCGTTTGATAGTTGTTGTCTTGATGGTATCTTGCCTGCCGTCACTCCCTCTCAAATTTGTAGTCAAGGTGTGGAGATTTACATTTATAATGTTAAAAGCAAAAAAAACATACCCCAAGTCACAGCGAAGAATCCTTTCACTATGCTGAATATCTGTTGTAAAAGTTGAATCACTGTGTCTCAATATTTACATGTGGATGAGGCCCATGCTGTGTGTGTTGATGTGTTGTGTCTTTACTTATTCATACACAGTGGTTGTAATGTAGTACTGCTGGAGGTTTTATTTTTGCCAATCCCCAAATCACTAGTCTCTTCTTTTCTTCCACATCCATCTCCACTAGGCACAGACACAAGACGCGCACACACACACACACACACACACACACACAGTGATGGTCCTCTGCCCCGTCAGCATCCAAACACAAAGAGCTTGGACCACAGCAGGCTGCAGAGCGGGGGTCTTGGGTGTGTGTGTGTGTGTGTGCATGCAGGTTGTGGATATGACATCATGAACCGCATTCTGACAGCCACATTACAAAACCAACTGACAGTGGCTTTGTTTACATGCCAGGAGTAAGCCAATAAAACCGGCTAATTCTCTGTGCATGTAAACGTAGCCAGTGTTACCTGCCATGGGGGTAAACTAAGCTGACAACAACCCCTCCTCCTGCCTGCCTACGTGTGTGTGTGTATGTGTCTGTGTGCATACTCTTTTCATGTGTGTGTGAGTGTGTGGTCGCAGTATGAAGTCATTAAAGATCTCCGTTTGATGACGGGCATTGTGGGAGCTCATCACGGTCGCTGAGAAAGAAGGCGTAATCTTTACTTCCTACATAGAGCAATCACGTCTGAGCTCTGCCTGGGCTTCCCTCCTACACACACACACACACATACACACACACACACACACACGCAGACAGATATGTCCCACCTCAATCTTGCGCATATCAATCGTTCTGTCTCTCTCATCCCAATTCTCCACAGTCCAAACAGACATTTTTTCCCAGCTTTGATGTTCAGAGTCATGTGTTCGACAGCATATTAATTTATCACACGCACGCACACACACACACACACACACACACACATAAATGCACTAGGCCGACAGAGACTAATCTTATGTATCTCTTGCTCTCTCTCACACCCAAACCAAAGCTCGTATCCATCCCACACCCGTGCTGTAGCTCTTCAGCTTGGCTAACACGCAGAGAGCCGTAATCGCATCCTGCAGATATAAGACTGGTGACAAAAGATGAGGTGGAGCTGCGCTGAGGGACTGACGATGATGTTCAGACCCACAGGCTGAATGAGGCAAATCACAGCTTCTTCTCTGCTGTCTTGGACGGGTTTACCTGCTTGCCGTGGGGCTCGGTGCCGGGGCCAGGAGGTGTGTGTGTGTGTGTGTGTGTGTGTGTGTGTGTGTGAATCATGCCGCCGTGCTGGGTTTGGTGAATA
Organism: Centroberyx affinis; assembly: GCF_046629955.1. Classification (NCBI taxonomy): domain Eukaryota; kingdom Metazoa; phylum Chordata; class Actinopteri; order Beryciformes; family Berycidae; genus Centroberyx; species Centroberyx affinis. The sequence continues at coordinate 542,585 of NW_027279830.1, read as the reverse complement.
AATGAGGCTACGTGGCCGACTGAGCCAAAGGGCCGCTGCAGCTGTCAGCAGCTGACATGCAGAACAAATTACCGTCCACCTCCCATCTCCATGAATTAAGCTCGGAACGGATCCAAGCATCCAACCGGACACACACACACACACACATACATACAAGCACGCACATGCAAAAACACGCACACTCACAGACACACACACACTCTCTCTCCCTCTCTGTCTCTCTCCCTCACCCTCTCTCTCTCTCTCTTCATTCTCTCATACAGAATGAAGACTTATATTAGGAATATGTAAATCCTTCAAAAGGAGCTGGTGCTGACATCATCTAGAAATTCAAACTATGTTCTTTCTCTTTTTCTCATTGTATCTCAGCAGAATCACCCTTTATACCTCAAACTGCACCAGAGAGGATGCAAAGCTTCATTTCATCCTCTCTCCCTGTCTCCTCTCCTCTCCTCTCCTCTCCTCTCCTCTCCTCTCCTCGAAGAGCATTAATTAGACACAGGCTCTGGAGACTAGAGAGCTCTAGAGCAGGATTTGCCCCCCCTCCCCACCCCCCTCCCCCTCTCCCTACTCTTCTGGTTGTGGGGAAGATGAGGAGCGTTGAGAATTTCATGTTTAGGGTCTCAAGTAGTACTCCAATACCCCAAGTCCACAGACTGTGCTGTAGCGAAGATGGCTTAAGACGGTATTCTTGCGGGTTTGTTGTGAGGCTGCTCTCTCTGCCGCATTTCGAGCGTCAGCCGTCAGCAGATTCTACACTAATCTCCCCTAGTGTGCATGTGTGCGTGTGTGTGCATGTGTGTTTGAATTGTAGAAGGCTCAAAAGCAGTTTGGTTGGGGGGCTTGTGGTGGCGTTGGAGTATATTGGGAGGAGCCCTCAAGCTCTCTCTGTCTAGGTCTGTACATATGGTGGGTTTGTGTGTGTGTGTGTGTGTGTGTGTGTGTGTGTGTGTGTTTGTTTATGAGTGTAAGTGCGTGTGTAAAGGGAGGGGTATTGATGGGAATGTCATGTATTGGGTCCTGCTGGGTATTGGCCAGACATCTGCATGGGCTCTACTTACTGCTCCTTTGGGGATGAGCAGGCCAGCAGAGAGCAGCGCCTGGTGCTAGACTGGGACTGTCACTGCAGTGTGTTCACCTGGGCATGCAAGTGGGGGGGGGGGGGGGGGGGGCTTGATTCCACATTTCTGACTAGACACTTGATTCTTCACACAGACACTTGGAGGAACTTAAGTGTTTCCCTGGCCAAGGCCAAGTTTTTAGACAGCACTAAAGAGCTAAATAGAATAACTGAGAATAATCTTTGCTCTATGAATATGTGAGCATGGCCCTCTGGAGACTGGAAGCATAGTGATGAGTTAGGACCTTACAGAAGGGGAGGGGGTCCACAGATCAGCAGAACCCCCTCCTTTTTTTTTTTTATGTCATCCAGTGCCTCTAGAAAATGGTATTTGACTTCTCACAATAAATGATTTTGGTTGAAATATTTTGCCTCTGGACCCTCAATATGCTATAATACTTTTAAAGATGCTACAGTCACCACATAGTGCAGAGAGCAGCTCCTACATGCTGCAGTAAAATGTTTTGTCTTGATATTTGTGCAAGAAGTAAAAAAAATAATTCATGCTGCATTTACACCATGGGATGATTGGTCACTACTTTATTTGTCTCCTCCCAAAATATGGAGATCGGCAGACAAAACATTTCAATGTCGTAATTGCTATATATGAACAATAATCTGAAAAATAGGCTTTTTCATTAATTAATTTCAATTCATTTAAACCAGTTCTGTTGATGGTCTTTGATTTTCAAATTGGTTGCGGCTTGTATCGTCCCCAGTGTTTAGTTGCTGGGTGATGACTTTTATTTATTTTTTGTGGCAGAGGATTATAAATGATGATTACGAATGAGCATTAATTAATTGGCTTAGAAAGCGATTATATAGTAACCTGGCAACAGGCCTTATACTGCAGAGCTGTCAAGAAATATGACGATTTCTTGACTTCTCTATAATCACACACACACACGCACACACATTTATCATTTACATACTTCACAGTGTAGTCTGCCACTGTTGGTTTGGATAACGTCATCATTTTGATGAAAGTGCATTTTATCTGTTGAATATGAATGAATTGAATATAGATGCGGTTGTTGTTCTCAGAGGCACACTGAAGGGCTTTTCTATCAAGATTTCCTGCCTGTGTATGAGCCAATTATGACTAAGAGCCAATCATGACTCATATAATTACGAAAGCGAATAGAGAAACTTTAGTGTTAACTTTATTACATTGAATCAACAATCTTTTTCTGCCTTCAGAATGAACTTTGTCTACAGTTAAGAGTCCATCAAGTTTTGCCCGTCACCCCAGTGTCAAGTGGCTGTGAAGCAGATTTCTAGGAAGCAATTTTAGTACGATCTTACAAAAAGAATGAAAAAAGCAGTAATTTCAGGACCAATGAAACAGATAGTAATTTCTAAATAATGCATGAACAGCCTTACATCATTTCAGCTTTTTATTGTTAAATAAAAGTGTTCAATCTGAATGCTATAAGTTATTGTAATATGATACTTTGTTGCACTGAAATGGATTGAATATTGCAAATGAACGTCTTTTAGAGCTTGGATACACATTGATTTATATTTGAATTAAGTAATTCCAGTCCCTTGGGTGGCAGACTATGGGTGCCACCCATGGAAGTTTGCATGAGCCTTTCCTTTGGATTTAATTTTCTGCATACTAATTGGAAAATTACCCATGCTGGGCTCTCTCAGGCTGGGCTCACATAAAATTCATTCAGTCAGTGTGCTGAGATGTGGCTTTTGATACCAGAGGGCTTGGGAGATAGTATGGCTGGTACAATCTGTGAGATGAAAATACTAGTACTGCAGTTTTTAGCATAGGCTGCTGTTTTCAGAGGGAGAATCTACAATGTTAAGTGTGGGAGCAAATGTATGATTTTATTCTATAAAATCTGTGTAAAGAGCTACTGCATTAATATACCTTCTTTGGTAAAGATCCAAAGCCTAACCAGGGATATAGGTTGGAAATTAGCATTAGCTAGAAACCTGGCATGCAGTGCATCTGTTTCATGTTTTCTAACCTGTAACAATGAAAAGCTGCATTGTCCCTGCCAAATAAACCAATAAATAAAATATAATAATACAAGAAATACAGAGGTAATCCTCCTCTCACATTCTATTTGACACCCAGTAAAGAAAACTAGTCTTTAGATTTTATGATATGACATTCAAGTTACAGCAACATTACACAATGTCATTATTAATCTGTCAAACAGCTACAGTATCTTATCATGTGTTGTTCCTGTCAGTATGACCCATTAAGGTACACAGAGGTTCATTCCTATGTTCCAAAACGCCGATAAGTCGTATAAGTATAGAGATTTGTTGCTACACTGGAGTATTATTCTTATTTACCTATTTTTATCTTTCTTTCTTTCGTCATTTTACCAGACAAATTCTGTCTTACTCTTGCTTGTATTTATGATTTTGTCCATTTATTTTATGTAAAGCACTTTGAGTTGCATTCTATGTATGAATGGTGCTATAAAAATCAAGTTATTATTATCATTTATTGGCCATCCAGTTCTAAGCAAGGGGACACAGGATTAATCTTGGACTCAACACATGTTGAGTGTTGTGGGCTCAGCTCAACCTGGCTTTTTGTTCTTTATGCAGCCATTTATTCCTTGCTGCCAATAAAGGATGTGGCTCCTCAGCCAGTTTACTCATTTAGTCTGCTCAGATTAAATGGGGAGCGTGGTCAGCAGACAGGCTCTCAGACCACTCACGGCCGGACCAGCCTGTTTTAAATCTGATATTGATCCGCTAATTAGATGGATTCCCATCAATCATTAGACCTCTGTTTACTTTCATTTTTATTTGACCTGCCGCTGGTTTAGCATTGGCCATGCTGATCAATCATCAACACAGTGACCTCACTTTTGTCTTGTCTTTAAAGCAGGTCCTCGATGTGATGATGTCATGTAGATTCAGAGCCGGGTCTGTCCCCAGGTGTCATTGAACAGTAGTAATTCACTTTCCTGCTGCACCTTCCCATAATAAGTAAGTAGGCACTCAGCCTGCTGCTAGTCATTACTTCGAGGACCCTCCAGTGTGTCCTGCCCCCACTATAGTGCTACCAGTGAGTGCCATAATGGTGGAAAGAACAGTTTGTCCTTGCTACCACTTCACTCCACACACAGGCACACCAGTGTTACAGAGAGCCTCTAATATTTCAACTTGTCAACTTGAGTCAATTCCCTTTCTAGATGTGCCTTGCTGTTACATCCAGACCCTCTGTCTTGCCTGCTCCTCTATTTCCTCCATCCACTTGTAGTCTCTCTGATATTCATGGGGTGCTCATTCCTAATTTCTCCCGTCACATTGATCTACCCGCTAGGCTGTTCAACACTGGAAACAGGATGATCCGAGCCTCTTTGGTGTATGCCGTGTTCTTGTAGCGCCATGGGTTCAACTCCTTCTGTTGCATGCCTTCCCCTCTGTCCTGTCACTCTCCACTACATTCTGCCTAATAAAGCAAAAATGCTGTGAAAATAATCTTAAAAACCCCAGAATGATCAAACACCTATTCCTGCCCGCGTGCACACACACACACACACACACACACACACACACACACACACACACACATGCACACACAAACTGCTTCCATTATGCATCATCTTGGTCTTTGAAGAGCCTGATGTGTGATGAAAGCAGAGTATTTACCCTCTTTTTGGATGCAATTTCACACCAGAGCTGACTCTTTACTGCTGTGGCTGAGGCTTCTGCTCTGTGGAATTGCACTTGGGAGAAGAGGGAGAGAAAGAGAGACCGAAACCGCATCGTTGTTTATGTACACGTGTTTGGGGAAATTGTCATATATTTGGAATACATGACATACTGTATGTGCATACATCCAAATCTCTCCTGTAAATACTCCTTTTCTTTGCGACGTCTGGTGTCGCTTGTAGCGTGCCTGTGTGTTATTGTGACCCTCAGCCCTGGATAACGCCAGGCTGTGTCTGACAGAATGCTTGATGCTGCACTTCTTTACAAACAGCCTCGACCAGGCCGCCAGCGGGTCTGCCTGCAGAATCCTGAATAGAAAAGGCCAGCAGGGTTGAACTGAGCTCATGGGAAGAGAGGACACCAGCGCAGACAGATCACAGAAGAGAATGAGATAGTGTGGGGGCGGAGGCCAGAGGCGACTCATTGTTATGAGAATTTGATATTTTTATTGTAGACAGTGTGTTGCATTGACATAGATACACGCACATGCTTGCATAAAGACACGCTCGCCAACACCTGTGTTTACATTTTTCATTCAACTTTGTTCACGTCAAATCCTAGAGGAAAGGGAGGCTTTACGATGTGGACTCATCTGTTCTCTGGACTGAATGGAGAGTTTTCCTCTCCAGTGAAGTGACAGACACCCACTCCCTCGTCCTGGCGGTGGCTGTGGCGAGGATGTTTACAGAGATTTTAGAAACAGAGAACTTAAATGACATGCTGGAACACGGCGATAGGTGTAATCACCAGGCTGGCTGAGTGAAGGCTTGATACCAGTGTCCGGTGTTCACAAACAGACAGATGGAGCTTTATTGATGCGTTTGGCTTCTATACTGAACCTGCTATTGAGCTGTAACTTCCTCCTGATGTAACAAAGCTGACTGTTGTCCCTCCCTGCTGCCTACTATGGCAGATCAATGGAAACGCCTGCTGACTGGAACCTCCCTTTGTACTATGATTAGCAACTGGGATGTGTTGGATGGTGCTTTTATGTGTGTGTGTGTGTGTGTGTGTGTGTGTGTGTGTGTGTGTGTGTGTGTGTGTGTGTGTGCAGTTTGGTAGGCTAGGGAGGGTGTGTACCTATGCCTATGGAGGAGTGTATGTTGGAGTTCACATTGCTCTCATGTTGCTGTTGAGTGTGTCTTCAAAATATCAATTTTTTTCAGGAACTAAGAAAAGCAGCTTTGTTTTGATCTTGATAACAATGTATTTTGACATTGTTCAGTGGGTTTTGAAAGGGTTTCATAAGCCCAAGAGACTGGAAAATGTTCTCAACCCACAGAGAAGCATGTAATCCTTCAGTTGAAGTGAAAACATAAAAATCGTTTAAATGAGGAATTACAAGGTTTTCACATGACTACAGCGATAAGCTTGTATGTTTGAGACATGGAGGTTGGTAGTTTACTGTACATCCCGTTCTCTATCTGTTTGAAAACAGACCGCAAGATACAGACAGACACACAGGTGTAGATATACAGGTGAGCGCTCATTATAGGGAGTTAAGCTGTCTCTGTTCCCTCTGTCAGCCCGCTCCACTAAACTCTTACCGCTGCTCTTCAGAGAGGCACAGTGCTACATCCTCTGAACTCAAGGCCACAGGTACACCTCTTTGACAAAAGGAAGGCAAACAAGAAAGAACATGTAGCATCACTTCTTTGCTCTGAAAGAATTTCTTTTTAAATCTTGTTCTCTGCTCTTCTCCCCCACTCCCTCTGAAAGCAGCCGACCAGCGCGCTGAAAGTGGTTTAGGATGTTAGTCGGGCCGCAAGAAGGAAAAACAAAGAGCTCAAGAAGCCCTGAGAGGTGTTTTAGCTCTTATATAAACACTGTGTGCTGCTGGAATCTTAACACAGCAATGCAGTTTCTGGTCTTCTATTTGTGTTTATTATAAATACAGTGAGAAATACCACAGGGTACAAAATATAATGAGAATAAACCCATTTTCTGACAGTAACAGAGGCTAACAAGGTAAAATCTTGCCGGTTGGAAAAAATGAGCCTTAGGACAAATTCTCCGGGTCGTAGGTCAAGCCTTTAACAGCAGTTAATGGTGTGCAGAAGGTCACCGTGTCAGAGGCAGTGATGCTTATTGAGTACAGACAACACACACACACACACACACACACACATACATACACACACACACACACACACAATGTAATGCCAAAGAGTGTCCAAATTTGTCACCCGGTAATGTAGTCCCCATTCGCTCTCAGTGGAATCCAACAGGATAATCTTAAAGTCATTTTTCATTGATAATAGCCTGAATGATGTATTTCCTTGTGGGTTCCTGATATACCTGTTATTTAATCAATGCAGATGGGATTGGTAACAGGGAGACAAGCCATATAGTTCATCTCTGTCTGTACTGGAAGTTTTCCAAAGGCTTTGTGGGTGTATGTGTGTGTGTTTGTGTGAGAGAAAGAGAGAGTCGGGATGGTGGAGTGGGGGAGAAGAAAGAACAGAACTGATTGATCTGACAGTGTAACATATCTGCCTTTTAGAGGAACCTTGGCGGGAGTTTAATGAGAGCAAAGCCTCGGGAAGAGGCAAGACTGGAGCGCTTATTTTCTCCATACAGTTTAGGTTGGATTCCTCTGTGTAGCATTGGCCTGTCTGCTTTTTCTCTTTTGCTTCCACTTCTCTGTCTTTCTCCCATCTCTGTCGGTCTCTGTCTCATTCTCCCTTTCCTGGCACATCTCCTTTGTAGTTTTTGAGTCCCTCCCACTCCTCGGGACATCCTGGACAATACCATTAGCCTGTCACAATGCATTACTCGCACTGACACCACAGAATAATTGCAGTTTTCAGAAAATTACCCGTAGTAGCCTTGAAATCGCCCTGACAGTGACAAAATCTTAATTTAAAGGGGAATAACACTCAATTCTTGAATTTACATAAGTTATTCATATGGCCTTTGATAGTCCAGTTGGTGTATGAGAACATAGCCATGGTTCTGATCTGTGATGTTATATCCATGTGCAGCCAGGATTGACCTTCACTTTATGTCATTATTACATAATATATAGTGCTTACAGTGCTGCTACAATCTGTTCAGAACAAGAAAATGTACGTATATCCTTAGAAAAATCACTTTAGGTCACAGTTTTGTCATAGTCACCTTTTGCATCTTTCTTTATCTATTCTCTCTGCAGGTGTGCATTAGTATGTATGGCATCACAGATTTTGGGGAAAGACAAATCCTTTTTTTCCCTGTTTCTTGGCTAAGGTGGACATTACCGAATGCTTATTTATCCTAAACTGTCTTGGGGCCTAGGAATAATATATTTGAATTGTGGCATTCAATGGTTTCCCTTAATTCAGAAGTCTTTACTAAATTTTTTAAGTCTTTTTGTAATCTTTTGTAATTTAAAAAAAATATGTTTTAAGAGAAAGCGAAGGAGGACATGCTCAGACTGATAAAAAGTGAGCGCTGAAGGGAGAAGAAGAAGGAGAGGATGAAAAGGATTTGTGCTGAAAAAAGGAGAGAGGAGACGGAGAGAGGGACGGTCCTGCTGATCTCCGTCCTGGGCTGCAGGAGGGTGGAGGCATCTGTCTCTGTTTGCTTAGTGTGGGGGCAGCAGGCTTCTCTGCAGCTCCCCGGCCCCCGGCTCCACCCTGAGGTTGATATTTCAGCTCCGTGCTGCGCTCCAACTCTCACTGTTTCTCTTGGCATTGCTTCAGCTTGGTTAGCAACCCCCCCCCCCCCGCTCCTCTCTCTCATAATCCACACTCTTTTTGATTCGACTCACTGCCTGTCCCTGTCCCTGGAGTGTGCATCTCTGTAGGATCCTGTGTTTCAGGCATCGCTTTAGGAGTCTGCATGCTTGTGGCAGTGCCCTTTTGGATTTCAGCAGAGTGCACATGTCTGTCATGACCATAGAGGAACGATTTATGATTTGTCCTCCTCGAAGGACCTTAGCAGTGGTAAAGGATAAACAGAAACATATTTCGAAGAAGTCTTGTGTGCATGTCCCATCCTATCTCCTTCATACATAACAAAATAAGAAATAAAAACCTGTTAAAGTTGCGAGTGTTTGTTGGCTTGCTACACTTTAGACATAATAAGCCATCCATTTAACAGTGATCCATTATGGTTATTGATATATTGTCTGATTCTGAATTTGAACCCCGGAGCATATACAAATTAATACAACACAGGTTGCAGCACATTTTTTCAATCATGTTGGCGTTAACAAGACTTAAGCCTGTCCGGATGGGATTAGTATTACAGGACAACGTGGGTAATCCTTTACATTGCACATCCCTCATTTCAGTGAATGAGCCACATAAAATAAATCTATTATACTTGCGTTTCCCAAAATTGCTTAGGAATACGTGTTTGGTTTTCAGAAATACGACACACTACCTCTGCGTACTACTTCTCAACATAGATAAAACATTGTCAGAATACACAACTCACCATTTTTTTTGTGATCAGATTCTGAATGCTCCACAAAGCCAAGAATGGTAGGTATTAAAAAAAAATAAAAAATCACAAAGTTATTTGTAATTTGCATTAAATATAGACTATAGATGGTAATAGAACTGACAGAGAATATGTGCTGCTACAAAACATAAAGTTAGTTGTCCTGTAACTATTACCGCTACTTTCTTGTCCTGTAATAATCAAAATGAACTTTGTTCAGCACTGGAGTAAAAATCGCTGAATTACGCCAGTGAAAATTACATTAGCTGACCTCCTCCAGTAAAACTAATCCTGTCTGGACAAGGCTTTAGTATTAAAATGGCTTGTTCACTCCATGCTTTGATGAACTAATTAAAGTGCATATTCCTTTTAGAAACCTTTATCCTCAATAAAACTCTTGTGTACTCTTTTGCTCCTTGGGGCTCCTCAGGCGCTGAACAGAACCACACCGCCTAACTCTTTCTACTTTTCAAACTCTTTTGGAATCCATTCCAAACATGCAGGTCTCCATCACTACCATAGCGCTAAAATGCTAATACTAAAAATATGCTGTATATGTGCTTTTTTGTGGACTGATCAATATCCACCTAATGTGAGTAGTATTGGAGGACCAGAGCCAGAGAGCCCTCTGCATAAAAACTGCAGCCATCTGTGTGTATGTGTGTGTGCACCAATGCATGCATGGTTGTGTGCATGTGTCTGTGTATGAATATGAAATACAATATATATGTTGTATATGTAGTCTGAGTCTTATATCAGAGATGGCATTTTAGGTTTTGCTATAGTCTCATTCTTTCATTCTTTTTGGCAGCTCTATGGCAGTAGAGTTCGCACTGTGGGAAGGCCCTGCCTCCCTCAAGAGCCTCCATCTTGGCCGTACAGCAAAATTGTTGTATCAGCTATTTTTTTTTTTTTCAATAAAATATTAACAGGAAAGCATCATTTTGCATATCTGACATGCTATAGTAGGACACGAGAGAGAGCTATAGTAGGAAAGGAGAGCGAGAGCTAGAGAGAGGGTAGAAAAGACTAAAGAGAGAAGGTGATTATCAAATCCAAGACCGCCAAGTCAATACTTTCCAACTTCTGAAGTTGTCTTGGAGAGAAGATTGTGTGTTTCAGATGAGCTGTGTGCTTGAGGTCGCACTGTCAATTAAGACGCTCAGGTGTTCATTTTCCCAGCTAATTCACCCAGCTTTGTGCTATATCTGTTGTGCTGTTTAGACATGATTCTCACAATGAATCTTAGGGCTTCCCATTCGTTCTCATTGGCCAACTCACCATCTGATGTTGGCAAGTAAACTCTTTATCCATCCTCCATTCTCATTCTTTTGTTTTACAAGTGCACTTTAGCAGTTAAATATTACATTAAATGCTTCATATGTGACACAAGAATGCACAAGACCACATATTGAGAAAGACCCAGAGTCTTTTCCCAGGGTTTGACCACAATTTCTCCCACGTCTCTGCCCCCTGCAGAGGCAAGGCTCACACTTTAAAAACATCATTTTTAAAATGCTTCCAATTAGGCTACACCGCCCCCTCCAACCTTTTATGCATATATAAACTATAGGCCTATCTTTCCTATTGAAATTAGAAAGGAATACATAACATTATATTGGCTAATTCACAGGTACACCCTTTCGCACTGACAATCCACTTAGGTCTGATTCAACTTTTTTTCTCAGTATAGGAGCCTTACACTTAGCTTCAGTGACCAGACAACACAAAGGCATCAACCTCAGAACAATTCTGCTGTTCTTGATGCTTTGAGACTTTCCACAGATCTAATTATTTTTTTCTGGACGGCTGAATGCAGAGGTGGTGACCTGCAGAACCGTGACGTATCAACTGTGGGTGGTGTCACATGTTTGACTCGGCCCATTTACTTTCCTTTATGTGCCGGCAGATGGAAGAGAAAAGGTGATCAAGTCTGGTAGGGAATCACAGTGCAGGTGATCTGATTGCAAAGTTTGCTAATGACAGGTTGAAATTTATTGGCGTTTCACCTATTTGTTCTCTCTGACAGTGACATCAACCTTAAATTTCTGTTGGCAAGCTATATCCAAAATTTTAACCTAATCCTAAATACTTTACTTATACTTGTACACTCTAACTTAAACCCAATGACAACAAAACTTTAATTTCTTCATGATGTCCACTTGGCTGTGTTTCAGTATAATAAATCGTGTTCAACACAATCTGTTGAATCGGTGTTGTTATGAGTCTGTAATGCCGTCTGCCACTGCTCTCTTGATGAGGAAATGCCCAAATGGCCATCGAAAATAAATAACAGATTACGTACTATGAAAACTTCTGATACAGATTAGAGACAAATGATCAATTAATCAAGAACCTTACCCTTGAAGGGACATCCAAACATTTTAATAGGCGTAGGGGATTGGGGAGTGTAGAGTAGGATAACGATGATCCCCAAAGTAACCACAGGATAAAAAAAAACAAAAAAAACCCAGCAAGTTTAATAATGTATTTTTACAGACATGTATACTGAATTGGTGCACCCCTACAGCACAATATCTTGCCTGCCGTCCCACAGAATTTAATACATTGCTAATACTACACTTGCTGCTTTACACCCACAGGGAAACCACTATGCATTGATCTTTGCTGTATTCTTCCAAAAAAAGCTATTTATCCAAGCAGGATGTAAATGGGAGTATTTTGCTACGATGACAAATGATCTATAACGGTGAAAATAGAAACACTATTGTTGTTCTGCTTCATTGTCGACTTTGATAGGGACCTCGTCAAGGTTGGTTACTATGGCAACCAGAGACAGTTACTATGGCTTCTTGCCAGTCAGCATCATTCCAGGGAGGTCTGTGTGTGTATATGTGTGTGTGTGTGTGTGTGTGTGTGTGTGGGGGGTCTCTGTCGCCTGCTAAAGCACGCTTTGAGGAAAGACGCAGCTGAACGAGGGATCACAGAGAGGAGCGAGCGTAAGAAGGGACAGAGGAAGAGCTTGTACCACATTAAGATCAGCGTTTGGAGAGGGGTGTCGGGTGGAACGAGGGAAGAATGGACTGCGAGACTGAACAGGAAATATGAAAGCAAAGGACCAACAAAGGGTTGGAGAGACTGACTGACTTCCATAAAAGGAGCGAGGAAAAGAGAGTGAAATGTTTTAGATGAAGTCAATTACAGCCCAGCTTCTGTGGAGTAATGAGTTTGGCCTTGCCCCGTGCCGCTGCATCCTTCTCATTAGCTGGCACTGGCGGACAAAAACATTGTTTTGACAACTCTAGTTTGGCAACATGTGTATGTATGTTTGTGTGTACACAGTATGTGTTTGGGAGAGAGAGAGAGAGAGAGAGAGAGAGAGAGAGGGGTGCGGTACAAGTAAGCTCCCCAGCCCACAAACATCAGTGAAATTCTGTGACATTTGGCTTTAATATGGCAGCCAGAGTTCTTCTTCAGCAATTAGAGCTCATCAGCCAAGGCTTCTACTTTCTGCAGAACATGGAAAAGGGCCAGACCGGACCGATTAATGTGTGTGAGGCCAGCTTGTTTCCCCATCTGAATTCTACACCCCCTGCCAGTTTTTTTCTATGACTCACTCTTTTTCAATCCCCAATATTCTGTCTGTTTCTTTCCTCTGTTCCTCGCCCCCTGCTCCCCCCACTCCCCCACCCACCATGTCCCTGCTATGGCTTATTCACCGATGTTGTCGGGGAGGGCCTTGTTGGTTGCCCCCAGCAACACAGTGCTGCTGATCAAATTGGGTCGCGTTTTCGTTAGAAGTGAGACACTGCATCAAAACACATGAAAGGAGACCTTGAAGCATGTTTGATGAGACTGTATATGTGCGTGTGTGTGTGTGTTTGTGTGTGTCAAAATAGGGATGACAACGTGTCTTTGAACAGCTAGGGTTAAAAAAAATAAATAAAAAAAAACCTGTGTGTTGTACACAGTGAAAGGGAGCTTCAAACATGGAAGAGAAGCAGACCTTTGAAAATGTAAAAAGTGAATATCCCAGCATATTTCCATCCCTTGTGCAAGGTTTATGTTTTCGATTATGAGGGGAATAAGAGTTTGCATCGTTCTGTCATCTCTTTCTGAATCTTACACGCTCTCCCCTTCCCTCACCTGACTATAGCCTGTTCAAAAATCACATGGGAGGCATTAACAGGTTGCTTGAGAGTCACATGACATCACAGAACACAGAACAATCATGCTTCAGCATGTTTAATTAGGCGACCAACAGGACAAATTACACAACAAAAAGACCTCTGCTCACTCCCTTGACACAGACAAACACTTTAGATCCTATAGCTTTTGTTGCTGCATTCTGTGTGTATGTGTGTGTGACATCTTATTGTGATGGGTGGGTTGGGTGTGGGTGGAGATGTATTGATTTGGTGTGCGTGTGTGTATGTGTGTGTGTGTGTGTGTGTGTGTGTGTCCCTGGTGTGGGTGTGCACATGTGCGCATGTCACTCACTTCCCCTCCAACATATTTCCCCCTTTCTGTGTTTCTAGGGAGAGACGCACAGCATGTTTTAGCAACAGATTGAAGAAAAAAAAAGGGAGATAGCAAGTGACATTGATGGACAGGCTGGTGTTGCCCCGGACAGGAGGGCTGACCCAGGGGACAGGACGGGCCTTCTTCTGCCTGCACCACAGTTATTTGTCACTTATGCCCATTTCTGCTTTTTTTTTTCTGCGTATCTGCAGTGTGGGAGAGGTGGAGGCGGTGCAAATGTTTAAACGCACACACGAAGCAAGAAAGAAACAAGTGAAACAGCATCTTATCTTTGGCAACACGCTTCTGTTGATGTTTGACGTTGGCTTTGCTCATGTTGATGCAAATGGCGGCCGCATGTGTCGTATTTATTCCTTCTTAAAACTGCAAGAAATGTTTAGGGGTGACATTGAGTATCCATGCTGTTTTGGGGAGAGAATGTGTGTCGGAGAGAAAGAGCAGGAGGGAGTAAGCAGAAGTGTTGACAGGACTCCCATTATTAGCATCCTGCTTCACAGTTTGTGTCTGTCTCTAACGCCCTGCTGTGTCGCTCTCCAAGGTCAGCTGAGGCTGGCGTCCACACACACACACAGAGAACAGAGCGGTGTTTTTTTTATTGAACTCTGGTCTCCAGCGAGCAACAAGAAGGCTACCTGTCCTTTCAACTCATTGCATTGATTCTCTTTATGTGGCGTTGACTGTGTTAATCACTCCTTTTCATCCAAGGCTGCATGGTGCTAAGGTCTCTCAGTCCAGTCAGACAGCCAGTCACCTTCCAGCAGGCCTGACCCTCCTGCATTTTTAGGGTGCGTTCACACCAAGCATGTTTGGATCGGTTCAATCAAAGCCAGTTTGTTACAAGTGAATCGTACCCACTACAGGAAACAACCCCAAAACATTTTTATGAGTATGTTGTTTGTTATTCAACAGTTGATCCATATAGTGTGAACTTAAACGAACCAAATACAAAAATGTTACAAAGTATACTTTTTAACTATGATCTGGACCAAAGCAAACAAACTCTAGGTGTAACAAACTTAATCAAATTCAGCCCTAAGCAGACAGTCCCACACAAATTTAGTCTTTGTTGTTTGGGATAGAAATCTGCTTTTTCAAACCAACCTGATCATGAAAATCTGTCTGGAATGGCAAGTAGCTAATATTTGGGAAAAGAAAATGTGTTGTGTATCCACCGTTACAGTGGTTATAGTAAACCTCAAGATGCCGAATGTTAGACTCATGTGTACTCAATACGGCTCCTGGCTTTAGACGGTGATTAGCAGTTTAGTTTTCCCTCCCTTGCTTCTAAAGCCAGTTGTATCCCAGGCTTTTGAACAGACACCTGCAAAACCCCTACACAAGCTGTCAAGTGAAGGGTGTATATATATATATGAATTGTTCGGATTATCTGAAGTTCTCATATGGATTGAAAGAAGCTGCATCAAGTTTTCTCATCATTGCAGAACGACGGACATACTGTAGATATCAGACAAGGTCACACACACTGCTGTCACCATTTGGATTACAGGGATAATCCCTTTATTACTTGACAATATGTTACCTGTGTCTGTTGTGACCTCTAAGATAATGTGATTGTGTGACCTGGGCCCGCATGTGTGTGTAGGGGATGGTGTGTGTGTGTGTGTGCCCGTGTGTAAGTATATGTGTCTGTGTTGGTGTGTGCTTGTGTTTGTGTCTGTGTGTGGTTGTGTATGCTATTATCCACACAGAGATGATGGTCTTGGTTTTTCAAGCGATTGAATTTTCTCAGTATTTCAGTTATTGCCTAAACTAAGATACGGTGATGTGATCTTTGTCTGTGTTTTGATCAATAGACAAAATTACAGCAGCCTCCCAAAAGGCCAATATTGCTGTGTGTGGTAATGGAAATGGAAGCCACACGAGTAATGCTTTCTCCCAAAGTAATCCACATTGATTTGTGAGGCCACTTTGATAAATTGAGGGGGTTTAGGTTTCGTGTTGGTCCATTGCACAGTGCTTAGTTCCTTCTGTGTTTTTGTGAATGTGTGATTCATTGAACTGATGCTTATAGGCTGAAATGGTTAGGTGAGTCTGCCTACAGTATAAACCCCTCCGGGCCCCAACTAAAGTTTGACCTGACCTAATTGAAAGTGTAAACTAAAAAAAAGTCATGCAAAACACTTTGAAGGTACTGCTTGCATGAGACTTAAGTTTCCCACCGCCTAAAAAACTGTTTTGTTTTGGCGATATTTGTCTGTCACTGTTGACCGGTTATTCTGTTATGCTGATTGTCAGTGTGTGGACGCAAATCCTCTTCATGTTTATGCAAGTGTGTGTGCTCATTTGTTTTAGCAAGCGTGGCAATTTGCAACATGCAATTCTGCTTTGCACAACATCCCAGTAGCAGTAGCATGTTAGCTAATTAATTATTCAAGTTTTGTGCAATAATTAATCCGGACATCCTCCTGTAGGTGGGATACTGGCCTTGTTCAGCTGGAGACAGGGAAGATAATCTATCATCCATGCCACTAGCATTTTTTTCTGTGTGTTGGTGGACAGAATGCAGATGTTCTCATACGAAAATACAAGGCTTTGCAAGTCAGCTGAGCTACCATATACGCTCAATACTACCTTATTCAGGCATGTTTGCAGGTAATGTAGTTCAGAAATTAATGTGGGCTTGGGGCAAAAATGCCTTTGAAAGTTCATTACATGCCTGTAAAATAAAAATGAGGAAGCAAAAAAAAAAGCCTCAGTAATTAGTAGTCTACCCTTTTTGGATTTCATTTTTTTCATTGAGTTGTCAAAAATTCTCATGAATGTGACTTTTGTTCCCTGTAGGCTACATGATTAGTAAGAGCCTAAGACCAGGGGATTCTTTCCAGTGCATTCTGGGCAAGATAAATTGAGCATTTTCTGATCAGAAAACAACTGAGCACACAGCCTGAAAATGTTGGCACCACACAGCTGGCAGTGGAAGAAAATGCAGACTCCACACAAACCACTGTGTCAACAAAAAATAAAACAACCAGTATCGTAAAAAACAATGGAGGAGGAAGATGGACTGGTGTGGCATTGTGTGGGACGTGTGGTATATTATGATTTAAAATAAAACAAATCTAGTGGTAGAAATTGTGTGTTTACTTGCCCATATGCAGTGCAAATGTATTATTTCTGCCCTGAAAAGGACCAAAATGCCCCTAAAAATCAGACCAAGGGGCCACGATATGTAAGTGATTTGAATTAGAAGATATTGAGGGAACTCATGTAAGATAATCTTGCTCTACCAATTCTTTCTCTTACTTGCATTCCTCACTTTCTTCCAACTGTAACACATTTTTGAGGATTATAACACTGCATAATAAGATGCTGCAATTACTGGTCCTATGGAAAAAAAAAAGCATTTTAGCCAACTTTTATGAGAGTCAGCAGTGCTCTCATGCTTTCATTGATGAAATGATGAATGTGTTGTTGACAACTGTGGTCATAAGAGGCTGAGCATGTTCATTAGTGTGATACATGCCTTTCCGGGGCGTTGTCATACAACCATTCTGGTAATGAGAGGGCTGGGAAACGCCTCACAGCCTCCTCAGTCAGAGTTACACGTGAAAACTAGTACAAAAATCTACTCTCTATTTTCTCTGTCTGCATTGTAGATCATTTACAATCTGTTACACTATACCAGTCCCAATGGTTGTTTCTTTGTGATTATTTTGACTACAAATAATTGAATGTTGGTAGATTTTCTGATAATTGAGACATTTTTCTGTGTAAATTTGGGTAAAACTTGTGCTAAATCAGTAGGTTAAAAGGTATGTTCATTAGATGGCAAAATTGTGCAGTACTAGGTTAAAGTTGGCATATGACATTGAAGTGTATAGGTGCCTCTCGTAAAATAAGCATACTAAAAGGTTTGAGGTGGCCAGGCTTTAATTAGATGACAATATTTCCAAATTAAGGGCATGAATCTAAAGATTGCCACTTCTGGTTTGGAATTTCCCATGTTAAGACAAAACCAAACACCAAACCCAAGATCTTTCCCAAGCCCTATAAACCATCTAACACTACAATAGCACAACCAAGTCATGTCTTAAGTGCAGGGTTGTTTTCTCTGTCTCTTCCCACTGACTTAACCCAAACTAAATAATATAACAGAATAAAACACAACAACAACCTACTCTCTAAACATGCATATAGGCAGTGCTCTCAGTGAGGCTACTTATGCCTGTCAGAGGTGCGGTCACATGCAAGGGAAAATGAATCTGCTGATCCTAGACAACCTTTTTAACACCGCTCTAGTTAGCCCCTTACAAAAAAGTCATATGTGAAAACCAACATGTGAATTCAAAGCACATGTGATTTTTGGACACATATTGATTTCCATATGTGAACATGTAAAATGTCCCATTTTCCATGTGAAAATGACATTTTCCCATGTGAATTGTCTCTTTGCATGTGGAATTAAGAGAGGGGTGAAGTGCGTTAGTCTTATTTTTTTCCTTCAAACTTGCCGACCGCTGCTTTAATTTATGTGATAATGTAAAACATGACTCTGCAATGTATACAGCCTTTCTGAAATCAATAGAAGGCCATTGGCTTTACAAATAGGCCATACAGATGAAGGTCCAGAATCTAGATTAGGTTAAAAAATGTGGAGTCAAAATGTTTGGTATTAAAGTTACACAGAGAAATTAATGCTATAGATAGATATATAGATAAGTGTGATTAACCAGGGGAGTATACCTACAGTATATGTGCATCTAATTTGCCACAGAGGCGAGAAGATATGAATCATCGTCATATATAAACAGCCACGTGTTCATGTCTATAAATGGTTGTGTGAACATCAAACAGCCTTAAGCATGGAAACAGCCTACCCAGGTGCAAAATCTCTCTTAGAACTAATCAATTTGACTGCTCAGGAAAATAGCTTCTGAAATAGCATGAAATCCTAATCCAGATGAACTCAATGAGCACATTAAGCGATAGTTGCCATAGGTAGTGGCTATGATATTACTGCAAGAAAAACAACTTAACTACACTTTCATTAATACATGCATGAAGAAGCACAATCACACTCATCAGTGATACACACACACACACACACACACACACACACACACACACACACACACACAGACATACACGCTTGCTCACTGTCATAAGCGATTATGTTTTCACTTTTTCGCCATGTAAATATGGCAAGCAAGGAGGAAGGATCAGTTCCACTGCATAAACCTCATCCTCATTCACACTGCAGGAATATTAAACCACTTGGCTTGAGCTATATTCTTAAGTCATTGTGCTGAACTGAAACCATCCCGGGACATTCAGGACTGAGCTGTCTAAATAGCTTTACGGGGAGGCGAGGGAAGGAGGAGAGAGGAGAAGTGAGAAGATGAGAGAAGAGGAGAAGCGGTAGTTGTAAATGCCTTGTGGGTGCCGCCGCCTGTCTCTTCCCTTCTCTTCAAACCTCGTGTAAGGTCCCACCATGTGAACTCCTCTCAACCCCAGGCCATAGCGCCCGGCTGATATGTAAGCGAGAACATTACCCAGTGGCAGTAGCTGAGTTGGGAAAAGACTTTGCGGGGAAATATCATTTAAACAGCCGTCTTTTATGAAAGAAGTGAAGGGAGAAGTCAAATATCTCACAGGTAGAATTAGTACGCAGAGGAGGACAGCAAGACCCGAAGACTGGTTTCCAGCTTCGGCTACAGCGAATGAGCAATTACCTATAATGGAGTGTAACCAGCACACGGCACATCTACACTCATAAAGACCTGGTTGACTGATTAAAGCTGAGTCACAGTGGCATGGCCTGTGGCTTTAATCACGGTTACACAAACCAGCGGATGCCAGCTGCCTCAGCTCAGTACAGTCGTCACTATTTAGATGGTGTTTACTCTGTTGTGGGAATTTCGTGCCTAGAAATAGTAGCGAATGCACATCTGAAATGCATCAGCTTTCCTTGAAGTGTCACCCTAGTTAATTTCTTTGAATCCATGACTGGTGGCACTTAGCTAAACAAGCTTGGGATAAGTCATTGAGCACTCATCTCTGTATTTCACAAAGATCTATCATCTTATGTGAGTGTGTGTGTGTGTGTGTGTGTGTGTGTTTTTTGTGAGAAATTAGAAAGGAACAGAGAGCAATGCATGGTTATAATCATCCACTGAGGCCTTTTCTCAGCGTTAATTGCTTCTTGACGCTCAACCACTTCCCTGTGAATGACAGTTTGCTGTTTTTCTGAGTAGTTTGTTCTAATGGCTTACAGAGTTTGTGGCTGGGGCTGCTGTGGAGAGAGACAGCTTTCTTTCTTTCTTTTTTGTTATCTTCCCCACTAACAATAAGAATAAGAATGAGGCCTCTGATGAGACGGCCTCATTAGGGGATGGAGAGTTCACGGCAGATGGAAAGCTTTCAAATCTGATAGCCTTTGTGGATCTGTTCAGTGTGTAACCCCTGATTGTTCAGCTGTTTTTAGAATCAGCCTAGCCCCAAATTTGCATTTAGGTGGTAGCGTGTGTTTACAGGACAACATGGGGACATCAAAATATGATCTTATACCCACTATAAGGTATTTATTAGAGGGAGTTTGAGGCATATAGCCATGAATCAGATAGGGGGTATTTTCTCAGATTCTGTGGCAATGGCCTCATTCTGAAAGAGGCAGGCTGATGTAGATGAGAGGATACAATTTACACCCCACCCAGCCACCCACCCACCCAGCCACCCACGGCCCACCCAGCCACCAACCCTCTCTCTCTCAAACACACACACACACACACATACATACGCATACACACAAACATGCACACACACTCTCTCTCTAACTCCCGTCAAAGCTGGCTGGCTGCGGGGCTAGATTATCCTGTCAGCACAGGACTGAAAGCCTGATTCAGCTGTTGGTGTCATTGCAGCCGTATCCAGAATAGATGTCTGGCTGGCTTGCTGCTGCACTCTGTTGAAGGCCTTGGCCCTTTACTCCTGAATTACGACCACTGATGCTCAAAATTGCCCGTCAGAACTTTCTGCAGAAGTTCTAGCCAGAAGTTCAGGCACTAAGTTTCTTATAAATCAATGCTTCCCCTCTCTGTTTCTCTTTCCTTCTATCTCTCTGGCTCTCTTTCAATCACATTCACGCTCATAGATACACACACACACACACACACACACACACACACACGCACACACACACACACACATCCCCCAGTGTGTGAGTTGTGTGTATCTACAGTTTGTGTGACCCCAGTATGTTGGGTCAGTTCCAACAGTAACTGTCACAACAACTCAGCTTCAAGGAAACTAAGTTCCAGCATATCAATGCTCCCTCTCTCTCGTGCACACACACACTCGTGCACACACACTCGTGCACACACACACACGCACACACACATTGACACAGACACTAATACTCATGCATACACACATATACAGTGTATGCATGAGATAATTAATTGCTGTATTTGCATATCAATTGTATATTTACTGTTCATTGTCACGTGTCATGTGGCCAAGTTTGATTACTGTCATTTGAATTTGTTGAATTTGCTTTGTGTTTTGCACCAACAAAGCACCTTGAAGTGAACTGAATTGTATGTATGACCCTAGATCGTGTTATATCATTTTCAAAGGTAACTAGACTCTGAAGTGTAACAACACTCATCACTCTCTGATCACTGGCACTCAAAAGCCCCCTTTCCACTGAAGGCCAAAAGCCCAAGAACTTTGGCCCAGGAACTCTAGCCTGGAACTTAAGCACTGGGCTAAACTTGTTAAAGTGTTTCCACTGAGCAACCTGGTCCCTGCGTAACCATGACAACTAACTTACACAACTGCTTGTTTAGTTTTAATTACTTTGTGGGAAGTTTTAAAAAAGAAGAAGGTTGCAGGATGAGGCTAACATCATTCACATAAAAAAACAAAGTGTCATCGCTGGGTAGTGATTTAAATGTCTACTGTTAAAGTAAAAAAAAAAAAAAACGCCTTGCCTGCGTAAGCAAAGGCATTTTTTTTCCCTTTAACATTAGTCCTTTACTACTGTGTGTGTCAAACTTGGAAAGCGAGTAATAGTAATTGCGATATTTTCTAGACAGCTAAATAAGGCCAATGTTGGTTTTAATATACGGTATCAGGCTAAAAAGTTGTTTCCATCTTAACAGTCTTATTTGTCTATGTAGAAAGATGTATTTTTTTAATTTTTATGCCTCCGCGCTGGCGACAGCCGTGGCCGGAGGCATTATGTTTTCGGGTTGTCCATCCGTCCGTCCGTCCATCCGTCCCATTCTCGTGAACGCCTTGAGGGAATTTCTTCAAATTTGGCACAAACGTCCACTTGGACTCAAAGATGAACTGATCAGATTTTGGTGGTCAAAGGTCAAAGGTCAAGGTCACTGTGACCTCACAAAAGACGTTTTTGGCCATAACTAAAGAATTCATACGCTAATTATGACAACATTTCACACAAATGTCTAATAGGATAAAATGATGAAGTGATGACATTTTATATCCAAAATTTCAAAGGTCAACTTCACTGTGACATCATAATGTTTTGCTTACCACTGTAGCTGAGAAAATGATCTTGGGTCATTCTACAAAAACCTTGAAATTGCTGTCACTTACCAAAATCCTTTAAGTTGACCTAATAATCACATTAATTATATATGTTCAATAAATAAAGACTGTCCTTGCAATGATAAAACAAAGTTTAACAACCGCAAGGCGGTTATTTCTAGTTTTTTTCTAAGATAGCAGCTGAAAGTAATGCAGACTTAAGAATTAACATACCTAGTTTCTAACAGGTAGATGCTCATTAATGTAGGAATGGCTGCACTCAGTTAGACGTTACTAAGCAACACCCCCTATTTGAAAAAAATATACTGTAATGTGATGATATACAAGCATCAGGGCTAACAGCTTTGGCCCTGAGGATTTGGTAGGCCCAAGTAGTGGGGCTTGAGTTCCTGGACTAGCCCTGTTTTGGCCTAGGCCAACCCAGTGGAAAGGGGTCAGGAACTCTGGGAGTAAGTTCAAGCACCAGGTTTGGCCCTCAGTGGAAAGGGGGCTATTGATTCTGTCATGCCTCGAATTTCATTCCACTGATGCTGCGAGCGAGGTCCCACAGTGCAGAGATATCTAGATAATTGAAAGGGAAATATTGGCGCAATTTTTTTCCGTATGCTATATTCATTTGTCACGGCATCAAAGAAAAGTCCTGGTGAAATGAAGAGTGGCTGTCTATGTGTAATTGTGTGTGTCTGTGTGTGTTGTGTGTGTGTGAGTCTGCCTGTCGGTGTGTGTGTGTGTGTGTGTGTGTGTGTGTGTGGGTGTGTGTATGTGTGACAGGCCTCTGTGCAAGATACGGAGAGAGTTTGATTGCGATCTAAGCCAAAGAGGACCCAGGGAGTAATTGAGCATGGCTCAGTCTCTTTCTTTCTCTCTCTCTGTTCTCTCTCTCCCTCTCGCTTTCTCTCTCTCTCTCTCTCTCTCTCTCTCTCTCTCTCTCTCTCTCTCTCTGTTCTCTCTCTCTCTCTCTCTCTCTCTCTCTCTCTCTCTCTCTCTCTCTCTGGACATTGGACCTTGAGACTATCTGGACTCCCAGCCAATCCGGTCAGCTCTTTTCTCATGATGTTTGAGATGCAGAGGAACAGGTTATGGGTTATGTGGGAGTTTTTTTTTTACCACTACACCCTCCCCAGACGCTCCTTTCTTTTTCAATCAGCGCATCTGGAATGAAAATTTGCCGGAAGCACATTGTCACTGACCAAGCAAAGAAGCACCAGCATCAAACAACTGTTATCATATTCATCATTCCCCTCCCAGAGACTCCCCTCCTATTTACTGATGAAGATGATAATGATGATAGTGATGGTACTCGCTGGTGATTGTTTTGTTCTTGGCTGAGGACCTATATGGATGAAATAATGAGCATAACACCTCTCCTCAGTGCCTACTTTCAGGTTTAGAGTTGTGAAGTAGCTGCGCCATGGAATACTAGAATTGAGGATTCGTGCAGTTGGAGCGATTCGGTCCAATACTTCCCTTTATACAACATTTGTTTCCAACCGGGCACTGTAATTGGATGGGAGGCATTCCATTTGTGCTTATGACTGCAGTATATATGAACTTGTGCCGTATTACTCTGTCTTGTTTATATTAGAATGTAAAGAAGCAAGCGAGGATGTTTATTGCTTAGCAACCGGGAAACATATTTTTTATTGGTAGAGGACCAAATGTATTTGTTATATTGAAACCTAAAGCTTGTATCTTTGCTTAATGTAAGTTGTAAACATGTTGTAAACATTGTATAAAAGCTATAACATACTCCAAGTCATGTTATATCAGCCCGCAGCCTGATTCCCATGACTGCAGCACACCCAGTGCCGGTAACTCCAGTACAGCGCTCCCTGTTGTATGATATTGCTGAAGTACGATGACATTGAGCATTCAGCTGGATATAGCAGGACAGGGATGTTGCAGGTACAAGAGAGGCTCCATGAGAGGAAGGAGAGGAGTGAGGGGAGGAGGGGGAAGAGAAGGAGAGTAGAGTACTAGGCGGCTGAGACACCACGCCCCCAGGCAACAGCAGTCAACCTGCTGTTGTTCCACTAGTTTCCATGGCAACGGCGGCTAGGTGCCGCTGCTAGTGCTGCGCTCCAAAGAGGAGTGATGTACGAGGTGGGGGAGGGGTTGGGTGGAGAAAACAGGGGAAGAGTAGGAAAACGGATGTAAGGAAAGAAAAGGGGGGTTTAGGGAGGATTGGTGTTGTTGACCAGGAACACAGAGAGGCCTGCTGCATGTGTCCTTTATCTGTGTTTCCTTGAGCTTTACACACACACACACACACACACACAGGTACACAGGCTGCAGCGCAGAGCCTCCATGGACCAACACACACATCAGTGCTAAACGCCTCATTGATACCTGCAGTGTTCTCCGTATGTACTCTGTGTCTCAGGCTTGGTGGGGAAGACAGGTCACATACCCGTGCACATATACAGTACATGCACACACATACACACACACACACACACACACACACAAACTCGCGCATACAAGCACACACACACACATCTTTTACGGCATACTCATGGCCAAGAAAGGTGGTTTGAAGGTCACAGCAGAAATTGTCACGCAAGCATCAGGAGTGCAGCAGCTCCCCTGATGCTCCTGCTCACCTTCATCTCTCTTTCATTTGGGAACATCTACATGCGCACACACACACACACACACACACACACACACACACACACACACACACGCACACACACACACACACACACACACATATACATACACATTCACACACTAGCACAAAGAAATGTTCTACAAGGTGAAACACAAGGTGACGTATCAAATTCCATCATATCCATGTTAAGGTTTTCATTTTCTGCCCTTCTCTGAACTTGCCTGTTATGCCAATGGTGGAGTATCATCATATTTTAGATTGTGTTTTTCAAGTGGAATGTGAATGTGATGGGGCCTCATGGAACCAGATACAAGGCAGGCCTTTTCCTTCTTATGAGCAATAGACACCTTATATATATATTTTTATTTTCAAGAATATTGTAACACATGAGCCAAAGTAAAAAAAAAAAAAAAAAAATGCATAGGAATATGCAAAAAGAAATGACCTGGCTGGACACATGTAGAAGGCAATTAAGGAAAGAGAGACAATAAAAAAGCAAATAAATAAACTAAACTAAATATATAAATAAAAAAATAAAATACAACGCAGCCAGACTAAACCACAACTAAGATGTCAGCCCACATCATACCATGAGGAATATGAGAAATAAGTTCAATCATTATAGCAGATCATAGCAGGGAGGCAACCTTTTACTCTGCTCTATTTATGTGATTAATAATTGGGCACCAGATCTTCTGAAATGTTTTATCAGTGCCTGACTTGCTACAGCGTATTCTCTCAAGCTGTATAGAGAAGACCATTTTGCTGATCCAAGACTTAGACACCTTGAATGACAATCTCAATCAGCGCTGGTCTCACTAAAAGCTGGCTTGATATTTTGCCATATTTTGCGAATGACCTCTCTGCAGCTGACTGAGCAGGCGATACAGTAAAAGATCTTCCGCCATACACTCACATGGAGCAGACGTCAATTCCAGTGTCAGCCCCTTTTAAAAGAGAGCTCCCTTTTAGACACCCATTTAATCAGCAGCGCTCCATTTCATTAAAGGCCAGGACAGTAAGTTTCCCCTGACACACTCTATTCAGCTCAGGATAGTGGCTCAGCTATATTCTGCAGATTTACACATGCCAGCACTTAGAGGCAGGAACACACACGCACACACACACACACACAGAGCTTGAAACATAGAACCACACACACGCACACACACACACACACAGAGCTTGAAACATAGAACCACACACATGCACACACACACACACACGTATGCTTTGACACACTGTGAGATTACGGTGTGCTAAGAGACTGAAGAGGAGAAGGCGCTTTGGGAGAGAGAGGCTGTCTCTGTAGGAAGACTTTTTTCTCTTGTCCAACATAAACGAAGAGTGAAAGGAAATGAAAGGAACGGTTTCACTTGAAAGAGAACAGAGCAGCAGAGGAACTGACTGAGAGAGGTTTTACAGACAGTTTGTGCATTATGTGTCTGTGTGTGTATGATGGGGGGTCTTTATCTTATTGTGTGTATCTGTTATAGTCAAGGAGATGTGAAAGGAATATCTGCATCACATGGAAATAGCTATTTTTAGGCTCCAATGTTAGGTTTTACCATGGAATTTATTACAAGACAGGGACTCTGTATAAGTGTGTGATGTCTACAAAAGTGTGTGTGAGTGTGTAATATCTACAGAAGTGTGTGTGCATGCATGCATGTGTGCTGTTGTGTGATGAGGTTACAGAAGGTTCTTGTGTCATATACAAGCGTCTGAACCAGTGAGGGTCCCTGCTCCTCTCGGTGCAGCAGCTGATGGGAAATCATTATGGGTCTTGGCAAATGGCCAGTTCGTGGTTACCACGGCAACCGCACTGGCTCCATCCATCTTGGCTGTGATGATGTTTGAGAAACGGCCTGCTTTCTAAACCCTCACTCTCGGTAATGGCTTCTTTGATTGGCGCCATGCATAAATGAATAAGAATAGGTCAAGTCTGTAATTTAGGTAGAATCCATAGCAGTTTCAGCACTTGCGTATCTGTTTGGTTATCAGGTGTATGGAGTCATAAACACCTCCACTGCCTGGTTATTGTGGAGGTCTTTTCTATGGATATAGAGTAGGACCTTGTTTATCTGTTCCCCTTGGAAATGGAGTTTTCGGGGGGAAAATGATTTGTTTTTGAAATACAAAAAAATGCCAGGCCAAAGGTTGTAAATGTAATTTCCCCTTCAGTTTCATATTCAAAAGCTTCAATGGTGCTAAAAACACCTTAAACTGCATCACCGCACTGTCATTGCATATATTTCCCTTATTATCTACATTTCCCTCTTAGCTCAGATGACATTTGATATAATAGGAAACCTTAGAATCTCTACATTAATGTAAAAGTGAGAGCTGTGGATCTGGACAAAGTCTGGTTCTGCTAACGGTGTTGTGATGCTCATACCTTTTGAAAGGGTTAAAAAAGTACAAATGTCCAAAGACCCTACTGATCTGAATTTGAATGATTTTTATATTATAAATTAAGAAATTTCCACCAATTGAGTATATACAGTATACTGGCAGCATATTTTGTTCTCTATGCCTATGCAATGTAGATAAATCGCTCCACTGGTACAAATAATACACTGCGTGATTTTGAATTAGCTTAATTGGTATCACATCTGTCTGTCGGAGATCAGCACTAGAAAGAGTCGTGTGTGCATGAGTGGGGACATTTGTGTTATATGTGTAGTGAACGGTACAGAGGCCAAGTGACTGCAGGGTGCCTTCTCAGTGTGATAAGCCGATATCTGTAGGAAGCTAATGTAATCACCTCACACACACACACGCATGCATGCACATGCACATGCACATGTACACAAAGGGTGTGCACAGGGGTAACACTGGTGTTCAAGCTTCAAGACTATCACTGACAGAATACAAGAGGAGGTCCCATGTGGACTGTCTGCTTAATTGTAAATAAGTAATTCTCACTGTCAGTGAAAATCCGATTAGCCCAATGAATATTTAAAAAAAAAATAAAAAAATTAGACAGAACCAATGTTGCATCTGCCATTGACAGGAACATCAGCCTCAGGTTAGGATGCACAAACACATAAGCAATATTTGGGTTAATTGTTATTTGTGATTTGAAAATAACAACAACCAAAAAACAACAAGCTAATGCTATGGCTAAACCAATTGCTGGCTATATCGTGGGTGGGCACGTTTCACTGTCATACACCACTGAAAATAACCAGAGTGCAGACTCTAGCCTCACCACAACCTCCACTACAGCCATCGAGCCGCAGACATTACCATCAGTCATCAGCCATCAGCCATCGAGGGAACGCTTCCTTTGAAACTGATGAAAGCCGTTCCATGCTCAAAAATTGCTGAGGTTCAAACTCAATGGCTGCAAACTCATCTTCATATAGTCCATTGAAGTAATGGGAAATAAAGTTGATAGTGGTTGTTTTCTAGTGTATTGACTCAACAAATCATATCATACAATGAAAGGCAATTTTCATAGGCTATGATGTTCATTTAGAAAAAAGAATACAATATTTATTTTTCAAAGTGACAAGCATTTTCTAAAAAGCAGATAACTGTAACCTACTATGCTAGTGTCAGGTTGGAATTTCTGGCAGTAATCTAGTTTGTTTGATCGCAGCTTTTGTTTACATTGGTGCAATTTCAATAACAATTACAATTTCCCATTTGGCAGACACTTTTATCCAAAGTGACGTACATATGAGATTTTAATACAACACAAGCAATGATCTAGTCAGGAGAGAACAACGAGAGTAAGTGCCATAAAGCTAAGTTCTGGTCCAACAGGACATAGGTGCTACGAGGCAGTGCACAGTGCATAGAAGCAATGCATAGAGGCAGATAAAGATTTTTTTTTTTTTGGATTACACAGTCCATCAGGTGAGAAGGTGTTCACTAAAGAGCTGGGTCTTTAGTCTTTTCTTAAAGATTGAGAGGAACTCTGCGGATCGAATGGAGTTTGGTAACTCGTTCCACCACCGAGGAACCACAGAAGAGAAGAGTCTGGCTAGAGACTTAGGGCCTTGTTGAGGTGGCAGCACCAGGCGCCACTCCTTGGCAGAGCGTAGTGGGCGGGAGGGAGCGTAGACCTGAATGAGGTCTTGAGGACTTAAACTTGATGCGGGCAGCAACTGGGAGCCAGTGGAGGGACATGAACAGCAGAGTGACATGTGCTCTTTTGGGTTGGTTGAAGATCAGATGTGCCACCGCGTTCTGGATCATCTGCAGAGGTTTGAGCGTACATGCCGGGAGCCCTGCCAGTAGTTGCAGTAGTCAAGGCGTGATATTACAAGCGCCTGTACTAGGAGTTGTGCTGCATGCTCAGACAGGTAGGGTCTGACCTTCCTGATGTTGTACAGGGCAAATCAGCATGACATTGGTGACATGACATCGGCATTGGTGCACGTAACAAATAACCAGAGCTACCCTCTGCTCCTCTTTCAAAACAACGCTCTCTGTGGAACAACTAGAGTGTCACATTAACGTGATACTGACAGTGATTCAACACAGCGTGTTTAGTGGAATTGACTTCGCTTGCTTGCTTATTCAAAAATGCCACCTCACATTCCTGAAAGCTCTTTGAATAGATATTGTCATAACCCGGCCCATGACAAAAACGGGAAAAGACACCGAATGCCAATAAATACAAATTATTTATTGTAATAAAGAAAATAAACTGCAGGGTAACTTTGGATATGAGGTGTGTTAGTCAGTGACATCAGTAGTGTTCATGTGGGTGTGTGTGGATAGTGTAGTGTAGGGTGTTGTGGAATAAATGTAAAACAAAGGCTAAGTAAAACAAAAGGGTGCAGGCGTTGGCAGGGAAGAGAGAGTGAGCCCCGCTGGAAGCTGGGACTTTTATATCCTGTAGAGCACTAGGCCCAGGTGCTCCTGATCTGGTTGGACACAATCAGCTCCTGCAATCACCCACTGTAATCAGCTCTTCTGGCACCTCAAAAGCAACATGGGTAGACACAGTAACTGGCACAACACACACAAGCAGACAGGGGCTGTCACAAAAACAATGAAGTACATAAATAATGGGTAGTTTTGTCAAAAGACTTTTAACTTAGTCTGATAAGGGTATTCCTGCATTCTATATCAAATCAGTTGAGCTGCTAAAAACTCATATGTGCTCTCTGAAGCATGGAATACAGAGGTAAACAGTAAATCCTAAATAAGCATCTGGTTGTGTTCAAAACTCAGAGTAAAGGCTTCTCAAAGGGAATTTCATATCAACTGTAACATCTTCAATAAATCCAAAGTTTGAAATGTGTTGATAGATCCACCTATTTGAAAGGTGAAAATGCTAAAAATGTGGTGACAAAATTTGCAAACCATAATCTCAAAACTGAGGTATGCACTGAACATACCAAGTACTGTCAGACTCTCCTGTGTTTGTCTAATTAAAAAATGATTTAAAATGATTTAAATGATGTTACCTGAGCCATTTGAATTGCCATATTGGCATCATGAAGCTACCTAGCTAATGTCATTTAACAGAGCAAACCTACAGTACATGCATGCATGTTAGGCAGCCAAGTGGATGTGAATGTAAGCCAGTAGTCTACTATCTGATACTCTGTACCACTGAAATAATTTGTGCCTGTATGCAGAGAAAAGAGGCTCACAATGTTACCAAATAAATAGGATTTAAAATGTAATCCTGACTGTTGGATAAAGCTGGTAATGATCCTAAGGCAATAGCTTTTAAATGGCTTTTGTTTTTCCACTACTTTCCTGTCAATTATTTCAATTTTTAGGCAGCAATGAGGCTACATGTAGCAGCAGTAGAGCTCAGAGGGATTCACTGCAGCCAGAGTGCAAAATGTGAATCTCACCATAGCACAATTGATGCTGCAACATCCACCCAGCTTATGATAAAACACGCCAACCCTCTGCTGCTGTCAACTTTCATATGGATTTCTGACACTATTACTTACTTGCTATGAGTAATCTTCTTGGCAAACTATTTATAGTACAAGCAAAGCATGCATATAAGTTATTATACGAGATAAAGATAAAGAAAGAGAAAGACTGGGTTGCAACTTGAGTTACCAGTCGGGAACAAAAGCTCTTGATTTTTTAAGACAGTGCTCTCTGCAAAATTTATTTTAATGCTCTTATTGTTAAAGAGAATCAAAACAAGGAAACACAGTGAGAAAAAAAAGGAAAAAAAGGAAATGACTGGTTGCTCTATATTGTCAAACTAGGATAAAAAATGTGTCGGGTGCTCTTGGAAAACGGGGAAAAAAAGAGTGCTACAACAAACAAAAGGACAATCCAGGCACTCCAAAATATAACCACGAGGAAGGAAATATTTAAAGAGCCTTTATTGTAGTGGCTAAATCGTTAAAAAAGCCAACATGTTTCGACCACTGTAGGTCTTCTTCAGGGCTTTAAACACAAAGGAGACAAAATTTGTTTTGATGAAATCCTGCAATTAAGCCTGAGGAGGCGATAAACAATGAACATGTCAGCAGCAAATGGTCATACTGGTAATAGGTGGTAGAGCTATCTCAAAGTGTAAAGTATGTACACCCATATTAAAGAGGGAGAAAATATTTTCAAAAGGCCAAGAAGAAATCCTTATCGCTCCCCTCAGATACCAGCCTCCCCATTACCTTAGAACAATAAAATTAAAAAGTAACAATAAAAATAAAGAAAAATGGGCTAATTAGTTACATGAACTCATACCTTACCAAAGTCTTCAGCAAAATATGATGTTTGTTGGTTTACTGATATCTATTGTACATCGGTGGCTAATCTAGTACCATTTAAATACTCCCATTATTTAGTTTTTGTCCACAAATTGCACTTTTCAGAATGTTTGTCTTGTTTTATTTCCCTGATGACTTCCATAGTAAATTGTATTTTTTTTGGTCTATGATTGCAGTCATAACATAACTCTTCCTTATGGGCTGGTTGGGAATCTGTTCTAGTGAAGGTGTGTATTTGGTTGTGAATGTTTTTTTTTTTTTTTTGTGGGGTGTGTGTGGAATTTGCAGGGGCCACTAGACAGAACTGCCGCTTATGGGCTTCTGAGTAAATGACATTCCCATCAATGGATCTAGCAGGGTTTACTTGGCTTTGTCTGTCAAAAAGCAGTTTGAGTTTCGCCTTTTACCTTCTCACACTGCCTTTGAACTAAGTTGTTGAACTGTAAAAAGTGAATTGTAAATTGTTGCAATCTCAAATGTTTGCTTTGTGGTGGGCTTTATGCGGCATGTTGTCTCTGCAAGTCATTGAGTGTGTGAGTGAGTGTGTGTGTGTGTGTGTGTGTGTGTGTGTGGCTGTTAGTTGTCACTGTCAGAGTATCAGAATAATGCATTCTTTCATGTTTATGACACTGACCTGTCTGATCCATTCCTGTGAAAAGCCAGACCTTGCTTTTATCTCTCCATTTCATTAACAGATGTGTCATTGCTCTCTCTCTCTCTCTCTCTCTCTCTTTGTGTGTGTGTGTGTGTATGTGTGTGTGTGTGCGTGTGTGTGTGTAGGTGTGTGTGTGTGTGTGTGTGTATCAGAGACACAGAGAGAGTATCTTCATGGTTCCACATAACAATATGATGTTGAAGCATCTTTCATTATATTATGATATTCACTGCAAAAAAATCTCCTTTTTAACAAGTCCTTTAGTCTGTTATTGAGTCCTAAAAAAAATAAGTGAAAAAAATGTGCCAATGGGGTTTGATAATTTCACTTGTTTCCAATACAAATCAACTTGTTTCAAGTGTCATTTTCTTGATAGTAGTGCAGTGATCTGCCTTATTCTGAATTGTTTCAAGATATTGAGACTCATTTCTAGAATTATCTCATCTTAAAATCTTTGTCTAGTAATATTTGAAGGCTGAATATGAGACTACATGACTTGTTAAGATGGATGTTTGTATAACTTGCTCCTATAGAGTATAGTATTGGTTTGAGCTAATTGGGTGCGTACATCTGTGCGTACATGCATGCGTGTGTGTGTGTGTGTGTGTGTGTGTGTGTGTGTGGTTTACCAATACAATACTAACCATCAGTCTATAGGTCTGAAATGTCAGCTGATCAGCTACCCAGGTCTCGGTGACTAATGCTGCTAAGTGTTGCATGTTAACCTTGTTTGGAGAGCAGCCAAGAGGAAACGCCTCCACTGATTGACATAAAGCTTTCACATGGTTCCTGCCTTCATATCACTTCTCCTCAGAGCACAGACAGACATACACACACACCGGCGCTCACACACACACACACACACACAGACTTTCACATACACATGCATGGACACACAGACATGCGTTGCATAGTGGCAAAGCTGGCAGAAGTGGAGGAACAGGATGCTGTGAGGGAAAAGTCAGGAGAAGAGAGAGAGGTTCTTTGAAAAGTTCCCCGCCTTTCAGTTATAGTATCCTGCATCTGTCCTGCGTCTCTACTGCAGCAGCAATGATCATTCATCCGTCAATTGATTCATACAATATATGGCATGGCTGAAGGAAATGTACGCTTGAATGATGTATGTATCTCTTTCTTCAATCTTTGTCTCACTTTATGTTGCGACAGAATGCAGAGTCAAGTATTTAAAGCAGGAGAGACTAGGATGAATGCTCAAATGAAAAACTTTATTCATGACACGAAACATGATGGAAACTGGGAGGAGGGACGAAAGAAAGCACAGCGACTGGAATGACAGCAGCATACAGCACAGATCTGAGAGAAGCACAACAGCGTAGCAGGTGACGTGTTTATACTCCCGTCACTTAGATGATTGGCTCTTTGAAAAAGAGAGGGACGGCTAACTCTGATTGGTTCTATGGAAAAAGAGGGAAAGTGTTCGCCAACTCTGATTGGGTAAAGAGAAAGCATGAATGAATGAATGATTTAGGTAGTCTTCCTGATTAGAAATTGCATAATACTTCACTTGTATGACTAGTTGTGAAAAGTGAAGCACATTTTCTGGTCCATGCTTCAAAATGGAAGATAATAAGATAGGGCAGGACAAGACATGACATCTTGACAACTTTAGGCCTGATTTAGACATTGACTTAAGTTGTTACTACACTTCACAGATACATGTGGGGATATGATATGATATATGATGATGAATATGTAAAATGTGGCGTGTTCACAATCGCATACGCAGATCCTGACTCTGACTTAAGTCATGGTGTAGGTTCTCTTACTCACCTGAAACGCTAAAATCTAGTCTAGCGTCCCCATTGGTTTCATGCTTGCCAAGCAAGAAACCAGTTCCGTGAATTGGAATACACGTTGTCTTTGTAATATGGTTTTATTTTGCTTCTTTATTTTGGTGGGAGTTTGAGTGGAGATGCGGATTTACTGCAGCAGCAGCAAGGCAGCAGCTGATGCTAAACAAGTAAAAATTAGAAATTCTGGTTGTATATAAGTGTAAGTACATGTGCACAGTGTGTGTGTGTGTGTGTGTGTGTGTGTGTGTGCCTCCATGTGCCTGTCTCTATTTGGATCTGAGATTGAGCAAGGACTTGTTATGTGTGTTAATTTCTGCTGCTCTACTTTCCTTTGCTTCCTAATCTACCGTCACCGATCCTCTGAGCTAGTTTAGATAAAACAAAATAATATTAATCCTGTAGATCTGAATAGTAATTGATGTGCTAGTCTGCCTCGACTCAGCCTCTAATCTGAAATCAGGAACACAGTGTGAAATAAACTTATTTAATACACTTACCCACCATATTTCCATAGTTAATCCTGGTTTATATTTATTTGGCTTCCCAAACCTCTATCAAATAAAGTGTGTTAGTGTTTGTGTGTATATGCACAAGCATGTATCCATGCCTGTGTACTTGTGTACAGTGCATTTTTGTGTGTGTGTGTGTGTGTGTGTGTGTGTGTGTGTGTGTGTGTGTGTGTGTATGAGTGTGTGTGCTTAAATGAAATATTGACTTTTCTGTTCCTGTGGGTATCAGAGTGAGTGAAGAAGTGGGAAAATTGAGTGGCGAGTGGAAAGTGGAAAAAGAGGGAAAGGGAAAGAGAAACAAGAAGGAAAAGGAGAAGGATTGGAAAGAGAGTGAAAGCGAGTGTGAAAGTGCAGGAATATACTGAGACAGTGGCTGAGTGGGCGAGCAGAGTGGGAGCAAGAAACGGAGATAGAGACGGCGTGAGATATACAGGGGAGAGATTGGGAAAGGAAAGATGGCAAAACACAGAGAGAGAGAGAGAGAGAGAGAGAGAGAGAAGGTAGATATCAAGAAAGTCAGTGAAGAGAAGAGAGGGAAGGAGGGAGGCAAGATGGGGGAAATGGGGAGGGTTAGTGTTGGTGTTTAATGGAGGGTGAAGGAGGGTGAAAGGCAGAGAGAGACCATGGAGGAATAGAGCGCCGGAGGCTATGAGTACCCTTTGTTCACATGCATTCTGATGATACGTGAGTTCACACCAAGCAGACACTGTGAAAATGCAGCACCACGCCCCGGTGAGCCATGCTGAGAAAACCAATACATGTTTTCTGCCTGTGTGTGTTTTTTTTTTTTATCCTGCCAGGTATGTCAGGCAGGTCAATTAAAAAAACAACTGCTGTTTACAATGACATCCTGGCAAATATGCAAAAAAAGAAATACCTTTTGAGGTGGAGTTGTTTGGATTGAAATGAAATATCAATGCGGAGGCATTGATCAATAATAGATAGGAGTAAGAGTAACCACAGTTGGGAAACAACAGACGGTACAACAAGATAGAACCAAGCTGCAGGCAGCATGGCAAGTCCCGAGACGACGTGGGCACATCTGCAACACTAATGCACAGATACAGACATAATGAAGCCATAAAAATCCATGCACTGAGATTTTTCATTTTTTTATTTAATGTTATTTGATACTCAGAAAACACATAGAGGGATGGGGCCATCTTATGCCAGAGTTTACACACATAGAGAGAAACACGAAAAAGAGGAAGATGCAATCAATATTTACAATAATCAATTAAAACATTAAATGAATCAAAACAGTCACATTTGAAATGAATCAGGTTCTCCATCAGATTCCTGAATTGTCTCATCTCAACCAAAGCTTAAAGCTTCAGTGTATTCGGTTCCAGGTAAATGGAGCACAAAATCTAAAAGCAGTCTATCCCAGGTCAGCGCTAACGTGACAAACCTGGAGCACCAGGCAGTCCAGCTCTCCGGCCAATAAAGGACTTATGAGGGTATCTTTTACAGAAGAGCTTTATATTATGATATAAAGCAAAAACTAACCTAATCGCTTCTCACATAAAGAGATGACCAGCCCACTTTTTGATATAAAAAACTACCATACCATACCATACCATACTATAGGCAGAAACAAATGGTAGACAGAATCTAGCTTAAGAGTGGAGACCAGTGCATGTCTATAAATGACATCAACATACTCTAAAATACAATTCCCTGTCTACACTAGATGGGACATGTCTACAACAGGCCGTGTTATTATACAAAAACAAAGCTTCACTCATTGTTTTTAGATAGACAAAATACATAGAGTAACTATTCCATCATACAATGTACAGCTGCACTTATGATAATATCAGTTAATACCATTTATTTGCACACTGTGGAAACATTTTGATGTTGCATTTGCATTTCTATTCCTATTTTCTAGCAAGATAAAAAAAAACAACTCAGTTGTTGTTTTTATATTTTCACTTACCATCAGTTGTTGAAAAATGTTGTTTACTGGCGAAACTGGCATGTTAGTCACAGTTACTGCTGGCGGTCTTAGAAGAAGTATAAAACAGTATGTCCATGGACTTGACACTGAGATGAAAGTGCCCACTTTTCTGCAGCCTTTGCAGCTCATTTCAATCACTGGCAGCAGCCAAATGAAATGAGAAGTGACCTGAGAGGTTGTTCGCTTTGGGGATGTTGAACAGGATGTGTGCGGAAGATCAGGTAATGTAAGAGGTGAATGATGCTTATAAGAAGTTAGTGAAGTAATAAATGAGTGTGAATTATATTAGTGGATTATAAAGAGTGAGCCAGTGAATATTTCAGCAGGTAAGAAGAGCGAAGAGCCATTTTACAGAGAAATTATTTCCAGCGGTGAATCTTGTATGCAGCACTGGTGACAAACCTGATGGCGGAGTGGATTGAACCACTAAAGAAGGCCACAATTACCACCTGATCTGTATATTATGTCAACATAAACCATCATGCAGAGGATGATCCTTTGAATCAGGGTGTATTTGTCAGAGAAACCGAAAGAGAAGTGATCCCCATATTAAAAGCCAAGCCAGGTTTTGACAGCAGTTTTGCTATATTCGTGAGACAAAACTTTACGATTTTGGCACATGTCCATAACGTATACAAATATTTGATATTTGTGTGCTTTTTGTGTTGTGTTTGTGTGTATTAATGCAAACACAAGAACAGACTCTGTATGAACGTGTGCTTGTCTGTGTTTTCACACACTTGTCCGTATCACTCAACACTTACAGTATCTGTTATGTGTTTCCCCTCCCAGGTGCTGCTGTCTGGACTGATAGGGGTGGTGTCATGGAAAAGACCGCTCTCTCTTGTGGTGAGTATCCTCAGGCCACCCACTCTTCACTGCTAATCTGACAGCCCCAAAGATAGCAATGATACCCAAGAGGGCGTTCTTTATGATGATAATGGGTATGATGAAGTGACTACGTATGATCTTCAGAGTAGTATTCATACATGAGAAAGAAATAAAGATTGCTAACTAACTCCCTGATTACCACAACAGAGAAGCAATTCCATTTTTGATAAATATCAGCGCTATACAGGCATTAATAACATGACTGGAATGTGTCTTTAACCAATCAGATTGGTTGGAAACTATAGAGGAGTTTCAAACTATATTGTTTGAAACTATTTGCTGTATAGGATTGAAGTTTTAGGATCAGCGTTTCTTGTTATTCTTGCATTGTCCTCTTGTTAAGGCAAAACGTCAAACAATGTCCAAATTATTACTTATTTAATGATGAAAAAACGATCACTTACAGTACTTAGTGATATCTGCAACTTGTGTAAATGCTTAGGTCCCATCTCAGCATGCTAACATGATCTTACAATGTGCTGGTAAGTCCAAACCTTGTTGCCGGTCACACTTGTGGGTTGACAGGCCTGGAAACCGGAACTGTCTGTGAATGTCTTTTCAGCTTTGGGGCATGTTCAGAGTGTGATAAAACCACTGGATCACAACTCCAGCGTCTCGTGTTTTCACAGCCACTGACCTGGAAACTACAGGACCCAAAGTCAGTTAGAAGTCTTAGCAGTTTTCACTTTTCCTGTCTCTGTGTGAGCAGATGAAAACCCATTGAGCTGTTGCTCAGTTCAAACACACATAATAACACTCTGGGTAGAAACCTTTGGCTGTCATGTATGCAGCACTCTCTGAACTCAGATCACAGGATGTTAGACTTGGTCTTGCAGCGTTGTTTCACATCCCAGCGGTGGAATGTCTCTCTTCTTCCCAAGGGTTGCAGGCAGTAATCGTCCTCCATAATAAAGCCTGAAAACCTTAAATCGACTGTCATGTAGCGCATGGTGTATAGCTCATACTCCCCTTACGTGTGTCTATTTGTGTGTGTGTGTGTGCGGCCCCGCTGCCAACGCATTGGGAAGTGTAGCATAGATAGAGGTAGACAAAAGTGTTCAGCCATGCATCGTCCTCATACATAACAGCAGCAGCATGACCTTAGAGTCACTGTTTGAATTTGTGATTCCTCTTGCTCTGCGAGGTTCAGTGGGACTCGACGGAGGATAGATGACAGCATATCACTTATTTATATCTCTTATTTATTTTTACCTTATTCCTTATTTTTTTTCCTCCTTTGTACTATGAAAAGAAATCCAGAGACACATGTCATGACATGACATGACACAGGTCTCTCTCTCCCGCTCTCCCTCTCTCTCTCTCTCTCTCTCTCTCTCTCACACACACACACTCTCTCTCTCTCTCTCCCTCTCTGTCTCTCTCTCTCTCTGGTTGTGGTTTCGTTTTGCTTTTTACTTATGGGTGGAGGAAGTGCCAATCTAAATGCTGCTTACAGTGACTAATGCACTGGTTTCTGAATGGATTTGTAAGATGAAGAGGTCAATAAATGAGCTTTTTAAAATTCAATTCTCTCTCTCTCTCTCTCTCTCTCTCTCGCTCTCTCTTTTTTTTTTCTCTCTCTCACTGTTTCTCTCTCTTTCTCTCTGTCATTGTTGGAGGGAGAGAAGAGCAGGGGATGGTAGTGGATTATTAACCCGTACCCCTCTATGGATTTGGGTGGGGGGGTCCCATGTTAATTTCTGCTGAGAAAGGAGACATCATGCTAACTATCACCACTGCCCCTCCCCGCCCCCCTCCAATCCATTTCATGCTCTCTTAATGTCATAAATAATCCTGCCTCATTTCTACTGCTTTTACCACAGTGTGTACCCCCTTCTCCTCTCACTGTGTATCACTCATCGTCTCACTTTAACGCCTTGCCACCTGCTACACGTATCTCCATCCTCTCCCTTCGCATCCCTATTCTCTATAATCTCTCCTTTTTCCCCGTTCTCCGTTACCAGAAAAGGAGATCCGAGTCATTCATGTTCTTGGGGATCAAAGGAAATATTCCATCATTTAGGTATGAGGAGAAATTGGTCATACATTGTGCACTGTATAAGAGTTAAATCCTCTTACTTCTATCTCTCCTTAATAAGCATGACTAATTCACGGGAATAGTCTATGCCTACTAGTGTGCAGAGACGTTTGTGTCAGTCCATTGCAGGGTTGGGGTCGTGACTGGAAAAAAAGTAATAAAATACATATTACTCATTACTTTTCTTAAAAGTAATGAATTACTTTACTTATTACTCCCCAAGTAAAGTAATTAGTTACACTACTCATTACATTACTTTTGCGTTACACCCTAAAAGGATTGTGCTAGGTTACTTGCGTTAATTGGGCCAATAGATATTGCAGACCTAAGCCCACATTACCAGTAGAAGTATCCAAATAATGACAGAAACAAAAC
Organism: Centroberyx affinis; assembly: GCF_046629955.1. Lineage (NCBI taxonomy): Eukaryota > Metazoa > Chordata > Actinopteri > Beryciformes > Berycidae > Centroberyx > Centroberyx affinis. The sequence continues at coordinate 502,737 of NW_027279830.1, read as the reverse complement.
CTTTGTTTTAAGGTTTAATAAAGATAGAGCCTACAGCATTAAATTCCAACTTTTGCTGCCTTGTTCATGTGCACTCTACTATTCTGATATTTCCAACATGACATGAAGGCAGGATAAGATGAGGGGAATCTTTTGATAGATACCACACCAGCAAAGAGGTTAAAGAGGATAAAAAATGTGACAAATGCAAGTAAGATCAGTGGTTCTCAACATGGGATCCGGGGACCACCAGAGGTCCTTGAGGGGGTTCCAGGGGGTCTCCAGCAAACTGATGAATTGTTAAACTTCAGCATTATTTCATTTACAAGAAGTTAACACAATTAGAGAATGTAGAAGAATTACTATTTAGATCATAGTTTCACTGTTATCTCTCTACCTACAATACAGATAGTCATGGAGTTCTAGACAAAATCATATCTAACAATAAAAATATTCTCAGATTTGGGTCAGAGAGACAAAATCTCATCAAATGGGGGTCTGTGGCTGGGATGTGGACTACATTAGGGTCCTTGACATGAAAAAGGTTGAAAATCACTGTGTTATATCAGTAACTGTAATGTGATTACTGAAACAACTGGAACAGTAATGCCTTACTTTACTCCATTACAGGAAAAAGTAATGCAGTAACACATTACTTTGTAACACATTACCCCCAATACGGGGTCTGTGGCCCCTGTTTCCAGGCTTCAGTGAGATCCAAGAGATAATATCTGATACAGTTTGTGCTGCTGCTACTGTAGCATGCAGCGTTCTGTCCTGACAAGCAAGCTTTCTGTCTCTGGCCTCGACCCAGCACTGACTGGCAGGTGACTAATACACCAGCTGGACTCTTTCAGGCCTGGCACCACTGTACCGACCCATCTGCCAACTGTGGGTGGCCACGCACTGTGTCGTGATTCATAATAATTGGGGTTTGCATTATTTCAAACGGTTTAACTAAGTGTATTCGGCTGAAAGACTAGATGTTTAGTTCTCTTGGCTGACTTAATCGGGAGGGGTCTCTTGATGTGTTTAATAGAGAGCCGAGGGGCTAATCTTAAATGCTGGACAGTTAGCGATTAACAAACTGTAACATATTAAAATAAACCACGGCCTGTCATTTTAACGATCTTTCAATATTTTGAGATTTTTTTGAATACGAGTGAGAAGGATAGAAGGTATAAATAGAAAAGGCTATAGACTGTGCAGCATCTTTGGCTCTGGCGCAGTGGAGTGAAGTCAGCCCTCGACACGGAGTGCAGTGTGTGGATGGTAGGAGATTTGATGTGAGTTTTCATGCCAGGGTGGAAAAATAGGTTTGGGGAGCTGTGGTTAAAAGTGTGCACCATTGTGAGGAGAGTAGATGTGTAGAATATGAACTTCTCTCCACCCCAAACTTTCCTTGTAAACTCCCCCAAAAAAGATGTATTGATGTGTAGCAGGTGCTCACTGCAATGAGAAAATACACTGTGACAGTGTTTGAAGTAAATCCTCCTCCTCCACCCTGTCTGAAATAACAATGTAATTTTGTATCCAGTCCAGTCTGCTGTGTTAATACTATAGCAAATTTACCCTTATCAGCTCTAATACTCGGAGCTGGGGAAAGACAAGACAGGCTGCAATGTTATGCTGTTTGTGACTGTGATGGATTATGTGTTCAGAGAAAGAGAGGGAGAGAGCGAGAGAGAGACAGTGAGAGAGAGACAGTGACACACACAGAGCAGTAAGTCCTTGGTTGACCTGTCAGGAGACACCAAAACGTCTGGTAGTCGGCAGTATGTCTGGCACAGGATGCCTGGACTGTTTGCTGCTGTGTTGTTTGTTGTTGTTCCTAACAAGACAAACTTCAACAGACGAATTTCGTTAAAAGTCAAGTCATTGTACTCACTGGCACAATAACATCAGCTGTAGTTCTACATTCTTCACTGCAAAAAATCTTCATCTTAACAAGTCATTTAGTCTATTATTGAGTCCTAAAGTGAAAAGATCTGCCAATAGGGTTAGATAATTTCGCTTGTTCCCAATACAAATCAACTTGTTTCAAGAATTTTGTAGAATCAAGTGTCATTTTCTTGATTTTACTCTTGGTAAGGAAAATAAGATCTGAAGGTTAAATATGAGACTTTTTTGCAGTGTTTTTGTGTCATTTATTGACATATTTGTCTATTCTTTCATTTATAAACAGAATACACTATTTATGCCATACTGAATTAACAATTCAGGGGATTGAAGTACAGCATGAGCAGATCTGAAGAAGGGAGAGGGATGGCAGTCTTGACTTAGGTGGAACAAGCCGCACTCCTGCAGTGTCAGGAGGCAGGAGAGTCTACAACAGGTGAAGCTATGGTCATATTTCCAGAGGGAGACGAGTGGAGGTTGTGCAGTAGCGTTAGAGCGCAGGGCGGGCGCGAGGATGTACAGCTGAACCACGGTCCTCCTGAATGATGCAGGGTGCGCTTCCCTGTATCCTTGAAGTTCAGCACTGCAGTGGGGAACTGGATGCAGGCGGCCGCTTGGAGCGTGTGGAACAAGCAGAGCGGGGGAAATATTTTTCTTCGAGTGAGTTGTTTATCATACTCTCCATAACCTAGGACTCTTTCATTGTGCATTAAATTACTGTCAGTAATGTCAGTAAATGAATTCAAGTCCATGGCTGCTCTTGCCTTCCACCTTGATGCATTAATCAACCGAGCCACGGAGGATAGGTTTATCTCAGTGCCAGCTCGTGCTTGACCTATACTGTACGCCTTGAGAATACTAAGGCTGCCGGGAAGCTCTCTTTTCAGAGCTGGAGTTCTTTTTCTTATTGTTTTCAATGGAAATGAGACACGGTTGTATGTTCCCAAGAGTGCTTAAAGGGGAATGCCGCCCATTTTCAGAAATAAAATGTGTCTTTCTCTCTCTGTTTCACTGCTACGCTGTACAGTTGAGGATGGAAATGACATCGACTGCGAGAACAACAACAAACCGACTGTCAAAAGTTTAAGGCAGAGGGAGTTCAGTTTCACAGATTTCCAAATTCAGACATTGAAAGATTCAAAAAGGTGGGGTGAAAAAGTAAATATAAAAAATAAATAAATGAACATTACCTTAGTGGCGGCGAGATGTGCACGGCTGTCTGCCTCGGCACATAAAGCATTGGATCTTCATGAGACATAATTGCTTTTTCTTTTGCAAAACAAATAGCACTTACTGTAAGAAATATTTGCCTCAATTGTACACACTCAATTAAGTTCTTACTTTGCTTTCAAATCTCAGGTTCATGTCTTACAGTAGATCACATAGATAGATAGATAGATAGATAGATAGATAGATAGATAGATAGATAGATAGATGATTATAATACTCTCTGAAGGATAGAGAAAGACATATTTTATGAGGCGGCATTCCCCTTTAAAGCTTAGTATGTTTTCACCAAGCACTAGCTCACAATAAATCAACTTTCAGAAACAATATCCATGACCAGAGCTTCCTAAATGCATCTGTTTTGCACTGTTAGCTAAAAAAAAAGTGGACAGAGAGGGCTGGTGCAGCATCTCCACCATCACAGTCTCCTCTCTCTCAGTCAGCAGCGATGTGGTGCCACTCCCCGCTGCATCCATTAACATTTGCGGTGACAAGTCGGACCCAGAGCGTGTTCCTGGCCTGATCCGAGGGATGCGCTCATCTCTCTGGCCCGGCTGGGACACTCCTCTGTAAATACAATATTTCAAGTCTGATCCATAAAGATAATGCTCTTCTGGTTAGAGCTTGGCATCGTGTTCTATTGCCCTCTGTCATTGCCCTCGTATTCCTCTACAGTGACCATTATCACCGTCTCTACAGCTATCTCCTACTGTATAGGTGCTCTAGACAGGTGCATACATACACATACACTGACACACACACACACAAACACACACACACACACACACACACACATAAAAAAACAAACAGATAACATGACTGTCTTTCTATGCAGTGACAGTCATAATGCTTAGAATGCTTCAGTATTTGTGTGTGTGTGTGTGTGTGTGTGTGCGTCTGCCTTTGTGATACGGTGGACCTGACTTCCACTTGGCACGGTGAATTCGATACAAAGAGCCACTGAGTCTACTCGTTCTTTTCTATCCATCTGCTTTTATTCGAGCCCATTTGCTTCAGAATCACTACTTTATTTGCTATAATGTTTGCTCAGCAACTTTCTCTGAGGGTCCTTGACTGCACTGTACTCAATCTAGTGATTCCATTTATCAAATTAATGCGTACACCAGGGTATTTAGCAGGCAGAAAAGCTTTTTGTGGCACCAGTAAAATGGCTGCAGTGTCTGTCAAATAATAGTCCGTAGTCACCAAGGCAACCCTGAGACATAAAGTTATGTAGGCAAGCTAAGATTTTTGATTCTGGAGTGAAGCATCCAAACACTGCCTGACTCTTTCACTAGACTGCTTGAAAAGGCAATATGGAGTAATATAAGGAGTAGTGACCAGCATATTTTATGACAAGTTAGTCAAAACAAGGCTAGTGACTGTGTGTGTGTGTGTGTGTGTGTGTGTGTGTGTGTGTGTGTGTGTCTGTGATTTACAATAACATTTCAGCGACATGCTGATGGCTTCCTGGGGATAAATCTCCCCGAGCCCCGGGGCAGATCTGTTCACAGCTCTACACTGATGCCTGCTTATCAGACACACACACACTGTCCACTGTGCGGTCATGAGGGCAGCTGCTGCCCCTTTTAACTGCAGGCCTCCTGTGCCCTATCACACACACATACACACACACACACACACACACACACACACACACACACACACACACCTAACTAACAATGCACAGCAACAGTACATTCACATCATACCCCAGGACTTTCCATTAGGATGAGAGAGGACAGCAGGACAGCAGAGAAAGGGTTTATGAGGCCCTCTGTGTGACAATCCTGTGACCCTGACAAGCCGTAAATATTACTGTAGCAGATGAGAGAGAGAGAGAGAGAGAGAGAGAGAGACAGAGAGAGAGAGAGAGAGAGAGAGAGAGATGACTCACTGGCTGATTGAGACAGAGAAACAGACATCTGAGAGATGCAAGAACAGAGATTGATAGTCAAACACCACAACAACAACAAAAATCTAAATTGTGTTTGTGTGTTTGTTTGGGAGTGCCATTTTTTTTATCGTTTATATAATTAAAAGTGGTTTAAAGCCGGTGAATCGGACCAGCACAGAGGCAGGGTGTTGGCTGCACCCAGCCCAGTTTTGCCCTCTGCTAGTTGAGCAGTTCTCATACAGACCTAAATGGACAAATTAATCCTCTAATTAGGAGTGAAATTATCCCATTAGCAGCCTCAGTTCCTTGCTCTGTGGCCAGTGTTTCAGCAGGGATTGGTGTGTGTGTGTGTGTTGTGTGTGTCTGTGTCTGTGTGTGTGCGTGCACATGTGTGCGTGTGTTTACACACTGTAGTTCAGAGCCTGGCTCAGCTATAAGTGGCATATCTTATTGCTTTGGGCCCCTGACTGCTGACCCAAGAGAACGTTGGATTCAGTGCCTCCTAATTTTAAATCATTTTTGAAGTCCATCCCCCATTCCCTTGGTTATTTCCATGTATCCTCATCAAACCATATACTCTTTTTAATGTTTTATTTATGACTTCTAGGAATCTCCAACCTAGCCACAACATTATAATTGTGCAATGTGGTGTTAGATTTAACACAAACAGGTACCAGTGCGGTACAAAGTACATTTTAGGGAATATTTAAGAATCCTTCTGGGGTCACAAAAAGCTTGGCCTGTGTGGATATTTGTGAACATGACAAGGGAATATCCTCTGCTCTCCACTCCCACCACCATCATGCCCTCTGAGGCTGAAATCTTTAATTCATGACTAGGTAATAGGAAACAAAGCACAATGATGAGAAACTGCAGCTTTTAGGCGTCAGTGTTTTGGTGGTCTTTTGATCATAATGGTCCCAGAGCGGATAATTTATAGTGTTGTTCATAAATATGCCGTGTGTTGTGGAGGAGGTGGTAGGAGGGGTGACATGGGGCATAAGGCAGTGCACATGTAAGAAGATTTTTTTGCCTCTGTATTTCCATTTTCTGTGTGCATGCATGTTTATATGTGTGTGTATAATGCAAAGATGATCATTACTGCTGCTGTATTTTCTTTGGAAGATTTAACGCAGGGTGTGTCTTGACGGAAAGTAAGTAAAGAAATTTTCCATCCTCCATCATTAGCAAATATCAGCTCCCCCAAGACGATAAGCCACACATCCACACATAAGACTGCAGAAACCACCGCCATCTGGTAGGGCGCATATATCACAACCAGCACATGTGCTAACCACCTTAACACACACACACACACACACACACACAAACTGAGATATCAGCTTTCTGCTATGCATGTAACAACAGACAAACAAACAAACAAAGTTATTGTTTTTGTACAAATATGATAATCTAGAATTTATTAATGCCGTTATTTATATGCCCATCATCTGTAAACAAGTTTTATACGTCAGGCTGATGAGCTGCATTTTGCCAGTTCCCAGAATGAGCAAGATAATTTCCAGACAGGGAGAAAGTCCGGTCCCAGCCCTGATGAACACAATGATCAAGCCGATGAATCTGTCCCTCTAGTCTCTTCTGTTGTTCTCAGTGTTGCCTGTGCTCATAGCCACTAGTTAAATATTAATTTTAGCTTTGAGCCTTTCATAACGCATGGGGCTCAAAATTCAGACCTTTTACTTCATTCATTTATTCATTCATTCATAACCGCCTGTTCCTGTGCTTGGGGCAGTCTGGAGGCTCAGTTCTGGGTCCGAATCCAGCCTGGGACCTTTGTTGCATGTCATCCTTCCTCTTTCTCCCAAATCCTTCCTGTTCCTCTTCAGTTTAAACTAGCGCAAAAATGGTACAGTAAAATTATACAATAAAAATTATATGAAAGGCTCACGTTAAGCTGTCACATATTGTCTCTCCCTGTGTTAAAAGCTTCATTTTGAGAGTAAAAGAATTCTTCAAACAAAGCAAGAAGGAGGTGCAAGCAGTTTTTTTTTATGAGAAAGTACCATAATCCAATTAAAGATTGAGGCCACTGTGTGGGGAAAATCTACTCTAAGCAAAAACGGTTCACCCGTGGCCAGTAGCTACAGCACTGAATACAGGTAGGTGCAAATCTAACCATTAAAATATATGATTTAGCATAATGACAGAATATTTTGTCCTGAAGCTATAACATGATGGAATAATGTAGCAACTCCCGGTGAATCCAACCCCAATCAACCATGATGTGAATTCACCCACATTATCTGTGATTTACCTGCACACACACACAAACACACACACACACACACACACACACACACACACACACACACACACACGTGTCTTGAATGGAGAAAAACATTTTCCTATTTCTTATCCTGTTTAGTACCATAATGCTCTCAAAAAATAAACTCTCCCAAAGTTTTAGGTGCCACAGTAATAGCACATACAATAATAATGAATAATGAAAACATAGCTGCAGAGAAATGTAGGCATTCAAACCACAAGCGAAATGGTGCTGTACATTTCCCCTCATTTCCTGCTTTTCCCGGAGCTGTTCTCCAGTTATTGTTAACAACACAAATAGGCTCCGCTCTGCCTCTGTCACATTGATGCCAATCTCTTTCTATAGCAAGCAGTTAGAACTATGTGTGACACTGCAGTGATTGTGTTTTGCGCAAATAGGGGCATTACATGCAGGGTTCACCAGTTCATATTCCATAGTTGACTGAACAACTAGTGCTCTGTGGTCTCTTGTCAGGGACTTTAGCAGTAATTGTGGTTTGCACACAATCATGTCAGCCATATTTCACAGCTGAGTGAGTTGATACTGCAGCGTGACTGCTGCCACTGCCTCACAGCACCAACAGGCCCGGCTGGGCTGCGGAAAAATCACCCAGTGCGGGACGGCCTGCTCACCTTGAGCAGACTTCTGACTTTCCCTTTGCCTTCAGGAGGAAACACATGGAGCACAGTTATGAGGAATGTGGCTGTCCTGGGATTCTCTGCTCCCTCTGTTATTAAGATGGGAAATGGGGAGGTGAAGTTTGGAGAGTAGCTAGCCTGCTGCTATTGACTGAAGGTGTGCCTAGGGAAGTGTGGGTGTGTTTGTGTGTATGTGTGGATATGTTTGTGCTCATGAATGTGTGAGTTTGAGTGTGTGCATGCATGCGTTCGTGTCTGCATGCTTTTTTTTTGTGAGTGTATGGATGTTTGAATCAGCGTCCTGCCTCTATTGGGGATAGATGCCGGATGCTGATTCATCCATCCTCACAAAAAGGCGATGGATACACAGGCGAATATCTCAGATGAACATGCAGGTAGTACAATACACCAGTTACATGATCAGCAACATCGCCTTTCAATACAGTATGTCTTTATCATCAAAAGGAGGAAATGTGAGGCTTAAGGCTGTAAGAGTGAATGAACTAGAGCTCAGGTTGTTTTTTATTTTCCTTGAATTGATTGTTCATGGTGATGAATAAAGGAGAGCTCCCTTGAGATTAATGTGCCAGCTGTGACTGGTAGTAAACAAAGTAGTCCAACAAATCTACAAAGGGTTTTTCTTGAAGCCATTGGCTCTTTTGAAAACTCAAGATGAGCATTGACATCACAGCAACTCATACATTCAAGTGACTTTTTCTTGAACTATTAGATGTCATGCATATCATTGTAATGTGTATCTAAAGTGATATACCCACAAGTGTTTCTCACTAGTGTCCTATCATGTCAGAGTAGAAATCACACACTTGTTTAAAACTCCCTGACATAAGCTTTTACCTTCTTGTCAATGCAAAGCTCCCTGGCATCCTCTCTGTATGTGTATTTTTTCTCTCTATCCTTAAAACCAATCTGCTGGATTCGGAGTGGGTGTAAAATAAATGATGGTGAATTTGAAGACTTGTGTTTACTGAGGATGTATCTAACGACCGTCCACTAATCGCTCCCAGAAGGGCTCCATGAAAAAGCCCAAAGCAGCATTTGGCTGGCAGATGGCTGAACTTAGGAACATGGGCAGAATCTGCCACAATAAAACTCAGATGCCCTCCGGGGTCAGATGGAGAGGTACAAGGAACCTATTCATGTGACATGGTGAAAGTGTAAGCGCTGGGATGCTTTGGCAAGTTGTCTCAGTGCTACATTCAAGTTTCAGGCTTCATCCAATTAGTTTTATGGCAGAACCCAAGGCTCTATCCCAGTTCTCAGTAATATGTCCAGCACAGGCTTCTTTCCCTGAAATCAAAATTAACATCTCATCAGGGTCTTTTTTCAGAGGGCTTTAGACAACTTTTTTTGTCATTTAAAAACTTTCAGTTTGCCTAGTATAAAAGGAATTTTTGAGTAATATGTTTTGATGGTCTAAATAGTTAAATAAAATCCAAATTAAAATGCACTCACCCTCACTCACTCAATCATTCACTCACTCAGATGCACACACGCACATACACACACACACACACACACACACACACACAGTTTCATCTTATCCACAAGGGCTTCCTGTGTTTTTTTGATAGAGTGGTTACTATTCACCACTTTCTCCTACGGTGCATTAGTATAGCTCTATTAATTCAAACTGACTCTAAATTGGAGCGAGGCAAGGGAGGGAAGACAGTGTGCAACATTTCAGGGGAACCATTTAGTGTATTAGAACGGTCTAAATGCTGCCACCGCTGCCTGCCATCCTGTGTAATTAGGGAGCTGTGAAGAGACTCTGTTATGGCTTAGGGCTCTGGGTTTTTATAACACTGTCAGTACTACAATATGAGCACATGTAGACACACACAGATGCACAACGCACACACACACACACACACACACACAGGATTCTTAATACATGCACATTCATCAAGAACACCACACACAAAGCTGTAGGAATACTGACATACACAATTCCAGATTAGCCTCCATGTTTGCATTGTGTGTGTGTGTGTGTGTGTGTGTGTATGTGTGTGTGTGTGTGTGTGTGTGTGTGTGTGTGTTGCCTCTGTCTCCCTCTTCCTCAGAGGCCTGTTATTCTCTGACTTGACCCAGATGGAGAGGCTTTAGTGGGAGATGTAGCCTACTGCCGACTGAGATGGGCCCCGCAGGACCACCTGTCAGGAGCTGCTAAAGGAAAACAGAGAGAGAGGCAGCGTGTGTCAGACAGACAGAGAGAGAGAGAGAGAGAGATAGAGAACAGGGGGAAGAAATGCATGTACGTATGTGTGCATGTGCATGTCAGCTAAGGAAGACTGAGCTGAGGTGGTGTTTCGGGGTGGAGGCGAGATGCGCTTCTCCGACATCAGTGGAGAGGCAGGGTACAAAGAACAAATCTGCAGGAAATGTCGAGCCGCTTCAAACGGAAGGAAAGCACTCAAAAATAGCTTTGGGAGGTGATTACTCCCATTCACTCGCTTTTCCCAGTTCTCTGTAGGATTTTGGATTAGATTTTGTTTCCTGTTCTTTTAAGTTGGTAGGGGACCAGGAGGAAGAGAAGCCCCTGAAATGAGGGTTAGTCTGATGTAAAATATTATGACATAGCATCTCATTGCAGCAGTACTATGGAGATATACACACACACACAGGAATGCAGGTGTAGGAGAGAGTTCAACCAGAGCATCTTTTATCATTAAACCTTAGTGGTAACATAGTCCACTTGTAGATAAAAGTACGTTTCTGTCCTCTCAGGTCAGGAACACACTTCCAATAACACAAACAATCAAGACGGCTTCTTTGGACACGCCTGTCTCTGCTGTCACATGGGCTCTGGTCTCGTTCTCCAGGCTCCAGCACCTGTTGACAGAACAGGGAATTAATGAGAATCAGGAGCCCTCCTTCACCTCTGTTTGTCTCCTGAACAATGCTCAACCTCGCCGCTTTCTTGCCACACTCATTGAGATAAAATTTTCTGTTTGTTTCAATCCTTGTTCTGTATATTGCAATTCTACACAAGTGATGTACCAGTGCCATTAAAATGATGGATGCAACTCCCTTAACCAGCACACTCACCTCCCTCCAGATAAACCTCCCTTTTTTACTCCAGCAAACATGCCCAAAAAGCGTGACTGGTGTATCAGACACTCATTTACTACGGGTCCTATCACATTTTTAAATGTTTTAGGAAAATTACATCAGCTACCAATGTGAGCTATGTTGACCTGGTGTAAATATCTGCAGGGATTTGACTGGGGTTTTGTCCAGTTGGCTTTGATGAGGACAGCAGACAAAACCAGCAGACAAACAGAGGTGGTGTTCGCTTAGAAAAAGGGAGACAATATGTTGAATGTGTTACGAATGCTGCGTTCATGTCATATGAGAAAAAGGCGTAAGAATGGGATGACATCTTGTTGCTACAACTTGGAAGCGTCCACATGTTTAACTCATTGGAAAGGCCACATTCAAAATATATATTTTTTTATTAATTTAAAATCAACCATAAATGAAGTGCAGCAGTCATTACTCACTTTTTGTACGTATACTTGATTGTATTACTGTGACAATAACTGATCATTTTGATTTTTATTGTCTTAGACTGCCAAAATAGGTGGATTCCCTGCTATGTTTACCACTTGTGTTGACAACACTTCCGCAATTCATGACGCCAAGCGGGAGAAGTCAGAGACATCAAAAAAGTCCTATTTATCCTACTTGTAATTACCACTAGGAGGTTGACGTGAACGTTTTTTCCCAGTCAGCGGGTCGTATTTATTTAAATCCGATATGACATGAACACAGCATTAATTGATCCCCACAGGGAGATTCTCTCTTTGCTCGCTTCACTACACAGGGAGGTCAGAGTGCAGGTTCAGCTGCAGTGCAGCACTCACAGAGCTGGTAGGGATTCAGTGTCTTGCTCAGGGACAGGACAGTTCAGTGGGGTGGATGCTTGCCAACATGGAGGCTTGAACCTGGACACTCCTGTTGAAGGATGGCTAACCACAAAGTGATAGAGAGAGAGAGAGAGAGAGAGAGAGAGAGAGAGAATTATTTCCTTTTACACTAGGCAAACTGAAAGAGACAGAACAAAGAGAGAGATAATACTGTAGTGTGTGTGTGTGTGTGTGTGTGTGTGTGTGTGTGTGTGTGTGTGTGTGTGTGTGTGTGTGTGTGTGTGTGTGTGTGTGTTTCAGGAGTCAGTTCCCTCAGGTCACAGTTTGCTTGCCACCTCTGGTCAGTCTGCATTAGCACTGCCACTCTCTATCTCCCTTGGGCCACACACACTGTTCCCCAGATCTCCTCCCCTCTCCTCCGCCTCATGTACCTACTGCATATCTACCCAGTATTCATTCAAATTACCAGGTCTGTCATATTACTATATATTGGTATTATTGAAAATATGCAGAAGAAATACAGCCGATCTGAAATACAGAATAAATGTGTAGGGTATCTTTGCTCCACAAACCAAATTGATTTTTTAGCTGGAAGTGGGAAGAAGAAGAGACAGAGTGATTAAAGAAACTACTTGTGATCACCACCCATGGGAGCATGTTCACCCCCCCCATCCCCCACCCCCCCACCCCCCAGCAGTATGACTCTATAGTGTGAGCTGTGTCAGCTAAGTGGCTCAGCCCCAGGCAATGTGGTGCTTAGTCTTTCTGAGAGACTGCTGTCTCGCTTTTGCAGTAAGCTGTCCAAAAATTGTCTTTCTCTGTCTATCTGGCTCTCTGTCTCTCTCTCTATTTGACAGTTTTTTATTACATGAAAAATGCTTAATCAGTGGAGAATTTAATGAAGTTTACCTTAAAAATACCTGAAGAAAGCACAGCAGCAAGGGGGTCTGGTTGAGTTACAGGCTGATACTTATACTGAGTTTGGCTGGACCTCTACCTTGCTGTGTTCATGTTGCGTAACAGAGTGATGCTGAGGATAGGCCAGAGATTTATAGGCCTATATATATAAAGAGAACGAAACAGATATGAGACACGATTTGCTCCGCATGGTGAAGAAAGAGAAGATCCAGTCTGCTGTTTCCCACACAAACTCAAAGATGTCCTCCTCCAGGCAATTTGGGAAGCTTTCTGAATCTCACTGTATCCTTCTTCCTCTTGATTCCTCTCCCTCGCACTTCTATTGTTTTTTTTCTCCTGACATACAGGCACACACACACACACACACACGCAAGCACACCTACCTGTCTTTGTTGCTTTACTTCTGTCTTTCACATAACGCTTATATTGTGTAAAATGAGAGGAAGTGAAAGCCAGGAGGGCAGACAAAGAGAAGGGCAGAGTGTGAGAGAGCAGCGCTGGCTGGCTGCAGGGCAGAACGGGAAGCTTTCGGCTCTGAGATAATGCCTGATGAATGATGTCCTCCCCTAGAGCCCTCTGAAGCAGGAAGTGTGGCTCCATATTAATTAGAATATGAATTAGATAGACCTCCTTATCTGATGGCTCATAGGAGAGAGAGCGGCATGATCCAGGCCCTAGCAGCAGCAGCAGCAGCAGTGTTTCAGCAAATAGTTTCAGCTGGGGTCACATTGCTCTCTTTCAGTCATTATGACTATTGTCAGATGAAGTTGAAGATGAAATAGAAGTTGGATGTCGTTATTTTGTTCCTTTTAAACCAAAGTCTAATGGCTGGCTTGTTTGGGGATGGTTGATGGCTGAAGTCACAATGAAACAGAATTTTGAGAGCATCTTGAGTCCTTAATGTGATTTATTTCCAGTTGAAACAGGATATTAGAGCGGGGCATAATGCAGGGAGACATCATTCAAAAGTGTAAACCAATGGGATATCAGTTAGGGAGAGAGAGGCAGTTTTATTTGATGAGCGGGGCAGAGGGGCGGGATTGTTCAAAAATCTGTGATGGTTTTATTGGTTGGAATTTTTATGTACACCTCCTGGTACACGATGAAGTCACCAATAAAGTGTTTCTGTTTTCTAGGAAGTAAAAGTAATGAGATTTTGATATAAAAATACAATAAAATGAAATTTTTGCCTTTTTGTGGCATGAATTGTCAAATAAGTGTATGGTATGATAGTTAGAATGAGCTAAAAGGGAGAAAAAAAATTAACTTCAGTATGACTTTAATGTAAGCGATTTGACAGTGTTTTACATCATATCAGAAAGTTCTGGCTATTCCCCCGTGTGATGTGAGTACCTACTGGGACCAGGTTCATTATAGACCTGTCTCATTACAGCAGCCCCCCCACCACGGGCCCAAGAGGAGCAGAGAAGAAGGCAGAGCCTCCTTGTTTTAGCTCTTAGAGGTCAGTGGCTGATTAAAATGTTGAGAAGTGGAGGTTAATCAGGTACTGACCCCCGGGGTGATATTGCCTTTCATGGTCTGTTTTAATCAATAAGTGTGAACACTGGCTCAGGGATGAACTCCTCTACCTCCTTACCCACACATACTTCCCTCGTTACCTTGCACACCTAAGTACCATCTGTCTACTTGCCTATCTATCTCTTCCTCTCCCTCTCCTTCTCTATGAGGCTGTTGGGAAGTAGCGGGCTGTACTTCCAGCGAGAGTGCACGATATTAAAATGTCAGAAGGTTAAAATGTGAAAAGTACTCCAAGTGTAAGATGTAATTTATCACTGTTGATGCCCGGGTTTCATGTCTCATCTGCCAATAAAAGGTGTTGGATTGCAACTTCCACATGACGCCCCTAACCCCAGGAGCTAACCATTCACATCCTGTAGAGATGCAGTCTGACATGCTGTCACCATGACTGCACATCAAGGCCTGGAAAGGCAAGATGCAAGGTCTTTTCCACTCTACCAGTCAACAACTAAAACCTGCATGACTGGTGCGCTTATCTGGCTACTTAAGACACGGAGATATAGCCAGCAGGAGGCTCAGGTGTGCCGACCCACCACAGCCTCCTTCCTTACTTCTAGTTTTAACGCTGTGAATAAAGAACAGACTATATCATAGAAAAATGAGCTGAGTGTGTGGGTTTCTAACCTCTGCTGCAAGTAAAAGCTACAATATGCTTGATGCGGAAGCAAATTTCGAGAGGTTCATACAGACAATAGGACATGTTTGCTTCAGACCCTGAAAGACCATCTGCAATCGGTGTAAACTATCACAGAATTTGTTGTGTTGCCTTGTGGAAAAGCATCTCCATTTCCTATTCCAGCTCATTGCCTCTGTTTACATCTCTGTGCTAACAGCTCCTGTTCGGAGTGAATTGTTTTGAGGCTAGTTTTGCTGAGCTTGTTAGAGGATTTCTGCACCTTTACAACTTTTCAGTGCAAGATATATTAAAACGGCTTCTGAATCCTCAGTCCTGTTCCCTCAGCCGCATTTGTTGTTCTCCCACCAATGTTGTAATTGTGGTGAGTTTTTGTCACCGCTGCTCCTGGTTTCCCAGGTTACAGTTACCTCTTTAATCTTCATGCACTCCCACTGCGTTGGAGTGTAAATACACAAACAATATGACGCCTCAGCGAGTATACACAAATTTGTATGCGGCGCCGTGTTCAACTGTGTTTCTATTTCGGGTAAGTTCGACTTTGTTGTTAGTGTACTGCCACCTTTAGCATTTGTCTCTATTGGGAAAGGCGTGTTTTATAGTGTTGAGTTGACCTCCATGCTCAAAACTGAACTGCATTTACTTGGATCCTCATCAGCATCTCTGTCTTTCTGTTGATTTATGTGCATCCAAGTCTCGCTAAACACATATCGATACATGAATGAGGGTAAAAGTGATATGAGCTCATGTGATGAAGCTATTCCCCAGCAGGATTAAGGGTCTGAGGAAGTCGTTACGTCTGGTTTAGTGTGATGTCCCGCGGGTTCTGCTGCTGAGATTTAGTATCAACACCTCCTCTGTTTGTTTGGACCAGCGCTGTGCTCAGGGTCACACCACTCCTATCAAAGCTAATCCTGGTGACGAAGCACGAACACATGAACACACACACAAATACACGCACATGCACGTACACAAATATACACCCGAGCCCTCAGGGGGCAAAGTGAGCAAGGCAGAAAGGTATAGAGTGAACTCAGTTAGCTTCCATCACCTGCTATATGTGAAATGTGAAGCAGCTGTTGTAGCCCTGGGCTCCCCCGGTTAGCCACACCTTTATAAATCTACCCTAAACGCTTTGTCTCCTGTGTTTATCAAGTCAGTAGGAGAAACAGAGTGGAAAACAGAGGGAGAAATTCTGTTTTCTTTCCTGATTCGAGGTTAGGTTGTGTGTATTTTGACATTTTCTCCATGAGTAGTCATAGCAACTAGTCTTAGCAACAAAGCCTGTTACTTTTCAAGAGTCAAAAAGTCGAACATAACTGAAAGTTTATAATACTGATATTGGAACACCTATACCACAGTCAGAGCATCGTCTTCCTTTAGCCAATATTCAATAAAATATAAGCTCTCTTCGTCCTTGAAGTCCTTAATGTGTCGTGGTTAGAGGTGTTTCTAGGCGCTGCAGAGGCCTGAGGATGGATTTATCAGAAGGAAACCAAATCAGACGGTTTGTGATCTGCTGGGCAAGAAGAAAAACAAAACAACATTGCCCCCATCTCTCTCAGCTAAGGGATAATTGAAAATAAATAGTGTCTTGTCGCAGTGCTGCTGCAGACTAAATACTAATTTGTACTGCAGTCAGAGGATGCAAACTGTGTTTTAAAGTCTCCTTTTACACTCCTGATAAAACAGCAAATTCCCCAGCCGTTCCAAGCTCCCCTGTCCCTAGCCCCTCTACCCCCCAGGCACATGCCAAGGGGCTGTTATTTTATGACTTAACCCCAGTTTTAGGCAATTACGCCTTTTCTTGGCTTACTTGAACCTTGTCGTATCCGCTAACTGTGGGGTCATAGTTGACGGTGAGGATTGCAGCAGGCTGTCTGCAGTCTCGTCATCGCGCCATATTAATATGCTGTGCTGAATAAATCATGTACACTATATACTTTTGTGGTCCTTTATAATTCAACAGGTACAGCAGGGTGCTAACATTGCCAGGTTTAGGTGTTCATTTCCCACCCATGCTAAAATTGTACACATTCATGATACTGTGAGGTGAATTAGATAAAACTGTTCACTAAATAGCATGGGTGTTACATCCTGCATTTTTTATACATCTTGATAAGCATCTTTAATGCATGTGTGAATTTCAGCCATCTGCCTTAAGAAAGGAGATAATTTGGGGAACTGATAAACATCATACGCATCAAGGTTATTTTAATACATCTGTATTTCAATGAGCGTTTGTGTTTGTCTGCCATACAGTCTGCATGTAGCCTACTAATGAATGTGATGGGCTGCTGTACGTGTATGTAAACAGTGTGCAATGCTAATGCTCCCTCATCAGTGTAATTACTATGGTCTGTGACACAGAGCAGAGCTTGTGTCAAATAATGGGCAACCGCAAGGCTTTTTGTACCCTACACCATTAACATGGAGAGAAAAAAGCTTTCCCAGCTTCTTGTATGCAATGTTCATATGTTTATGTGTTTCAGTATATATATGTATTTAACAGTATATATTTCACACTATACATGCTGGTGCATTCTCTGCATGTGAGTCAGTAGATGTCTTGGGTGCTTTTTCTGTACATGTGCTACATCCATCTGGGGTTCTTGATAAGTTGAACAGCTAATGCACATATCCAAATCTGCACATTCTATACATGTACATCTGCAAGTGAATATATTTGAAATGTGTGTAGTTTCTTGTTACAACACACTTCTACACACCTAGACACCTCTGTACTTATGTAGGACTGCTGTAGACCTGTTAATGTGAATATTAGAACATTTGTACACATCCTGTGTATTTACTGCAATTTTCATGTAATGTTTTTCTTTATATTCTCTTGTTCCATATTCTATAATCAATGCATATTGCATATTTTCATATTTTTTATTTTTTTATCTCAGTATTTTCTACTGTTACTGCTGCTGTTATTTTCTACACCCTCTTAAAGCTGTAATCCATACATACTTAATACTTTTACTCATGCTTTTTTTTACTTCAAGTATGTGCATAATATATAACACTCCATTTCCTCTGTTCTTATTTCTGTTCTGTTTTTCTTTGCTGTTTCCTATTCCTACTTGCTGCTGCATCAGCCCAATTTTTCCTACTGGGATCATTAAAGTTTCATCTTATCTTATCTTATCCCCTGACTGGTGCTTCTTCAAATAAACAGAGGTGACGAATGAGCTTGTTTTTGGTTTGTTTTTGGTTTGTGGCATTGACAGATGGCTAGAGTTATAAAATAGAAACATGTTATGCATTTGAATTAAAGGCATCTAGGCATTGTTATTACAAGTTGGACAATAATTAGTCTGCCAGCTGCCCAAACAGGAAACATTCTTTGTTCAGAAGTCCATTTTAAGCAGCTATTGTTGCCTTGGAGCTGTGTGTTTGTTTAGACAAATTTGTTGAAGGCAAGCCGTAAACATTTTGTTTTGTGTTTAATTTATGATTAGTTAGATCTAGGTAGGCTCGTTCTTTGTAAAGTCCTTCGAGACATGCTTGTGATGAAGTTATTAATAAACTTGACTTGAAACATAATTAATGGATATTTTGTGTTACTGTGAAGGAGATTATTTCACAGAGAGAATTAAATCTGATCTCTAGATAGACATCCCTACTGTACCTCGGCCCGAGCCTCTCACTCTGGTCCAACCCCTGCCTGATTCTAACTGCCTGCATACGGCTCATTCAAAACATCTGCTTTTTCTGGGGAGCTGGATGAAGGATAGGAAGTGGCAATGCCAAAGCCAAATGATTTTCACCTCAACGACTGTTATGGAGAATAACAATGACACACATGAACCTTGGGTCTTATACTGTGATCTATGAATGTGTCTCGTGGAGATTGATGGTCATGGTATCGCGGTGTATTGTCCTCCACAGCGAGTGCTAAACTGTGATGATGACATGCAGTGTAAATCTGCCCTGCCTGCTACAGCAACTGAGTGGCGTATGTGTGGCTTTGTGTGTGTGTGTGTGTGTGTGTGTGTGAGTGTGTGTGTGTGTGTGTGTTCCTCTTTGGCATGCAGAGGGCAGCGCAGCAGTAATTAATGACTAGCTGTTAAATGGCGCTATGTGATCCTACATGGTAATGAGAACGCATTGGTGTGGGGCCAGGCATGACAATCAGCTCAGCAGACAGAAAGCGCGGGACGCCGAGGTGACACACGGGGCGCGCGGGCCTACAGGGGACAGTCTGGATATCAAAAGGATTTATTGTGGGACTTTTTCACCATTGTTGAATAAAAACGAGATTTGATTCATGTGTCTGAATCAGCCGAATAGTAATTCAGAACCAATAAGGTTGGTGGCGCGGCTTTGATGGCTTCATGGTTGTATGCTCTTTATTGTATCCGTTGATTAGAATAAAGGGAAATTGTAAGATCTGACACCGATTTCAGTAACAGTTATGCAAATACACACAACAAAAGGTTGAATGTGCTTTTATAGCAGCATCATTCTGTGGCAAATTACTCCAGCAGTCATTGTAGCTTTGATTAAGAGAGATTGTGTTTTCTCCCCAGTTGGAGTTGCAGCTGGTTATTGTTTGGGATAGAGCATTGTGTCTGACTGGCTGTGCTCAGCTGGCAATGAGGCAAACCCAGAGAGGTTTCATTAAAATACAACTTATGGCTGGTGTGATGGGAAAGGGCCGTTCACGGTCTTTGTTTTCTACATTCCTCACCATTATACTCATTGTCCTGGTATCATTCAAGCCTAAGTTAAACAGTTCTGTGCTCTCATGCAAACTAATAAAGATATTTTTCTTTCAGCTTGCTGTTCACTTCTGTGGCATGGTGTTGGATGAATGTGTAGAATAGCACACTGAAAATGTTGACTGTCACTGCCACACTTGGTAATTAATAACATCTAAGGTAGGCTGGATTTTTTCCAGCATATGGCAGCAAGCTGCCATAAACTTGTGGTGAGGCACACACAAACACACACACACGTACACGCATACAAACACATACACACACACACACACACACACACACACACACACACACACTCTCTCTCTCTCTCTCTCTCTCTCTCTCTCTCTCTCTCTCTCTCTCTTTCTCTCTCTCTCCCTCTCTCTTTCTCTCTCTCTCTCTCTAGGTACATATTGCATTATGGGATCAGTGGTATTCTTTTGCACCACCAGATTGATTTACATAATATTATTGAAGTGCATTCAGGTGTGCTGAATATATATTGCATACAAACAAACAAATCCAGGTTGGCAGGAGAAACCTATTTGAATATTTTTTATGTGTGAAGACATCCTTTCCTTAGCAATATTTCACGCCTCTTGATTTTCATGAATCTCAATTATATTTTGCCCATATAATCATCATGGACCTGTTTTCATCAGTTAAGCATCAAAAACATCTGTCACCATAAATGAATGTCAATTATGTTATCTCTGTTAGATTTCACCATAGTACCGTCAGTCAGGGACAGAGAATTCAGTCCTCAATACCTAGGTGCTACTTCATCACAGTTTACAGAGAATAATTTTCTACAAAAATGTCCTTTTCCGCAGTAGCTAATTAAGAAAATGAAGTAAAAGTTGTATTATTGTGATTTTCGCTTTAGCTAATCTGCACCTTAGCAGCAAGTTTTCACACAACTCCCTTAATCCTGTTTTCATATGCAAATGACATTCACATGATGTGGTGCGACGCAAGAGATACAGCGATATATGGCTATATATTTGTACCTAAATCTTTTAATAAGAAAGCACATTATTGTATGTTGTAAGCAATGCCTCTGTGTATACTGTAGGCTATATGTAATATGTAGGGCTGTCCCGAATACCATTTTTTGGGCTTCGGAGCTTCGGGGGCGGGGGGGTTAAGAGTCACGCACCTTCAAACTGCTTGGCTTTCCATACACAGTTCACCCAACAAAGTTCACACACAGTCACAGTTCCTCCTCACAAAAACACAGTCGAGCGAGCTAGGGAGAGAGAGAGATGGCCGAGCGAGCTAGAAAGTGAATGAAGAGAGGGAGCGGTAGTAGCGGAAAGCCGGTGAATCAGAGAAATAAAACGTTATTTTCTGATTGTTTCACAGCGGTTACTTCTAAAGTGCAGAGAGCAGAGAGAGAGAGAGAGCCCCGTATCAAAATACCGGTAGCCTACCTTAGAAAAAAGATTTAAAAAAAAAAAGATCAACGGAGAAATGTCTTGCTGCTGCTTCTCCTGAGTTTTGTTCAGCAAATTTGACAACTGACAGCTTGAATTTCAGGTCGTACTTTTTTCTCTGTGCCACCATGGCGATCAGCAAATGTGACTGACATTTGAATGCAAGTAAAAAAAAAAAAAAAAGAAACTGCTTCGCAGCGTCAATGGCAACCAGCTTACGGATTCATATAAAATTACATTTAAAAAAACGAATATCCGAATCCCGAAATTGAAAACCGAATACCTACCCAACGAATATCCGAATAGTCGAATATTCGGGTCCAGCCCTAGTAATATGTTTAAAGCTGCATTAGACAACTTCACACATTGGCAGCTCTAAATGGCAGCAAGAGGCAACTGCTTGAAATTGTTGAACTTAAGCGAACAACACACATCATGCTCTTATGTACCAAGGGACAGGCAAAAGATCTAACCTTGCTGAGTCCAGCTTGCTCTGTACACTCACTGTTGTTTAGGAGACAGTTCGCATTTTGCTCTTAAGTATTGATTTATCACTTTCTGTTGGTGGAGTAGTGCACATATCCAACACCAGAATCTAATTTGGGTAAATAGGGTGAATCTACTGGTTCTCATTTAGTGGGGATGGGACACTCTATTCTCTATTGCAGCCTCACTTTGTGATTTAAACTGATAAGACGGGTGTATTTTCACATAAAAATCTTGCCTAGTGAAGCTTTATGCTATGTTTACTAGCATTAACTAGCAAGCCAAGTAGCCTGACGTTATTGTATTCTCCATATTAAAGCAGCTGATCAACTAGGGAACCAGACAGCTGAGATCATATTCAAATTAGGTGCTAATTAATCAGGTTTACACGTCATCACAATAAATGCACCATGGGACTGTGCACAGCTTGTCCTTGTTCTGTCTCTCTGGCTGCCTGTCTCGGTTTCTGCCCATTTCTGTCGCTGTCTGCTAATTTGATTGTCTGTCTCCCTTTTTGTCTTTCTTGTCCACATCTCTCCTCTTTCTCTTTCTTGCCGACTCTCCCCCTTGCCCTCCAACGGGGTTCTCCTCAAGCCCACCCATCGGCCTCTCAATCTTTCAATTTTCTACCACGGTGAAAAGCACTTAAACTTATCGCTCCATCTGTTTATTGCATCCCACCTCCAGTTCCTTCCCTACTCCGCCCCCTTGTCCCTCTCTCCTCCTCTCCATCTGTGTGTGTGTGTGTGTGTGTCTGTCTGTGTGTGTGTGTGTGTGTGTGTGTGTCTGTCTGTCTGTCTGTCTGTGTGTGTGTGTGTGTGTGTGTGTGTGTGCTCGGCAACCTTTATATCAGTGAAGACTCCTGCTCGTGCCCTTGGTGTCCTCCACCCAGTGTTCCAGTGTTTTTATCTAACGATTCGTAATGGGCGGGTTAAAGAGATCGGTCACACAAACGGCTAATTACAGTGATCCATGCTTTTAATTTCCGCTGGTCAAGATGAATTCCGAACTTGAAAACTTGACAAAAAGAAAGGTAGAAATCAAGCTGAACTATTCCGCTTGCCAGGTGCAGCCATTATGTGTCCATAAAGCCAAGAGCTGTGGAGATACAGACAGAGACAGTATTATATTGTACTGTTACATATTATATTAAAGGGTTTTTGGTATAGAGTCAGTTCTGATATACAACTCTGGGGCCTGCCTTGCAGTCTACAGGAGAGGGAAGGCTGGTTGTCCACAGTCAGCTTTAATACTCTTCCCGTTACACTTGACCAGTAATTTAAAGCTCCTGATATGGTATGATCCATATTTCTGCCGACAGGATTGATATACACTGGACTGTCAGGTAGGAAATATAGAAAATACTTCACCCTCAGGACTGGGGGGCCAAGGGGATATTTGGAGTGAAAGCACATTACAAGACACCAGAGACCTGAACCATCAGTTCTATCAGCTTGGAGGTCTAGAGAAAGATTGGAGTTGTGTAGAGATTGGTGTGTGTATGTGTGTGCGTGTGTGTGTGTGTGTGTGTGTATGTGTTTCATACTGGCCATCACTCTATAGGTCTGAAAATGACATTAACTGCTACAGGAGCGCTATAATGTCAAGGAAAGCGTTGTAAGTACTGCGAAGATAGAAAAAGGTCACCATGAGTAGAGAATTTTCGTCTGCCAATAAGTCTCTCTGTTGTTTCTTGTGTTGTTCTTGGAAAGCTCGGCCGTAATTATGATTTCATTTGCCCTCAGGCCTGGGTGGCATGAAAAGAAACAGGTTATTGATCTCTGCTGATGTCCGTGCTGGTTTCCTCTCTGGTGATCTTGTGAAATCAGTCAGTGACTATTGATTAGTAAAGTACTCTGTCTCTGGTAATGCAATTGCTATCAAACACAATAAAAATATCAACAAGATAAAAGTTGCTGAGCGCTGAATGAACGGTAGCAAGCAACAACATTTTGATATTATGGCTGATGTTCTCTCTCTCGCTCTCTCTCTCTCTTTCTCCCTGTCTGTCACAGATCACATTCTTCATGCTGCTGTCGGCAGTGTGTGTGATGCTGAACCTGGCCGGCTCTATCCTGTCCTGCCAGAACGCTCAGCTGGTCAACTCCCTGGAAGACTGTCAGCTGGTGAGACCGCCAGGACCTCAACCCTCTTAACCCTCATCCCCTCTCCTACTTTAACCTCTACGCTGCAAAAAAGTTCATCATGGGTTCTAAAATCTCATACAGACCCCATGAAATGGCATCTTTGCTTGATTGATTACCTTGATTTTATGCATTTCCAGGATGTTGGGGCGGGACATAATGCAGTGAGGGATCATTCAAAAGTCTAAACCAGTGGAATACGAGTCAAGGAGAGAAAGGCAATTTTATTTGATGGGAGGGGTGCGGAGGAACGGGGTTGTTTAAAAATCTGATGGTTTTATTGGTTAGAAATTTATATTTACGTCTACTGGTGCAGCATGAGGTCACCATGAAAGATACTCTGTTTTCCAGGAAGTAAAAGTAATGGAAGTTCATTTCATGGGGACTTTAAATCCTTCTGCCAGTTTCCAATGCAGTTTGACTTCTTTCATAATCAAGTTACAATGTCTTGAAATAAGGTGGATTGTTTCATTAGTATTATGATGATCCAGGACTGCTCAGTCTCTTAAAATCACTATTATCCCTCCAAAAAAGGAGTTTGTTCCACCCCTTAATCTGTGATGGTGCACTTATGCACAACTCTTTAGAGAATGAAATGCAAAAGATGGGAATGGTAAATGTGACACTACATATGAAGATTTTCTGGGCACAGTGGTACATCCCCTGGTTTGTAATTGCTGGCACCATCTTAAAGACAAACCAACAAACATCACATCATATGAGTCCGTAAAGCTAATCTCTTGCTCATTGTCAGTGGAGTAGCTCCAGGATTTATATTGATACGACAGATTAAAGTTTGGAATAGAGTTCCCACTTTACACAGACAAAAAACACAAGTGAATTCTTAAATTGAATGGTATTCCTTTTTAATAATTATCTGCTACTTTAGACTAATGCCACCTATCATTTTCTTGAGCTTTATGGGGATAGATATCCTGATAAAGTTGTATGTAAAATGTTCATCCTGAGGCATTTGCTAACCCTATCGTGTGTAAAATCTCTCCGTCTAGTAGAGTGCCTCACAGATCAAATAAATATCCAGCCACTCTGCCACAGTCCTATTAATATTGGGGCTCACTGCCTGTCTGTCTGACTGATTACCCACTGGAGCTCATGCTTTAATTATTAAGAAAAACATATTCATCCTCCATCTGGAGAGAGAGCTTGCTGGTTCCATTTGTCTGGTTTAGTAGTAGTTTTTTTTTCAACGCTGCTTTTATTCTGTTCATGTCATGTCAATGTCTGTGTCAAAATGTTTCATACAGCGGTGTCTGCCTGTTAGTTCACTTTGGGAAGGTTTTACATGAAAATACTACACACTTGTCTTGCCTACTTAGAATTTCATAGTAATAGTAATTCCCTGTGAACTCAGGGTGAAATAGATTAATACCAAATCAAGCTCCGGAAGTATCTTGCCTCCCTAAAAAGCCTGTTTTCCATTCATTAAGGACAAGCTTTTAATGTACTGGCCTCTTACACTTTTTCTGTCTTACATTTTTTTGTCCATGTAGGCTATTTATGTGTTTTTGTGTGTGTAGTGCAGGCGTGTGCATTTCTGAGTCCATGTGTATCCATGTCTGCATGTGCATGTGTGTGTTTATGTAAATGTGTGTAATGCATGCATGTAGCCACATGGCAGGCTGACAGGCAACACAGGCTGTAGAATTGAGTCAGCATCAAATGTTAACTGAACTAATGGGCCGTGAGTGACTGCTGATGATTCATGAGTATCACTACCATCCCAGTCAAAATCAAAGATGGCTAAAACACAGATTAACAAGTTTATTAGCTGAAGTTTGATTTTTTTTTTTAAATGTTTTTCACCAGTGGTTTTCACCAGATTTGAGAGACTGTACTCCCGGGTGTTTTCAACAGCATTTTAATGCTGTTGAGAAAAAAGGGAGGGATCCAGCACACTTCAAAATGAGCTTATAAAGCTGATGATCATGAATAGTTAGACATAGAAAAGTCTTCACGTTCTCATAATGATATACTAAGCTGATTTTTTAAACCCCGAATTTACAGTGCCAAGGGTTCCTATCTTTTTCATGACTCAAGAAGCCTCTTCTTATTCACAGAGTATCCGACCCTACCATTTACACATTAGAAGCAGCTTTTCAGCATCCTATCGACTTTCTTGACATAAGTGAGACCAGCCGAGTCGACCAACTTCACTGCTTTATGTGGCTCCCCGGAGACCCTCCCCTAGTCGTGACTGAAATATTAATGTGCCTCATCTCCTCTCCCCAATGTAATTAACCCATACTTGTTGGGTTCACGTCCTGCTTTCTCTCAATCTGGGTCGCACAGTAGAGGTATCCTCTACCTCAATCTCTCCCTTGGTAGCTCCTCACATCTCACAGCCTCTCTCTTGTTGTACGCTTTTGATCAGCCATGTGCTACTGCCTCTCTCATCCCCTAATATGGTGAGACATATCTCAGGTGTCATACCATCATATATCTGTCTTTCATCTTATGATTAAGCATTGTCTCTTCTTGCATTTGAAATATGTTTCATGTCAGGAGTAGATATATCCGGCACCACATTGTCTTTCAGGGAAAAAAAACATCAGAACACCAAGCTAGAGGCCCAGGTCTGATTTGTGTGTGTGCGTGTGTGTGTATGTGTGCTATATGTGTGTGTGTGTGTGTTTTGTGTATGTGGCGTGCATGCATGAGTGTGGATGTGTGTTCTCCCCTGCTCTCCCCCAGCTCAAGTTTGACAGCGATGGAGTGTGTGTGTGCTGTGAGCTGCAGCAGCAGAGCTCTAGCTGCAACAACCTGGGAGAGACGCTGAAACTGAATCCGCTGAGGGACTGCAACACCATACGCCTGCGCCTCAAGGTGAGTGGGAGCGAGCATGTGTTTGTATGACAAGATTACTGTTTCCACTTACAAAATACAAAACTCATTCTTCCCCAAAATAAAAATCATTTTGTTACCAAAGTAAGTGCCTTACAGTAAATGGATGGAAAGTGTTATTTGATCAACTGAGCAATGGATATTCATGTCTTGCTGTGGTGGAGTGAGACATTAGCCGACATTTAAAATCAATGTAAATATTGTAAAAACAGGCCCACATTTATGATGTAAAAATTTAAAAAGCTTTCTTTGCATCTTAACTTTCAAGATTTTACTTGATGTGCATGATATACATGATCACATTGACTTTAATAGTAGCTAATAGTCAATAATAGTCCTTCCAAAATAATTTTCTTTAAACTGTTCAAATCATCAGTTAAAATCTAAACTGATGTCCCTATGTTTCTTCTCCTGTAGTGTAGCATATCCGATCTGAGAGCTGATGTGCAGCCAGACGAGGTAAAATGCAAAAGCAATGCGAGTGTTCAGGCTCAGATTAATTGGACAGGAATTGGAGAATGGAGATAGCATTTGTCTTTCCCTAAGAGAAAGACCTTTTAGTATGCAGCGTGTATCTAGCCTGGGTTGGCTGTAGTTTGCTAGTGCATGATCTCCGTAGATTATCTTGACTCACAGTGTCTGCCAAAATGATATACAGTATATGCTACTGTGTCTTTATTGGATAACGGCAATCAAATGCATTCATTTCATGTCCCTGATTGATTATAAAACATTGATAACCAAATAAAAGACTTCTTAGGGTGAAGCATGGTTATGAAAAGAGGAAAGATCAAGCACATTTGTCATTGTGATCATAGCTCATTAAAGAGATATGGGAATTGGTGCTATAAAACTTTATTAAGTGCCAAGGAAGTCAGATGTGTTGAATTATGTCTGATGTTAAAGAGAAAAAGGTGTCATATCTCAGTCCCCAGAGTCCACGGCCATTTCAGACGGCTGTTAGGTTGTCGCTGGATCCTAATGAACTCATGATGCAGCTGCCATATAGTTCCTCTGGCACTAAAATGCCGAGCATATGGGGAATGGGGAATAATCAGTCAGAAGCAGGCCATTAAGACATCTACTAGGTAATAGTCCAGTTAGTTTCTACTTCACTCACTTCACAACAGCCGCTCTTTTCCATTTGGAACTTTTGTTTTCATGATAGCTTTCAGCACTATCCACATTTTCCTGCTCGATAGTTGCAGTTCATTCTTTTCAGACACATTTAATTTCCATACCTTTTTCTTTTCCTTTTATTGCCGTGGGGCATGTACAATAGGTGTCAAGGAGTATTGAGATAATTTGTGATTTCCTGTGAGGAGGCGGATGTGTAACCTTGGCGGCGTAACGCGCCATAATACTATGAGCGGCCCGGGGCAAGGTATCGTTTGGAGGTTAAATATCCAGTGAAAAAGCATGTTAAACAGTTTCCTTAGAGGTGTTATTACATTTGTTAGCCTGGCAGGATTTATTATGCCATTATGAACATGGTAGTCACCAGAGAAATCACATAAATGTGCCCTCTCACATCTGCAAGGCAGATGCATTACCACAACAAAAATGAGCTCAGATGTAGCCTTTATTAAAGTTCCTATTCTTAAGTCATGTTTGCCACTTAACAATTAGTGATCACAAACTTCTTCACTGGAGAAGAATTGTTTGGAAAATTCTCCTTTTACTTTTGTCAGCCACCAGTAGTCACAAGGAATGATACAGTCGTTTGACAAACACAAGTTTGTTTCAATATGTACAGTATATTCAGTTTTAGTCCACTACATTCACTAAAGAATAGAATAGAAACTTATGCAGCATAGATACATGCACGATCTACAGTGGCTTCCGTCTCTATATTGCATGCATATGAGAGGAATATGAAATACATTTCTATGAAACATTCCTCATAGCACTTGCTTTAAAGATTGGATAGACTTTTCATACATTCACACTGTTTATGGAGTAAAGTTTCACCAAGAATCAAAAACATAACAATAAAACATCTTCTATCTGGATTCAACTTGCCCTGCTTGACTTTAAAAAACATCAGTTCTAAGCTCGACTTGTTTATATATACTTTTGCTGCGACTGGAAAATGAGGAGTTGTTATTCAAAGGCTAGGACTTTTGGATTGTGACAGTTTGTCCCTCCTTTGAAATCATAGATGGAATCATTCACACTGAATCCTCAATCTGTTACACTCTCAGAGAGCATGCCGTTGATGCTGAGGCTTTTATCTTTTTTACATTTCATGCACGAGATGATGCAACAGGACTGCCGATGCAAATGCAAAGAAAAATTAATAATGAAAGAGTGTGAATAAGGACACAGGTCTCTTGTGTGGAGTGTGTTTTTCATGAAAACATCAAACACATCCTAAAAAGATGTGTCTCTGCTTTGTAGACTGCAAAGAGGCTATCAAGTTACTAAGAATGTGCGCTCCTGTTTGCATGCATTGTATATATTTTTATTTGGATGTTTTGGATACCTTTTAGACTTTGAAGTGAAAGAAGAGTGTGGGTAAGGAAAGAGATTAGTGCCAGTAGAGATTGTATTTGAATTGCATACATTTGAATGCCATGCTCATATTTAACCACTGTTTTCCAAAAAATCCATTTGTTGAATGAATTCAAAAATTGAATTTGTAATACACAATTTGAAATTGAATGCAATGGCTTAGAATCGTGATTAGTATTGAATTTAACTTTGAACAATTCTAATTCTTTTCCCAAATTTTTCCCAATGCAAATCCAGTTTTCTTAATTCAGTTTCAGCTTCCTGCGACACACATCCAGGCACAAGGGACTTTTGTTCCCTGAGTGTCGACAGGAAGGCAGCCGCCTCCTCAAAGGCTGCCAACAGTGGGCTAACACTCTTCACTTATCCAACCACAAGCCATGTGGCACTGTGCCTCGCTTTTCTGCTCAGCCAATGATCAAGCCTCATTCTCCCCACTTGGTGAAAGAGCTACAAATCATGTCCCAGCTACTAGTACCAGGCTGCATAGAAATCTCAGTACATCGGTTTGCTACCTTACAAACAGCTAGTATTGATGTATTGTGGCCTGGCAGGCCTATAGTTGTTTGCAGCATCATCATATTTGGATATTTAGCATTGAGTGTAGAATACCACTAAGGTATGTTTACATGCATAATCACTACAGTGAGGAATACAACACAGATTTCTTGGAAGGGATTATGAATCGTAAATTATCACTTTTTCCAAACATTTAGCTGCCCAGCAGTTTGCCATTAGCCTCTACCTAGCCAGCAGTTAGCATCTCACTATAGGACACATATTCACGTTTTTAGAAAACAGTCAGTTTTAGCTTGATTTGCAAGGTGATATGATGTTCACTTACATATAACAAATTACATGATTGGCAACTCTTATTGTTCCAGTGAGAACTAAAACACTTTCCTTGATCCTGAAAATCATTAGACAGGAATGTGATGCTGGTAGCATGGAAGATAGAGTGGTGACAAAAGAACAAATCCACTGCTTTTCTGACCTCCTGCTATATCAGATCGTCACAACTCTTTCTCTTTCTCTCTGTGTTTAGTGCAAGTGTGTTGAGGTGGGGGAGCTTGTGCTAAGCTGATGGTGGGAAGCACTGTCTGAAGGCCTGTAGCTCTACTGGTTGTGGACAATAAACTTCTTGGCAGTCATCTTGCTAATAGGCTTAACAGGCACATTGATCATTATCATCATCGTTCTTCGCGGCTACCAGGTGGTCTGCAGTGGAGAGAGACAGGTGTTATATTGCTCGGGCTGTAGCTGAGATGAGAGGGACAGGTCTAACTGGGAGGGGTTATCTTGGAAAACCGAAGGCAGTCTCTCTAATGCCAGGCTCAGACTACATGATATTGGCCCAATTTTGCCACGTTTCTGCCATCGCAGTCAAATATTCTACATAGGTACAACTGAAGTGAGACTCCTAAATATCTCACTATGCCAACAGATCTGTGCAGCGTGTAGTCGTTATACTGTATAACCACCTCAAGTTCTCTTTGGAGGATAGACAGCCCGTATAGCGTCCTCTTCCTCGCATCCAACAGCGGGTCCATACTCGCTTTTTCTTGCCAACAGTGCCAACAGTGCCAACAGCACACACAGCACATCTTGAGAGGTCATGATAGAAAATATTTTGATTGACAGCAGAGACCCCTCCTCCTCCCCGTTCCCTGGCAAACCTGCCGCTTGGTCTTAACAAACAGACTGCGTCGCCACCCGGAGAACTAGTGTGTCCAGCCCTTCAACTGGCACGGCGACATTTCACAAATCTGTGTGCTCTGACATAATCTAACATACATAAAAGACAAATTCTTCAAGTGGAAGTGGCTCGTCTCTCAGCTCTCATACAGCGTCAGAGTGCTAAAAGCAAAGAACTTACTGGCTTCATCCCTGTGGCGTTGCCTGACTGTACCAACCCCCCCTGGCGACTTTCTGACAGAGATCCAGAAGAAACTTGTGGACTTCTTTTGGTCAGGACATCGTTGGCTCAGGACATCGTTGGCTGAGGGCTGCTGTCCTTTGTAGGCCTCTCTAGGAGGGCGGTCAGGGCTTTGATTGACCTGGAGAGCAGAGTGGCAGCTTTCCGGCTCCAGGCAGCAAAGAAGCTGTTCTATAAAATTGTCATCTGCTGGAGAGAACCGGTGTATGCACTGCTGCAGACCGTCAGCTTCATGAAGTAGGTGGAGATGAACACTGCAGGTCTCTCAGGAGTATATACATCTGTCTTGAAGGCCTGGTGCCTGCTGAGGAGAACATGTGTGGAGGGTGTAGGGCCGGGACTGTGGATATGGCAGGAGTTTATCTTCCATAACACAGTATTTCCATTGGAGTCGGTGTATTCCGCCACCCTAAGGCAGTGCCTCATGAGAGGTGGCATCACCAAGCTGCAGCATCTGCTATTTTGTGTCATGGGAGGTTGGAAAACCCCCCCAGGAGCTCGGCCAACAGACTGGACCTGCCGGATGCTGTCAGAGGCTGCTGGGCGATGCCGCAGCGGGGGGGAGTGTCCTGAGTTCCCTGTACTGAGGGTATCAGCAGAAACTGGGGGCTGGCTGGAGGAAGGGGGGCTGCTGTCCTTCGCTACTCCGAGCCTGTGGCAGTTTGGGCGGGCAGGGAGTAAGGCCGTGTACTTAGGCTGTGCTTGGTCTGGAACCTCAGGGTTTGAGAGACAACACTGAATACGAGTGGCAAGTACTGAGTGAGGAGGGAACTACAAGGTGAAGAGCCACTAAGGCGTCAAGATACCTGCAGTAGAGAGTAGTGCACATGTGTTTTTTCAATGTCAGTGGTTTACATGGGTTCTGTACGACTAGGTTAAGAGAAAGTGTCTGTGCAGCAAGCTTTATTCTATTCATGTCCGCAGGAAAAAGATGAGTGGAGTGGGTCCTATAGACTCTGTAGCAATGCTGAAAGGTCTCTGCACGCCTAAGGGTGGACTGCAGTACATGTATTTGCCTTTAAGGAATGATATTTATGAATGTTTGGCAGCTGCAGAATATGTATGGTGGAGTCTGTTTTTATTTCAATGTTGACTGTACCTGTGAGGGCTGCCTGCACTGTGAATATTGTTATTGTTGTGTGCCTGTGTGTAGGTGTGTGAGCTTGTGTGTGTGTGTGTGTGTGTGTGTGTGTGTTGGCATGGGAGTTGGTGAGTTATTAAAGTGATTTTAGTTACTTCCTGTAGTTTTGTTGTGAGATGTTTCATTAAAGAACATCAACAGTCAAAGTATCTGCCACAAACAAACACTTCAGTTCCTCTTACCTCTCTCTCTCTCTCTCTCTCTCTCTCTTTCCCTCAACGTCTTTTCACATTGTCAGACTGTTATCAGAATGATTGTGTAAGTAAATGTGGAGTGACAGTGGCAGGCCGCACTACTTGTGTACTTATGTCAATGAGAATGTGAACAGATGGCGAACCCCATGGAAGACAACAGCAAATACCTTGTGCTTGTTATTTTTAATATGTGAGAGAGCTGTTATGAATGCTGAACTAGATTACCTAGACCTATATGTTGCACCTATATCAATAATATATTATATTGCTCATCCTGAGACGGCCATACAGGCTGTTCTCTCTCACACGTCCTGCGTGCCAGATTGTCGCTATTCCGAGAGTCAATTTCTAGGAAGTTAGTGCTACCCATCCTGTGATGTTCTTCACTGGCCCAGAAAATTAATTCATCCGGTACCGTTATTATAGGTTCATTTGGTAACAGATATAAACTTAATGTGGAGGCACTTGAAGATTATTATTTTCCGCCTTCATGGTGGAATAACAAAAACAGCAGCATAATTGGAATGCAGTCATAAGTCTATTTTCCTGATTCAGAGCACTGGGCTAGTATTTCACCAGCATGCACATTTATTTTTGCTGACAAATTCAATACTGGTTTGTCCCCTCGCTGTTAACTGCTTTGCCACAGTGTGATGCTGTATAACGATGCTTGTACTTAACCTTGGATGTTTATGAGGTTGTTTTCCCTCTTGAGTGATGGTATTATACCTATTCATATTCATGAAGAGTGAAATGTTTTGCTATCATGTGAACAGACGTTACATTATCACATTTTTGTACATTTGCAAACTAAACTTAAGATTGCTTTATTTTCAGAAATGTTAATGAAATGGCAAGGGAATGCCAACACTGCAGATCTGATTCTCACTGAGACCAGAATGAGTGTTGTATGATGCTCCTCCTAAAGCAGCCACATATAGGAGTGTTCTCCCTCTGCAGTGCCACCCTGCTGTGCTTTTTTTTAACTTGGTTACCTTACTGATGACGTCAGTGCTGTTTGTGTCACCTTCAGTCCTTTTCTTTGTTTTCTCCTTCTGTTCCGCTCTTCCCTCTCTTTGTTGTAGTCTGGCTGAAGTAATTGCTTATATCCCTCATCTTTGCTGTTCATAATATTAAACCCTCTTCCCCTCCTCTCTCCTTGCCACCCTCTCTCCTACACTCTTGTGCTTGTTTCTCTCCATTCTCCTTCTTTTTCACAATCTCTTTTTTTATCCTTCATCTTCTCTCCCTTCTTTTGTTCATCACCCTGTTCCTCTAACAGTCTCCTCCTCTCTCCTCTGTCCTATAGGAGCTGCTCTTCAGTGTGTGCGCCCTCAATGTCATCTCCACCATCGTGTGTGCTCTAGCCACTGCCATGTGCTGTATGCAGATGGTCTCAACCGATGTGCTGCAGATGGTGAGTGTGACGGAAGGACTGAGAACAACAATGGCCGACTTTGTTTTTCTTGCAGTGACCACCCTGCGGTGGAAACAGCTAAGAAGCATTTTCTAGTCTTTATTTACAGAGAGAAGATCATGACCATCAGGAAAGGTAAACACATGTGGCTCGGTAATGATGTCTCACTCATTCTCCAAGATAATGCGGAGTTATGTTTGAGTTTTTTGTTGCATCCTTGTAAATATAAGTTAACGTCAACACAAACAGTGAAGGATAGTAGCCGCAGAACCTCTCTCTGTGTCCTCCTGCATTTCAAAAAATATGTTGGATTTGTGGCAAACAGCACAAGGTCTCACTGGATTTTTCCTGCGAAAAGGAACACTGTCCTCAAAATGACCCTCTATTTATTTTATGTGAAACAATGAATCTGTGTCCAAAAGCTAAATGTTTCCAGCCATGAGGGAAATTAACATGGCCACGCACCCTTTGTTCTTCACATCAACAATGGTCTCCCAGTATAATAATTTATGCTTCTGAATAGATAACAACTGGAACGGTACAGTAACACTGCCAACTTGTCACCAAACATGAAATAAAGTTGCAGTAGATAAAGTTTGTAATATTGGATACAAGTAGCTCTTACATGTTTTATGAGCTGTGCTGTAAATTTTGTGGACCCCAAAGCGAGGAAAGGAAAGGAATAGGGAATTGCAATAGCCTGTATACTAGAACTGGAGGTCTTCTCCCGGGGCATGCTTGTGGAAATTTGATAGGAACTGATTGAAATTTGGAGCCGGAACAGCAGTCAGAGGTAGATATCATCAGGTTAAGGACTGAGAACTCGGTTTAGACCGAGCAAAACTTGGGCAGGTAGAGGCAGGACTTGGCAATAAGACAGTGGTTTCAGGACTAAGGTTATTGTTACATCAGATTAATGTCTGATCCTTCAGAGAGGGGGATTAGCTTCATTTTAGACAACAGAGTGGAAAGGCAGGAAGTCACTGATGATCACAGCTATACAGTAACTGCTCATACACAAAGAGCCACATGGCTCAGACAGACATTGCATTAGTTTCAGCACTTGGTTCAGTTGCCACAGCATTCTCTAGGCAATAAAGAGTCA
The DNA here is from genome assembly GCF_046629955.1 of Centroberyx affinis. Taxonomy (NCBI): domain Eukaryota; kingdom Metazoa; phylum Chordata; class Actinopteri; order Beryciformes; family Berycidae; genus Centroberyx; species Centroberyx affinis. Next base: position 467,888 of record NW_027279830.1, on the reverse strand, counting down.
TGGATGTAAAGCGGACATGCCCAAATGACTGCTGCAAATTTATCTTCAATCACTCGTTAATCTTTGAGTCAACAGGAAATGTAATTTTAAAGCATCCTGCACAATTATGATCTGATCATAATTATGGAAAACACAATCAATGATCTTATCTAATCCCTATGTTCAGTCAGTTAGTTATGTTCTGTTATTTCTTAAACAGGGATAACTTGATAGATGCATGAATACTTTATTGATCCCTGGGGACAATTAGGGTGTCGGGAGCATACATTATAAGACACATCTTAACAACAATAAAGAGATAACAAAACTGCATCAATGAAGATTAATATTTGAACATTTAATCAATATTATTACAAGAAATATTAAGTAAGATTCATGTTTTAAAAAATATAAAGGAGCCATACAGAAAATTTAAAGAAGAAAATAAATTAGAATCTAGAAGCAGTCAAAAATTGTAACTGAAAGAGTATGCACATATTGACATAAAGACTCAATACACAGCAGTCTTCCCAGGCTTTCAGATGATCAAAGTTGTGGACAGACAGCGCTCAGCGCCTCCTCACAGGCTAAACCGGCAGAGAGGACCGGAGAGATATGGGTCGATTTTGTGTACAATCCAAAACAGTTCTCAGCAGCCTCCCACTCGGCTAAGACTAATGCTGTTGCTGTTGCGGGAGGAGGCAGATGAAGACCTGAAGCGCTCCTCGGTGGAATGAGACACTAACTGAAGTTGCATTGACAGCAGGTCAGGGAGAGGGTGGAGGTCGTTGTGTACAGTAGCAGATACATTTTGCTAGCATCCTTTTCACCCAAACTAGTGACTTTTAGATATTTTAGATTTATCATACTACTTATAAATCTTTAATCTTGGATTTTTTGAACCACAGAGATGGTGATGCTATAGGAATGCATCTGGATCAATTAATGACTCTCTGTTTGAGGCTTTTGACTGAGCAATGAACTGAGGTCAGTTTTCACCTCATTTTATCACAGCCAGCACAAATTTCTTTATATGTCTTTATGTCTTTGTAAATGTCGTACAGACACTTAGTGATTGTATAAAAGTGGGGAATTACTTTATTTGAAAAAAACAACACATGCACACCAGCAGGAAGACATGTTTAAATCAGTAACTGAGCACGGCGGTGTCTAAGTATTGATTCACAGTGAGGTAAAGGACAAAGGAACCGTGTCTTATCTCCAACAGTCTCGTAGAGTTTCCAGGAGTGGCCTCATCTCCCATTTACCACAGGAGGCATTAACCTTTTATTAAGCCCAGCAAATTTAGCCAAGTCAATAACAGCAGTGGTAGCCTAGAGATTAGAGAAGCAGGCTGGTGGTGATAGGAAGGTTGCACCGCTTGGGAAAATTTGGGTGAGGAAAGTGAATGAGAAACAATCTAGCCTCACTCAAAAACTACTGTTGAGGTGCCCATTAGCAAGGCACTCCCAGAACAAGACTGGATAACCCTTTAAATTACAGGCCATAAATTACACGTATAAATGACTGGTAATTACAAGTAATATACAAGTAAAATAGTTAAATTAGTTCTGGGGTTTCTGTTGTTTCTGTTGTTATTTGAGTAGAGTTACTATGGAGTACGTACTGTATGTATACTTGTGAATATTGTACATCAGTACAGTCAGTAGTTATATATATTTTCTAAAATATATAATGTATTATTGTATGTATTCTATATTATAAGCAAATGAAAACCTAATGAAAAAAGATGGATTGTTTCTGTAGTGTCGTCACTTTATGTAATAAATGGAAGAGAAATCAATGGAGACAGTGTGCTTCTAACTTTTTCAACTAGTTTTTGCGGGGAAAAAAAGTGTGTGATAGTGCCACTTATCTAATACAATAACTGGTAAAAGCAGGAACAGTAAAGCAGGACAATGCTAAAAGAAAGAGTATATGAGCTTAGTCAACTGTTCCTGGATAAATAATGGTTAAAATAATGACTAAATAACTGAGAGCTAAGTACCATGTGTAATAATGGCTTGATAATGTTTTTTTTTTTTGTTTCAGTTCATGCCTCACAGAGCGCGAGCGCTGAATGCTGACTGTATGACCCCCCATGGTACCATCCTGCACCAGACGCTGGACTTTGATGAGTTCATCCCTCCCATTCCACCACCGCCCTACTACCCTCCAGAATACACCTGTACCCCCTCAATGGATGGACAGAGGTGAGTGGGAAAAACACACGCACAACATCTTTTGTCGCTGCTAAGAAAAAGCCTTTGATATTGTAGACTTGCTGTTCCCAAACTGGAGTACAGATATATCTCATGGGTTATGTGGAAAGCATTGAATACACAATTTGAGCTTAGAAATTGTGTTTTACAACACCCTGAAACCACACATCAAATGTGTGTACTGGTTAGACAAATCCACCTTTAAAATATGTCTAAATATCATCTAATGTTAGAATAGATTGAGAATTATTTGTTACTCTCTCATTGATGGTCTAAAATGAGCAACTTAGATTGTTGCTGCTTATTCCATGAACTGAGGAATTTATTGAAGAATCCAAAGGAGCATTATTGAGCAAGGTTATTTAAAATCCTTCAACATTGAAACTATGATTCTGCTAGTTGGTGCAAGTGATGAGTTGACGCTCAGTGCCCCTTCCTTGAACCGCATGCATCTGTGCGAGTGAAAGGGACAACTGAGGAGCAATAATCAGAATTATGTACCCACATTTCCTAAATATGATGTAGATATTTGGGTTAATTTTTCTGTAGTCTATAACTCTTGCTTGCTTACTTTCTGCCAGCCCCTCCCATGTTCTTTCACTCAAACACATAAAGTAAGTCAGATAGGCCTATAAGATCTGTGTCATAAAACTGGACTTCATTTCAGAAAATCTTATTAACAAACTGTAATCAACCAGTATTGTTGAATCATATTTCCCAAACTATTTCAAATGGCTCCCAGTATTTTTTATCATCCTTTTCTCCTTCCTTCATGGCCCTGCAGCAGATAAATCATGTGACTATAAAACCTTTTGGTTCTGGTAAAACTGGTAAAATGCATAAACCAAGCAAATCAAAATGTTTGAAAAGGGTATTATCCTTGAAACGTTTATGAACCACTGGCAATATTTTGACTATGGGTTTCCAACTCAGTGAATTGAGTGACCTAAACTGAGTCTTGCTTTGACGGCCACACCCATGACCCAAGTTTAATTAATAAAATTCTAATTAACCATCTTGAATTGTTATTTTGGTGGTATACTTAAGATGGTAGGCATAAAATGTATACTCATGTTGTCATGGAAATAGATGTGGCTTATTTCCATGACATTATAAAAATTCAACCATCAACCACCATATTTGGCACACTGAAGGAGTTTACCATGATGCACTGGGAATAGGTCCTTTCTATTCTAATCCTCTGGCTTTCTCGGAGCTTCCCAGCTCTTCATTCCTGGCCTAACCTTGGCCATCCACAAAGCTCTTTAGTCATGGGGTAATACCCTGGAATTTGACACAAGACAAATTGAGAAGGGACATGCTGACTGAAGAAGCAAACACATCTGAAGCTGTTGGTGAGGACTCGAATGCTTGAGTGACTAACTGCAGAATCTCCTTTGTCACCTGTCACTCCGTGTTTAATCCACCCACCATGGGCATTTTCTACATTCCCTTATCCAGTGTTTTTATTAAACATCAGTCCTACGGAGACTTTGTAGCCGATGAAGCAGCTGCAAAACATTACTGAAAATGTTAACTGAAGGCAGTGCATTAATATATTTCCCTGTCATCTTGGAGCATGAGATAATCCAGGGCTGAAGGAATCAAATCAAGTGTATTTTGCAACACATTTTAGACAGAAAAACAGGAGAGATGAGGAATGGGACAGGAGCTGCAGTGATTGCAGTGCCAGGGGAGGGATGGAGCGTAAAACCAAACAGACTAGGAGCAGGACAAACGCAGGGATGGAGCACAGGACCAATAGGCTGGGCACTGGAAGACAGTTTGGAGGCACAAGCCCCCCAGGAGGACATGCAGCGATGAAAAGAACGAGGCCATTTAGTTAGTGGAGGGAATAAAATGAAGAGGTCACAGATGAGGATATGAACCATGGTAAGGATAGAGGTTAATGTCTAAAAATCTGGCTGCATAGCAAGTTACTTAAGTTGATTTTTGACAGAGAACAATTGATTGGCTAATCCGGTCTTTCAGACTTCACTGAGAGATTCATATTTGAACCTTTGCCTGTGTGAAAACACATCACTTAGATGCATTACTTCTTGTCATTGGTATGGCTACTTGTCACTGGTGGGGGCTTTATCAGATTCAATACAGCTTGACAATTTTTATGTGGTAGAGTGCAGTCAACCACTAGGCATTTCCTATGAGATAGCAAATGGGCTGCTGCCGAAAGCAGAATTGCCATCCAAGGGAAAAATCAAAATCCATCACATTAAGCAGTAATGGCAAGTGTCTGATTGGGCAGAATAATCTGACTGTGATCAACACATGCAGTATTATCATCCATGGCCAGCTCAGAGTATTTTGCTCTGTTAAGCAGCTGTGACATCCATGATTCTCCGTTGTTGTTAAAGATCTGTTGAGCCCTCCTTCCGTGAAGAGCATCTCGTCCATTTTCTCAGCCTTGCGACAGAGAGTGCTGCTGATGAAGCCATTTGGCAGGAAGCCACATCTGTTTGTCAATTATGCCATAAATATAAACAAGCCTGAAGAAGCATTTATAGAGTGTCCCTGCCCAGGGCCAGGGATGTGTCATGACATCATCATGCCCGGGATGATTGGTGGAAGCTCGCAGGTTATGTTTCATGCTCTGCCACTTTAGAGGCGAATGGGGTTGTAATTAAAAGATACGACCGTTCGCATGACTGCTTATTCTTAATTGGCACCGTATGAAACGGCAGTAGCGCACATAGCATAATACAGTGTGTGTCTGAGACTGGATTGGAGCATTGGGAATATTATGGGACAAAAGGATATTTCTGGTCCTTAGTGTCTCTGAATATAGAATTATATAGAATTGAATATGCTGTGCCAGTCCCTAAAACACAGGACTCTGCACCGTTTGCTTTGTGCTCTCTCTGCTTTCTGTGTCCCAATTGTTCTAGATATGACTTGTATTGTTTTTCTTATTTGGGTGAACCTCTGTTGTTTTGTCTCTGACAGAGGTCTGCACCTGGACTTCCCCCATTCTCCATTCAGTGCCATCTATGGGGTGCCTATTAACAGCCCAGGGACTCTGTACCCAACTGACCTGCCCCCTCCATATGAGTCTGTGGTGGGACAGACCCCTGCCAGCCAGGTGAGTAACACCAGCCTGCTCTGTCTTCAAAACAGCACTGTACAGGCAACTGAGCACAGGACGCGACATTAATTCAATATGGAGGTCAGATACCTTCATCGACCTTGAAACATACATTTTACATACATTTAATGTGACTTCATAGCTTCCTAACAGCTTGCCATCACAGTGCTTCCTGTTCAAATCTCTTAATCATTAGTCTCCTGCTGTAAATTGCAGCATTTTCATGTTTGTTTTCAGCAAGTTTTATGTTTTGAGAAGTTAATCAGTCAATCATTCAAACAATTCCAACAGCTTTCATCTAATCTGAGAGTCATCTGTTCAAGGAGGTCTCCTTTGACTGTCATGTTGAATTGATCAGAGTTTTTCTCCGGCTGAAGAGAGGCTCAGATTATCACTCAATCTCATTGTTCACAGCTAGAAATAACTGGATGACTGGCTGAGGGAAAGTCTTGATCTTCAAGTGTATTTTTAATCATGTAACACCTATTAATCATGAACACCTTTGGACTCTTTCCCCCATATTTCCATAAAACATGATAACATGATTCATAGTTCCCATTACATACACTTTAAACAGCATCCTCCTGCAAGGAGCTATGATAGAGGTCAAATCAATAGAGGGTTTTCTCACCTGCGATGGATTTGAAGTGTCGATGGTTCTGCTGGTGGATGGCTGATGGAGGCAGGCAGTGCAGATGGAGAGATTGATTGATTGACTGAAGGAACAGCCAGAGGGTAGATGCATCTTTGAAAGTTCAGTTGATTATTTCAGGCCATAGGCATCGCATGACATTACATTTGAAAACGACAGTAATATGTATTCGGTCATACACTGTGAAAGGCATGGTATTAAATCTAATTAAAGCTTCTCATTCACCTCGAGATGATCCAGCAGTGTACCTGCCCCTTAAACTGAGGAATTGTTATTTGTTTGGGTGCTGTGGTCTTACAGAGCCCTCTACAGACCTAACTGTGGTATTGAGGGTGAGGTGCCAGACGTGAATTGTTAGCGCAAGAGTAGTGACAGAGGATATAGTGGAACTCCAGCATCTATAATTCAGATGATAGATTGGTTTACTATCATGCCCAAGAGAGAGAGGTTTGTACACTCTGTATACCTGCATTTGCCCTCAACTACACCACTAATGCCAGATGTGTGCCATAACAGCATAATCAGCAAACAAGTGGTGTGAGACCTAAACAAACTCCTCTCCATCCTGTTCCTCCGTTTCTCACAGTCACTTCTTTTTACTCACTCTAAGCTATTGGTGTGTCCTGTAAAATGTTTCTTTTTCACAGGTAACTACCAGCATAGAACAGCAGGCCACCGAGTCCAGTCTGTGTGAGAGGAACACCACTGCAGGACTCAGCACTCAGGGTAAAGTCCACTTCCTTTGTGCCCAACGAACGTTGCAGAGGTTTGTTCCCTTTGTCTACTGCTCTTGCTGATGTTACTTCAATCTCTGTTCGCAGCCTCAGTGGACAGTGCATCCCTGATCGTGTCAGAGGTGGCCGACCTGCAGGACCACAGCTGCTCCTCGGAGGACTTGTGCTCCCTGGAGGTCCAGGGCTCGGACTCCTCTCCCTACGGCACGCTCCACACTGCCCCCACTGATGGTAGCTGCACCAGCCTGGAGCTTTGTACGCGTGGCTCCTCACGTTGCCATCGTGGCCTACGTAGCTCTGCTGCTCGCCCCAGTGACACGGGGTACAGCGAGTCCTCCCACACCCACGAGTCTCTCGCACGCTCCCCGGACTGGTCCTCGGAAAACGTCAGCAATCTGGACCATGAGGATTCCACAGACATCACGCACGCATGCGAGGAGCTCAGGGCTGCCATGCACATGTGTGAGGAGCTTGCATCAGCCAAACATGTGCCGGAGGAGCCGCCTAAAGCATCAACACACTCCCTCATTAAAGCGAGAGCGGTGAGCCGGAAGCTCACACTCCCTGTCACTATCCCCCCACCACCTCAACCCTGCTCCCCCACCTCTGTCGCCTCCTCTGGGGGAACTTCAGCCCTCAGCCCTTTGGCCCCTTCCCCTTCCCCATCCCCTCCTGCCAGGCCACGTGGCCCCAGGCTGTGTTTCAGTGTTTGGTCACCCTCCTCCACCTCACAACCCCCCTCTACCTCAGCCAGAAGTGGCTACTCACCCTCAGAGAGACCTCGGGGGCTCCGTGCAGCCAGGAGATACCGCAAGCTGGCACGCATCGTCCGCTCCACCAGTGACCCGATCTCCTGTTCCTCCACATCAGGAAGTAAGTGTTGCAAGAATATTGTTCTGAAAAGGTGTTTGTACTACAGCTTACATACCCCATCTAAATGTTACCAATGTGATCAACCTTTCATTGTCCATATAACAAAATAGTAGGTTCAAGGTTTCTAGCTAGTAAGAGGCAGTGTCATCATTTGCTGTCTGTAAGTTGGCTCTCTTGGCCCACATGAAGGTTCTTGTCTCCCTCTGCAGGTGAAAGTTGTGGCTGCGCCTCTGCAAGTAACCCTCCTGCTGAAGACTCAGCTCATACGTCACCAGAGCAAGGTAGTGTTGAACAAATTGTGTATTCATGTGCTGGTAGGAAGGTCTGAAGTCAGCTGCTGAACAGCATTGCATTCACATGCTATTTTGTCTGAAAATCAAACCCAAAAGACAAACTATAAGCAAACATGGACATTCTGCAGCTTAACAAGCCAATTTAATGAACTTCATTTAAACAAATGTTAGGTTATGATGATGATGGTTAGTCTGGCAAACATGTAATAAAGGAGCATGTGTATATAAGTGTTTTCTTACTGTTGGCTGACAACTGGATTTTTTCACCATGTTGAGAAGGTTAGAGGTTAATATTGCATCATAACTCAGAAACTTGGCTAGCAAAAATTTCTCAGACTTTCGGACTTAATCATCCAACTTTGAATGGTGTTCATGTGAAATGGGAATTCATTTTTCCGACATATCCAATAGCACATGAATGCAGGGAAAGATTCCACAGCCATAGGTTATTGTGCAGTTTTAAATTGAGTTAGGACGTAGCTGATCTTGAGAGTGAGACCATGCTTAACTTGACTGGTTATTTTACTTTACTCAAAACACTTCAGCTATGGGACTGTTGTGTGATAATGTGTTTTGATCTAACAGACTGTTCTTTGTTTGTTCCTGGTGTGTCCAGACCCAACAGACATTTCAGCAGAAGCAGGCGGAGCTAAACCCAGTCACGTAGGTGTCAGGAAACAGCAAAAGGAGGGCAGGAAAGTGGATATACACCTCAAATCCCGAGCCCTGCACACACACTCCTCCCATGAGCGCCCACACTCCCTGGCTGACCTTAAGACATACAAAGACACCAAAATATTGGTGGCTAAGTTCCTGGAGCATTCAAGCTGCAGTCTACCTCCTGAAGTCCAGCAGGTTGTCAACAGCATTAAGTGTGTCATCAAGTCAGATGAGAAACACATGGAGGAGGCCATTTTCAGTGCCAATGTTATAGATCAGGTAATGCAGTTGGTAATGTTGGTAATGGAGACGTGTTTAATAGCCAATTTTGGGGAAAGTGGAATTATAGCTTATTGCAGACGATCAATGTGTATTCTGGTTTTCACAGAAATATATTCATATAAATTGGAACTAATGATGCTGATAGGAATATGGTTAAAGATCTACAAAGTAATTTTCTGTAACACTTTTTGTCAAAGCAAAACAAATGAAAATCTGGCTTGACCTCTCCTGTGATAAACCTATTCTGCTATTGGGCACTTGTGAAGCAGTTAGGGGGTACAAATGAAATGCGCTTATGTAGATCTTTGGATTTTCCCTAATCATTAGCATAACATTCATATCATAGCTAGTTCCAGTCATGAAAAACAAATTATGGGTGCAGCCTTATACTGATTTTTCATGTGAGAGAACAGCATCAAAACTACAGTAGCTGTGGATTATTATGGTGATTACTATAATCCTCCATGTGTAACAAGTGACTGCCAGTGAAATTTAGAATTACATCATTTTACAAAGGCCAATACTTCCATACAGTACTGTGCAAAGGTCTTAGGCACCTTAGATTTTTTATATAAATTTTGTCTTAGATTGTCCTAGATGTTTATTTGTTTTCTGGATTAGTGTGTCAGTAGACCGCTCTTTATAGTAATTTTTTTTTATATTTAGAAACATTTCATTTCATTATTTTTGAAAGCATTTTCACTTCACAGAATTTTTGTGCCTCAGACTTTTGCACAGTATATGGTAAAATACAACTGATTTCCATATTGATTCTTCCATGTTAGTGGTGCTTGTTGGTGAATTGTACTGATTTCTCTCTCTCTCTCTCTCTCTCTCTCTCTCTTTCTCTCTCTCTCTCACACACAATGTAATTCAGTTCAGTTCACTCACATTCAATTCACAATGGTAAACAATCCTGTAAACAATCCTGCCAAAGCATCTAAATACTGTTTTTTTTCTCTGCCTCTCTTTCTTTCTTTTCCTGCACAGGTGATGACCCAGTCACAGCGCATCATCGGCAGTCCCAGGAAGCGCGGGCACGAGGATCTTCACCTCCAGAGCTGCGGTGCTTTGAGTTCTTCCCCTGCGTCCCTGCGCCGTCCCAAACACCCCCCACAAACAACCAGCACCTCTACCAACCCACTGGACTCCCCCTCCTCTGAACACAGCCTTGTGTGTAGAGAGACCATTCTCTGACCACTCTCCCAACAAGGACTCCAGTCAAACCTCTGAGGGCATTCCAGGGTGCCGCTGTTGCAGCCACGCTGTGCCGAGCTGCGCTGCGCCGCGAGGGGCAGCAGATTTCTGTACAGCGATTAATAGATATTCAGGCATCGTGAGATCGTTTATCTGCACAACGTGACTGCAGTAAAGGCAATCTGAAATGGCCTCATATCTCATAGTGCCCTGTGAGACCGTGCCAAGACATCAGCAGAAATGGTAGCAAACTCAGACTGAGCCTGCCAGTGTCTGTAGTGGCTTCTTTCTCATCAGAAAAACAACAGAATGTTCTCCCTCAGGGGATCTTTTCTACTTACTTTCATCTCTTTAAAAAGAAAAAACAAAAAAAACACAGCTGGTAATGAAGTTAGGACCTGGTGACTGGAAGACAAAGGAGACTGTGTTGTCAGTGTTCGACTTGTCCTCATCATAAACGGGAAGAAAAATGTTTGTATTAAACTGTGAACTGGACTGACTGAGTGACTGGGTGCTACTAGCCATCTTTTGCAGACTTTGTGGAATTGTTACTGATAGGGTGGTGAATATTTTGTGGTGCCGCTGGTTCAAGAACTTCACAGACGTGGATTATTTAACTTACCTCAGTGTGTTACAATTCTTATCAGTGTTACAATAAAGTATGAGTTTGTATCTTGTGGTTTGTTTTCTTTTCTTCAATGAACAGTCTGCAACATTTACGTCAATCTGCATGCAGTGGTGTTGTGAATATCTAGTCAACTCATCACTACGATAATGAAGGAGAAACATATAACCTGACAGAAAGACAAAACCTACTGCATTCAGCTCTGTTGTTGCTGTTATCACAGAACACGGACTGGGCAGTTAACACATTAAGGAATGTGTTAACTCTGTTCTTTGCCTCCAGAGATTAAGTGTGAATAAATATAGAGTAGATAGTATTAGTGGATCTCACACTCTAATTATAATAATAATCATAATCATCATCTTTATTATACAACAGTAAGGTGCTACACAAACAACAAATGATTTAAAAAATACATCAAGACAGAAAAAAAGTTAAATAAAACAATAGGTAAAAACAAATTTAAAGACCAGTGATTTTAAGCAGTTATTTTAAAGATGACAATGATTTTGCCAGTCTAAACTCCTCTGGTAGGAGTTCCCAAGCTTCAAAGCTGAGCAGGATCTGAGATGTACTATAGCTAGACTTGGCTGATCAGTAAAATCTTAAAATCAAATACAAACTCAACAGGCAACCATTGCATTTAAAGTTTATGTTTGTTGGCATTTCTGCTTTATTAGACATTTGCAGAAGAGAGAAACAGGAAATAGAGAGGAGATGACATGCAGCAAAGGGCACAGACCGGACTCGAACCTATGCCGCTGCAATTAGGACTTGAAAATGAAAATTCCCTGTAATATTCATGTAATAATTCTGTAAGACTTATTGGCTGTGTTACTTAGTAGTGACATGCACAGGTGCTGAAAGAGCAAGGGCAAAATTGTGGACTGGTGGAATGGAAACTGATCCTCTTGGGTCAGTTGACTTAAGTGCCTATATCATATAACATCTGCAACATCTTGGGTTCGAAATTGGCCTGGAACCCATGTTGCTTCTCACATCTCCCTCTCTTCCACCTTTTGTCTGTTCTTGCTGTGCACCCTCTGATACAACAAAAATGCCACAAAAATAATCTTTACAAGGACACTTCCCCGGACATGCTAGAGGGGCATGCAAAGGAATTAAAAAAAATCTCCTTTTAAAAATGTATTTCTGAGTTTTGCATAGTGGCACGCACATACCCTTTCAAGAGAGAAAATGCAATATATTTGCATCTCTAACCTCTCACAGAGATAAATGTAATCCAATCTAAAAATTACAGGTATGAAATGAAATGTAAAATAGGAAATCAAACACCTTCGAAATATCAAACAGAACCAACCAAAGTAGTTTCTTTGTTTAGCAAGATAGTTTCCATTTTCATTTTCCAGCAACTAAAAATTTTTTTCCCATTCAAGTTCATCAAAGTATTCAACCAGAATTCGTATTTATGAATGTCACTTGATTTATTAAAAGTTGCTTACGTTATTCAGTACTTCCACTTTCATTTATTTATTTTGTTTTTAATCTAAAAAAAAAAAGCAACAGCTATTTTATCTTCACACACTGGATAAGAGGAGGCAAGTGTCTTATGATTTTATGGAGAGGATGAAAACATTCATGTACATGCTCTCTGCTGACCAATGTAAGCTCTTAGTAAGGTGTGGTATAGAATGGTCTGGTATGTTATGGTAATGGCATGGTATTCAACATCAGGGTTGAATAGTCTACATATAGTGGAAATACTGTGCTATAGGCCCCTTTTAGCTCCTCAGCTGATCAGTGTTCACAATGCCCCTTAACCCCTATCTCAGTTTTTCAATCTGAAAAGCATTTGCCCCCGTGTACGCTTACAGAGCAGGCATGGGCATGGAGGGCTGAGAGTAGGTTGGTCATTCCAACCAAAGACTACACCAACTGATTACACTGCACACTCTAGCAATCACCTATACACCCTAGCAACCGCCTAGTAACACCTTAGCAACCACCTATTAATACCATAGCAACCACCTTGTACACCCTAGGTACCACACTAACACCCTGGCAACCAGCTGCTGTAGTGTTTGGTTGGAATGAAAATCTGCAGACTCTCTCCCTCCACTCTCCATGGCACCTTGCCCATCCCTGATTTAGAGTGACCTTATCTTACTTTGTGGTATTTTATCTCCTATGGTATCACTATTGTATTAGGGACGCATAGTTTTGCGCTGATATTTGTGTTGTAGGCTTACACTGCTATAGTGTAAGCCTACTACACAATTGTAAGGGGATTTTTTGTAAGGGGAACACAAATTAGAATCAAATGACTGTGTTCATGAATATATTTTACGGCGAGGAAAATTATCTTATGTGTCATCTGCAGTAGGCCTAAAGATAAGATAATGCAAAAACAAGCCAATAGGCTGCAGCCAGCTGTAGGCTAATGTGTTCATAGTAAAATAACAGTAGGCTAGATAACAAAGCCACAAAAAATGGGCATGCTCGATTTAATTCACTTCATCATTTGATGAGCACATCACGATCCCGTGCCCTCTCTGTGTCTCTCTCTCCCTCTGTTATTTGTGTATGCAGCTATGTACAGTTTGCAGTCTGATTTTGTCTCTGTTCTTTTTTTTTGTTATAGGGCCTAATTGGATGTCTTTGAAAGTGGTAAGCAATGCATAATAATAATAATAATAATAATAATAAATTATTATTATTATTATTATTATAAATGGATCATAATGGAGTATTATAACCTACTGATATTGTAGTAGAAAAAAAATACCATGAAGCACAATACTACACTTCTCTATGGATTACCACAGACCCACTGTATGTGATATAATGTCTCTAAATGGGAATATTAAAGCCTAATGATTTTTCGTTTGGGTATATACACTGAGTTATTTCGTAGGCAACTTGTGCACGGCTGTGTCTTCACGTCAGGTGTTCAGTAGCTTACAGTCAATCCGAAAGCCATCAAAAGAATTTTAGACTAAATATCACAATTAGGCTACTACTCATTCCCCTTAGCTATTTCAATTTCCACACTCCACTGATAATGGTTCTTGGTTACCCACCCACCAGTATCTTACACTGTGCAGAGACCTCGCGATATTTGAGTCGCCATCTTGCAATATTGATTTTTAGTGTTGATCTTTACGCCTCATTGAACATTTTGGATACATAAAGGTCCATCACCTGTCACCGTCGTCAACCCACCGGCATGCAAACGGGCACAGTTTTATAGGTTACATGTTTTACAGCAGATCCACATCCACGTCAACCCTACACGAGCCCCGCCGAGCTTGGGTGTTCCCATTCCCATTGAAGGAAAACAAAACCACATGCAGCCAACCACTGCCACCAAGGAGCTTTTGACTGCCACGCTTGCTTTGTGCTGCAAGACGCTCGATTGGACTTTTATTTTGAAGGATATCTGCTTTTTATCAGCAAAGATCGGAAATAATGTGGACTGTTGCGGTTAGCTTCACAGCACAGACATCAGGCTGGGCTACGAATCAAGGAGGAGAGTGGAATAACGGGAAAATCGTGTCTTTATAATTGGTGTTTGACAGGGCTGGGATTGGTTTCATTTCAACAGAATGAAATCCGCCCTCCGCAAGAAGAGATCAGCCTTTTCTGTGTTAAAGGAAATGTGTCTCCTCTCATCTACCTAGCTAACAAGTACAGTAGTGTGTTAGTAACGTTAGCTTTCCAATGTACTAGCTAACGTTAGCTCGGATATCATCAACGTTGCTTTGACGGTGATTCTGTAATTAATCCAACGTCAGTGTAGACCGACAGGGTTTGCTAGAGAACCCGGAAATATATATTTTTTTTGCATTTGCACTTCTGACTGCCAAGGCTGCCTTCGGCTGTCCACGTCCAGTGTGTTTAACGTTGCCAGATGAGCTAGGCCACGTCCCTGCGGGTGTATTTCATCTATTGACATTGGATGAATGCAGAGAGGATGACCAGTGTGCGGATGGAGGAAGGAGCGTAAAGAACAGAAGAAACAGAGAAGAATGTGAGAAATATTGAACATTCGTGACTGTCTGTCTAGGTGTTTTTACATTACCGAGCGCTTGCCGCATATAAACGGCATGTCACGTAGACGGATGTGTTTTGTACTGGGAGAATACTCGTACCGAGCTCAGTAGGTTGCGGTTACAACCTTAACTACTTTCTGAAATGGTTGGTTTTGGTGCAAACCGGCGGGGAGGCCGCCTCCCGTCCTTCATTCTCATTGCCTTGATGGTGATCATCGCCATACTGTCTTTCAACTACTGGACAGTGTCCAACAAGCACGGCCGCTTGCTGGATGAGCTGGCGGAGGTTCAGACGCAGGTGAAGCGCACGGACGCGGCGCGGAGCCGGTTGGAGAAGCGGAACTCGGAGCTGATGGTGCAGGTGGACACGCACAGGAAACAGATCGACCAGAAGGATGGAGACTACAGCGTCCTGGAGGGCAAGCTGCAGGCCCGCGAAGCACTCATCAAAAAGTGCACTGATGATAAGGTATGTTAGAGCAGTGGGCCCCAGGCTGGGGTCCATGAGAGGCCCCGAGCAAAATGTGAAAGAGTTTAATTTCACTGTTCATTCACTAGAAGTTAGCACTAGGGGGGATTTATAAGAATGACTGCTCTGATCAGAGGCTGCCCTGCCTACAATATTGACAGAAAATGAAAGTTTTCTCAGATGGGGGTCCTGGTTACAAAACCTTTGCCAAAAGGTCTGTGGTGTAAAGCATTTCTATCTGGCGGGGAAGATGTTTGGGAGCCTATGTTAATGGGAGATGTGGTTTGAACTATTTTGCAGTCATCAAATGTGACTGTATCCAGTTAATATTCATCCACTTAATCCGTCACTGTCATCCAGTTGCACCCTTGCTCCCACCCATGACTCCCTTGACTAGAATTCATCCCTTTATCCCACATTGGCCACTATCACCTGTATTCTGCTCCATCACTCCTTGCCATCTGCTCCTGCCTGTTGAATGGTTTAACTGACCTCTTTAAAGCATAACTACACATTGAAGCAACTTTTTCATAGTAATATTTTTTAGGAGAAAATCGCAGCTCAAGGCTCCCTTAAGTGTTTTCAATATCCCTTTTAATTTTGAAGGAAATTCTGTTCTTTCTATACAAATTACATCTTAGATATTGGCTGCTCTAGTCTAGACTGCTCTAGTCTTTAATAACAAGCCCCCTGCTTCTACTGCCTTCATGCCACTGTTGCATATTTCAAAATGGCCTAGAGGGTTGAGGCCAGATAAAACTGAAGGTGGCATTGTGCTTTGATTTATGTATCTATGGGTACATTGGTCAATGGTATGCGTTATACATGGAGGACCTGCAAAACTTAGCTATAAGGCTACAATTTTGGCTGCATGTGCTGTCAAACTCACATGCTGAATTCTGTGATGGGCTGAGGTGTAGTGTCCATTCATTCACTTAACACAATACTTAAACTAGTCAGACTAATAGTGAGTCAGTTTGTTAGTTTGGTGCACTTTTCACTCCATTGTAGATTGTGGGTTTAGTTGTTGTCAAGCGCCATGCCGCTACATTACTGCCACCTCCTTCCCATAACTTCGAGTGAATAGAAAATATGGTCTCAGCACTTTAAGCATTTGTTGGGCTTTATGTCAAGGCTGAGAGGGGGGCCTCTGTAGGAACCAGAAGGCTATCTTTATTCCCTTGTGTCGTTCTGCCCAATGGCCCAGCCAGCAGTTCGCTGTCCGTCTGCTTCCCCTCTTTTGTGTCCCAACACCGTCTGATGAACACTGGTGTGTGTCCAACTGCCCTGGGAGACGTTTAGAGAACAGATGAAGGGGAGGGTTCCTCTAATTTGCATCCAGTCTGCCTGACTGACTTCTCATGGACATGCATACATGCATGTTTATCCTGTGTGTGTGTGTGTGTGTGTGTGTGTGTGTGTGTGTGTGTGTGTGTGTGTGTGTGTGTGTGTGTGTGTGTGTGTCTGTCTGTCTGTGTGTGTGTGGTTTGGCCTTATAGTCAATCCACATCTGAGCTGCAAAGAAATCAGGAAGTCCATCCAAGGGTGCTAAACTTGCACAGTACACATATGAGAGACATCCAGTATAGCATAGCAGTAGCCTAAATGCCTAAATCAGGATGGAAAAAGGTGACCAGTAGCAATCTCCTCTCCCTCAACAATTGCTGACAAGCTGCCCTTGAGCAAGGCGCTTCAAACTCCTTCCAAACTTCTGGCCTGGATGAGTGGAGTTACTTACGGCCAGCAGTATAAGATTGTTTATAAGATTGTTTATACTGGGCACTCCCAGATGTGGATGTGTGTTACTGTATGAATGCAAAGCAGGGCGTTGCTGGAGAAGGGCATATATGCTCAGCAAACAAGGTCTGAAATTAACACCCGCCAAGTGCCAAATGCTGGGAAAATTTGTCTTGGGTGGAAAAATCAATAAGGGTCACCCGCCACACTGGCCGGTGGCTTTTGCAACAACCAAGGCGTTTGACTGCCTTGGTTGTATACAGGCTTTGATCTTGGCCTGTTCTCAGTCTTTCTCCCTGCTGACCACCGAACACTCTGACCATGAGCCAGATCAAAGCAAATCACTCTGTGTTAAACAGCCTCCTAATTTGTTGCCTGTTAGACTGGCTGTATGCAAAGCTTCAGCATCTACTAGCAAACCTTCTTTGGATAAATAAAGGTTAAAGAAAATGTAACCAATGCTTAAATATTTTAATGAAGATGGAAGGTATTGTGTGGAATAGAAAGAGTGCACACTTTCCTGCTGTTAACATCAGCAGTATCCGGCTCCCTGTTCCCGTCTTAAAGATCAAGGCAGGTGTTGAATAGCAATGGTTCCACTCCTTTCTTTGTCAACAGCCCAACCCTGTTTCAACAGAAATGCATACTGCATACACACAGTGGCCTGCACTGCAGTGAAAATAGTGACAGATCAAATGTACATGGCTTTCATACATCATAGACTTGTGCCCATTGGGTGCAGAGGATTAAACATACTAGATCACAGGTGGAAAGGGAGACTGAACTGTGTTTAGGCCCTGGCCCATAGTCTATCCCAGTAGTTCTTGGATCTTTGTGGCTGTGTTGTCATCCTTCTCCATATAGTCAATCTCAGCAGGCTGCAGGGAGAGGCTGTCCCACCTCTGAGCTTCTCTCTTCAAGGAGGGTAACGGGGTGAAGCTTTGGTCTTCACAATGTTTGACATTGATGCTGTAATTATTGTCCCCTCTCTCCTCAGTGCATTCTGCCTCATTAAAGTCCAGGATCTATGTCTCCCTCCCTCCCTATGAGTTTTATTAAAGCCCCTGATTTTCCCCAGAGATTCTGAGGCTGCCTGATTTGATTTTGCTCTTGTCCAGGAGTTTGGGCTGCTGATGAAGACAGCATGAGTCTGCATTTAGCACTGAAACGACATTGGGTGGAAAATTCCGGCCCCGATTTGTTTCAACTTCTCTGATCTGTCTGTAGCTTGTCACAGAGAATCTGGTGTTGAAGAGTCATGATGATGATGAAAATAATTGTATGTACAGTAGGACTTTGTCAAGTGCTTTACAACAAAAAGGACAAACAATAATGATTGTTACCCCATGGTCTAGTTGAATACTTGATTTTCGATTGCGTGGAGGAGTTTGCAGTGATTTCCACTAAATGCATGGCTTTTATTATTTAAGTGGTTCCAAATTAGCTGGCATATGATGGCTCAAATATGTGTTTTCAAGTTGCCTACAAAATGCTTATGTTGACTAAAAATTAAGTTAGCAGCTTAACAAAAAACTTTCTTTTTTCTTCAGCACATATTTGAGTAATGGCAAGATAGAGCTTGCAAAGCAGGTTTGTTTGTATTTGTGCGGTATTCATTCAGCATTGGAATGAACAAAGGTGAACTTACATAAGCTCATCAGCCGGTTAGAAGGCTGAATTAGAAAAGGGGTTGCATTCATTGCAAAGTGACTAACTAATAACATTTACTCTAATATTTAAACATGTGAATGTTTTATTCCTAGAAAAGAATGAGAATTTGGTAAAGATGACATCACATTTGGAAGGCAAGATATTACAGTTTCAGATCTATTGTCATTCATTTAACTGAAGTTATGAAACGCCAAACATTCCTGTTTGACGTTTCATAACTTCATAACTAGTTCAGTGGATTGCCAAACGCTGCACTTCTACAGTAATTACAAATGGACTAACTAATAACATTTACTCTAATATTAACACATGAATGTTTTATTCATACACATTCGGAAGGCAATATATTACAGTCTCAGTGTCATTAATTTAACAGAAATTTTGAAACACCAGACATTTCAGCTACATTCTGCAAGACTGGCTAACTTTGGCTAAATTCTGCAAGACTGTCAATGATAAGTTATTTCTGAACCCCTTTTTTTCTTCTCCTGTTAGATGAAGCTGCAGGGTGACGTCACAGCCCAGATGACAGAGATCCAGAGGCTGAAAGGTAAGGTGTGGAGGTGTGGAGTTCAGCCTGGCCAGCAGAGGGCACTCTCAACCAGACTGCCAGAGTCTTTCAGTAGAGAATCAGAAATTTACTTCAGGAAGAATTATTGACCATGCAATAAACCTCAAGAACTAAATCACCCCACAATTGTGTGTGTGTGTGTGTGTGTGTGTGTGTGTGTGTGTGTGTGTGTGTGTGTGTGTGTGTGTTTGCGCTACTGTGAGCAGAGCAGCTAAGGGAGCTGAAGCAGGAGTTCATGAAGCAGGAGGAGCAGCTGAGGGAGGTGAAGAAGAATAGCACCACCTTGGAGAGAAGACTGGAGTATGAGAGGTAAGGCAGATCCTCACCCCTTCCCTTTCATCCTTTGAGACAGAGAGGCTAGTCTAGTCCCTGAGTTAAAGAATAATATCGCCATTTTCTCTCATCTCAAGAGACTAGTGATCATTTTACATCTACCTGGTACAAGTTAAATTATATCCATTGCCTCTACAGAAGTTGAAACTTAGCTTGTTGCTCTTGCCTACAGAGACTAAAACACTTTCCCAAAAATTGAATTTGTGCTTGTCTAATCATCGTGACAATGATTTGTTCTAATTGTTGGAAATTGTTACTTGAATTAGGTTCATGGGTGGAAGTGCCCCTAAATGCTGACATTGGGTCAACAATATGAATGATCATTTTTTGCCTATTCTGTTTTCTAAATGTGAGGAGATGCTGATCTAACAGCAACCTTAAAGTGATATTTTTTAGACATTTTCAGTTTTAAGTGTACATACCTCTATAGAGGTTTGTGACGCCAATAGTGACTTACTTTGGGGACCTGTTGCCACCACCGCTCACGATCGGTTTGAAAACCTGGTTTAAAAATTATACTTCTGACAAAAACAACAATAGACCCTGGTAAATTATTTAGTCCTCTGTCCAGGGTCATAGTTTCAATAATTCAATTTTGTTGTTTGTAATAATCAATTTTAATAGTAGAGATTAAAACGGTCCAAATTCTGGGGGTGACACTTACGGCTGTGTATAATAATTGTAGTTTACAGTGTGGACGTCAAATTGCACAACTGAAAGAAGAGTATGAAGAAACAAAAAAGACCCTGGAGGAAGAAGCATCAAAGCTAAGACAGGTTAGTATTGATAACATTTTTATGACAAAGGTAATGATCATGCTTAGGCTCCTAAACCTGCCACAACCCGATAGCCTCCTGCCCTCTGGTATACATCACAATCAGCAATGTAGCATTTCCTCATTACTGTCATTGAGACATTTTTGTCAGTCCAGCTCTACTGGTAATGCCACCCAATCTCTGTGAAATCCCTTCTACATACCTCTATTCCTCATTTCTTAAACCCTGTCTCTTCCTCTCTCTGCCTTTCTGTATCCTCCTCTCTGTCTGACTCACCTTTGATCATTCTTCAGAGTGTTCTGGACAGCAGAAAGGCTGCAGTGGTGGGTGGACATGCAGAGGGAGCGACTGGTGTGGAGGCGGTAGGAGAGCGCCACACAGTGGCCACTCACCAGCGTGACAGTCCAGATCTGAAAGGTACAGCAGCTATCACAGTGACAACCAAGGCTTGTACTGTCTTGAGTGTTCTCCCTTCTACTACACTCGGACCCTACATTGTAGCGTGTGATTAGTTACAACATTACCAGAGAAACTATGAGAAACTGCACATAGTCAATATAAATCTTGGGGAGGTTTCCATTATGTGGTTATTACTTTCTCTTTATGTACTGTACCAGTCAAAAGTTTGGACACAAGTTTGTTTTTCTTTATTTTTTAGTTTTTTTCTCATTTTAGAATAATAGTAAAGACATCAAAACTATGAAATACCACAAATGAATTATGCAGTGACCAAAAAAGTATTAAACAAATCAAAACTAACTTCTATTTTAGATTCTTTAAAGGAGCCACCCTTTGCCTTGATGGAAAGGCAAAGGCTTTGGAAAGAAATTCATACATAGGTCTTCACAGGTCCAAAATGATGGACCCGAACCTTAATGGACCCGGGAAATTCGTTCCAAGATCCGATTGGACCCGATAATTTTAAAAAAATATATATATATATACCGACCCGTTTTTGCCCGAGATATTACAGACCCGACCCGGTGCATGTCCAAGAGGAGAGAGACCCAAGACGGGTCTCGGGTCTATTTTATGGACCCGACAAACCCTGTAATTAAAATTGCTACTAAAAATGCCGTTCTACTGCTAAAAACGTTTATCATGTCGGATACAACATATGGTAGCCTAATAAAAGGAGATCAAAATAACAGAAAGACTTGCCAAGTTGTGCCGTTCTACAGTTTGTCCAGTAGAGGACAGTGAGACTCCATAATGGATCACGGGTCTTCTCGGATCCACTCGGGTATTACACATAATGATAAACAGTCCCGGGACCCGCGGTAATAGAATGGGACCCGACCCGGTCCCGATTGACCATAATAAAACGTGGACCCGAACCCATACGGGTCCCGGGTGGGGTCTCGGATCCTAGGGTCCGGGTAGACCCGTGAAGACCTCTAGTCCAAACTTTTGACTGATAGTGCATCATGTGTATGTTTCTCAAGAACTGCACCCTCAACTGTCTAACAGGGAATTCATGCATCCATACTAACGTCAGCTTATCATTTATCTACCTCAAATTCCCTCTCCTCTTTTACAGAAGAGATGGGCAAGCCAGGCAGTGATGCTGGCATGCCTGGTATTGAGGACAGTGAGGTGGGAAAAATAGATGATGTACAATTTGGTAAGTATTGCACTTTCACTGTCATTATTGACATTACCAATAAATTGCTGCACTGGAATGTCTTGGTTGTGCTGTACATCCACCGAAGCTGTCTTGCTCTCTAAGCTCTGCTCTCTTACTTCTGCCTCCTCCTTTATCTACAGCCCTTAAGAAACCGTCCATCACTCAGAAGCACATGGACGCTCCTGATGTGGTAGTGGGGGCCGGTGCCGGGCCCGGCGTGGGGGCAGCTGACGGCCCTGGGGGCCGGGGCCTGTCTCTGGACCAGCCCAGGCTCCAGCAGGACAGAGTGGATGGCCGAGCAGCAGTGGTCCCACCTCCGGGTCTCCTCCAACAGCCGCTCCCCCAGGCAGTGGCAGACAAACCGATTCTCATTGATGAGGACAACAAGGCTGGCATCCAGGCAGACGAGTTTGGAGAACAGCACAGACAACTCCGAGGTACATGATGCACCTCCCCATGCAATTATAAAAAAATGTTTCTTAGCCTTTGGTCATATACACTCAAGCTTCCTTGAAACATTAGCTATGCTGATTTTCTACTTTCAGTGAGGTTTCTCTCACTAAACATTTAGTGATTGAGGGTAAGGGAAGAGGATCGTAATCTTGGCATAGGACTCCTTGGCAGCTTCTCAATTTTTTTGGGGGGGGGATTTCCCTCTTGGGTGGATACTGAAGACGTACTCCGTCAAAACTGGTGGTGCCACATTAAAGACCACACCCAGTACGGCTACCACACTGTACTTTATGAATGTTAGTTTCAACTGGGAATGCAAAAGTTCAAAAGGTATTCACCAGACTTTGGTTGAAATGTAGGAGTCCATGCTGTGGCTGATTGCCTTTTTTTTCCCAGCAGGGGTGGAGGGAGTTTGGTAATTGTGCCACAGACTTCTGGTATTTGGGTGTAAGCCACACATCCAACAGAACTTAAGTCTCTTTCTCATTCTCAGCTCCTGATAATGTGAAAGGAGATGGTGGACAGATGAAGGGGCTTCCTCTGCCCCCCAACCCCGCCCAGGTGCCCAACCCCATCCAGCCTCACCATGCCAAAGACCAAGTTCCAGCCGAGCCACTACACCACCGCCAGAGTGAGTGCATCCAAGACACTTAGAAGAGGGAATAATTGGCGAGGGAGGTTGTGGGTGGAGGGGCATTTGTTGGTAACTGGTTCGCTGGTGGTTGATTTGGAAGGGGTGGGGAAACAGAAGATCTTACATTACACGTGTCAACTGAAAAAGAGCTTTAAGCACACGTATACTTCCTTTTAGGACTGTCTTTGTGCTTAGCTGCTGCCTCCCAGTGCTCTGTGATGTGTATCAATCCCAAGCAGAGAGTAATACACAATGTGGTGTGGTGCCATCTGGTTGAATTTTGTTTGGTTTTCCCCATTCCTAATCAGTTACCTCCCTGCTCCTGTATAACACATTTCCATGAGAGTGAGAATTTCTAACCGAGGATTTGTTTGAATGTGAGGCTGAATGTCTGAATACGGGTAGAAGCACTGCCAGAGAGTAGAGAGAGGGCTCAGTTGCAGAGGAGAGGAGACAAACGACACGCTCCTGGCTCCCAGATGATCCTGTCCTGCTGCCTGGCTTCTGCTCTGCTCTGCTACCTTTCTCTCCCTCCTTCTCTTCTGTTTTTAAATCTTCTGTTCTTCCCTCTCCGGTTACACATCCATCCCACCCTCTTCAGCTCTGCTGCTTAAAACATTGGTTATACCCAGTTTGGTCTGTTGCGTTTTTCCTCAAATTTCCTGTCTCTGCTTTGTTTTATACTTACACTCGGTGGGAAATTAACACCCGTCAAATACATCTGAGTTTTGGCAGTGGCTGGTAAATTTGTTAGGTCCACCAGCCACTGTGATGGGTAAACAAAGTTTGCCCAAACTGGGGGGGGGGAAAGTGTGCTCCCACAGTGACACTGATGCACTGTGAACGTCTGCTAAGTGTGATATGCCTTCATCTTTCCTATAACCACTCCCGGGCACCATACTTAGCAACGTAGTTTCAAAACAAATTGTTTTGATATGAATTCTCGTTATGAAGGATTGCATTAAATTGGGCAGCCTCACGCCCACTATGTCAGTTTAGCTTGTCCACCCTGAGGCTAAATAAAACTGTCAAACTGGAAACAGGATGTGGCGGCGACATATTGTTGGAATTAAGCAGACACGGATAATAAGACAGGTGGTGCACTGCAGTAAGTGAAGGAGGAGATTTTGGAGTCAAAGAAAAAACAGCGATGTTTCAATAAGAAGTGGCGACACGACGAGCAAGGCAAGATGTGCGACTGGCTGGTTCAGTTCTGCTCTCTGTGCTCTCTTGAATGTCTTAATTTTAGATTTACGTAGCTTCTTTTAGTCATATTGTCAATATTATCTGCTTTAGGCGTTCCATCATTATCAGCATACTTGATTAATACATGAATTATATCCTATGACATGCGCGGCTTGTGTTTTGATCATATTCAGCTTTTTAGCATTGATCTTAAAAAGTGGCTGTTAGAAAATGTGAGCGGCTGGTCGAATCTGGGAATCTGCCAGACACAGTGGCTAGTGGATCATAAAGTTAATTTCCCACCCTGCTCACACTGAAGGATGTGAGGGGAATCACTATGCTTGAGGAGGATGAGGAAATGTGCTTTTAAATCTCAAGCAAAGACTTTCACAGTCCCTCATAATCACCTTGACTGTCCGTATCGAAGTCCATGGTTGACTTTGCTTCCCTCATCAGAAACACTCTTGCATTACTCTTATGCCAAACTCAACCACCTTCTTAATACATCCATTCACCCATCTTCCTCATCTTTCGTCATCCTCTTTCACTCGATCAGTCATTCCTTCATGCATTCGTTATGCAGTATTCACCCATTCCTCCCTCTCTCCCTACAACTGCCTCCGCTTCCCTCCCTTCCTGATGAGGCCCTTCTCTGCCTCCTGCAGGCCGGTTCTTTGATGAGAACGAGTCCCCAGTAGATCCGCAGCACGGCTCTAAGCTGGCGGACTACAATGGGGATGATGGGAACGTGGGTGAGTATGAGGCCGACAAGCAGGCCGAACTGGCCTACAATGAGGAAGAGGATGGTGATGGTGGGGAGGAAGACGTCCAAGGTGAGCCAGGCCAGCGGACTGGACTGCCTGTCCAGATGTTTATCCACCATTCCTCCCATGCTCCCTCCCTCCACTCCTGTCCCGCTGCTGCCCCCCTGCATTTGTCCCAGCAGTTCCCACATTAGAGTAGCTCACAGCACCCTGAGTTTCGTTCTTGAATCCACTCTTAAGAACAGAAACTACAGATATCTATAGACTTCCAAGCATTGTGACTTAAAAACACCTACAGGGTCAAAGCAGGACTGCTACGTATGCAATTCAAGATGAGTAACTGTGTTAGGCATTCATCACTGTGTAGGCACAGTAAAAAATCTTAGGACCCTGTTCTTCCATGTATGGGGGAAACCTGACCCAGGAACTTACGGTTCTGTGAGTGTAACTTCATTTTCCATCCAGCGTTTTCTCTCCTGCCTGTGCTTCCCTTTAGCTATGCCACCTGTCTGTGCCCACCAAACATCTCTGACCCACATCTAGACCAGTAGATAAATATAGCCTACTGTGTTTGTGAATGTGTCCGTGTTCTCCTTGAAAGATTGAAATGCATGCACGTGACTTTTTTGTGATCATGTGTTATTGTTTCCTGCCATTAATTTCTAATTGCCTATTAGATTAGAATTTTAATATTTGTTTTGAGTGCTACCATGCCATGTTTTAGAGAATATTATTTGTGTGTTTTCATCCATTCAAAAACGTAATTTTAGTAATTTCAGCCCAGTGATTACAGAATGCAACTGTGATTGGTTTTGTTGCAGAAAAGCGCAGTCATGTCCATGTATTACATCGGTGTTGATTGTTCAGTCTGTATACAATGGAATTGGATTCTCTGGTTTAAATGACTAAACTCAATCAAGGATTACCTTGTGTAGGTCATATATTGATGGCCAACAGGGACGTAAATATTATGCATAAATATATTTAAGAGTTTCATCCCAAAATGAAATATCCACCATTTGAAAAATATGGCATTGTTGCTGTTTAAATTGACTGTGGAATATTATTAATATATCGACAAGATATTAAGTTACTTGCTGCCTTAAAACCTGTGCTTGCAAAATAGTAACATTTAGAGGGTATGGTGTTTTTGGAAATCCTGGTTAATAAATATCAGAAAAAATGTTCTTCCCCTTACGGATGAAAAATGTTTTGGAATGAAGCTCTTCATGTCTTTGGAGTTCCACTGTGATTGTGTTTGGTCAGCTAGCAACAGTTGTACATAGTTAAGACGATCGATATCTAATAACGTTTTTTAATAATAGCAAGCTTACTTATGTTCAAACTGAGTAGTGTTACAGTTGTTAAGAGTTTTGTCAAATAGCAAATCTCTAATGTTCTGCTTGCTTTCTTTTTCCAGATGATGAGGATCGAGACATGCAAGGCGATCGAGCCGTGGATTATGGGAAACGACATCAAGCCATTGACATTCTCTGAATAGGAACTCATACACTTGTATCTCACTTTATATTCAGACCTTCCTCTATATTGGGACAGCCGGTTCTGACAACCAAGGTCTTTCTTGGCAAAATAGTTTGGACATCAATATGCTTAAGAATTTATAGGATGCATCCTTAATGGTCATGGACTATTTTGAAAAATAGACAATGCAACTAATGAATCAGTCAGTGCAGAGTAACCTAACATCACAGAATATAAGAAACAATTCATGATGGCAATGTCCTGAGCTGCTGTTAATTTGCAAATGTGGATTTAAGTTATGACATTCAACAGTAATAATGATATACTGTACATTGACTGTTCAGTTTTGTTCTTTGTTTACTGCCTCTGAATGAACATGAAGGTGGCAGACGGTTCACAATGGAGTGTCTGAAAGAGCCCTGTTGACTCTCATCCATCTGAACCTCAAAGTCAACCTGTGTTTTGTTTTGTTTTTGCTCTTTCTTTTCAGGTTGCTGTTGCTTGATAAAAACAAACTTTTTACCTGAGAAGCTTGTCAAAGAGACTGATTAGGCACTCTTCCTCTCTCATACAATTTTGGGACTTTATATGGATGCCCATTCTGCGTTTAGAGCAATGGGAAAACGTTACTGATGCCAAGGACTTTGCTTATGGCCTATTAAACCATTTTCTTTTTTTTCTGACAGACACTAAAAAGTGCTCCTCATTCTGTTTTTTAAAGGATGCCATTGCATGCATTTGGAAATCTTTATTAATAATCAAACTGAGCAAAATACTGATGCTTAAGCAATATTTAGACCAACGTTAGTATCCTCCATCATGTGCAAAGATGAAGCAAGCACATATGAAACTAACTGACAGACACCTGCTTCCATTAATTAGGTCTCTTGTACATATGTAGTTGAACTGTTACCATTTGTACTGAGGAGACTTAATTCTTTACATTTAGGGAAATCGCTGAACATGAAATCAATTCTGTTTGTGTAGCCAGGAAAATTGATTTCTCATGGAAAGGCATATTGAATGTAATTTAATTTTATTAAAGGTGATGCTTCATGTCATTTGTCAATTGTGATACAGTGCATTGTAATCCATACAGATGTAGAAATGAGACAGGTTTCCTCCTTATTCAATCGTGTTACCAGGAATCTTATCAACTACAAAGTGAAGCATCCAGGCAACATTTCTTTCTTTTTTTTTTTTTGCAATAAGCGCAATTTACATGGCTACTGATGCTTGCAGATTGTTAGGTTGTTTAGATTTTTAATTCGTTTTTTTTTTTTTTTTATATGTACTTTTCTCTTTAAATAGTGATAAAAACATGTATGTTGAGTATATGCCGCATGCAGTAAGAACTATCTTTTTAGATTTTATCACAATCATTCGTTGACATTTTGTCTAAAAAATGACACCTGTATGTTCAGTCATTATGAATCACTCGTAACGTTACAAAAGACCAAACACGAGCAAGAAGCTCTTGGCTGCAGACTGTGGCTTGTGTTTTTGAGAGGCAAGGGGGTGTGTCTGTGTCCCATACGGGTATCTGCCTTGGAGAGAGTGAGCAGAGGCGGGAAATGGCGCCTGGTATCACAACGGAGTGTCATTTCGGAGACGGCCCTTGAGTAGCTACACAGGAAAGTCGGATCAGATCACGAAAACAACCGCTGCCTATGTTGTGGTGGTTAGTCGCTCTTGAATCGTTATCTTCAGACACTGCGGATCACTGTAAAGTAAGTGGGTAACTAACGTTATTCGTGCAAATGGTCTTCGGCGTGCGGTCGATGTAATGTTAGCTAACGACAGAATAAATATTTTCCTTTCTTGCCTATGCACATCTGTTAGCCCGAAGCTGTTTTGCAAGAAAGCTAGGTATGCTTCATGCTAGTTGCTAAGCTAACGTTAGCTAAAACATCATGGCCTATGACGGACCTGGCTAATCCCCGGAATATTTGGTTGGCTCGTCAATCTTAACGTTAGCTAATTTTAGCTTGCTGCTACGATATGTTATTTAGTAGTATGCGTACCACATAACTACTTATTAGATTGTTAATCATTCGTCCACTGTTCACGTCGTGTTTGAACGCACAGTTACCAGTGTACATCGAGTCTTTTGGCTAGCGTTAAGGCTAACATCCTCCATTGGCATTCCATAACTTTCCAACTTTGCTAGATTAGCTAGCTAACGTTGGCTATCGTTTTCCATCAAATATCGATGTCCCAGTGGCTAGTTAGACAGACATGTCCAGAAATCGCGCCATTAGCGGTAGGTAGCGATAACTAGATTATCAGATAAAATGGGCATCATGCTAATTTGATTAATAACTGACGTGAGGTTCACGTTCAGCTAGCGTAGTTGACTTAACGTTAACGTTAACTTGGTCAGTGATCCAAGACAGCAAAGTCAAACTGCTCAGTACAGTGTAGCCAGTCAACGCTAGTTAACGTTACGCTGGTTTCGTTTAATCTCATTGTTATTTTGCTAACTAAACTAGTTAGCTATCGTAGTGGGCTTGTCTTGTTAAAACGCTAAACGACGGCAAACGTTGCTAACATCTCGTTCCAGTGCCGAGTTGTCTTGACGATGTATAAATGCCACTCATACAGCCTGAAAGTTGCTATGCTGCATAGCTAGCTACATAAACTCCCGGCAGCTAAAGACTTACACGACCTCCTCGTAGTTCCTTCACGTAGCGCTAGCTAACTAGTAATGCGAGCTGGTAGAGATTACTCAGCTCCGTAGTCGTGGTTTAAGTTGCATAATAAGATAACTCGCGTTGAAGCAATACAACTTTTACAAACGTTAGTGTGAAGACGGTGGGGGCAATTGGCTAGATGCGCCAGCTGGCTAGGTTGTAATGTTTGGTTAATTTTTAATTACGTACTAGAACCACAGTTAAAACCAGCTAACGTTGGCTAAGGAGTAAATTTTACAAACTCGACAGGCTTCGACAGGGCCTTGTTTCCCTCAGATGTGTTGCCATGGCTAACGTTTGCTAGCCCGCTAATAGTCGTAGTGGCATGCATGTTCTTATTTCCCGCTCACTTGTTCGTACCTAGCTATGTGCATGATCCTTGGTTGCTGCTGATTGCAAATAAAGATGGATATTCTTCGGTAATGATGTTGCTGTCATGCCAACTTTTGCAAGGTGTGATCATATGTTTTAGTACCTTTTTGTTTGACAATTCTGAACTTGCATTTATGAACACACCGACTTTCACAGAGAGACACTGCTTTGAAATTGTAGTTATGCTGGCTGTCTTGCTAACTAACCAAGTTAATAAACGTTAGCAATTGGCTAAGCATAAATTGCAAACCATAAACTCTGACTTTGAAGATGTCATACGTCGCAATATCTGTCACATAACTTGTTAGGATGACAATATTCTTTAAACCAATGCTTTCAGGTAACAATGACTGACACTGTTACATGATTTATTAACAGCTCTGAAGTGGAGTTTTATGCCACTGTTACTGTTATTTGGCCTCTTCACCACAAAGGTGTATATTTAATACATTTAACAAGCCCCAGTTTAAAACTTTCCCCTGTTCGTGCCTGCCTTTTACTTTTATGCTCACGTTCACTCAGGCTGTTGAGGTGCCTCTTTAAAAGTGTGTGTGTGTGTTTGTGATCGAGCAAGAGCATGCACACCTCCTGTGTGTTCATGGGTACACGCCTATGGA
Organism: Centroberyx affinis; assembly: GCF_046629955.1. NCBI lineage: Eukaryota > Metazoa > Chordata > Actinopteri > Beryciformes > Berycidae > Centroberyx > Centroberyx affinis. The sequence goes on along the minus strand of NW_027279830.1, from coordinate 437,871 downwards.
AATGTAAAGCAGATGTAAAGTTAGTGGATGAGATGTATGTGAGATCTGTGGATTGAGAGGGTGCAGTTGTGAGTTTGTGGTTCCTGACAGGTCCTGGATATGTCCAGACACATTTTCAGCCAGTTGTTGTTACGTAAGCACAAGGGGCTGGTATGCTTGACTGAAGATTTGCGCTTACTGTGAATAGTTTTTAGTTTTTTCTGTTCATGCACCAGGACAGCACTGACCACTTATTTCCCTTGCTGCTAGAGCATAATGGGTGTATTTCCCTCAGATATATTTCAGTTCAGTTCAGCCAAATTTCAAAATCTTTGTCAACGGCTGTCATTTTTTCAGATGTTGTATTTTGTTGTCTCAAATTTACCACTGATCTTGCATGTAACTACAGGGAGTATTTCTGTGATATGTGTAGAATAAGATGTTGGGTAGATTTTTTTAGTGTACAAATGGGACTGAAGCCAGCTGTGGCTGCCATGATCCGCTGTGATGTAAGTGAAATGGGATCCTGAATGCAACCAGATGTTGGCAGCAATTTGTGTGCTAGTATTGCCCCACCACACATCCATACACCACACCAACTTCGCCATTTTAAAACAATTGAGGCCTTTAGAATAACCCGTTTGTCCACCTTGAATGTACATGTATGTATTGCTTCAAAACTCGTCAACACCAAATTAATTTGTTTCCTTGACTTATTGCTTACAATTGTAACATTTTCTTCTCTTCTCTCCCATGCTCCTTACGTCTCCCTATATGTAATTTTCTACAACAGCCTTACATGTGACTGCTAAAAACAATGAGGCTGAGAATGCGTAAGGCGTCTCAGCAGCCAAACCCCAGCCTGGCAGCCCGCCCATCCCGGACCAAGCGGAGGCATTCAGAGGTAGAAGAGGACACTCCTACTAGCGGTGGGAGGGGCTTGCTTTCCACCATCAAGAAGTTCATCAGAGGAAATGCTGTTAAGGTAACTACTTCTGCGATCACCTCAATTGACTCTGCTTTTGAATGGGGTCAATTAGAAGGCGGAGTGTCGTGCCACTTCTACAATGACTGCCACTCAAGTCGTTTTGGGAGAGGAGTATTGTAGCTGAAGAAGCACTCTTTCAGCTCCCCATGTGTGTTAGTTTAACATTAATTCATGTAAGCTTTCCTTTGGTCAGCCACTTCTTCTTTTTAGCGCTATGTTCTCCCGGTCTCAGATGTAAATCCAGTGTTTGTCAGTGCCGAGTGTCATGTTTCCCTAGAAATGTCTGGTGGAATGCTGCAGCTTGTCTGAGAACTCGGGCTTCGTTCTAATTTTAGCCACTGGCTCACAGAGTGGGTGTGCAGGGACAGGAGGTAGTAACTAGTGGAAAAGTCTAACTCAGCTGAAAGAACATTTTCCTCTCGCAAAGATTGGGGGGGGGGGGGGGGGGGTTCTTTTGTCATTCTTTTTAACTTACTAAATATTGTCATTGAATGTGCTGTAAGGGACTACAAGCAGGGATGGAAAGTTTTACCGGAACGCAAATATTTCTCAGCTGTGGCTACTGTGAAATAAATTTTGCTGGACAGAATTTAGGATCTAATGGATGCTGGTCTAGCGCACAAACTTCTTGGCTCCATTCCTGGCTGCAACTAACCCATACACAGATAGGATTTTGATTGTATTTTAATTTAGATTGTATTTTAAAGAAGTAGCCTGATTGTCTGCTACTGTCACAATACAGGGGAAAAGGGCAAACAAGGCCAATTAATCAAATGTGGCTGATGAAATTACAGGACAAAAAGGTTTTGTGGCCAGAAGGTCGGCTGGTTTGAATCCCTGAGTCAGCTAGGAAAATCTGGGTTGGGAAAGTGAATAAGTAATGATCTCCCTTCCCTAAACAACTACTTGTGGTGCCCTTGAGCAAGGCACTTAACCCCCAGCTCTTCCAGTGGAGCGGCTCAATCACCAACAACAGAAGATGATGTTTATACTGGGAGGTTCCCATGTCTGAATGCGTGTAACTGTATGAATATGAAGCAGGATGTTTCTGGAAAAGAGTGTGCATGCTCAGTCGACTGTCCCTGGATAAATACGTTTTAACAAAGGAATTTGGGGTTGTGTTTCATGTTTGTTATGCTGTTGTCTTTTTCCATTCTTGGTGGCTTTCTTTAAATAATTCTTGCCTCTTTTTGTTAAATGAGAGTTGCCAGATTTGAATGCCTCGGCCCAAGTCGTTATGAAGGTGTAACTCGTTTGATCAATCCAGGGTTTCTGGTTAGGACAACAGGGCATTGTTTTTGTAATTATGTGGTCTTCCCTGTATTTCCTCATGAAGTCTGTGACCACTGTTGCATTCTTCTTCAGGTTAGATGAGTCTTTGATCATGCTTTAGTCTAGAGACCTTATGCAGTCTCACAGTAGTTGTTCTGTCATCCTGGGACAGCAATGTACCATTCTAGTCACTTGTTCCTCACATTTCAACTTTTGTTTGTAAACAGGAGGAAGCCACATGGAGAGTTTATGTGATTGGCTAAGAATCAGGTGGTAGGTTATAGATGTCCTTGATGGGAAAAGTACATGTAGCAATAGTCAAGAGTGTTGGCACCTCTAATATAGCATTAAATTTACTGGTAGGATTTTGGCTGTGTCTTCCTGAGGTTTGTTTGATTAAAATCTCCAACTACAAAAACTCTAGCCACAGGACGGTGGTTTAGTATTTGATGATAATGTTGTATAATTTATTGTGTGCTCTTGGTGTCTGCATGTACAGACAAGCGCACACACACACACACCATACACATAAACTATGCATGCAACATCTCACAAACACACGTAAGTCTAGGGATGGGAGTGGTAGAATCCTCAATTCCCCCAAAATTGACAATGAAATTGACTTTTGACATCTGGATACTATTTTTTTTTAAAGAAAGGTAATGCATAATGATTACTTCAGTTATTTGTTAACTTCAGTTAGAAAAGCAAAGTTGTTTTTTTTCCCCTACTCATTGGCTTTACTCACTTTTTCCTTCTCACGGGTCACGGGGGCTAGAGCATATCCCATCATTCATTGGATGGAAGGCAGGGAAACACCCTGGACAGGTCGCCAGTCTATCACTGGGCTAACATACGGATTCAGAGCAAAATCATGAACTTTACTTAAACATGTATCCCACCCAACCAAAAGCCAGAGGAACAAAAAGCATTTCCAGAGTTTTTGTGTTCTTGCCAAGCAGTACCTGCCTTCCTTTTCCTGTAACCTTAATGCCTGCTGAGGGAGTGTTTTCCACTGCATAGCAAGTGTTAACAGACTGTACACGCATCACCCCATTACATAGGCTTGTTTTCCTTCACAAAAACTAGGCTCAAAGATGGTAGGGTTGTGATTTTTTCCCCCTGTGTCTTTTAAATGATTAAATAAATAAAAAAAGATTTGGCCTGTCTGTGTAATTGGGTAGTGACAGCATATAACTCACTCACATAGGTATATTCAGAGGCGTCTGTGACTGTTCGCAACTATTTGCTATTTGAACTATTCAATTTGACTCTAAACTTCATTCAATTTCAATTTATGAAAATCATTTAATTGATTCTCTATGGTTTTCTTTGCAATAATAGTTTGTTAATGTTTAGTGAATTTGGATCCTTAAGTCACTTGATGTTGGTGGCTGACTATTCATGAACTTAAACAGAGCTGTTAATAATAGAAAGTGAAAATGTCCTACCAATGTGAAATATCCCTTTAAATTTAATGCAAGGGCATTTAGCTTTAGATTTAAGTTTGTACACAAAGCTTCTGCAATGAGTCAGAATGTACAAAGAATAATGTAAATCCAATAATGAATGTGTGCTGTTAGAAGTGCTTGCATGTACATTCATTTTTTATTTCTCAAATTGGTACAGTGATAGTTAAAAAACAGCTAGCATAGAATCCCGCCTGGGCTACAAGGCCCACAACTTTTATGTAACCTACTGTACAAGTTATTTTTATTTGCTCTGAGATATGGATACAAGTCGTTGTTATGAACATAACAAAAGTGCTTCAGAATTTTACAACGACAAGAGGCATCAGGGACAATTTCGCCCCAAGGAAATTTTCTTTGTTCTTTTGACTGTTTAGCTCTCTGCTAATTAGAATGTTACAAATTATCAAGTAATTACGTGAAGTTTGTGTCCAGCTTACTTAATTGTCTTTCTCTGCTTGCCACAATGCCATCCTTATTTTTTTATAAATGTGGCCCCTGATGTCTGTTTCCTTAAGGTGCAACAGGAGAACCCAGCCAAGAAGACACGCCTCCACTGTGATGTGGACAACAACCTGATCACCTCCACACCCCACGGCACCAACAACCCCCGCAGGACTATCAACAGGGTCAGCAGGAGAGGCTCTGTCAATGGACGTGAGTGGCACATGAGAAAGATGAATCACTAGTCTTTATTTTACATTGTGCTCTAAGTTTAACCCTGTTAACTCTTCCCTACAGAGGCAACCAATCATGACAGGAGTAAGGAGAAGCCCAATGGGAGCCTGGAGGAGACGACAGCTGTTGAGGTGCCCACCAGCCCTCCCAGGACTACTCTTCTTGGGACCATCTTCTCCCCCGTCTTCAACTTCTTCTCACCAGCTAAAAATGGTAAACAAACCCTATGTGAAAGTGTGGCCTTAATCTTGCTTCCTGTACACAATAAATCATGGAAGGGTTTGGTCATCAGCTCCCCCTTTTTCTACTTTTGTTAGGGATGTACCCATTGGTTGACTACTTTTCATTCTTAATTACTTGATTGATAGTCTCTAAATTGGCTGATCAGAAGAGCAGATGTGGCGACGCAGACTTGGCCAAGTTACTGATTTACACTGAGGTAGCCTATCTCACTCCTAGGTAGGGTTGGTAACAGAGACCCAGTTCCATCGAGGAACTGGTTACAATGTTGCAGAATCAGCTGGATTGAAGCAAGTTTGCCATATTGATTCCCAGATTTTTTTCCCCTGCTCTTTTTAAAGAGCAGACATGTGACAAGATGCACCGTTTTCTTGAATTGTTTCACTCTCGATTGACACAGTTCGTATTCAGCTCAATTCTCTGCACCACAGGGGCAGGTGTCATGTAGATGAAGCATGTAGGATGGCCCTACAGCAATTCTGTGGCCAATCAGAATAGCTTAAAACATCCTTTTGCCCCCTTCTTTTTTCTGGTGATCTTATGTCATCATATAAACCTCACAGTGTGTGGTTCCCAGAGAGTTTACTGAATCTACTGAATTTCATTTGTTGAAAGTTGGTATGCCACTAGACCTGATATGTGACATTGTGCTAAACTCCTCTTGTTAAGTGGCTTTTTTTAAATTGGCAAACATCCTTTTCTGAATGGATAGGATCCACTAGTAAATTCGACATACAAGTGATATACCAAGCATCAAGTCATATTTTAATATAATCTCAACTTTCTAGCCCCAATACTTGCTGTGCTATGCCACAGCAAACTCCATTCAAAAATCAGTATGTTGCCTCGCTTATTGGCAAAGAACTGGAAGAACATATTTTAAGAGCTTTTACACATCGTGTCTTCTGGTTAAATCGACATTCATCTAATCCGCCAAAAGCACTTTATTCCAGTAAAGTATCAAATTTTAGTTCACAGTGCTTGCTACCGCCCACCACAGTGTATGTTGGAGGGAGATGACTGTGGAAATAACACGTGAACCAAATGTAAAAGTTGAGATTAAGTTCTGTTTGGGGAATCACTTGTATGCTGAATTTTCCAGTGGCTCCTAGTGATGCATAAAAGGTCTTAAATAATTTTCTTTGATGTTTGTATCTTTTACTCATAAGTATGGCAACATTAAATTACAAGATTTTTAAATGGGGCAAGATGTTCTTTCCAAGAGAATGAAACATCTGGTTTAGTTGCCTGCCAATGTTTAACTTGCCTAATCCAATGTGACTATTTTATTATAAATACTGAAAGGTGATAAAACATAATTTGCTGTGAGCCATGTTTTATGTGATGAACTCTGTATGTTTTAGAACTACAGGAAATGGCTGCTTTAAACTGCTCTCTTCTCATGATTTGACCACACAATCGCTGTAGGGTGGTCAAGTTTTGCTTTGATGCAAATATTAACTTGCACATTTGTTTATCACATGTTTTTTGTGACTTCAAATTTAGTCAAATTAAGTTTTGTGAATATATTCGGAGTGTAAATTACACCATGTAAGTCCTCAGGTGTTTTGCAAAAAATACCATATCTTTCCATTCTGTCACTCTGCTACTACAGTACACACTTCAACTACAAGAAAACTCCTGTGTGACAGAGAACTGACTTGAGAACACACTCCTCCCTGAGCTCATTATGTCATGTCACAACCTCATAGTCGCATACACATAGTTTACAGTTGTGTGCCTGTTTTTTTTTTCTTGGAGAATCATATGTTTCACTGCTGAATTTGTTAAGTCTTATGTGCATTACATTCTAATCTGGAACATCTGGCCAGCCAAGTGTAGAGGGCTGAAGTTTGGACAGAAATGTGCTGCCATGCAGGCTTCTCGAAATGACTACGACCAAAGCTATAATGTTTTGTCTGTCCTCATAAAATCTGAAGTCAGTCTGGTGGTGGCGTGTGTATGTGTCTAGACACATTTTTGTGAACACAACATCTCAAGAACAATGCATGATAGAAACTTCATATTTACACCACATGTACCCCCTATAGAGTAGATCTGATTGGAGCACCTTGCTGCATAGCTTTGCATATTAATGAGGAAAAATGGTGGTACATGTTGGCAGCTCAACTGCATCTTGTCTTTATTTGTTTTTTTGTTCCAACCTCTTCTGGCTCGGATTCTCCAGACCAGGCGTTGGAAGCAGAGGAGATAGTCAAGCAGCTGGACATGGAGCAGGTCGTGGAGACGCCCACCAGCACGGCCACATCCACGCAGGATTTGTGTACCGCCACTAACCTCTACTCTAGTGCATCCCAGCTCCCGCCCCTGCGACCTCCCCACATGCCTGAGGTTCCCCCCACAGCGGAGGAGGGAGAACTAGAGGCTGATGCTGACCTTCCACCCCTCACAGGTAGATGGTGTAGCAAAGGAAATAAGGCTCTGAATTGTTTGGAATTGTATGTTACGTTGGGTTAGTAATAAAGTATGTGAGAATTGCTTGCCATGCTCATCTTGATATTTTGTGTTCCCCTGTCTCATTTTGTTCTCCATATCAATCTCTCCTTGTTGTGGTGCAAGCTCCAGGCTCCAGTCCAGATATGGCGTATGTGGACGCTCCTCCCACTGCAGTACCAGCAGAGGCAACCTATGAGGAAGACTGGGAAGTCTTTGACCCGTCAGTATAACATTTTGGTTATAAAATGCATAGTTTCAGTCTCTTGCACTGAGTGGCCGAGTCACATTTGAAGCCCTTGCACACCTGTAATCGCATTATTGTTCATTTGAATGATTTCAGAAGAGTTAAGAGGGTTTTAGGCACTCTGCTTTATTTCATGCCGAACAAATCTTCTTAGCTATTCTGGAGGCAATGTAAAGAACAACCTCTTGTGGCTTATTGCTTAAACTGCACCCTTTATGAATTTACTGTAAGGGTGCTAACAAACTAAATTTGAAAATCAGGATTTCCCTTTAGTGGTGTGTCAGTCTACTGGATTCAGAATGAATCCATGTTGCATAAGATTTTGTTTATAGGATCTGTGTGAGAACATATTTCAGTCTGCAAAGAATAATGTGGTTTAAGTAGCTTTTTTAATTTGACAAAATGCACGTGATTTTTCTATCCATAGGTATTTCTTCATCAAGCATGTCCCTCCGCTGACAGAAGAGCAGCTCACTCGTAAGCCGGCCCTGCCTCTGAAGACACGCAGCACGCCCGAGTTCTCTCTGGTCCTAGACCTGGTCAGTTACCACAGACACGGTGGCCTCACACCTCATTCCATATCATAAGATTTTGATTTGTTTGTCTGTCCATTTGTTTTTGTTTATTTAAAGTCTGTTGTAAAAAGATGACTTCATACAGAGGATCCTTGTATTGTTTCTTCTACCAACTGTTTTCTCCCTTCTGTCCATTCAGGATGAGACATTGGTTCACTGCAGTTTAAATGAGCTGGAAGATGCAGCACTTACCTTCCCTGTCCTCTTTCAGGATGTCATTTACCAGGTAAATGCTGCCTCACAGGCATATTGCCCCTCTTCAGTTTTAGGTTTTCCATGTTACCACTAGAGAGGGCTAAAGTAACATTTGTGAAATGGTGTGGAGCCCAACCAGATTCATGTAACTGATCCAAAGATCTCAAAATTTGCCCTACAGCAGTGATATGTATCCGATATAACAATCAGAACCAAATTTAATATTACATATGCATGTTGCTGTACCTTGTTTTAGCTCCATTCACTCACAATGATATTATGTGCAGTAAACCTTATATAGATCAGAAATGTGTGGTTACCAATGGTCTGTCTTCTTCTCCAGGTCTATGTGCGCCTGAGGCCATTTTTCAGAGAGTTCCTGGAACGCATGTCTCAAATCTATGAGGTAAATACAAGTTCTCTGCTATTGTTCTAATATTGAACTTAATTGTGTCAAATCTGACTATTTTAATGCTGTTTTTTTCCCCTTCTAGATTATCCTCTTCACAGCCTCTAAAAAGGTGTATGCAGACAAACTGCTGAACATCTTGGATCCTAAGAAACAGCTAGTGAGGTAAGCTCTTTTTTATTAGTGGGTCATATTTACACAACAAACCCCAAAGGCTATGCAAGCGTGAATGGAAAAAGAGGAAGAGCTTAAAAAAGCTGACTAGCACCGGTGTGAGCAACGAGGTGTCAGTGTTGTGGTTTTGTTGAATTATTGATTACCTAGACCTGGTCATTGATTTTTTTTTTCTCCTCTGTTTTTCTTTCCCCTCCCCTCCCCACTGTAACTGTAGACATAGGTTGTTCCGGGAGCATTGTGTCTGTGTCCAGGGAAATTACATCAAGGACCTCAACATCTTAGGCAGAGACCTGTCAAAGACCATCATCATTGACAATTCACCACAAGCCTTCGCATATCAGGTGAACACTTAAACTAAACATTAACACTATGGAAGGTTTAAATCTTCTGGTCATTGACAGTAACAGTAGTTGTCACCAAATTCAGGCAAAGGTAGAAATGTTTTAGAAGATAAAAAAATTGATGGAAAATATACATATAGTAGACAGTTACTCACATATGTCGTCGCAACTGACAATTTTCTGCCCCAACAGCTTTCCAATGGGATTCCCATAGAGAGTTGGTTTATGGACAAGAATGACAATGAGTTGCTGAAGCTGGTCCCTTTCCTGGAGAACTTGGTTGAGATGGTAAGATGTCTTACTCACTAATGACTGATTTAGCTGTTGTAAGAGGCAGTAAAACTGCTCTGCAATATTGACAATGTTAACATCAAGTAAGATCTTAGCATTTCAAGTCATTGATAAAGCTTGGTCTCTAATCTCCTTCTCTCTTGCTGTTGATTCTCACGCCTGCTGGACTTTTCAGAACGAGGATGTGCGTCCGCACGTTCGAGACAGGTTCCGCCTGCACGACCTGTTGCCCCCTGATTGAGCTTGAGTATGGACTCTCATAACGGGACAACAGGAAAAAAAAAGACTGAAAACAACGAACGTGTAAAAAGCCCCTCTTCGGATTACAAACTACAACATTGCCATTACTGTTAAAATTTTAGCCTTTTTTCCTCTTTTTTTAAACCCACGTTGCTTTTAAAACTACAACAACTTCAAAAGAAAAAGGTTTTTGAAGCAAGATCTGGGTGAAATTTTCTAAATATCCACATGTATAGATGAAATCGCATTTACTATGGACAAGCCCAGGTAGACTCCTCTTTTTGACTGACTCTCCAGTTGTGGAGCTGGATTTTGTCTCCATGCTAATATAAAGAGGTCTTGGTGCTGGCTGAGTGGATATGAACATGCCACCTGGTAAAGAGGATCTCCAACCTACCTAGTCCCGAAAACCCAAACCAACCCCTGGTGCTCACGCTGTTGAGACTGACTAATAATGACACTCTTTGGCTACAGACCAATTTCAACAGGAATGACTGGCCTGTAAAATAATATCTGTGTGTGTTTACTCCTGCCCCCCCCCCCCCCCCCCCCCCTCCTCACACACACACACCGATTTTGTGTTTGTCAAATTTATAATCTGTAGCCTTTAAAATCATTATGCATTCCTCTGTAGCTGAGTCAAGTTTCTATTGTTGGGCTGTTTTTTTTTCTGGTAAAACTGGTGTTTCATTCTTTTTAAACCCATAGTGTTTCAAATTGTTTTTTCTTCTGTTTGTAAGATGTGATATTTAAAAGAGGTCATCTAAGTTTATCCTAAGCCTTTTTCCGAGTCTGAGAACATGGATGGTTTTAATGGCGATAGTCCACTACATAGTCAAGTCAAATGGAATGAATCCAGGACTTAAAATCTTGTTTGTTCTTGGTCATATATCGGTTTAAAACAATGTGGTGGCTTCACTGTGGACAGAAGATGGCTTTTTAATTATACATGATAGGACTGAAAATCTGCTTACCTGTAATTTGACATATTGTAAAGGTTTGAGGGCATTCATTTTCAAAGTGGTATGTGTCAAAGTTAACCTTTTTTTTTAATAGTAGTATTTGATTTGTCATTTGTAATCAGTATTGTCTTTACTCCTAATCAAGTATTCTGGCTAAATCAGAGCTCTGTTTCTTTTTGTTGTAATGTGTGATTTGATGGCTATGTCGGTAGCATTGGAGTATGACTAATGTAGCACATCTCTGCCAGTGTGTCATGAAGTCTACCCAGGGTAGAAATCTATGGCCAGACCCTGTACCAGCCATATCTGGCACCAGCAACATACTGTTTCAAGTCAGCCTCACTACTGTGGTGTACATCCTGACTCCCCCTCTACCTGTCTGTTTTTGTTTTATATTTTTACTCTGTACTTTTAAGCCTTTTTTTCCTTTTTAATGCAGTTTAAAGCATTGCTTTTAAGAATGGTAACTATATGAATGTGTTTCTGCCCTACTTCAGCCTGGACGCCCATGCCAAATTGACATTTTACTCCTCTGGTGTTTCAACTTAATTTATTCAAGTTGTGAAAACAAACAATAGGCAGCAGTGTGAATTTAGTGTTGGTCTCCTTACAGGCCTAACTCTTGGAGGTGTAGACTAAAACCCAACCATCTGTCGTCACAGAAGTCTGTTTTCTGTCATGGGCCCAACTCTACCCAATACACTGTTGAAACGGTTCTTAAGAAAGTTGAGAACAACCAGGAGTTATTTTAGCCTCCTCGTAACCATTTTGCCTTTTTGGCTCCGTGTTCATTGTTGAACTGTATTTCAGGTCCTGTTCGGTTAGGATCAAATTGTGTTTTGAAGTTCTAGCAAATGTGAGTGTTTGGGTCTGCCTGGGCTGCCTGCACGGTGCCATACGATTCCTCTCCTTAGGTTTTTTCGCTGTGGCATTTCCAATGCTCTCGCCCCCAGTGTTTAGATAGAGACAATCAGGCCTCAAAGCTCAGCAGATACTGAAATGTGGAGATAATCCAGATTATTTTGGTCTGTGTGCAGTATATGTTGCAGTTGTACTGTGATTCCATTTAGTTGTGCCCCATGAATAAATTTTGTCAGGTGTTTCCTGCTGTGCCCTGCCCAAACCTCCCCTGCTACTCCTGCCGGTTGTATTCAAGAGATGCTTTGCAGCTGTTCAATGCCCTCCTGTCTTGCCTTTCTCACCAGAAACCAGTAGCTCTCCAGAAACTATAATTCGTTTGTACTCAAGTTAAATTGTTACAGGGCACAGTGTTGTTTATTCAGACATAATGTTATGAGTAGACATGTCCAGACTATGAATGTAAATTATTCATGGGGGTAAAGTCTTAAGTGTTTTTCCTGAATTCCCTGTATCTTCTCTCCTTGCCACCTAAAACAAATTGAGGATCAGAGTTTCCTCTGGTAAATAAAAAAAAAAAAAAAATAGTCTTCACATTTTGAAGAGGAGGCAAGAAAGGATGTGCATGGAAGAGGAAAAATGTCTTGAGGCCCCACCATGGTAGCCCCCCCTTTCCCCCACGCCCTCTCACCATCCTAACTGCCATACCATCTCTAAGTATGCAAGCCTCACCTACACAGACTGCGGTGTGTGAGTTGGCCTATGCAGCCCATGTGTGGTCATGTCCTCAGCTGGCTTACTACTCGATATGATTGTGAAATATCAGTCAGGGCTTGTTTTTGAAGGATTGGTGGGAGGTATTTGATATTTTGAATCCAGCTCATTTTTTATGTGCATTACCAGTTTATTGTACAATGAGTGTTGTACAATACATGCAGCTTCATGTTAAAAAAAATCCTTAAAGTAAGGAAAATCTTTTGTATTTTTGATTTCAAAAGGCATGTCATATCTACTTTTTAAATGTATTAATGAAGATTTAACTTTACATCAGATGGAGTGTTTTTTTTTTCTTACAAATATCTGTATGTATGTTTAGTTTAGCGCAATGTCACTGAACTGTTAAACTTAGCATGTAGAGAATACAGCTTGCTTTGTGGGAAAGTCCTGAATTAAATTTTAATCATGGCACTTTTTCTGCATAAAAGAGCAATCGTGTTAATGAATTATTATTTTTTTCCAATATCTGTTAAGCCATTTTACTTGCAGGAATTGCTATTTGTGCTGAAGATGTATTTAAAAATGCTTTAAGACATCTTTGTTAGCCAACGGGCTATGCTATTGTAAAGTGTACATACAGTTACAATGAATTTCTGAAACAAAGTTTTAAAGTTAAAACCCTGTTGCATGCCCCTTGTTTTCATTTCTTTCTTGACTGTGACACTGAGATGAGGGAAGAGATGCTGGAGATGTGTGACATAAGCTATTTAATGCAAAGGGAAAAAAGACAAGTTACCTAATGTCTTATATTTATGCTATTTTGAAAGGCCCAATAAGAAATTTTGATTGGAATTGGAATTTCCTTTATTCGCCTCTTTCAAAAGCTGCTGTCCAGTTCTATTCACATATCCATAATTGCCATCTTAAAAAAAACAGAATTTCGGGCCTATGTTTTTCATTGTTTTAATTAAGTAAGAATAATTTCACTTTATTATTTGTGGACTATGGTTTCTTGAATATCTCGAATGTCAACTCCCATTTCAGGCTGATTCCAGTTTACAGGGTTCCTACACAGGTCTGCAAAGTTTGGAAATGTGTGGGACATTTTATTTTGTAATTTCCAGGTCTTGATAAGTTTGGAAATTGCACCAAAAAATTGGAAAAGTATGGAAAAATATTGTACTACTAGGCTACATACGACTACAACTTCTCACACATTCTGATATGTGTCGATGTGAAGATTAACGTTCATCTAGAGTTAGTCTGTGTACACTAGACGCCAAAATCTTAAAATCACAAAGTCAAGGTCTGGAAAAAATTGCAATGCAATTTTGAAATCCAGACTGTGTAGGAACTCTGTGTTCAGGTCTTCTCAGGCTGTTCTGAGATCCATCACATCCCCTGAGTGTCCCTCCAGCATCTAAAGATAGGATCTTGTGGTAACAATATTACATCTTCATTTAATTAACCCTGAATGGGGGCTAAGACTCTTGACCAGATGTCATGTAAAAGCAGCAGCAGTCTGCCGGGTGTCTCTGGCTCTCTGGAGGCCGGGCTCAGGTTTCAGACGGAGCACTGAGAGGAGTTAATCAACACGCTCAATTAATATTTCAGCACTAATGGCCGTGCTTGTTTGCGAAATCCGTTCTGCGTTTCACAGCCCTCATTTCGCACCTACTTTTTTTACCGGTGGCCTTAATTACGCTACTTTAGACCCGGTATTGCGTTGCAGGTGGACACTGGAGTTGCAGCGCCGCCTTGCTCAGAGTGGCATGTAAGTGGGATCGGCCCGGCCTATTTGGCAAAGAGGAAAACGAGTTACAAGAGTGGGAGATAGTTTGTCACTGGGGTAGTGGGAGATCGTCGGACAGATATAGGCTATTGTTGAATGTGTTTTCCTGGGAGAGGGGGAGAGGAAGCCTGTCCCAGTAGCCTACTCTTCAATATGAAAGTCGTTATTCTCAGCCCGGTTCCTCTGCCTGAACTGATTATTTGCTCTAAATCAACCGGATAAGCAAAGCGGACATTTATTTTGAATTTTGAGTTTTTTAAGTGGGGTTTTGCCTGCTGGAACGACATTCAGGAGAGTCAAGAAAATGTGGTCGACACCAGCTATTTTCCTGGTGTGCATCCTTTTTGGTAAGTACAAAATACGAGAGGTGTCCTGTAACTTGAACTTGTCTGAATCAAAGCTATAATCATATAGACCCATATAGAAATTAGAAATGACATGACAAATGATACAGAACATTTCCATGGCGTTAACAGAATTTGATCAATCATATAGCCTATATGCGTATTTATTGAGTAAAAAGTGGTTCCTAATGAAGCTGTATTAACTCTTCATGATGAGTAAGGACTGCTTGTTGCAACCTTTAAACCCTGAGACAATATTTTTGGTTATAAAAACAATGCGACTATATTAATTTATATTAATTTTAGTTGTGACATAAATTTGAGTTCATTTTTTTTAAGCCTACATTTTTATTTTCTGACTATAAACAATAGGAAAAAAAGTAACTTCTGTTTGTCATATCACATCATTGAGCCTGTAATTTTAAACAATTTCAAAAATTTCAAAATAGGACCAATATGCAGATGTACAAAGTTTCTCACCAATGTCATAGTGATGGTGGGCCTATACTAATATTTCCTTTTTTGTATTATCCACAGGGATTGTATGTGATGTCAAGCAGGTGTGCTCGCAAACCCAAATGATACAGAGAACTTCTGATGAGTCCAACAAATTAGACGAAGACATCCAGAAACTTATTGATCAAATTCATTCATTATCCAATGAGAATAAAAGTACACATCCAAGGGCAAAGAGTGGCACGAACCTGAAGCCAGAGCCCGGTTCAGAGGAGGCCACTTCCCAGGCCGGTCCCTTTTCCATATTGGAGAGTGTTGACTTGACTGCATATTATGGTGTTCTGAGCAAATTGTATGCAGTCTTCAGGCCGATGCTTAGAGAGAGATTCATGGAGAACCTTCCTAAGACATTAGTTTGTATTTCATCTGGGAGAGAGGACTGCGGACTGGAGGCAGAACTGACAAAGACAGTGTCTTTGGAATTGGGTAAACCGTTTCTGACTTTCCTGTCATCTCTGAGATCCCAGACATGTGCTCCACTGAAGACAGGCAGCAGTGATGAAGAGCCAGTTAGCTTCCTGAGATCCTATCTCAGGATGGAGGAACTGCCAATGGTGGACCTAAGTGGTTTCCAGGAGATGTTTGTGACTGCGTTGTCAAGTCTCTCTCTGTCTGGGAATCTGTTGTCTACTCTGAATAGCCTTGCGGATGTGGCTGTGACATATTTGTCAAAGATCTTGGTGAAGTTACTCCAAGCACCAATGGACTATGTAAAAATAGGGTTACAGTTTGGAATTAAAATTCCATCCTTAGATGGAAGCGAGCACTGCAACCAAGGTAACAGTTTATTTTTCAGTAATATGATATTTTGTGTGTTTTGTTATGCCATATAATATATACTACAATTTTGTGCTGCAAATGAAATTGTTTCCTCACTTGTTCTGTAGGGGATCTCAAGCAGCTCCTAATGTGGTAAGCCATCACATGCAATCCAGCAAGGCATTTTTGTAAATGTCAGTGTTATTCAAAGAGCGCTTAATCATTTCCATATTTATTGAACATCTATTTTGTATAGGGGATTGAACCACAACGTGAGCTGGTCCTTTGGTAACTCAATAGTCGACATCTTCCTGGCTCCAGAAGAGTCTCTGTGCAGCTACCCGGGTCCAGACTGCCAGAGCCCACACAGCGTCTCCTTCAGCCGCACCTTCGAAGGGGGGAATAAAGACAGCGACGACGCCCAAGACATCCTGTTTAAGTGCGATCACCACAATCTGGCCGTGCTCAATGACACGCTGTGTGCTGACATCATTACGAGTTCTCGAGAGGGATCCTCCACATCTCTTCTCGCCTTCTGCCAGGCGCTGAGCTCCCTCACCCCTACGCAGTTAGAGCGGGTGTGGAGCAACACCTGTTATGCTATTCAAGCTCTGGCGTCTCCGCTCCTCAGCAGCAGGTCGTCGGACTGCAGTTTTGGGGACCCAACACCTTCCCCTGCTGTCCCCCCTCCCTCAGAGACTCGTCCCCTCCCTCCTCCTGCTCCTCTCCGGGTGGCCAGGTTGGCCCTTAACCTCAACCAGCTCCTCTGTAACTACGTCAACTGGTCAGGAGGCGGTGAGGTGGATGCGGGCCTGGTGACGCTGTGCAGCGATAATGACCGTGAGGAGTTTGTGAGGCAGGTGTGTAACAATGGTGAGCTGATGAAGAACCTGGTGTCAGACAAGAAGAACAGCTGGCTATGGGGATATTGTGCCAACTCCTCTGCAGACCCTGGGTATATGGTGAGTCAGTTGTGCCGCTATGAGAGCTGGATGGCCCAGCCCATGGTGCTGGTGGACTCCTCCCTACTGGCCTTCTGCTGGAGCCTGGACGGTGACAGGCTGAAGATGCTGGTGTGTGAGAACGTGGGTTTCTTCACCCTCTTATTCTCCAACCCTGAAAATGCAGCACTGATTCCTAACTGTACAGAGGTCCCACCACCCACACACACCAACATCAATACCCTTGTGGCTGACTCTTGTCGCTACTCGCAGTGGCACGACGTGATGCTCATTACCATTGATGTCATGTCGCTGTGTATCCGCCTCGATCCTCACAGTTTCGCTACTGAGGTTTGCTCTAACACAACCTTTCTAAAAGAGCTGCTGCGTAACGATGCGAATGCCTGGCTTGAAGAGCACTGCGCCACCTCACTCAGCGCCCTACCCACAGACCCGCCCTTGGTCTTCAACATCACAGATTGGTGTGACTACCACACGTGGGGGGAGCGGCAGATGGACCCTTCAGTGGTCGGCCTGTGTTGGCAGCATGATCAGCTTGCTTTCCAGAAGAATGTCTGCTGCAACTTGCCTCTGTTTGAGAAGCTGACGGTGGACCTCCAGAACGCGTGGATGATGTCAGCCTGCACAGACAAGGAATCCATAGAGGTGATACCACAGGTTGGTATTTTAGCTGGATCACATGGATCTATGGACCTGAGCCCTATGCGTCCTGTATGCACAATAATGCACAATAATTACATAATGTTATTTTACAATCCACAACAGCATTGAATTTGTATTCTGATCTTGTATTCATAATTGCCTCTGCCTTAGGTGTGCAAGTACTCAGACTGGACCAGGCCCATCATTGTGGACATGACTGAGCTAGCTCTATGCGCTGAGCTCGACCCACTCAACTTCACCTCCAAGGTCTGCTCCAATGCCACAGTTCTCCAGAACCTCCTGGCCAATCTGGACAACACCTGGCTGCTCCAGCACTGCGCCAACCTTTCCAGTGCTGGGGGAACTTCTGCCACTAATGGGTCAGAAGGAGACAGCCTGATGGGATTCAAGCCTTCAGAGCAGTGCCAGTACTCCAGCTGGGGTGTAGCCCTTCCAGATGTAGCACTCATGGCTCTCTGCTGGGATTATGACCGGGTCAATTTTGTCTCCTCTATCTGCCCTAATGCTAGACTTCTCTCTTTGCTGGCCCGTGAGCCCTCTAGTGTGTGGGTGAGCACATTGTGTGTCACCTACACCAACACTACCAACAGCACTGTTCCAAAGTCTCGGCCCTGCCTGGCTAGAGAGCTGGTGAGGCGATTCAACTGGACCTGCTCTGCTGACTTCACCTCAGTCTGCCGGCCGGGGGTCGCTCCGCATAAGGCCCTACAGGTGATTCTGCGCTGTTGGTTGGAGGCTATGAGGCCCAGGGTGGAGGAGCTGCTGACTCAGCGTATGGCTACAGTTTTGGAGCAGGCCGCCAGCATTACTGTGGTGTTCTTGGTGGCCTTGGAGGAGAGCCAGATGACCTCACTGCGCATCACTGAGAACATTAGACTCAGCGTGCTAGAGTCTGTTGTTGTCTATCTTGAAAAGGAGACCAACTTTGACAACAAGAGGGTCTTGCTGCAGTGCTTTGGGGTAGGCATTTGGATTGTACAGCCATGCTTTGAAAAAAGATAACAAATCAATCAAAATGTCAATATGTTATTTTTACAATTTTTGCCTTTGGATGATTGAATTAATGAATGAACAGGGAAATCTGTTGGGGAATGAAGACCAATGAAGTAGGTTGCAGTGGTTTCTTAGAATCAGATTAATTCAGTCTGAGTAGAATTTCTTCCTCATCTTTTATTCAGAGATGGGCTTACCCAGTCTCTCTGGAGAACAATTCATGGACTTTATATTTTTATCTAATTAATCATCCATATCAGTTCCCAATAGTGCTATTGTCTTGTAATTGACCTCTGGTCTGCGGCCAAGCTGCTGCTGGTGTACAGTTACACTCCTGCCATCGATATCGACATAATAAATCTCTTTCTCTGGGTGTAATCTCAACTGGCTGACACTGGATTTGACAATTAGAATAACATGTCAACATTGACTTCCAGATGATATGGCTTCCTTGTATGATTAATAGTGTCACAACTGTCTTTGTGTGTGTGTTTTCCCTACTACAGAAACTGCTAACCAGCTTAATGCAGACAGGAAGGGATGTAACCAGTGATGGATTCTTCCTAATCAAGGTGACATATACCACACCCTTAATGATGACTACATAATTGTGTCTTCAAGATCTGTACATGTTTGGTCTAACATATGCATTCATGTTTTCATGTTATCCGTGTTTCCAGGAGTATTTTCGTATCCCGCTGGGCAGCTTAAGGCCAGTGCTCAGTGCAGTTGACATCACCACTGTCAGGCAGATCCTTCAGTACTACAGCAGAAACAAGAATACTCTGCAGGTGAAGCAGCTGGCTCCATATGCAATTTATTTAGTTTTATCAGTGTTGCAGTCTGCTTCTGTTTCTTCCTGGTCTTTTTTTTTTTAGCACTGTGTCTCTGTGCTGTAGCCTCTGTTTAGTCTCAGTTGATTACACAGTACACAGTAACAGTAACAGTGTGTCCCACTCTTATTGAGACAGGACTTGTGTTTGCTTCTGTTTCCCAGCTGTCAGATGAGTACTTGTCCACCATGGTGTCAGTGCTGTTCCAGACCCACCTGGTGAAGGATGGTAATCTCTTCCCTGAGCTGGCTCCCCTGCTGTCCAAGGCTAGTCCTGCCGACATCCAAGCTTTGCCTCCACTGCAGAACAACATCAATGTGTGAGTGACAGTGCTGTTGTGTGTCAGCTAATCCTTAGCAGTGTTGGGCTTAGCACTCAAAAGAGTACTGTGTCACTCATTTCAAAAGCAATATAATTACTCCTGTGCACTGCTGTGTGAATGATCAGGATAGTCAAATAGCATAGCGCGGCAGACAGCAGCACAGTCAGAAGAAAGAATTTATGTATCTAAATTACACATATCTGCATACATTTGCACACTTAATAATACTTAAGAATTTGGGGTGCTGTTTGAATGGTATTTGAAGTACAATGATTTTTTTGTACCTACATACAATTTAAAATTGACAGCAATGTTCTTGTCATCCTTTTGCACAACAAAATCAAGGTAGATACTTCCACCTGGGAAAAGTAAAAGTTTCTGCCATTTGCATCTGAGCTACCTCAGTATGTGCCAACATCCTAGTATGTGCCAGTATGTCAACTGAGAGGAAAACTAATTGGTATATAAGTGGTATATAGCTTTTGGAAAACTCAACTTTCAGAGGCAATGATAGCAAAAGTAACCACTTTAATTGTAATTGTAATTTTCTTACTGAAATCAAAATAATTAGTTACACTACTTACACTACTAAGAAAAGCAATATACAGTTCGTTTCCACTTTATGTACACCTCCCCATTTATGCACAGCTTTGACAGTGTGCCGCCTATGAATAAAGAATTAGTATAAAGCATGTAGTCAGGGTCAAGAGGTTCAATTAAATGTAACAATGTGCAAGATGTGTGATTTAAATTACTTTGAATGTGGTATGATAGTTGAGGCCAGATGCGCTGGTTCCAGCATTTCAGAAACAGATGTGCTCCTGGGATTTTTGTGCACTACAGTATCTAGAATTGACAGAGAATGATGTGATAAACAAAACACATCCAGTCAGTGGAAGTCCTGTGTGGAGGAAAAAACATTATTCATGAGGCAGGTCAGAGGAGAATGGAGAGCCACAAGTATGCAATTAACAGCTCAGTACAACAGTGATGAGCAGAAAGGCATCTCAGAACACAACAATTTGTCTAATCTTGAAGAAGAGGGGCTGCAGCGGCAGATGACCTTGCCTGGTTGCACTTCTGTTGGGTAGGAACAAGAATGGTGGAGGGGTGGAAAAACACTGCCTGGTCCAACAAATCCTGGTGTGTGGTTGTGACATGCCAATAACACGGTCAGAATTTGCCGTAAGCAACATGAACCCATGGATCATCCTTCCTGGTGTCAATAGTACAGGCTTCTTGAATCCATGCCTGGAAGAATTCAGACTGTTCTGGATTCAAAAAGTCCTGCCCAGTACTAGATAGGTGCACCTAAGAAAGTAGATACTGAGTGTGTACCACTCAACTTTGATCTTTAAGCTGCATTTGCCAAGAGAATGTAGTGAACAATATGATTTATTCCAATAGTATACAATCATGCTCTCTCACTTTTCTACACTTGCGTCCATCTGAACACACCCCTGGTGTCAGGCTTCTGCAAGAAGTGATGTGTCATTGTGCCCTTAGGTGTTAGGAGCATGCATTATAGATACAAAGTCAAGGAAACTAGCTGGCTGGCTACATTTAAATCTAGAAAAGCCATAATTTGTGTGCAAGTATTTGCTGTTGAGTCAACATGAATGAATCACAAAATATAGGTAACAGATGCCCACTATTTCCATAAGAAACAGAACATAAAGTCTATATTTCAGTTTGATTCAGGTATGCTATTACAGCAATCTCTAGAGCAGTGCAGATGCATTCTCATCCCAGTCCAGTTTAGGTCTTTACCATCTGCTTCTAACAGAGTACAGTTCAATTTACAGATTTACAGTAAAAGCACACGAAAATAACACATAATAAAATTACAACACATAACAGCACAATAAAACATAAAAATATCCACAACATATTCCATACAGCTATCAGCTGATATGACTGGACAGGGAGTCAGCAGCTCAAAACAGTGCAATAAAAACTAAATTAATAATAATAAATACATTTCTTATTTATACATGAGATGCTACATCAATTCCTGTGCAAATTAAGCAATCTATTTGCAGTAGCGATAAATGAGTCCCTGGTTCCTTTACTCTTAAGTTTAGATACTATGAAGCGGTGCCCAGAGTGTGACTGGGACAGTGGGGAATGGCATTGACCTTACTCATCACTTGTCTCTCAAAGATTTAATTTGTGCCTGGCTCACACCAGTAACCTTACTGGTTATTTTCACCAAGCTCCCCAGTCTTTTTATTGTTTAAACTTAAGCTGCCAAAGTAGGCTATAATACAAAAGGTTAAAACACATTCAATAAAACTCTGATAAGATCATAATTTTATCAATATATGAGACCATTGCGTCCAATTGACATCTGTTTGTGTGTGTTTTGTTTTCCTCTAGGAGGGAGGCCATTAACAGGAACCTGCTGCTCATGTCTGTGGAGCAGCGGCAGGCGTTTGGCCAGTGGTACGCCGAGGCTATAAGCCCCCTCAACATAACCAGAGGTGGTCCATCAGTCATCAGGGACACCGGTAACCTGATCGGCTACCTGCCCTTCCACAACTTCCAACACCTCTCACCTGCTCAGGTATCAGCCCTCTGAGCTCTGACACCTGGCTGGGAAACCCGAGAAGCCGGCGCTCTGTCAGTTCGATTAGCCCCGGGGCACAGCAAAGATACTTGTCACACACTGGTCAAAAGCATAGCCAGCCACCTCCTTCCCCGTCACCACCATTGTGTCTTATATGCTTGAGCATGTAACTGACGTTCAATAAGTAAAGATAGGAACACATGAATTAAGAATGGCCCAGGGATACAATGGTGACTGACCTGTCAGTGCTCGCATATGAATACAAAAGAAGGTTTTAAGAATGCATCGTTCATATGATAACGCTCAAGGATGTGAAGCAGCAGACAGCTGAATTATTTCTTATCTCTTACATTTTGACCACCGGTGAACTTGAATCTGTGACCTTGTTATTGCCATGTTCAAATAGCACATACTTACTTATTTCCAAAATGTGTTCAACGTCACATTATATTTAGACAAAATTACTACAATTGTATTTCTGCCTCAGGATGATTTAATGGCAGTGTTTTGTGTTGTCATGTATCCCCAGCTGTTGCAGGGGCTGGATGTGCTGCAGATCAACTCCCTGACTCCCCTCCAGCAGCAGTTTATAGCTCACAGCCTCATAGGCACCTACAGTAACCTGACAGCTGAGCACTTCACCAGGTCAGGAGCTACTGAGACACCTCAAACTCTTCTGTCCATGTTAACAGCTTATAACAGATTAGCTCAATAGTTATGGCCTTTCGTAAATGCTTTAACACCAAGACAACCCACTGGAAAACATATTGTTATATATTTAGATTTTACATTTCTGAGTACATTCTTAGTGTATAAGATGAAAGTATTAAAGTTGTTATATACATAGCATTAGCATTTAGTGTTTTTCGAAGGAAACCCCTCATCTGCAGCCAGGTGTGTGTTGTTGAACTAGTGCTTATACTTTTAGGCTGGGTAAACTGACCTGCCTGGCAGAGCCAGAGGACCTGCTGGTTTACAAAGACACTGAGGCCTTCTCAGTCATCCAGGAGAACATCTTGACCTGTGTCCACCAGGGCCTCAGCCTGCCCAGCCACATGGTAGGACCAGCCAAGTTAATATGTGGTCTCATTGTTTTTGTGTGTGTGTGTGTGTGTGTATTAGGGATGGGACAATATATCGAAATTCAGTATATCACAATACAAAAAAAACAATACGGATCGTGGGGCAGAAAAATGAATCACGATATTAGCAACATTTTATTTTTCTGTACTTGCCCATCACAATTTTACAAGCTCTCCATCAAAATTATGTTATTTGCACTTTGTAATGACATTTTAAATTGTACATCCTAGCAAGCCAATGCCATTCCAAGAAAGATTTATGGCTAAGAAATAAAAATAATTCTGCACAGACAGACTTTGTTGTCACTGAGCTTTTATTTTTTACATTGTATCATGGTTGTATCGAATCATGAACCCCATATTGCATATCAAATTGTGTCGCAAGATAAGCATATTGTCCCATCCGTGATATACAGTATATATGTGTTGGTGGGTGTGTGGATGTGTTACATTATTCTCTTCATGCTTATTCCTATCCTTCTACGCAGATCTTCAGTTTGTTCCTGAACAGCACAGAGTTCAGGTTCCAATCCCCAATCACTTCGGACCGGCTGGCGGAGCTGGCCCCCTTCCTGCCCTGGCTGGGTGTGCATTTCCTGCGGGGGCTCAGCCAATCACAGCTGCGCCCTGCCCTCCATGCCCTTTCCTCTGTGTCTTTCACTCCCGCACAGGTACAGCAGCATGCTCGACCTGTGATGTACACCTACATGTACAACATCTAGGAAATGGCAAGCACAAGCATCACCTAGCTGTCAGTAGGACCAGGTCCCATTGCCAACACTCCTATTGTCTATTTGACAAGTGAATTGATACGACTCAGATGAGAAATGTCTGGTGTCAGTAAGCTTTGGTCTAGTCAATCCCTTTCACTGCACAAGCCCTAATTTGTCATACATGGCTGGGTTTGCTGGCAGCTGGTGGGGGTTGTAGGCTGGAAGAACAGCTGACAGGCAGCCAGTCCTCAAGACACTGACCTGAGGTGAGGCGGTGCATGAGGCCAGGACCTGCGCTTTACTTCACCCTCAGCTAACATCTGAACTAGAGCCTCTTACTTTTACCTCAGCCTCACAGCTGCTGTCTTGCCTTCATATGCCATAAGGAGTCTTGAATAGATTAAAAGAGAGGGGAGACAGCAGGATTGGAGAGGAACAGGAAACAAAACCTTCTTTTTTTTTCACCATTTGAAAGGTTAACCACAATCATTTTTACTTACCCTTCTAAATGTTTTTCAGGCTGCAATAATTGTAGACGAGTTGACTTCAGGTGACACAGTGAGTACTTTTCTAAACATATGAGAATGTGAGTTTCGTGTGGAGATGCTCCCTACTTCTTTGTCCAACATCTTCCTCCTTTCTGCCCAGCTGAGTGCTCCAGGTGTGCTGCAGGGGCTCGGCTCCCTCGTCATTGGGGTGAAGGTAGAGACCTTGTGGACCCTGACTGCCGACACCCTGCTGTCGGCTTTACCTGCCATGGCCCAAATCAAACCAGGCCTCAGCCCTCCACAAGCCAATGCTATTGCCACCAAACTATGGGTACAACACACACACACGGACACACACAAAGAGTGGTGGGAGTTAAATGCATTCATATATCGATTCAAGGGTTTTTACACAGAAATTTATCTTGTTTTGAAATTTTATTGGCCTAAGGGATATTTAATGGGCTTTTACTGTACTCAAATGAAAGAAAATTAGAATGAGTTACGATAAATTGCAATATTGAATACCAAATTATTATTATTATTTTTATTAATAGTATTAGTAGTAGTAGTAGTGGTACTGAGGCCAAAGTATCTTATTACTGTCATAACTATCACTATTATCATTCTCACTCCTAACACACACACACACACTGACTACACACTGTCCATTTTTTAACTTGAATTTGACAAATATTCCCTTGTTGAAGATAGCTGTGACACGTTGTCTTGTGTTGTTTTGTGCAGGGTTCTCCATCTGTGATCGGCTGGTTGAATAACGTGGAGCCTCTTCTCTCCAGCACACCGCTGCTCAGTGTAATGTCCAGGACTCGTCAGCTGGTGGCCAACAGCACCTCCGTCTTTACACGACCCTGGAACACACAGCAGGTGCAGCCCCGCCTTCCCACACACACACCATAGGAGTACAACTTCACTTGTCCACATGGCCCGACAAACAATCCAACAGCTATGAATCTGTCTTCCCCCACAAATGATGCAGGCACCCTTTGGGCCAAGCAGTAACAAGATGCAAGTTTCATCAAAATTGGACCAGTTTTGTAGTAGTTATGGCCTTTCAAAGTTTGAAATTTTGACCTTCAACTATAGCGCCCCCATTATGCCAGTTAAATAAAAGGGCAAATGCACACATTAATTAAAACAAGAACAAATTAAAGTTTGCCCAGAGGTTTTGCCAAATTATAGAGTAGTCCATTGGTTTTAAGTCCATATACAAATGCGCGCACACACACACACACAGACAGACAGACACACACACACAGTTTGTATTCCGAGACTGTGAGTGTTATGAATGAAATGATGTCACTTCATGCTTCACACTCTACATTGTGTGTTTCCTCTGTTGTCATGTGAAGGTGTGTATGACACTGTCTTGATTAGATGCTGAATTATTAAGCCAAGAGAAGCAAAGGCTGCGTCACCAGTGACAGTATGAATAGACTTGTCTGTGAATACACAAGGTGCACACATCTTTACATGCAAACAACACAGACAAAAACTATCCTCATATCAGATTTCCATTGTCTCTGACCCCATAAAACATCTGTGCATAAACCATACAGGAGAAGAAAAGCTGCTCTGAACCAGCAAGTTACAAACTACATGATGAACCACAGCTCACACAACATGCGTAATATAATGTAGCAGGGGAAATGATAAATATACTAACTATGTTTTTTCCTGATTTCCTTCCCAGGCTAAAGCTATATTCACAGAAGTGGATAATGCTAAACCAAAAGTAATTAAAGAAGACTTCCTGTAAGTGCAATTAATGTGTGTGTGTGTGTGTGTGTGTGTGGTGTGCACATTTGAGATGAATGAGCATCCTTTCTGTGCTCATTCCTATCGTCCTAGATCCAGAGGCTCTGAATGCATCACTGTTAGTCTCACATGGCTGTTGTCATGTGAAAACCCTGTAACTCCAATTTTAGCGATTTTCATTTTTCTACTTCAACTGAAGGATTACGTGCTTCTCCATAGGATGAGAAGATTCTCTGACCTCTTGGTCTAATGAAACCCTTTCAAAACCCATTGGATAATGTCAAAAATCCAATGCCATCAAGCAAAAAACAAGGCTATTTTTCTTAGTTCCTGAAAAGTTGATATTTTGGAGGTACAAGGCTTTTCAGAGTCTCCGTTGACTATGTTGGTCCTTCATGGTGTATCAGTCTTTTACAGCATTATATGTACATGCTATGTGTATTCACTGACACTTTGTGTAACCAGGACTCTTGGGACGGTGGGTCAGGGTGTGAGCTGCAACGTCTTACTGCAGCTCTTCCAGGCCAATCCCTCGTTTTCAGCGGTGAAAGGAATCCTGGCCTTCCTCAGAAAGCAGCCTGTTCACCTCCACACCTCACTGGTAAATAACACTCAACTTTTTTAAAATATATTTTTATCTATCTGTTCTTTCTTTATTTAGACAGAGCGAAAGTAGCAAGGGAGACAGAGTAGAGAAAGTTCTGGTGGGATTTGATCCAAGGCCAGCAGGGTCACATGTGGTTCCAGAGGTGCTGCACTCAACAGCTTGTTTTAAGAAAAAATTAAAACCTTTATAGCAGCTATCATGTTACATGACAGTGAGTTTCACACTAGGTTAATAGCAGATACCAAAGCCTCATCTATAACATATTTTTTTCTACTAGAATAAGTGTGATTTTGACTCCATTGTCATTGACAGCATTTGTGGGGTTTTTTTGTTCCTCTGGACAGAAAAATTGTGTGATCGATGAGGTGTATAACTTTGAGTTCCTCTCTGAACTGCTTGGAGAACTTGGAGCTGAGATCGCCCTGGCCCTGCCGTGAGTCTGTAGCTGTCATCGATTAGTGCACTACACATATTTACATGTTTCATGTTACATGTTACACGTTTTTCAGGCATGTCATCATGATCACAAAAAAAGACAAGGAAATGGTAATCTCACTAGAGATGATCAAGAATTATATGTCAAAAATCTTCCCTAAAAAATCACTCCACTCACTCAAATATGGGAACTTCCTGTGTATTTGTTTTTGGTCTATTAAAGAAGACAATATACAGATAAAATACAGCTCTGGAATAAATTAAGAGACCACTGCAAAATTATTAGTTTCTCTGGTTTTACTATTTATAGGTATGTGTTTGAGTAAAATGAACATTTTTGTTTTATTCTATAAACTACTGACAACATTTATCCCAAATTCCAAATAAAAATATTGTCATTTAGAGCATTTATTTGCAGAAAATGACAACTGGTCAGAATAACAAAAAAGGTGCAGTGTTTTCAGACCTCGAATAATGCAAAGAAAACAAGTTCATATTCATTTTTAAACAACACAATACTAATGTTTTAACTTAGGTAGAGTTCAGAAATCAATATTTGGTGGAATAACCCTGATTTTCAATCACAGCTTTCATGCGTCTTGGCATGCTCTCCACCAGTCTTTCACATTGCTGTTGGGTGACTTTATGCCACTCCTGGCGCAAAAATTCAAGCAGCTTGGCTTTGTTTGATGGCTTGTGACCATTCATCTTCCTCTTGATCACATTCCAGAGGTTTTCAATGGGGTTCCGGTCTGGAGATTGGGCTGGCCATGACAGGGTCTTGATCTGGTGGTCCTCCATCCACACCTTGATTGACCTGGCTGTGTGGCATGGAGCATTGTCTTGCTGGAAAAACCAATCCTCAGAGTTGGGGAACATTGTCAGAGCAGAAGGAAGCAAGTTTTCTTCCAGGACAACCTTGTGCGTGGCTTGAGTCATGCGTCCTTCACACAGACAAATCTGCCCGATTCCAGCCTTGCTGAAGCACCCCCAGATCATCACCGATCCTCCACCAAATTTCACAGTGGGTGCGAGGCACTGTGGCTTGTAAGCCTCTCCAGGTCTCCGTCTAACCATGAGACGACCAGGTGTTGGGCAAAGCTGAAAATTGGACTCATCAGAGAAGATGACCTGACTCCAGTCCTCTACGGTCCAGTCCTTGTGGTCTTTTGCAAACCTCAGCCTGGCTCTTCTTTGCTTCTGAACTCTTCCTAAGTTAAAACATTAGTATTGTGTTGTCTAAAAATGAATATGAACTTGTTTTCTTTGCATTATTCGAGGTCTGAAAACACTGCATCTTTTTTGTTATTTTGACCGTTGTCACAGTTGTCATTTTCTGCAAATAAATGCTCTAAATGACAATATTTTTATTTGGAATTTGGGAGAAATGTTGTCAGTAGTTCATAGAATAAAACAAAAATGTTAATTTTACTCATTTTACTCAAACACATACCTATAAATACTAAAACCAGAGAAACTGATAATTTTGCAGTGGTCTCTTAATTTTTTCTAGAGCTGTAGATAGCTGTAGCTGTAGAAAAATACTATAGCTGAGTGAACTGCTCACTCTCCTTGTAAAAAGAAGATATTTGATCAACTTAACCAAAATTGGCTCAGTGATAAAACAGCCCATAACTATCACCCTGGTAAGATCACACTTCATATTCATGAGGGGTCTAAATTATATTTTATGAATAGAGATTTACTGATTTCTTAGGTACTTAATGACAAGAAGTAACCTTTATATAATTTTTATGTTACATCATGCTATCTTCT
Source organism: Centroberyx affinis (assembly GCF_046629955.1). Taxonomy (NCBI): domain Eukaryota; kingdom Metazoa; phylum Chordata; class Actinopteri; order Beryciformes; family Berycidae; genus Centroberyx; species Centroberyx affinis. The sequence continues at coordinate 409,149 of NW_027279830.1, read as the reverse complement.
TATATATTTGTTATTTAAATGTCCCAAAAACAAGTAGTTTGCTCATGGTTCCTATATTATTTAACACCAGTGTATTCTTGGTTTTCATGCGATTGTTTTTTTGTGCGTTTGCTCGCAGGGTGAGCAGCATCAAGAAGTTCCCTGTGAACATGATGGATACTCTAAGGAAGATGATTGTCCAGGACCCGCATCACTTCCTTTTGCTCTCTAGAACCAAACAGGAGCTCCTGGTGGACAAGATAGTGCAGAGGCTGGTCAGTGGAACAGCATATGTGTTACTACACTGCTGCCTGCTTTTATAAAGTTAAAAGGAATGGAAAGGAAGGAGTGTGAATGAATGAGGAAAGGTTGATCAATGTTCAGGTATTACTGGTTTGGTCTGTGGTGTTGTGTGGTCGACGGTACTTGTGTTGAAGCGTTCCCTTTCCCCCAGGGCATGTACACAGGCGAGTTCACCGAGGAGGAGTTCCGTTCATTGGGCATTATGGCGACTTTTGTGGTGGATGAGGTGTTTGTGCAGCTGGACCAAAGCTTCTTTGTCTACAATCTGGACTTGCTCCGGGGGCTCTGCTACACCTCCACCAAGAGGGACCTGGTGGCTCGCATCCTAGAAGAACCTGGCACCTTCGGGTAATGCAGTTATCCAAAGAAAACCGTGCGTCTCCAAAATGACGACTTCTCAGGAACTAAGTAAAACAGCCTTGTTTTTTTTTGGCTTGATTGCAATGCATTTTTGAGTTTGTCCAATGGAAATGATTCCATAAGCCCAAGAGGTTGTAGAATTTTCTCAACCCATAGAGGAAACATGTAATCAGTTACATCAGTTGAAGTGAAAACATGAAAATCAAAATTGGAGATGTACGGTTTTCACACGACAACGATGTGCAAACAGAGAGCAAATACCTACTATTCACACACTATGGCTGTCTTTGCATGATGATGAAATGTTTTGTTCCCTCACAGCCCAGTCCAGAACTGGAACCACGTAACACTCAGTCAGGTGGACAGGTTTCTCTTCTTCTTGCCCAAAGACAAGCTGCAGCAGATTTCCCCAGTGAGTCTTTTGCACTACTTTTTTTCAGTCTACTCTATTCATTTAGCGTCATATTCAAATTGCCTCTGACATTGGACAGTTTGCCCCTGAGAATAGTTAAAACATATTGTTACGACAGATTCATTGCACGTCCAGAAATCCACAGTGCGGTGTCGGGATTGTTACTTGATGCCAGGGCAAGAGAGGCTGTAAATGAATCCCTGAGGTGTCACATCTCCAATAGGTGTCAGGATCAGGTGGTGGAGTTCCTGTTGTCCACCTGACCATTCATTTGTGTGTGTGTGTGTGTGTGTGTGTGTGCGTGCGCGCAAAGGATTTGATGACCCTGGGCCGTATAGAGCGGTTGTTCCTGAGCCAGAGTCAGTGGGAACATGGGGACGTGGGAGTCCACTGTATGAAGGGCAGAGACCTGGAGGAGAGGAGGAGTTTGTTTGAAAAGCAACAGTTCGTTCTTCAGTTTTTCCTTGGCTTCCTCAAAGTGGGTCGTCTCTCATGTGAGCATCACATTTGTTCTTAAATCTCTGGAAGAACACCAATGCCGATACTCAACTTTCTATCAAGCAACTATAATGTGTCACTTAAAAGTCTACTCAGTTTCAAGTGATGCACATAATTGTGTGAAAAGCAGATAGATATTCAGTGTCTGGGCTAGGGTTAATCTTAGGGTTAGGGTTAATGTTAGAAACAGGGTCAGGGTAGGGTTGGGTTTAGGTTTAAAAATGGGGTCAGGGTTACAGTTACATAGTAACAGTTACAGTCTATGGAGATGCACCAAATAGGCAAGTGACACTGTTGAACATCTACTTTTTGTCACCTGATAGTTAGTTGAGTACATTGGCCTATCCAAACAAAGTGCTACCAAATTATCACTACAGAATAACGACAAATATTTTCACTCAACACCCTAACACCTAACCCCTAACCCTAACCCTGTAATCAACACAACAAAGTAAGATAAAAAATAACAATAAATGAATGATACAGCCTGCGCTATATGCTAGATGTCTGCAGCATCCCCTGATCAGATCCATCTCCCTATTTGTCCTTGGCCAGCTCCTGCTTTGATTCCTAGCTGTTCGCTTCTGCACACGACAGCTCCCTCTGCCTGGCCCACTAACAGTCTGACAAGCATGTCTTCATCGGCCTTCTCCAACTGTTTGGAGTTGATGGGCCAGGACCCGTTCCTTACACCCTACCAACGCACCCTACTCCTCAAGAAAGTCAAAGAGGTGAGATTCTGTTCCATCCATCCGTCATGCAAGAACTGCCACAGCGAGGAACATCACCGATGTTCGTCACAGATGCATTTAATTCAAGGCTCCTACGGTACTGGGGAATTTCCATACATCCTGTTTATTAAACCCCTCCTTAATCCAGGTGTTAATATGTCCGCCCTGTCTTTTTTTTTTTTTTACTGCAAAACATGTGGTACAAATGCACAAAGGTGATACTTAAGTAATAACAATCTTCTACATATTTGTGAAGAAACAGAGCAAGGGGATGATAATTACATAATATCAGCACATTCACAAACATATATTTAAAAAGTGCAAAAAGTCACTGTCTTAATTGCTTTTTTACTGTTTGAAGATGATACTGTTTTAATATATCGTTTGGTACTGTTTTCAAAAACAGTAAATAACAGCTTTGAGTTGGTGAATTTGATTTTATGGATGTGAAGTTTTGTTAAAATAATGATGTCTGCCCTGTTTTAACTGGGGTCCCTCTGGGATGGCGTGTTTGTGTATATGAAGGTGTATGGCCCCATCTACTCCATGTCCCCGTCCCTGATTGCTCAGCTGGGCGGACTAGCGGTGCAGCTGTCAGTAGAGGAGCTGGGCACCCTCCGTCTGTCCGAGCTGAGGAGTATCTACGCCATGGGAGCAGTCAACACCTGGAGAGACAGACAGGTAGCAGCTTTGGTCATAGCCATAGACATATTACATACGCTGCATTCACTAGCTTTCCGAAACAAATTGTACAAGTAGCACTGGCATACATCACAATACAGGGTGAAGATACAGTACATGTTAATACGTCCACCATACAATCCTGTTTTACGGTATTTTACGGTCACTCGTTCTCTCCGTCTCTTTCATCCTAGCTGGCTGTGCTGTTCACCACATTGTTAAACTCGACCAAGCAGAGTCCTACCCAGCTAGACTCCAGCACACTGGTGGCAATGGGATACATTGTGTGTGGAGCTAAAACAACAGAGATGCGCGTTTTCAATGCTGTGGAGTTCAGGTGAGACAAAACAAATAAAATATATAGTAATCTCTTTGAGCCCCGGAGTATAGGCCACATTTCAGGTTCAATCATAGTATTGTAAAAGAACAGGAGGAGGAAGCCTGTCCAGACTAATTTCTACCTTCCCTTTGTTCTGTTCCCTGTACTTACTGTGACCTGTTGTGTCTCCCCCTGGTGGCTGCAGTAAGGCCGCATTGTGGCTGGGTCAGCTGAGGCTGTCCTGCTCAGAGGAGCAGCTGCTGGCTCTTGTTAGCCTTCTGACCCACAGCCTTGCTTTTGGACCCACAAGTTCATGGGGGACTGATGTCTTCATTGAGATTGGAGCTCTGGCAGGTATGGCACATTCACTCTCCTCATGTTGAGGGTGTGACATTCACTTTCTGCATCACTCACTGATTTGTTGAGATCAGAATTCTGGCTGGTATACAATTCAAATGGTTTGAATCTTTGACAGAAAGTTGCCCTGGTTTCAGAGTTGCGATCACTTGTAGTCCTCTCTGTCTGAAAGTATGTTACTGTTTTATATCCTATTTCCGCATGCTGTATATGCTCGCAAGCTTAAGGTGAAGGCATCCTGATATGAACATCCTCACTCAGTTATGGTTGGATCCTTGTGTTAGTGGCTGTTTGGCTCTGGGAGCATTATTTTGTGCTAGTTCACTCTTTTTGAAACATTTCCACTTTGTGCAGCTGGTCTTCCAGATATGTCCATGTCAGCTTTGGTGAAAGAGCAAATTGAAGGAATCACGCCTCTGGCTATCTCACTGATACCACCTCAGAAGTTTGCTGTAAGTCTTAAATTACAATTAGTTTACACTGACCTGACTTCCCCAAAACAAGTCTATGAAATTTTATAAAGCTTTAAAGCTATAAAGATCTTGTCCTATGTCTATGCATTCATCTTGACAATTCCTAATCTTACCTCTCCCCATTTCTCTCATGTTTCCGTCCGTTGCATCACTTTTTCAAGGTGGTGTTTGACCAGAGCCAGATCAGCATGTTCTCCTATGAGCAGGCTGTTGCAGTAACAGCTGAACAGCGAGCGGCCTTGTCAGATGTCCAGCGGACAGCGCTGGCTATGGTGCTGACACCCTGGGAGAACAGGCCTGTAGACTTCAGAGGTAAATCACTGAAACTTGGACAGTTTTAAAAAGCAATCAGTAGTCTGTTGATAATTAGAAACATGTACTTATGTTCACAAAATCACATAATTTGTATGATCTTGGGACAATCCACCAAAATAAGTGAGCATGAACAAACTTCTCTCAAAGCTCAAAAACAAGACTCTTATCTGTGCTTGTCATTCACTTACATCGCATTTGTCAATGTCTGGGAGGTTGAATTTGTGGAGTCATAGCATTTGTAAGAGGTTTATTTCATAGAGGCCCTAACAGCTCTGAAAAGAGAAAATGTACCCATAATTGCTGGAACATCACCCCAGGTACTGTCACGTTGTTTACAAAGCAGCTCTCCCATTCATTCTTAATGGAGCAACTCCAGTGTGACGGCATAATCTAAACTGGCCGAGATCATGTGAAATTTTGTTTTACGTTGCCTTTTGTTTGCGACATGCCCAAATACAAAGATGTACAGTGTAACCAATGGGCATTATATTTTGCACAGCTCTCCATTTGTATTGGTTTGACCGCAGTGTCGTTGTGTGTGTGTGTGTGCCCAGGGAAGTCATCGGGGCTGGCAGTGAGCCCCAGTCCTCTGTGTCTCCTGATGGGACTGCTGATGCTGCTGATCCTGCTGCCCTGCCCCGCCATGCCCTGATCTGCCCCGTTCGGCCCTGGCGCACGACCTCGCTCACCCCTGCTGGACCAGGAGAAATCTCTTCCACCACACCACTAAGATGATCTGATCTATCTGTGCAATACTGTATCTCTTTGAAATGAGCAGCACTTCAGGATTTCTATTTGTTTATGGGTTTGTAATTTATTTTGTGTATCAGCCCTCAAGTGAGTTGTAATTTATTTGTGTAGCTATCTCTTTAACATATCAGCATACAGCACTGAAGAAACCAAAGGAATATTGTGTAACTTATACAAGAGATTAAAAAAAATAGATTTACACAGTATATATATATATACATTTAAATAAGCACCCACTGTATTTAACCCACACCTGCAGAATGAGTTTCATTACACTTAGGCCTCATTTTATTTTTGGGAACCTGAATGAAAACCAGCTGTACCCATGTAGCCTTCTCAGGGATGCGACGCCATACCCAGAACAGCAACCAAAATACTTTAAAGATTAAAACAGAGTTATTATGAGCAATTCCTTATGCAATACTGTTTTGTGAACCTGAAAATTTTATTTTTTTAGAAATGACAAAATGTTTTTGTCTGTGTGAGAGCTGTAACATTTGGTACATTTATAACTATCCTGAATGATCTTGTTTAGATATCTAAGTATATAAAGCTTAATAACAACTGATCCACTTGGACTAGTTTATAAACTACTGGTCTACTTGTTGCTGTGAGTTTTGTATTGTTGTGCAAACATTCTGGTATGATAAACATGGACCTAAATTAATAAACGGAACCATTCTGCCTATGTTTGAATCTTGTTTTCTATTTTTACTCTTATGAGCGCTCAATGCAGAGGTTCAAACTATTTTCACATTTCACATTAAAAGTTGACATCTGCAACAAAAGACAACCAAAAGATAATGAGAGAAACCTGTAATGGACATGCTGTAGTATAATTTACTAAAATGATCACCATCTAATTGTGAAAGGACTGAATAGGAATAAGCAAGAAGACACATCCTCTGCTTTGAGCTATAGCTAATTATCAGATTTTTGATTGCCCTGATCCACCCCATCTATCTGGGTGTCTTTCATTAAATGAAGCAAAATATGCCCATTGGTCTGGGTTGGCCAATTTTAACAACCCATATTGCTGAGATTGTAGGTACAACCCCATTCAATGTCAAACTCTTTCACATTACATACATCCCAAACCCAGATTTCCCAACACAAGATCAGAGCAACAACCTCTGCTTAACTATTAATAGAAAACACACCAAATGAAACACATCCACCACTCACTACTCTGTGCTACAACTCAAATTGCAGGGCAGGTGTTTGCATATTTATTTTACCATTTAATGAAATTCACCCAAATAGATAATAGATCAGTTTCCTGTCATATTGCTTGAAGCCATCCAGTGAAGTCAGGTCACCAGATCGGCATAAAGAGTGGAGTCTAGAAAGTAGGTGTTGTTTCTGAACGAGGCCAACGGGCTGCTGCACTGACTTCGATCCTGCTGTCAAACACTACCAACACAGCCAACATGGCGGACTGGGGTGAGAAACTAAGTTGGGAACGATACATATATATTCATCAACTGGATTTTACATTCACTGTTATACATGTATAACACAGCGATATTGTTAAATGAACACGTTAGCGAACGTTAAATGTGGATTGACTATGTACGATTTTGATTATTCCTGTTTTTCTATAGACGCTGACAACTTCGAACCGGAGGAGCCGATTAAAAAGGCGGCGGCGGCGGCGGCGGCAGTGGCAGTGCTGGACAAATGGGAAGGCGAAGACGAAGAAGAAGATATTAAGGTAATTACCTAACAAACGCTAAGTCCAATAAGAGCTGTCCTGAAACCAAACTACAGTTTTTCAGTGAGCTGTCGGCCCGGCTAAATAACGTTAGCAAGCTAGCTCCTAGCGTTGTCGCCTAGGTTTGATGCCATGCTTCGGCGCGGTCGCTTGCTGCCTGTCAATCGTAACACAGCCCATGTTAGCCTTATGCTAGCTAACGGTAAACTCATGTGGCTCTAGCAACCAGCAGCTGCGATAGCTGTGCTGCTAGTCGATTTAACATAGTCCTAACGATAGCTAAATCAATGTCACCATGACAACTGACGGCTGTAGATTAAAGTTAATTTCTAGCCGCTATGATTATTTACCTGTATTTAGAAGTTGTCGGTTAATTAGTCCTTGGATGGTTGGTTCAGCTAATGTTGGTTAACGTTAGCTCAAAGCTAACCACTTGTCGGGCCACTTGGCTAGCAAACTCGCAAGCTAAGTTAGCAAGTCAACAAGTAATTGGCTAATGTTACGTTAATGTCGACGATTATGTCATCACCTGAACTTGTCTGCATCAAGTGATTGTACGAGATTAGTATTTATATCATGTCCTGAATTATCTCTTAACTTGGTTAACGTTAGTATTGGAAACATGAGGCAGCGTTAGCTTGCTAACTAATTTTAGCCTCAGTCAGATGAAATCATGAGGTGGTGATGACTCAACTTAACTGGGCCTAGAACTTTCCAACTTTGACAGACATTTTGGAGGAAACTGGTGTTCGATTATTCCTCCATCACGCTTGGTTATTACCTGATTATTCTCATGGCTTCTGTCTAGAAACCTCAGATAATTCACCCATGGAAGGGGCTGGTAGAGGCCTCTTCAATTGTTCACCAGATTCTGTGGCATATGGTGCCCAAGCAAAAAAAGCTACTGTTGATTTTATGTCCACAGTACAAAACAGATTGTTTGTTTGTCCACATGGAGTTAAAATGTTAGTGGCTTGTAAGGGATACACTCTGGTCATTAACCACTGGCCAATTTTTAATTTGGTTTCAAGTCTAGGTAGTTGATAATTGCTTAATGTATGTTATGTCACTATAAATGCTGCTTCCCCCAGCTCCTTGTTTTCCTTGTACATGTATATTAAGTAAGCCCATTTAGTATGTCCATATTTGACACAACAATCTTTGTTTCCTTGCTATTCAAACTCATTAGGCCTTGTTGCCTTGGCACATTTCCATTCAACTGATTTATTATGTAATGATATTAAATTGAAATGTGCCTTTTTGAATAGTGATTTGTACCCCAGTTTACCAGTTAACTCTATGACTGACAATTGTCCCATCTTTCTCCTTTTCCCCACAGGACAATTGGGATGATGATGAGGAGGAGGAGAAAAAGGCGGAGGTGAAAAAAACAGGTGTGCAAGTAATTGCCTATTTCACAAGGACTTGTAATAGCTGCGTGTTAATCCATGGCTAAGCTATGTAACGCAATAGTTCACTTGTTTATTATGCCATTATTTTAATTTTCAGAGACAAAGGTATCTGTAAAGAAAAAGCTGAGTGAGAAAATCAAAGAGAAAGAAAACCTGTTAAAGAAAAAACAAGAGGAAATGCGTCAGAATGTGAGTATTATTTCCTCTTCTGGCTTTGACCAGTTCCTATACAATGCCACAGACATTGTGGCCCTCTCTGTCACCCGTACTGATGTTCTGCTTTTTCATTTTGTGGAATCTGTTACTAAAGGAAGAAGAGCTTACTCCTGAAGAACAACTAGCAGAGAAGTTAAGAGTGAAGAAGTTACAAGAGGACGCAGACTTGGAGCTAGCAAAAGATGCTTTTGGTAAGACCGGTTCAGATTGTGGAGGAGAATATGTAGTTAATATTCAAATAAGAATCTTATTCTGGGGCCTGGATTGTTAAAGTCTGTCCTTGATTCCTTATAATCTTACCCTTGTATTCCTCTATACATTCAAGACACATACTGTATATGCCAGTGTTTTAGAAGAAAGTGTGAGATCCAACTGACTGTCTTTCCTTTATTTTGACTAGAATCTATTACGTTTTTTTTTGCTTTTTTTCAGGTATCAGCAGCAGCACCCCCACCACAAACAATGTCACTGGAATTGATGCCATGTGTCCATCTTCCAAAGATGACTTCACAGAGTTTGAAAAATTGCTGAAAGAAAAGATATGCCAGTTTGAAAAATCTGTGCATTATTCAAATTTCTTGGATTCATTGTTTCGGGAACTCTGTATTTCATGTAAGCTCAACATTTCATATACGGGCATTTAATACTGAACAACGCTAATGATCACTGGTGGCCACTACCTTTGTACTTGCCACACCTGGCTTATACAAATTTGTCTTTTTTTCTTGCAGTGGAAGTAGAAGACTTGAAGAAAATCAGTAATTCCCTGACAGTCCTACTTAGTGAAAAACAGAAACAAGAAAAAGTAAGTGACTGCATGCTTGCCGATTTTTCCATAGATGGATCCTATGTGTAGTTTATTTTCAGTAGAGGGTGCTGTCTGCCTAGCTATTCCCCTGAAGCGTGTTTACAGTAGAAACTAACTGCAAAATCCTCATTCTGGTAATTTTGTGTTCTGAAATGGTCTCACATTTTTTTCCCCACATGTTTTTATACCAATTGCACCTGCATAATATTTATCTAAATATATAATTGTCAAATCACTGTCTGTAGCACCTACGCTATGCTTTCATTCAGCATATTCCTTTATGTCCCCTCCATGCTGCTTTTCATGTGCAACATACCAGTGTAACAGCTAACAGATTGCTTTATTTATTTAGTTTTGGTGGAGAATTGAGCCAGAGAACTCTCAATTAGGCCAAAGCAGGAAGCAGATAATGGGGGCTGCTATTTTTGTTACAGTGTGTAATGATAAATAATTTCAGAGTTGTACTTACATGAGAGAAACCTAAGTGTAACACCTTTTTGTTAATGTCTTTTATTTGTTTTCACAGCAAAACAAAGGAAAGAAGAAGAAGAAGACAGGAGTCCTAGCTGGTGGTGGATTGAAAGCAAAGATGAGAGATGACCTTGACTATGCAGAGTTTGATGGTGGCTACGCCCAAGACTATGAGGACTTCATGTGACATTGGCTCCATCACCACTGCCCTTTCCCCCTCCCACCCCTCAGAAACGCAGCTGTACCTTCTCATGCTGTCCAGTGCCATCCTGGAAAATCTGAACTATATGTTGCCCCCTTCATTTTGCTTCAATGACCAGAGGGACTATACCAGGGAGCATCCAGTCTCACCAACTCTTTATGTTCATACATATGGAATTGCCTTTTCTCCGTCTCATTCAGCCTCCAACACACTCACACACATCATTTACTATCTGTTGGGTAACCCAGCTTCAATGAAGAATACATTTTAACTGCTGTTGTCTGTTTTGTAGGGCTCATTTTGGATTAAATGTTGCTCCCATCAAAACAGCAAATGAAATACTGCAGTTATAAGTGTAGTGACATAGAAACATATGAGGTTCTATGCAAATTTCTTTACCCAGAATGTCTGTAAATATTATAGGTATCTCACTTTACCTGTGGATAGTTTTCTTACAGGAAAGTATATAGTATCTATAACTTTGGTTGCCAAATACTGAACAGTTATTCCATACATCTTTCATCTTTATCCTCGGGAAGTCACATTGTTGATACTTTGAAACTGACGCTACGTGTAAGTAGTAGTTGTAATTTTACAGAGAGCACATACATTCACTGTAAGATAAAAGGGATGGACAAGTGTAATAAATGTGACTTCAAACCTCACAGCCATTTTCTGGATACATCTCTGGAATATCCTTGAAAATTTGGAGCAAAGAGTGCTTATAGGTATTTTTTGTGCATGACAAAAATGTAATTTACTAATTTGATTTCTACTAATGCAGATAAAGTATGGATCAGGCAAGTTTATTAACTTGCTACAGCTGGTCTTCTAATCATTGCTTCTGCAGGCTTGTATCAAGTGTGATGAGGAGCGGGGGCTTATGGGCTTCACCCCACCATGTCTTCATATGGGCTACCAGTTAGTAGAAAGGGGCATATTTCTCCTTTTTTCTAGCAATTGACCAGTTTCAATGTTACATGGACAATTGGATAAGTACAATGTGGAAGATACCAGCATCTGCAGTGTTTTATATGCATCTAATTTAATAAATCACTGGTCAAAAGGATGAACTCTTGTGTTTCTGTTCTTGTTTAATACTCTTACGAAAGAAACCTGTAACTTACACAGGGACATGTCTAGGTAATATTTCATGGTGCTTAAACTTCATTATGTAATAACTGATACAACAGCTATCTCAAAATTAAAAGCAGCATTGCAGTATGCACAAAAGCAAAACGTGAATTATTAATGAAACATGAGACTTTTTTTTCTCATTTAATAGGGGTTACACCCAACTCGATGCTTACCAGCTTCTGAGATTTGTGTAATAAATATTCTATTTACAGTTTCAAGTAAATATTTACCACAGTACAGGTGAAGATGTATAGTAAGATAGAAAAAACAAGTCCTCAATTATTCCCTGGGAAGAAGCTGCAGTATAGCTTTTTCAGTTATGAACTTATATTTCAGAAAGTTATTCACTTAAATTGGGTAAAAAAAATCAGGACTAAGTTGATATATAAAACCCAGTTTGAAATCAAAACAAAGGGCTCAACACTATCCACTCTCCACTGTGACTTGATTTGTGTTGTAGTGTAGAGCCTTGACCTGCAGTATTGTTCTGTCTAGCTTGTGGTTTGTGTGCGTCTTCCCACAGGATTCCTGGTGCTGCGTCTACGACTGCTGCGGAGTGCATTCGCTCCTCCTGCCCTCTGCCGGCGTCGGTTCTGCCTGTTTTCTCCTCTCACCACGCTTGTTACTGTCTGACCTTGGGGATTCTGCAGGGCCTGGAACACACTCTGGCGTGTCACCTCACGATCTCCACATGTGAACGTCAGCGCCACACCCTCATTGCTCTTCATGACACGAGACGTACCATCAGAGGTGCCATCAAAGCAGCGTCCAAGTGCAATCTCTTTGGCTGTGCGGGGATCCTGGTCTGTCACTGTATAGATGCCGTAGTTATGGCCCAGAGGATCAAGGGGCGCCAGCATGGTGAATTCGTTGGTGTCGTTGTTGACTGCTAGGGGCAGGTGGTTGACCAGGTACTCCTGAAGCATGGCATTGACATTGTCTCTCTTACAGCTTCCCTGGGGAATCACCTTCACCAGGGAACGGTCTACACGATCCTGATCATACAGCATCCCGCTGCACTTGAACTCGAGGCACACAGCTGACACTGTTGGCTGGTCCATGTCACGGATGCTGCGGGTGTCACGGAGGCCATACAGTTGGCCCACTGTCTTGGGGTGGGTGCCGCCCATGTTGCGGGACCGCACATTGATCTCGTGTGGGCTGTTGATTTTGACTTTGATGTAGCAGGCTCGGTATTCCATGGGCTTGGGCCACCAGCTCAGGTAGTCCTCTGTCCAACTCATTGGGTCATCTTCATTAAACGGTACTGTGTTGTAATCGTAGCGGTCTCCTTCTACCCTTGAGAAGCGGAAGTGTGCTGCACTGAATGGGGCCTCCTCACATTCTTTCAAGTTCTCAAATGAGTACACTGGTCCATTGCCTTCCTCAGCAGTGTTTGGGCTTGGTTTTGCCACATTGATGCTGAACGCTGTCTTCTTCACTCTGGGGTCTTCATGGTCAGTCCGTCTATAGTTCAGCTTTCCCAGGTAGGGCTGAGGGACGCCGACAAGGTTGGGATTGAGTTTGGGAGAAGATGGGACAGCCTCTAACTCTTCTCCTCCCAGGTTGGCCATGACATATGCAGAGTAAGCATCAGCTTTCTGTTCATCACAGAAGGCAGGAAGACAGGCACCGTTAGGGCCAGTGATGACACTATCAAAACGGCCCCAGGCACGTGGGTTAGTGGAGTAGCCAGCAGTGGGCTCCATGTTTATAAGACTCACTACAACTCCCTCCACCTGCTCACTGGGCATGAAGCGTTCACTGCGGAAGGCCCTCACTTTCACATAACACCTCCGGTTCTCTGGGACATCCAGGTTAAATAGACGTCTCTCTCTGATCTCCATGTTACCAATCAGAAAGGTTCTCTCCTCCCTTTTCCCTCTTCTTTTCTTCTCCATCTGCAGACTTCCCTCCTCCTCCCAAAGGCCAGTGTCAGGGTTCAGTGACCAAAGCTTCATGGTATTGAGGTGCTCAGTCATCTTCACCTGGGCAGAGTCCAGGAACACCTTCACCTCACCTGCATTCAGAGGCTCACCGGCTTCCTCAGCACTGAAGTCGACTGAGAACATCCCATAGGTTCTCAGTGGAAGGGTATCACCCTCATTTCCCACAAAATTGAGATCGCTTTGAGCTGCTGCAGCTGTGGAGACATCTCTGGGGTCCAGAAAAGTTACACTTGCCTTGACATTACCTGTGAAGACTTCGCCATTCTGCTTGTAGAAGGAATGGGGAGGAATCTGGATTTGAACCATAGGGTCCTGGCCTTCTGCCTCCCCTAGCTCCAGAGTGTTGGTTTCTGTGGAGCTGATGGTAACTGGAGCTTTCTTCCTAAGAAGTTTGATCTCATGATAGACAGCACCTCCTCTGGTGTTAAATGGGAGTACCTTTGTGGTGTTGACAAATTTTTGCATGTTGTCCACAAATGTCAGGACCAGCCTCTCTGTGTCTGGAGGGACCTGGATGGAGAAGGTACCTTTGTAGCCTGTGCGGCTGACTCTCACTCCATTCATGAAGATATGACCGAACCTCATCGGCTCACCAGTGTCTGCAGCAATGGCTCTACCACGTACAATGGCTTTGGTGTCTACACATTTCTGGCAGCCACACTTAGTCACCACCATGGAGGGCAGTTGGTAGCCCTGGCATATCAGCTGCCTCTCCTCCATCTTTGCCACCCCACAGCAGTAAGCCACGCTGTCCTTACACCTGATGCCATTGTCCAGCTGTCCTGCACATGTGGCTGTGGGGCATTTGCCCACATCATAATAGAAAGAGTTGGTGCTGTTTTGATAGCAGTCATGAGGAAGACGGATTAGGTGGGATTCAGGCTTGGGGTTACATGAAGGCTCGTCTTTACCTGTGTAAGAAAGGTGGAAATCAAAATGGTTATAATTTTTTTTAATCATATTCCCATCCTGTATCTTGTTTAAGGATGATCAATGTTAAATATTGTTTACCTTACTGATACACTAATGCCCACTAAGGTTTGTTTTTACCAGATTTCTGGCCATTTAATCTATTCTGTGTTTTGTCCTGCTGTATGAGTTTGCTGAGGTTTTTTTTTGTGAGAACTGACCTATGACAGTGAGAGTGGCTGGTTTGGTCTTGATGGCCCCAGTTGGGCCACTTGCTCTGCAATAGTACTCCCCAGCCTGCTCAGGATGTAGATCTTTCAGAACCAAAGTGCTGTCAGACTGCTTCTCCAGGAGACTGTTGTTATGGAACCTGTTGTTTGACAGAGAAAAAACAGTTGAACCAAAGGTATCCATAATACTCTCTATTTCATCTTTTTGACTGATCCAATATCAATGGTTTGAGCTAAATGTGTCTATGTGATATATGGATATATTATTAATATAACGAGTCTTACCACTGGTACTGGTCTGGCTGTGGTGTTCCTGCCACTTTGCAGCAGAAGGCAGCAGTCTGTCCCTGCCTCCTGGCCTTGCTCTCAGGGTTGTTCAACACATGAAGCTTCTCTGAGAAATCACACAAATTGCAATTCAAAATAAGAAAAATAAATTACCCTTCAGCGTCCTTACATGCTTAACAAAACCCCTCTCAGTGAATATACAGCTTAAAATGAACTTTTTTTTTTAACTTATCTAAGACAACCGCAATGCAGTTTGCAATCAAACGCTTTGGTGAAAATCCAAATGATGCTTCAATCTCCCATCTGTTTTACCTTACAGACATCTACAGTACCTGCTCTTTCCAGCTGGACACTGAGGACCGAGGTTTGTTGAGCGCTGTGGGGCACGATGACGTTCAGGGGGGTGTGGCCCTGTAGGCTGACTGTCAGGGTGGTGTTGCCATCAGGGCAAACGCCAGGGATGCGGAAGTGTCCGTTGTGGTCGGTGAGGGTTAGGAGTTTACCAGAGCGGAGGATGGTTGCCCCTACAGCACTGAGACCCCCAGCGCTGCGGACAGAGCCCAGCAAGGTGTGTTCCTGACACATGCAGGCGTCACACTCAGCATTCACCCTTCCCATCACACACTCCAGGGTGCAATCTAAAGAGCAAAAAAACAAAACAACCACCACAACAATAATATGGCAGTTTAGTTAATTTATTTCTGCATGGGTTATCTATTCCTGTGCATTGATATGTTGCATATCTGATAAGGTCATATTATCGATTATCTGAAAATTTTAAATTAAGACTAATGGTTGTCACTGTCAGTTAATGATCCTGGTATGTTGTCTGAAGTCAGGACTATACTGAATGAATAGAAAATTGTAGAATACTGTATGACTAGGTCAAGGCGAGCCCACCTGTTCTAGGGCACTCAGGTCCGTTGCATGCCTTTCCCTCCACTTTAGGGCCACTGCAGGGCAGAGAATGGGATTGGCAGTTTCTGGAGCGCACCTGGACCCCCACCTGACCACAGAGGGCAGGGCATGTGCTCCAGTCTGACCACGGACCCCAGGTCCCCTGAATAGTCGCACTGTTATCTGATGAAAAATATATCATCTGTTATAATAGTTCTTATGTCTGCAATGCCAATTTGATACAGTCATTTGACTCACAATGTATAAGGTGTACTGATGATATAATGACAAATCAGCATCTTTGGTAGAGGGCTTGCAGTACGAGGTATTGCTTTTACAAAGAGACCAAATTTTGGAATAGAAAGATTATGAAACCCAAGGCGTTATTAGACCGACCTTTGGGACAGAGGAACCGGACTGCGTAGTTGGAGCAGTTACGTCCGGGACCCTGCTCTTCATTGAGGCACCAGAAGCCCACGGTGGGGTCAGCATGGACTTTCTCCCCCGTGTCCCGGGCTGGGATCCAGTCGGTGGTTCTGGCCTCGAGGGCCCGCGGAGTGTCACAGACTCGTGCACGGTAATAGAAGCGAATGGCGTCCAGCTGCTCATAGTCTCCACGGCCTCCAGGGTGATCAACATTGAACCATGTGGTCCAGTCATAGTCTAGACACAGAGGACAGAAAAAAACAAGGTCTAAATAACAGCTCACATTTTTTTTGTGTTGGTAATGTCTACTACATGTTAGAAATAAGACTCAAGCCACTGAAAACGAGCTAATGTACTATTAACTTGATATGAGCCACAGTGTATGTGGCTCATATCAAGTTAATAGTACATTAGCCAAAGATAGTTGTGTAAACTATCTTTGGTTTTTAATGCTTGGAAAGTTACCTTCAGAACTGTAAACAGCAGGGACTGACTCCCTGTCTCTTCTCCATGATCCTGTAAGAGACACACACCAATAAGATTAAATCCTTCACTATAACTTCCATGATTATTTTACAGTGTACTAGATTAATATCTGACAATATACTTATGTGTAAGTGTTGAAACACTTATTCCGCATGTTGTTCTCTTGAAAGCAATAAAGCCAGTGAATTGTTTTTTTACCTGAAAATCAAATCAAGCCATTCTATCACTGAAAAAATTATGTTAATCTTTGTGAAATCTATTATAAGTGTAGTTTTACTGTATTTGAAAGTTGTGGTCTTGAAAACAATTAAGCTAACAAATTATATTCTTTCCTGAAAGTCAAAGAGAGACATTTTAGAGTGAAATATTAATCTTTGTAACATATATGAGTGTAATTGTGCTGTATCTGTAAGATCTGCAGACTTTGCAACTGAAATTCAACTATATTCCAACAATAGCTTTCTGCTCAACTGCCATGTGGACTTTGGACGTAATAGCATAAAAATAACAGTCTTGACACTAATGGAGAATTCCTACTGGTTAGGTAAAAATACATTGTGGGGAAAGAGTGATTTAGAAAACATGAAAGGTCGCAACCAGGCTTGTTCAAATGATTATTTCTGTCCGTTAACACCCTGACAGTTACTTACTCTCCGCTGCCAGCTAACATTTGTAGGCATATTGACGCCAGAACACATTAACAGTCACAGTCTCATTTGTGTTTTCACATGTGTTTTCTTGCTAACTTGAATGTTTCTGGGGAAATTAAACAATTCATTGAACTCTTGCACTGGGAAAGTTACTGAAGGTTTCCACTGAGTCTCCTAAATCCCAATGAAGGCCACGAGCCGAAACGCGTTTTGCTAATAAACGTTTGTTCCCAGTACTGCAAGTGTTGCTGGAATCTATTCTTTTCCACTGAGTCTCATGTCCCATAGCATATCTATGTTTTTTTTTAATGTAATGAACTCTAATTTAATTGCGATCCAGAATTTGATTTTCACACCCAGAATATCATCCATTTAACAGAACACCATTTTGATATGTTGATGAAAAATTTCACTTTTCTCAGGCCAAGTAATGTGTATTGTAATGTGGAAATTGGTAGAGCTTCCCCTGTGTGTGTCTGTGTGTTTTCATGTGTGTAGGTATGTGCATGTGCTTATGTGTGCACAGGCATCTGCATATGTGTGTGTGTGTGTGTGTGTGAGAGAGAGAGAGAGAGGGAGGGGGAGGGCTGTGGTGCTTGTGCATATTTGCCAATAACAAGAAGGGAAAAAAGAATCCCAGCATCTTCTTGAGACCCACCTTGAGCTGTAACAGCAGTAGTTACGGTGCCTCCCAGCACCAGGAGGAGAGGCCACACTGACATTCTGGCACCCTGCTGCTGTTTCTGACCCTTGAACTTTCACCTCTAGTAATGACCGTTTGACACCAGGAACTCGGAGAAGATAAGAGTCCAGCAGCAGAGCTTCAGAGGCGGGAAGATGAAGACACAGAAAGATTCACCAAATGAAGCAACATAACAGAAGCCAATTCTTGACAGTATACTGATATACTATTCACAGTGTGGCTTTATTTTGTTTTATTCCACAATACAGTCCCCTTCAAAGCTTTTCTGTTAACTTTTTGAAGGTTTAACATAGACATTCTGCACTGTGGTTCCAACAAATGGATCTTAATTGTGCTATATCAGACCAATTAATTAACTAATATAGTATCAGTGATGATTAACACAGAATCCAAATAGTCAGCTATCTTAACACTCCTGTGTTAAAAATCTACTGATACTCACATGGAGTTTTAATATTGTAAGTAGGATCAATAAAACTAAATACAATAGTTTAAATCTAAAATAAAAATGTTTCAAAAACCAAATCAAAAGGATAGATTCCATCCTCAGAGCAGAAGAGGGGAGAGCCACACAGTGAAAGGACATTATGGCTGCACAGAGCCCCACTCAGATTACACATCTGTGTTAGTCATCACCATTTATCAGGGGAACACTAAAACATTTCTGCATCCACTGACGAAACACTGGGCTACACTGTCCAAACACCCACACACATCCATACACACACAGTTTGCACTTGTAGGCTTTGATAAAGTTTAAATATACTTATAAAATTGTGCATGCCGTGTTTTGAAATGAATGCATTATGATATATAGCGGAATTAACATTTATTCATTAAAGTTACTAAAATAGTAATCACATCATTGAGTGATGTGATGTGATGTGAAGATGATAGTGATTACTTGTGGATTACCCTCAAAGTTTTAAGGGAACAAAATCATTTCATTGTGAGTTCATAGACACATTTGATGTAACTTGAAATAATGGTTAATCAGATGTAGATTATGATAACACTATTCAAATTACAGTCTTTGAATTGGATCCATTTAACGTAATCAAAGGATTACTGTACTAATTACATTTTTAATCATGCAGGTAATCAGTATTGGATTACATTTAGAAAGTCATATTTCCAGCTATACCTTTATTGGTTAAAGTGCATTGATAGCAGATTGATATGAATACAGATAGACAGAATGATGTGAATGTTCTTACCTTTTTGCTGAGTGGAGTGGAGAATCTTGGATCTGAGCTCCTGGGTGCAGCTTTTTGTGTGGGAACCTCCTTCTCTCTCTCTCTCTGTCTCTCTCTCTCTGTCTGTCTCTCTCTCTCTCTCTCTCTCTCTCTGTTTCTTTCCTTATTTCTCTCTCACCTACTTCTCCTTCTCCCTCTCTTCTATACTGTGGTTGAACTTACTCCTCCACCGTCTCTTTTATGCCGCTCTGCCTCAAGCACCCCTCCCTCCTCTCTCGGCAGAGTGCCACAGGGACTTTAGATTACACTATTATCCTCATAATTTATCAAACTCATTGTACAACCATGACATCCAATGGTTATTAGATGGTGCTACATATGGAAGGAGGACATTCAGGTGATCTGAGTAACAAATGCTGATGTTAATAGTTTGACCCCATGTGTCTACAATCAATGCTGCTTGAGTCAAACTGGACATTTGTCTTCTACTCTGCTCTCAGCCTGTGTGTTGTGGTGCGTTACGTTATGTGCAGAATGTAAATCTTGATCACAATCAGGAGAAAAAGACATACAGTATGTGATGAAGAGACAAAAGCACTGACTTTGCTGTACTCACCTGTTGCCTGTAGCCAGAGTTAAGAGATGGGATAACAGTAATGTAACTGTAATGTTATGTATATGTATGTTATGTTGTCGTGTAAAAACCTTGTAACTCCAATCCTGGTGATTTTTATGTTTTAACTTAAGTTGAAGGATTTCATGCTTCTCTATGACTTGAGAAAATTCCAGTCTCATGAATCCCTTTCAAAAACCCATTGGATACACTCAAAAACGTATGGTGGTCAAGCTGAAAACAAGGCTGTTTTTCTTTGAAAAGTTGACATTTTGGAGAAATTAGGTTTTCACAGTGACAGTGACTCACCGCCTCTAAAAAGTTAAAGACACAGAATACAAGTGGAATTTGAGCATTTGTCCTGACTCCAATAACATTCTGTTCATGGTCATTTTCATCCTATGTGCTCCTATCTACATTTTGTAATGCAATGTTCATAGACCAAATACATTAGTCTAAAGGTGTCTTCATCAGCAGATTAGAGGCCATGCGGACCATTCTTGAGTAGTACAATCACATGGGAAATTGAACACACTGATTCACACTATCTACAAAACCTCATTCAACGTCACTATCTCAAATGTATACAAGCAGCGCCATTGTGATTTTTTCGGCTAAGGTGCTTCAATGGTAATACATGTGATCTCTACTGAAAGATGACAGAATTTTAAGTCCAAATAGGCAAGATCATAGTGTTTATTAGATAAATTAATTGACTTACTTGGGAAAAATAATAGAAAAAATATTGAATACTTCAAAAATGAATAAAATAAATCACAAAGACTTCATTCACCTGCACAGATGTAGGCTACAGTAAGTGTCAAGCAAAGCCCCAAGCGATATTTCAGTAATAGCATTACATCAGGGCTATTACATCTGCTTCCTACTGAAGTAAAGTAGGAGTGAGTGAGAGTGAGAGAAAGAGAGCGTGAGAGAGAGAGAAAGAGAGAGAGGGAGAGAGAGAGAGAGGTTGTCTAACAGTCTAAAAAACACACTAGTGTCAGTCTTGTCTCACGGAGATCCTGGAGAGTCGTCAGTGTCTGTTGTTTTTCCATGCAACATTCATTAGCTGACCTCATCGTGTAAATTACAAAGCAAGGAACACACAGCAGGGGGAGAGTACAGCCGGGCCATGCACCTCGTCTTTTCCAGGCATCATTCAATTCTCAGGCCAGAGCAAAGGATATATGAGTGCTAACAATATGCTTTGTGATGTGGTGAACTATTGGATCCATATGTCCTGCTTGTAATGCATAGATGCTGCTAACTACAGCGCACAAAGAGAAGCTCAGACCAGACCTTGAGGAAACTGGGACTGAGGGAAAAAAAAAACTCCTGTTCCATAAGCGCAACTTTTCTCCACGTTTACCTTGCACCAATTACTGCATTTCCCCTGCAGACGCAGTTTTGGTTTGGTGTGAGGTAATTAGTGCGGTGAAATCAGGAGGTAGTTTGGGAATGATGGAGACAACGCTCCAGGGAAGTCTTTCTAGGTGACGCTTGATGTCTTTTTGCCTCAACTGTGTTTCTGCTGACAGGGTTGTTTATTCAGTACAGCAGAAAAACAGCAGCCAGTGAAACGACAGCTTCTACTGCTATACTCACATTACAGACTTATCTACAGAGAACATGTCCAAAGATTGGTCGTGTGAATTTGGTAGACGTCTCGATTGAAAAACTAACAGATAGGATACTAATGTTCTTCCATTCTTGCAGGTTCAATCAATTGGTCTGTCTGTGAAATTCATTAATTAATTTATTCTTCTTGTTCTTGTTCTTGTTCTTGTTCTTGTTCTTGTTCTTGTTCTTGTTCTTGTTCTTATTATTCAGACATGTGCAAAAAAAGAATAAGATCGAATATTTATACATACATTGCAGAGATTTAAGACTTTGGACCCTTTGGAGCTTTTCATGCCACCTCAGTTCCAGACAGAACACACAGCACACAGCAGTTTTCTGCTGCAAAGGTGTATTTTACTAACATTTACAAGCAATTTAGAGGCGACAACTTTATGAGATTCTGTACGTCCTCAAAGGGACTTTACTTCTTCATAAACAAGGAGGACAGAAGTTGTGGGTAATGATGTGAGGCTGGGGAAGTGAGACAAGTGGGAGAACGGACACCACACACAAACACGCAAAGTTTGGTCTCTGGGCAACAGAGTAAAGCACAGCTGACGCTCTGCCACACAGGCCATAACTGGATTCCAGACAGGTAAATCATGTTGGGCAATGTCCCTGGAATTACATCAAACAAGACTCATAATTTTCTATGAATGTGAAAATGATGTAGAGTTTCATTAATTCCCTATTTTGGTGTACTTTTTGACAAACTGCCTTAGTCTGAATTATGTCATGCAGAAGGTGTAAGTTATTTCTCATCAGGCTGGTATTCAATAAATAGTTTTGACAAACTGAAATGTTTTTTTCTGTTTTTGTCGACTCGTTCCACTACTTTGGTTGGTTGTCATAGATTTCATCTTTCATTTTATTTTAGGCATTCACCGGACACTTAACCCGAGGTTCCAGTGTCTTGCTTCAACAGGACAGATGGCTGTTGCAGGAATTGAACCTGTGACCTCTCAGTTACAAAGTTGTCAACCATTTTTTGCATGAATGGAACATAATCACCACTTTATGTAGTGTAGGTGACTGAAGTTAGTTGCTCAAGCGGCTTACATCATAAGGTTAGTATACAGAAAAGTATAAAATTATAAATTAGCACTGTGCATTGAGGTTAATTCTTTATGAGACCATAAATTCCTACAATTTTTGTGGTTGACAGAACAGAATGTTTTATCACATACCCGCCAATCACGTTAACGGGGGAGGCGGGTGGTGTTCTTTCATGATAAATGTGTAGGTATGCCCTCACAGCTCTAAACCATTGTTACATGAGCTGAGGACAAAAACAAAAACAAAACCAATACTCTGACACACTATCAATTACCAGGATGGAGTCAATCCCAGGAGAGAGGTAATGTAACCCCAGCAGCAGTGGTAGGTCAGACCAGAACAAACAACACTAAACTACAACCACGGCTCAGATGAGACTTGACCAGAAATTATTAGACCACATCATATCTGATGGACCCAGAACCCAGACTAGATCCCATTAGAAGTCTAGATCTGGTCTAATTACAGGCTTAGGCTTGGCAGTTTAGACCAGTGAACATTCAGGATTAGGGTTAGGTATGTGAAATATCCCGAACTCTCCCCGCCCTGCCCGCTGACAGGGTTAGGGTTAGGGTTAGGGTTAGGTTTAGGTTTAGGTTTAGGTTTAGGGTTAGGGTTAGTTTCAGGGTTTCAGGGTTTCAGGTAAGAGCAGTCAAGTATCATACGGTCTTCCACCCTGGTTTCCAAAGATACCAAACATGTCATGCTGAATTACATGGACATGTATTTAAAATGATTCACAGGACATCACATGCTGTGGAGCAGAAATACAAAAGGCATAGCTCGGTGTACTGGTGACTGCTGATAAAACAGAGAAGGTTGCTGTAACGCAGGATAACAACCAGGAGACAGGGGCTGAGCTTCATGAAGTTTTATTCTAGAGCAGACAAGGACAGAGAGGAGACAGAGGTTAGGCACGGAGCGCTGGGGGTTGGTGTGGATCCTGCCTCTAATGACTCTACCAGTGAAGGTATGCAGAGCAGCTTCTGCTTCTGTCGTTAGGGGCCCAGCGTCACACAGAGGGAGAGAGACCCTCTGCTTCCTCTACGCTTGTTCAGAAAAACCACCATGATTCAGATTCGGGGAAATTAAAAGTCACCATATTTGACTTTTGGGGTAAGATGTCATGTTTCAGCGTACGAGAATTACATCACTTATGAAAAGAGACAACCTGTATGAGCAGGAGAGTGAAGTTTTAATGTTGAGAGGTTGCCCAGTGAGAAGAGCGGGAGGTCTAGCTCCACATCCCAGCACTAGCAGATTGTTGTTTGGTTGAGGAAAGCTCATGATATATATGGTTATTTTTATTTTTTATTTTATTTGTTTATGTTTATATTGTCATGCAATTATAGTATTAAGCTTAATGTCAAACCTATATAATCTCACTAATAGGACTTAGTGGCTCTGGATCAAGGTAACACTTAAATGTTTCACAACATACCAAATGAGTTTGATTGTGACACAAACCCCTTATTTTTAGGCTGGGTCGCATTACTCACAGTCAAAGACCAATAAAACAGAATTTGTTATGTCTGTGCCAATGGTAGGAATGTTAATGGAGATTAAAGATGGGACATTGTGTGTCTGGGAGAGGTGCCTATTTGAAGCAGTGGCAACACACAGTCATGTCTCCAACACAAACAAGGTGAAGATGGACGGACTGTTGTTTGACACCCAGACATGATGATTATAGAGTTTCAGATTGAACAGTGTATTTTATTTAAGTTAGGTAGAACAACTGCTCTGCACTTGAAGGCTATAATGATTTGAAGTTGTCATTAATCAGTGCATGCCTTCTATAGCAACATGTCAAAAACATTAAATATCCTAACCCTAACCCTAAACCTAACACTAAACCTAACCCTAACCATTTAATAATATTTTTGTATGTTTGTAAAGGCCCAAAACATAATAACTGACCAAAACGTAATCACTGCCTGTAATGTTCAATAAAATAAAAGTAAAATCAAATATAATAAAGCCCATAACGTAATGAAAATCCAATCACATAATAAAATCTTGAACCTGTAATGCAATAGCTTTTTTGCCCATTAGGTAATAACTTATTACTTTATTGACCATTTATTACATTTATATGAATACCAATTAATCAAGTAACTTATTTCTACTCACACTAAAGCATTACTAAAATTCAAAACAACAAAAAAAAAAAAGCTGCTACAAACACCATCATGTGATGCAATGTGAATGCATCTCATATGTACCACAAAATAGCACATGGTGTACCACAGATGATCTCAAAGTGCCACAAAGCATGTTACAAGAATCACAAAGCAACTCTCGGTCAGCCAATGGAAACCGCATTGGAAATAAGTGTTATCCTCAATGATTTTAATGAATGCATGTCTGATGGCTGTGCATTATTTTTGATTATCAAATAAACAAAGCATTCCTTAGCGTTTTGGGCTATGTAAAGCAACACACCCTATTCATACAGTACACACATAAAACAATCATATAAATTGACTTGGCATTTGAGCAAAAACTTGACAACATTGCATATAAATTTAGAGCCTGGAGGTGAAGATGACACATGCTTAGTTCTTTGGTGGGGCAAAGTGAAAGAGATAAGAAACATGCCATAGTTTCTGGATTCTGGCCACCATATGACCTACTCATTCTCATTCACACACACAATCAAATGCAAACCTATTTCCACTTACATAACTATAAACACACATGGATGCATGCGGAGCGGGCGGACATGTGGTTTCCAACATGAGTAACATTCATTTACACTGACACGTTATGGAGAGCACATGTAAAGGCTGTGGTACCTCCTTCATGTTTCTGGCCGGCAGCAGCCCAGTAAAGCATGAAGACATGCAGAAAGAAGGGCTAGATTGGAACCATGTGGGGCGGACCTGGAAGACAGATGATATGCCGCTCCAAAGATTCAGCAGAACGAGGTCGTCCATTTTCCTCCTGGACTGTGGTTTGGCTGGAGACCTCTGCAGACACCACTGCT
Source organism: Centroberyx affinis (assembly GCF_046629955.1). Taxonomy (NCBI): domain Eukaryota; kingdom Metazoa; phylum Chordata; class Actinopteri; order Beryciformes; family Berycidae; genus Centroberyx; species Centroberyx affinis. The sequence goes on along the minus strand of NW_027279830.1, from coordinate 383,999 downwards.
GAAGGCCTGGAGGGGGGTGGGGGGTTGTTTGGGGGTGGGGGACTGTTGTGCAAGCTACCTCAGGTTTCCCATTCCACCAACTCTAACCTTAACCTACCATTAACCCTCATTTTAGTGTTCACTTACCTCTTTCAATCCATAAGTGGAAAAACAATCTCTTGAACAAGCCTCCAAACCCACTTTCCCGCTACAATCACTGCTCCAAAAATAACCCACTGTATGAATGTTGTCTGCTTTGTTTTCTTGTCCGTTCTGTTTTGCGCTTGTGTTATTTATTTTGTGTGCTACTAGGGTTTCAGAATTGTTTATACTTAAAACCATTTTCCTGCTTTATATACTGTTCTCAATGTCTGTGTAAAGTGTATTGCACTTTAACAACACTGACAGCAAAATACTATAAAGATGCTAGATTTCTGTTCTTTTTAAAGGGTAAAATTCATATGGAATAACAATAGGAAGACCCATATCATGCCAAACTCTGTAAAGACAAAATCTTTGTGAAGATAATCCTTTATCCATGCTCTCTGTCCCAACATAAGTAAAAGACAGGAAACCTTAGGCAGTTGGAAGATGCATGGTTGGAAGAGAGTGAGTGTTCGTTTCAAGCTATTCAAATAAGATCCAGTAACAGATTCAGCTGTGTCTCATCAGCGGAAGACAGGAAGAGGACTCACACAAGGAGTGTTAATGTATTCCCAAATCCGATGACTCATTCATAGGCGGCAGGTTTGAGCCAGACAAGAAAAGGCATGAGAAAGCTCCCAATTAAATCTTTGTCTCTCTATCTGTCTGTCCCATCTCCGGTCAGATTTGGCTACTGTGTGCTGAGATATGAACACACTGACATTGATTTCTCAAAATAAACAATTAGGAATATCCACCAGAGATAAGGAGATAAGCATTTTAAGTGAAATGAAATGATACACAGAAAAGTAAAGATGCTGGTTGCGCTCAGATGAAAATCAATTGTAATGCAGGTGCAAGAATCCAAGTATTGTAAACTAGAAAAATGGGAAAATAATTCTGCACACTGCAAACTGAGTGCAGAATTATTTTCCAATTTTTCCAGTTTTCTAGTAAAATGACCATGAAAAGAAAGAGAAATATGTACACTGTGCTCCCATTGAAAAGAAATGCCTTGAAAGTTGTTCCAAACATTTTTTCTAAGTTCATTCATTCATTTATTCATTTAGTTTACCTGCTTATTCCTTTTCAGTGTTATGGGGACCTGGAGCCTATCCCAGCATGCATTGGGCAGAAGGCAGGGAAACATCCTGGACACATCGCCGGTCCATCACAGTGTTATAAAGTTAAATCCTGCAAAATCACTTCCAGCTTTGTGACATGGTTCCCCAGCAAGGCTAAATGTTAAATGCTGTCAAAAGTGCAATCCAACATTGTATTTTTGTTACTTATATCATTGTCTTATGACATGATATAACTGTTGTGCACGCATTGGCAATTTGTGCATACAGGTGAGTGTTGCTGTAATGTAAACCCTACACTCAAGTAACTGGCTGTAACATAGTAGCTGAGTTCCAGTTATCACCTGATACATCAGTGAGAGAGGGGAAAAAAGGAATATGTTAGTAGCCAGGGCCACAAAACCCATCAACTTGGCACAAAAGAACAATAGCTATATTGGACAGGATTTCAACATCCCATCAGAGGGCTTAATGACTAAAACTGTTGCAGGTTGTAACACAGACAAAAAAAAGCATTTTTCCTCGTTCCAGCCAAGAACAACAGAGGATCGGACCCAGAGCCTCAGCCAGAGCAGAGCACTGCAAGTAGTCGAGGTACTGTGAACTTTGACTGAATGTGACTATTACTTGCTGAGTCTGTCATTTATACCCATCAAAATAGCCTACAACAAATGTCAAATAGCTTACAACAAATGTCAGAATTTAGTAGCTGGAAATGTTATTTAGGCTATGCTATATTCTGGATGCTTAGAATAGAGTGAATGTAGACTGGAGACGCAGGGTTCGGGAAAAACACATTACAGAATTGCTGTGATCCTTTACACTTACTGAAAAAATACAACAACACAGCATTCAGATTACAAATCTTTCATTCAAACCTCGTGCAAACCTTGCTTGTTAGATTACAACCAGAAACATGTTTGGAAGGCAAATCAGCAAACAAATCATGTCTCAGCACCATGTTTGATTGAACCTTTATTGAACCATTTGTCATGTTGAGATAACAAGATTTTTTCAAGAGAAACCTGGCCAAGAAAACAGCCTCAGAAACATAAGTTGCAGACAGACAACAATGTACATACAACCCAAATCAAAAGGCAGTAGTCCAGTAGTCACATACAGAAGAAGGGTTTGCCAGTATCCTGCAAAACTCCCAGTGACCCCAATGGGAAGGAGATGGTGCAATCACCTCTTGTGTATGTTTTTCTGAGACGCATGACATCACTGTCTAGGACCTCCTGGACAGCCTTGCTCTCAGTTCCTTCCCTCATCAAACTCAGCAGCTTATCAAGCCAGCTACAGCCACAGTGGAAAACTGGAAAACTGATATTTCCCACTGGGCAGTGATTATTCACTCTCACAAAATAAACAAGAGCTCAATCTCGGGTTCCCTCAACACGGGACATGGTGAGGTTTCGCAAAAGCTGCACTTCAATAAGAGAGATAGACCTGGTAATGGGGTATCATGCTAGGCTTTCAACTACTGAAGTCATAACATTTTATTCTATTCTATTCTTTATTCTGATAAACAGTTATGTCACACAATTTACTGCCTGCAATTACTGTGTAAAACCTGCTTTGAATTAAAGTTTTTGGTAAATTGTAGGCAACAAAATAAGTGTGCTGGTATGTATGTGCTTGTATGAAAAATTATCTTAGTGCTGCAAAGCGCAAAACTAATCACTGAAGGATAACATCAAACTAAAGATATAAAATCCATTGTTGTTTCCTCTTTGGACCAACATCTGTTACCAATCTGAGCAGCAGTCTTGGCTACTAGGCTGGGATCATGTCCGTTTCCCCGAAACATGTCCAGAATATGTTTGGAAACAAGCACAGTTTTAGAATCTTTGATCATTGATTTTCTCCATGTCTATTCAATACTACAACACCATCACTAATCTGTAGATAATTGTCAAAGTGTAATAGAGATTAATCTGTGTGGAGGCATGGTTGAGGCAGAAATGTGTTAATCCCCAATTGCAAATTCATCCTCAGCCCTTGGCTCAAATTTACACAGTCCATAATCTCCCTATTCAAAAGCTCAAAGCCTTCCTGTCCAGGTCCAAACACACAAAATCTTCCTTTCCAGCCGCTTATACTCTGCAAGCAGGAAACAGTGAGGCTGGGAAAGCCATCAGCGCCCCCTCCCATCCCCAACAAACACACACACCTGCACACACACTCTTCAGTCTTCTTCTGAAACTCACCTACTTCAGCAAAACAATTGTCAGACACTTTGTAAGAACAACTAATACTCTGTATGACCAGTACAATGCCAATTTGTATCCAGTTGACTGGACACTTCTCGTGCACCTGTTATTCATACAGGTGGTTGTGGTAATTGGTCTCCAGAGGAACAGTGATGAAAATCCTTTGCTTCAGATCAGCTCCAAGTCCCAAACATTTATTTGCAGCATTGTGGACAGTTGAAATAAAAATCTTGTCCTGGATAAAACATTTTGAATTAGTTGACTCATGACTGCTGGCCAGCACCATGTTTCACACAGCTGTGTAGTCACCTTCTCTCTTCTCTCTCTCTATTTCTCTCTCTCTCTCTCTCTCTCTCTCTCTTCATCTCTATTTCCCTTCACTGATGATCACTAAGGTTTGTTCTTCACTCAGATGGCTGCAGTACCATCCTTCCACTGTATACTGTGGTCGAAATCTACAGTATAAGTTCTGTAGGTAAGTTGTAAGGCTGCATGCATGACATGACCTTATAGAATTTCATGTTATGTTTTGTCTGAAATAGCAATTTAATTCACTTTCAACATTCATTTTTTTGGAGGGGGGTTCAAATTAGCAAAACAGCACTGCTGCTCTCTAGTGGCTGCCTGGTTTTCATCTCCATATTCAAAATGCCTACCAAAAGAAGAGACATTTACTGATATTTATAACACGTTGGTCAAGGCTCTTCTTTTTTCTTTTAGGCATTCTCTATTGAGTTGTTTCCATATAGTCGACTTGTATCCATTCTGTAATTAATGATTATCCCTCAGTGGTTGTGGCTAGATGTGAATGGACAAAGAGACAAGAGACTTGGTGCTGGCCACTTTAAGCCATGCTAGAAAGAAACAATTGGCAGTTGTACAGTAGAAATAGTGGAGGTACTCCAATGCTGTTTTCCTAACAAACTACATCAACCCATTTCCGTCATGACATCAGTATGTAACAGTATTATGTAACAGGTATGTTGTGCAAGTAATATTCCAACACAAATAATTCTTATATGGCTTAATATCAATACTTTCTATTGTTTTGTCAGTAGGTGTCACTGTTGTGCAGTGGATTTCTGCATTCATCACCAGAACACCTACTGTATGACTGATGAGAGCTGAGATGAGATCCATCATTCAAGCAAAAAATCATTTTCGCTCCCAGCAGAGCTCAAATACGGAGCTCTCAGAGGAAACAAAAGGTTGCACTGAGTGAACGTACATAGCCAGCTGGCCTCTTAGAAACCACATGCACATTAAATCATGATGGCTTTTAAAGGTTAGAATGGTCCACTTTAAAGGTCAAGGCTGGCATAACCTATAAATGGAAATGTTTTCAGGAGAAGAAATGTCTTTAAACATTCGGTAAAATGGTTTTACACAGTTAGAGTAAGCTTATGGAATCAATCAGTCCATTCTAAAATGGCTGCGATAATCAGTCTTTGACCAGCACTGGGAAATAAATAATGACTGGGAACAGCCACTTCCATATGTAAACATATGTAGACTATTTATCCTTGTGTGTGTGTGTGTGTGTGTGTATGCGTGTGCATGCATGTACATGTGAGCGCAAATGTGCACACATAGTACTTGTGTTTTTCTCTGTGCGTGTGTGTGTGTGCGTGTGTGCATGCATGCGTGCATGTGTGTGTTTCTCCAGGTGTGCACTTGCCACCCATCCCTGAATAATGGTTGTAATTAGCTGGTCACACTCGGTGCTTTGAGACCACTGTGCAGTGTAGAGCTTTTACATACCGTAAGTAATAGTCATGCTCAAGACAATCACTGGGTAATGGGCAATTCTCCCAATTGGGATGCTTAACGCCTCATCCCCACTTTCCCTAATTACCCAATTAAAGCTTATTCTGCAAATTTGTTTTTCCTTATCCTCTTCTCCTTTAGCTTGACAGTTTAAGGTCTTTTTAGCAGTAAAATGTCATGATCACAGCAGAGAAAGATTAAGAAGACAGAGAAAGAGCAGCACAATGTACAGACCACATACCATCATGTATATGCAGAAAAGCTACTTTCACATATATGGAGACAAGAAATCAAGCTATATCAATTATGTTGCATTTTTCTGTTCTTCGCTAAATATAAATTTTGGTACGTTTATTCAAATGCACTACAAAGTGCACAGTCTGTATCTGAATTTTTTTCTGGGCCCACGAAATAACATATATGATATATGTGCAGAGCAATATCAATAGGACAAGGATAACATACAAATTTTCTGTATAGTCCAGATGAAGACGACAACTTCAGTCAATCCCTGTGTTATTTTAGCAGAGAGAAGGAATGGAAAAGCAGAGATGCGAGACTGGATGGGAAAGAGGAGTGAGCGGCGAAGCATGGGCTGGGAAAGCAAATGGAAAAGTATATCTGAGAGGGGAAATGGGAAGTATATCTGAGCAGGAGAGTGGTGAAGCATGGCTGGGGAAAGGTGATGAGAGAACACAGAGGCTGGCTGAGAGGCTGAGGAGATCCCATATGTTGTTCGGGGCTTGTTACCGACTGTGTAGTGAAGTGTGGGGCCTGCGCGTCAGTGATAATAGACGAGTGGGGACTTGCAGGGCAGGAGGCCGGGCAGCGGGGGGGGGGTGAGGTGCACAGGGGGTTAGGTGGGCTGGAAGGAGGCCCTGGTATACCTGTGCAGGGTCTGGGGGAGAGGAGCAGCTGGCAGACAGGCAAACGCATCGGTTCGCGGTCAGAGGTTGCAATGATGGACCTCTCGTCTGCCTCGTCTGTTTGTCTGCCAGGACCGTTTCAGGCTCGTCCTTTCAAGATGTGGGTGGAAATCCTTCAAACAGCACTGGGAACAGACCAGAATGAAAGAGCTACGGAGCTTTAATCTGTACATAAATGTGACAATACGCGCACTCGGTTGCAGCATTCCCATAACTGGTTTGAAACACCTCCTGCCTGTCTGTCTGTCTGTCTTTCTATCCTCCCCACGGGCCGTTAGCTATGCTGTGCGTCTGTCACGGTCCCAGCAGTGTGTTGCAGAAACAGAGAAGAGGCCATCTGGACTGGGTCACAGTGTAGCAGCGACCACACGGGACGCAGCCAGAACTCCTCTCCAAATCACAATGACCGTCTGGGTGGGAAAAAATAACAACAGACAAACACAGAACGGCTATGGGAACGTTTCCCTCTCACACGACTACTTACTTTTTCTTTTCCCCTCTCTCGCTCTCACTCTCTGGATCTTACTCTTTCTCGCCACCTCTTGAGATAGTTCTGCTTACATGAGTTTATAAATCCTTTTTTGTGTTGCTCCATTTATTCACGCTTTGTCTTTGCACTACTGGCTTTGCCTCATTCAAAAGGAGAGCCGTGTATCTGCAGAGGGAACACTGGGAAAAGAGTCTTTTGTTGCTGATTTGAAAGAGCAGCTTCCAGTCTGACAAATGGCAGCATACCGATAGGGACAAACAGAGGTCTGTACACACGCACTTACACACAAGTCCTGGCAGATACGCATACTATAGCACTCATCACACACTCATACACACGCACATGCACACACACACACACACACACACACACGCACAGAGGGAGAGATCAACTTTGGTCCCGCTTAGCTAAAGTGTGTCTATGCAGGGAGGATAACAAAGCTCCACCACTCTTGTCAAAATCTAAATGAGAGCAGCGGGAAACACAAAACCCAAAATTCACCTTTTGAAACGTGCATTTCCATAACACTGGAACAGTTGCTGGTACAATAAAGTACACTTCTTTTTCCTCTCTGCCATTGTGAGAAGTGTCCGCCTGCTATGAATGCTGTGTTGTGTCGTGTGTCTGACACTCTTGACCTGTATTTTTTGGGCCAGTGTCCCCCCTGACCCTCTCCACAGCTCCGAGAATTGTCCAACCTGGATGGGATCCCTGGCGGGTCTGAGTCCCCATGAACATCTCTCTCTCTCTCTTTCTCTCTCTCTCTCTTTCCCGCCCTTAGTGTGTAGGATAATGAACTCTCAGAAGGGAGTGGATGACCCTCTTTTATACACTTTCCATCTATCTCTACTGTGTGTGAGAGAGAGAGAGAGAGAGAGAGAGAGAGAAGGAGGGTGGAGGAGAGTGAAAGAATGAACTACACACTGGCAGTAATATCATAGAGACAGAGATTGAAGCCCTTGGACTGCGCTGCCCTGTGCTAGTCTAGATAATGGACGAGGTTGAGGCGCGAGTGGCCCCGTCTCTAGCAGATGAAGAAGGAAAATGTCTCTCTTCTGGCCTGCAAGCTCCAACTCAGCATTGATCCCCACCAGCTTCACAGCTAAGGATACAGCAGGAGTCCATTATCTTAGAGATTACTTTCAAAGCTTTTCATTTTGTCCTCATGCCATCGGATCGGCCGAGGCGGTGAGGACTGATTGAGTGTCCTGCGGCCCCGCAGCCCCGACTCTGACCTGAATACAGACTGGACATCAGCCTAAACCAACCGCAGCTTCCAATTCTCAGTTATGTTCACCCCTCTGACCTCCATTCTCTCCTCTCTTTATCTCCTTCATAAAGCTGGCCTCCCCTCCTCTGTGTTCACCTCTCCAGTCTTCCATCAGTCTCCTTTAACCTCTCAGACTCCTTTTGTCTCCTTATAAACTCCATTTTCACTTGATGAAGGTCCCCGCTTCATGAGCCATCCCCTCCCTATGTTCTCTTCCCGAATACGTTTTTATTTTCCTTTTTTCTTCCTCTGTCCACTTGTTGTCTTGGTGTTTAATAGAAGTCAAAGCTGAGACTAAAGCACAAGGCATTACTAACTCAAAATCTTATGGTATATTGGGCGCAAAGTCAATTAAGAATAATTTTCGCTTTGTGTTGACATATGAAGCTCAAGGAAAATTTCATTAGTTTTCATAAAAATGAACATAAACATGGCTAAACTAAAAGTGGATGTCAGTGCTGTAATATAAGTACTGTATATTGTTCCTCCTCAGTGGATTATTTCAAACACTATTTATCTGACAGTCAAATTTATTGCCTGAAAAGGGAAAGAAGCTGTTTCTATAAAACAAAATATGCAAATGCTCAATTCATGTTTCAGTAGGCCTATTAATTTGTGGCAGAGTGTGTTATATCAGCAGTCCTTGACGACAGTTTTTCTGAGAAGGAGCTTTTACAGTGCTCATACTTTGACCACTTCACAGACATTAGTTGTGCTTAGTTAATCTACAAATGGCACAATGGCCTATTTAACACACAACACTGAGGAATGTGTTGAGGATGAGAGTGTGAAGTCCAACCATGGGAAACCACTAGGTCATACACAACAACAAGTAAACGACTATTGCCTTGCTTGGATCACAGAGACCTGGCTTACTAGGGCAAGAAAGCTATGAAAATGTATGTTTGTTCATTAATGATTATTAAGATATTATAAAATTCTGAAAGCAGAAAACAATCATCTACTGACAGTACAGTGTTTATCTTCATCAAAGCAAAAATATCATGCTCTAAAAGTAGTAATTCAGTTCAGTTCAGTTCAGTTCAGTTCAGTTCAGTCCAATTCAATTCGATACATTAATTAGGAAAGCAATTCCATGTATCCATAAAAGTATTCTTCACTAACTCAAACTGGACTCCATCAGATATAAATATATCTGAGTGATGAAGACAGACTCACTTAGTTACTCGTAAAATAAACGAAATAAATAGAAACTACACAGAATTCATTCTGTATCTATGCAACATTTTCACAGAAATACACAAATTTTAAAGATACTTTTCTACCACTCAGTACCACTCATATTAGTTCCAGAGGTTTAATGACTTATAGAACTGCAGCTAGTACAGTTTGTTCCACAGTGACCCTGGTTGCGCGTGCACACACACACACACACACACACACACACACACACACACACACACACACACACACACACACACACATAAACACACAATAGATAAGCTCACCTCAAACAGTCTTACCTCTATGAACCCATTACCCATTATTTTTGAACAATTCCTTTCCTTTCCTTTCCTTTCCTCATTCTCTCCTCCAATCCAAATGCGTTTGCTCTGGTTTTTCAGGCCATTTGTCCATCCATCAACCGTGTAGCTTAGATGGATCTTCCTCTCAGGAAGAACATTAGACGAGTATTCCTCTTGGCTGGGCAGATGGATGGATTGGTCCATCATCACAGGTGCAAGTGTCATGCAGCCAAGCACCATGATTACTTAACGAGGTTGCTGACTGACCTGCCATTACAGGCAGTCATGGAAATTGAGCATATAATTAATCTGTATGGCTCCCTTCCCTTCATTTTGTTGCCGTTTAATTTTTCTAATTGATTTAAAGTGGGTTTTGCAACTCAGCAGCCGAGGAAGCCAAAATTAGGTTGGTCAATTCCTGTCCTGCTCTGGTCTGGGCCAATTGATTCCACGGCAAGGTTATATTCCCTGGACCATATTGATCAATTAATCATGATGGATTTCCAATTGTCAGAGGCCGTGGTTTGTAAGGTCCTCCTTTAATACCGTAGAGACTGATGGAATGACCTCTGCTGGCCTTGACAAAGCCCAATACAATCAAGAATAAATATTTTTTTTTACACTGTCCACACAGTCAGAAATATTTAATAGGGGAGAAGGAATAAAATGTTGATCAGTTTTATAGCTCAGAAAATCTTGTTTCAAAAAGACTGACTGTGAAATGATAACATTGATGGCTGTTTCTATCCAGTTCCTCAGAGGATAGGTGTAAATTTAATGTGACTGAAAAATGATGAGTGAATGATGGGTTGTGACAGTGGCAGTGTGATCGGTCTCAGGTGCCACCTTAAAACGGCATGAAACGAAGAAGAGTCCCTGACACCTCATTAAAAGAGACTGCAACATTTTCATATTCCAAGAAACCAAATACAATTCTCCAATGCTTTTATTTGATAAATGACACTGGGGGCTGAGCGTCTTGTAAAAAAAAAAAAAATACACCAGATTCTGTACAGTGTGTGATGAGGCACCTCCCCCTCTTTGATTAGTGTCTGAGTGGTTCAGATGGAGGGCAGAAGGTGAATTGATCTGAGCGGTGTCCTGTTCCTAGGAAGCAGCATGGCCAGCATGGCTAGGCCATTGGCAGGGAAGCGTGAGACTGAATGACATTACTCTGAGGTGGGGGAGGGGAGGGATGGAGAAAGAGAGAGAGAGAGAGAGGGAGAAGAGGGAGAGCGGATCTGTTGCTAAGCCATGCTTTGTCCTCCAGCAGACCTTGGACAGACAATAATAACCTGGCTGCCACGCCTCCCTCTGCTCCTCCAGTGTTCTGTGCTTTTCTCACAGCCCTTGTTCACGCAAGCACTCATCATTTCCAATTAATGATGTACCCATGTGAAGCTGAAGTCAAAGAGGTTTCATTTAAGCCCCATTTCTCCATTTGGAGGCCCCGTGTGTTCCTTACTTACAGTGACAGAGGCGTGGAGGATGGAGGGATGGAAGAACGGTCGCCGAGGTCACAGCATCTAAAAAAAACACAGAGCATCACACCAAAGAACAAGGCAGCACACACAGGACACAAAATACAGACAGACAAAATACAAACAAATTCATATGTACATACCCACACACACACACACACACACACACACACACACACACACACACTCGCTGATCCACATACACTGCACTGACCCAAGAGATTGGATGGCTACCCGTCTCATTTCCCTTTTTTAAGGATGAAAACCTAATTCAAACTTGATCATGCAAATACAAAGAGGAACACACATACATACATACACGCACACACGCACACACACACACACACACACACATGCACACACATTTTTTTCCCCATTCCTAAGGCATATTCAAATCAATGTTCAACCCAACCATGACGCATTAGTGACTAATTGAAGACTTTGTAATTATGAATGCTCATACATACAGAGCAGAGGCAGATAATCCCTGAATGTGTCTCCAGCTGCTGAATGTGCGCTGGCAGTAAAGTGGCTCTATTCAGAGCCTGAACGAAGAGGACTTCCTCATTCCCTGTTATTGCCATGTGCTTGACAGGCATTATCTCTCCCTAAACTACATGTGGCACCGCAGTTATTGAAATGCAAATACGAAAAACACTACAGGGGTGGCAAACATCAGCATATTTCCCATATTAAAGCTGGATGGCTGCATGGAACGCTTTGTGATCGGTATCCCACTGTGCTCACCCCAGAGGAACAGTGAGGAGACTGATCTAAATCAATACATACCAAGCTACCTCTACAGTACCTCTGATTGCCACTTCTACACAAGTACATGTCACATCCCCTTTTTTTCCCCCCCGAATTGTCTGTATCTGTTTTTGTATTTGGTGACAGGGAAGAGGTTCTGGAGAGGGATGAAGAGACAAGGAAGAGAGAGAAGCGGCAGGAAACGAAGAGAAAGAGAGGGAGGGAGAGGGCTGGAGAGATCAAGAGACAATTGAAGAGTGAAATAGTGAGGAGGTTGAGAGAGAGAGAGAGAGAGGGGGAGAGCGACTGGGAGATTGGAGGGAGTGGGCATACAGTCATCCAGAAATAAGATATATGTCGTCTTTATTCAATATGTGCCCACGAAAAAATACCAATTTAAACAAACATAGAGCCAAACAAAGAACCCAATAAATGCCTATACAGTTTGCTTTCCCCTTATTTGTACTCTGGTGATACTCTTATACATTTCTCTCTAGAATAAGAAATTGCTTTGGGCATTTGAATGTGGATGATGAGAACTGCTGCCCTTTGTTGCAGTAGTATATGCAGATTTTTTTTATTGCACAATGAGAATTAACAAGTACACTAGGCCAGGGAAGCTTTGAATTCCCATTTTCCTGCCTTTCCATCTCCATATGAACAGCACTGCCTAAGTTATGCATAATGAATTATTCAAGATGTGTGTGTGTGTGTGTGTGTAAATTATAGGAGATAGTGATGATAATTGAATAAAGGTGCAGGACCTTCTCTGTGATTGTAACTGTGTGTGAGGGGAGGGACAATTGCTTTTTATGGCACATCTCACCATATTCATATGCTCATTATTCAAATTCACTCATGGAATCTCCTCCACTTTTTTTTGCATGCAAGGACCCCCCTCACACACACACATACATACATAAATGTTTGTACATCATCTACTCATTTAATTGCTCAATGTGGCTGGCTTTGTTCGTGCGTTAGAGAAAATTAGAAGGTAGTATCATGTGTGATTATACTGGCAAACAAGTGGATGTGTGTGTGTGTGCGTTAGTGACTGATTAAGCGTGTGTGTGTGTGTGTGTGTGTGTGTGTGTGTGTGTGTGTGTGTCCACGTGGGAAAAGGCTTCTCATTACTACGACATTCACAGTGACCTAAACATCCCCCACAGTGAGAGATGGTGCAGGAGGAGAGTCTCTCCTGGGGAAAAGGGTCTTGGCAACAGATGATCTTATGGAGGCAGGTGGGAGAGTGGAGAGGGTGACAACCACTAGTGAAACACTGCACCGGCTTGAGATAATGTTGGAGCACCCATTCAGCACGAGGTGATCACAGCCTTATCAAGCCCTGCGGTGGCGTTTGCGGCGATCATCATGTATTTATCCTGCAGCCATCTATCTAATTGCAAGATCATTCCTAATACTCTCTCACATCTGAAAACACTTTTGAATTTAGGCTCCTCTAAGGGAACTGTCAAGTATTAAATTAAATCACTGTTGGATGCCGCTCATTTAGTAAACAAAGTGGGCTACATGTGTAAAATGAGATAGATGGATAGAAAGAGAATTATGTTGATCTATCCTATCCATGCAAATAGATTCAAACATCTAATATATTAGGCACAAATATCTTGCTCAGGTGTATTGTGTGGAATTCTCCCAAATTCCCATCACTTGACTACTCTGGATGCGATCTAAAATATCACCAGGAATTCACATTATATGCAACAACTAGAGCACAAGATAGGGTAAAAGTGATCAATTTAAATCTCTTTGTTGTGCTGAACCAAACAATAGCCATTAGACCAAAAGGAAGCCATAGCTGTGGCAGGCTTAGCCAGCGTTACAGTATTGTTTCAGAGCAGCGAATCGATACACGCCGCAGAATCAGTCAGTTTATCATGTAGCTGTAAAGAAGCGTCCACAGGTTACAGGTAGGGGTTAAGTCGGAGGATGCAGAATGGGGGCAGGGGCAGCTGAACGGCTGCTCAGGGGAGTGTTGACAAATCCCCACATATTGATTGGATGCAGGAGCTTCTGGACACATCTGTCTGAACTGATCCCCGCAAAGCTTGGGAGAGATGCTGTTAACTGTGAGCAGAAGAGGAAGCTGGAGGATATTGAACGTTGTGACAGAGACGTATGTGTTGGAAATAGAAAGTGTGTGTCTCTCTGACAGCCTTATCGGTACTTGGTTTACTATACACAGCAATATGCAGCACTAGATGACTGATTACTCTGTGAGGGTGTATGGTTGCTCTGTTTGGAGTTTGTGTGTGTGCGTGTGTGTGTGTGTGTGTGTGTGTGTGTGTGCTGGTCTTGCCGGTCTAGCCAGAGAGACACAGGTCTGTTTGTATTGACACAGTGGGGTTCTGGCCAGGAAACTGCACCCATTGTCAGCAATACTTAGCAGGACAGTCAATTACCACCCGGCAGCCTGGATGCTCCCTTCTGGTGTTCAACACACACACACACACACACACTCACACACACACACACACACACACGCGCACACACACACACATACCACACGCACAAAACCACACAATGAGTCAATACATTTCTCTTAGTCACTGGCTTTTTTTGTGTGTTAGAGAAAATTAGTTGGTAAGTGAAAGAATTTGTGAGTTTGTAGGTGAGTGTGTGTGTATGTGTTCGTGTGTGTGTGTGTGCATGCATTGTCCAACTTGGTACCTTGACCCACAACAACTTAGATTGGCACTTGCTTTTAAGTCATCAGACGCTATCCACTGCATGACAGGCGCTGACTGATCCTGATCCCATTTCTGATAGTATCGCCTCTATCCAACATCTCTGAGTCTGCTGCATTGATCAATAATCTACAATAATGAAATCCCATATGAAGGATCACACATCTAGGTTGTGAATTAGATAGAGTGGAGGATTGATCTGATTCCATATCATAAGGCTACACAGATGGAAAGATGGGAAAAAAAAACCCTAAACTTCATAAAAATGAAATGGTTATGGTGTTGGGACAAGGGTTTAAAGTATACGTTTCAGGTTTAAAGTGTACATTTTATCAGATGGTTTCCACTGATTCAGCTCTCACTGACTGGACAGATGGAATCAAGCGTTGAATCGATCAGAGAAACATGAGGTGAACTCTCGCTGTAGTAACTACATCTGACCATCAGATGGCAATGCCTTTCTTCCCTGTATGATGAGAGAGTTATGGTGTCGCCGACCTGTGTGTGTTTCGTCATCCATACATTACCATGCATGCACACTGATAGCCCTGTGCCTATAGGCTGAGACAACAAAGGAAAGGCCATTGTAAGATCCTCTGAAATGGCTTCAACAATGGGACAAAGGCCAGGTTCATATAATGATTGATAGGATGGACCCAGAATCATACAGTAAAATGATTTCGAACCACAAATGTTATTTCAAAATTGTGTAAATCTTGCCTAAAACAGAACATGAAATATATAAGCCAATGAGATTATGTACTATTCCTCTGTTGTACTCACTGCCCTCTTGATATTATTACATAGTTACTGTGATTCAGTTAGCGTTACATTCTTTGTACTAATCGATCCCTCTGGTGAGCTCACTGGTATTTTATGGTCACCTATTGATTGTGTGATTAGCGGCCTAGCGGGGTCCACCCACTGCATGTCCATGGAGATTAATGGTTATTGAGTGAGCTGTCAATGGTAAAGCAGGACATTGACCAGAGGAACATGATGGTGGTGTGGGGGATGGGCTTGGGTTAGCAGGAGTCAACCTGACCTTCACCTCACCTCCGTACCAGCCCATCGAAGACAATGAGATTTGACAGGACAAACCAGCGGCCTCCTTCTGTGACCCCCCCATCTCTCAAACCTAACCTGACTCTTTGTCACATGACATGATGCTTGGAAATGGGCCCCGTGTTTCAGCCGAGAAGTAGGTCCATCCATTAGGCCGACTATCCCTCATCCTGCGGGTGATGATGCAATTTGAGAGCAATACAATCATTACACAGATCCAATCTCAGAGTAAAACCATGGGATTAAAAGACACCCTCAGGCCAGTACTCGTTTTTATATATTTCCGTTCTCATCAAAACAAGCTCAGTGGCTTCATGTTGGTGTGTCTGAGGTTGTAAAGCTTCAGTCAAAGACCTTGTAAAGATCCTTGTGTCGTCCTTTGACCGTCCTTTGACCTTAACTGTTCACCACCTCAAGGCCTCAAAATGTCTCAAAAAGAAAAAAAATCATTTGTAATTACTTGCATCTTGAGTCTGAATGTGACCAATGTAAAATCTCAGAGGAAGTCGTGACACACATACTGTGCTTCAAGAAGTGGCTGGTCAAAAGCAGGCTCTGATATGCTGCCTTCCTCCTTTAGTGTGTACAAAACATATAGTATATATACTGTATATAAAGATATATGTGAAAAACTGGCACTCAGAAGTTTGATTGCACTGTTAAATTTATCTTAGTTTGTCTCAAACTGCATGTTAAGTCTAATATTTGCCCTACGGCACAGGAGCTGTTCTCCACCACTCTATGGTGCATGCCAGTGCTGCCCTAACACATGCATAACAAATTTCAGAATAATAGTGACACGTGGAGTAAACAAACCCAACAAACCCAATAAATAGCCTTGTATGGTTCAACATTAAGGATTTGTTTGATTGCTTCGCAGGATTTGGTGAGGCAGATGAAGAAAAATAAATTATATTCTCCTGGGACTCCTGGGTCAGAGGGAGGGAGAGCTGGAGGAAAGGGAGGAAAGGGAGGAAAAGGAGGTGCCTTTGACAGGATTACAGTGACCTAGTATAGATGTATGGGTGAAGAAGAGCATCAGCGCAGTGAACACCACAGAACACATACAGTAGTCAGCCACGCGACGAGCACTGAGTCCTCTAATCCACAAACTACTGTATGAATACTGTATGAATGGTAAATGTATGTCCAGAAAACAGACCTCTCATTACCCGAGTGCATAAATTGCCAAGTGAAAGACTATAAGACCACAGAATTTAAACGTGACATGTGCAAGACAACAGAAAATCTCACTGAATTGAAATGAATTGAGTTGAGAAGAGTGGGTAGAATAAATGACCTAACAGGGTTTAAATCATTCCCTTGGTGTGCTCAGGCACTCTTCACCTGTCTTCCTGTCCTGACAATTCCCCAAACATGAACACCCTCCCCTTCAGCGCCCTCCACCACCTCTACCTCCACCTCCACCTCCACCCATCTCTGTCCAGTAACTTCCTTTTCAACATGGCCAGGAGACAGCTGGGCAAACACTGACCCGCATCGGCCCCTTTCCCCACGACCCCTTAAGCCGACCTCGCCCCCCAAGCTCCCCATTTAGCCGCCCGCCCCCCCCCCCCCCCCCCCCCCCCATTCCCTAAGTTGGCCCCCTAGTTCAAGCGACCCACCTCACCAGCCAAGCAACTGGACCTGGTGCCCACCCAGGCTCTTGGTCCCTCAGCGGGAGCGGAGTGTGAGGCTCAGGAATTTTAAACACTTAAGAGCTCGGGCAAATACAGAGGGTCGCTCCAGACAACGGAGCGGGGTCAGCTGTCTGAATGTGACGCTCTCTTTGGACAGAACCGGCTAACCAGGCAGTCCTGCCAGAGCCGGGGATGGGGGAATGGATGCTCTCTCTCTCTCTCTCTCTCTCTCTCTCTCTCTCTTTCTTTGTTTGTTTCTTTCTGTCCTTGTTTTTTTTCTAAAAAATGATATATGCGCAATAACTGTGCATACAAACCTTTAATCCTTTGTTCTTTGGGTACTACTGTGCTCTATAGTGGCCTGACGAAGGATGAGGCTTAAGTGAACACAGGCTCTCTCTCTCTCCCTCCATCTCTCTCTCTCTCTCTCTCCCTCCATCTCTCTCTCTCTCTCGCTCTCTCAAACACACACACACACTTGCACACACACACTCACACACAACAACCCACGCCTGATTTATTCCCCAGTGATTGCACTCCTTAACCCTTCCGAGGCTCGTTCTCGTACAGTGAGGCTTATATAATCTGCAAAGTACACTTTCACATACATAATATATTGAGCTCTCATCCTTTCAAGAAAAAAAAATCTGGACGCATTAGGAGCAGAAATGTTCATGCTGTTTATTTGAACATTACCGCAAAGTAAGACTAAGTGCAGGTTTGGATATGCTTGGCAGATCACTGCTGCTAATATGCAGATAATGTAAACATGGGTGAAAACACTCGTCACCTAGGGGGTGTTGGAGCGATTTGACGGGGAATAAGAGGTGACTGCATCCCCTTTGTTCACACAAAACGTGTTTGGTGTCCCCTTTGCTAAATATGGATTTCAGCAGAGAAGTGAGGGGGGATAATATTCCCCTCCGCTCTACCACAGTTGTTAAATTTTAACAAATGACTCACCACTGTTAACCAAATACTTAAACAAGGCCAACCATCCCATACTAACAAAGATAATCTAATCCATTTCACCACAAACCTCTCTAACAGGGTGCTACTGTAATGTGACAAAGGCATGTTATTCCAATTCAACTCTAGCCACATGAAACAGAGAGTATCCAGCTCACAGAGAGACATCAAACCGTAACATATTCTCATAATCAATGACACGGTCCAACCTTGTAGCTAGAGGAACAGCTTTTTTTTTAAATATATATATATATGCATAACGTAATAGAATCATTTCCTTCCTTCCTTGTCATCTGATTTTGTAAAGCACTTTGTAAACTTTGTTTTGGAAAGGTACTATATAAATAAAGTTTATGATTATGGATATGATTATGATTATGATTATTATTATTAATAAGATAGACAAATATTGAGACAAATATTGGGGTGGGGGACTGAATTTA
Source organism: Centroberyx affinis (assembly GCF_046629955.1). Lineage (NCBI taxonomy): Eukaryota > Metazoa > Chordata > Actinopteri > Beryciformes > Berycidae > Centroberyx > Centroberyx affinis. The sequence continues at coordinate 365,582 of NW_027279830.1, read as the reverse complement.
GTAACCTCTGTCTAAAATAGTTATATTTCTATCTAATAAATTTGTTGACATGTTTTTCATCTAAATCTTCTGATATTCAACACGACTACCTTTAATTGTAATGTTGGGATTTTACAGTTGGTTCAACATTAGTGTTATTCCTCCCTCGTGGGTCTCTGGACGTCCTGCTCTGATGCCCTGCCAGGCTTCCCGAAGCAGCCAGCCAATATCAGTGTCGCCTCCGCCAGCCATAATTAGCATGCCAACACAGCTGATCTGAGGCCACATTTGTTGCTGCTTAAAAAGACAACTCTCCATCCTCGTCGTGCCAGAAAAGAGTTTACCAACCGCTACATGTCACCCATCCGCAGCCCACCTATAGGCCCATCCTCCCAGTCCATGCTGGGTAGGTAGACTCTGCTCCCAGCATAGCAACTGTGGGAGCCACTCAAGTCCCCCGTGTGTGGCCACGCCCTAGGGTCTAATTAATACAACACACTGTGCATCCATATGGCTGTGTGTGATTAAACAGATAGAGTGGAGCAGAGATAGAGGGAGAGAGAGGCAGGGTGAGGTGGTGTGTGTGTGTGTATGTATGTGTGTGTGTGTGTGGAAGGGGAGGGGGCTGTTGAAAGCAGACAGGGTCTAACCTACAGTACATTAGTCCTTTCTTCCATTGATACAGAAGGCTATATTGCTGTGTTAGCTGGTTCCATCTGCCTGCAACAACAGCACTCTGTTCAGGGCAATGAGACAGGAAGCCGACCTTGGTATGAAGAGGAGTGTGATTAGACCCTTAAAAATCAATAGGGAAAATGTTTGAGTCAATCAAACAGACAATGAATTACATCTTTTATCATGTCGTTCATTATGAAGCGATTCCTCCTCAAGGCCAGATACAAGCATGTGTTTAACTCCTGTTGTTGGAACAAAGCCCTGTTTGCAGACCACAATCCCCCCCGGTGGTTTTCTTCCTGTGTATGGATTAGAGATAGGTGAGGGCTGGGGGGTAATGGAGAGGGACAGGGGATGAGAGGCGGGGAGGCAAAGGCTAGATAAGGAGAGGAGGAGAAAGTGAGAGGAGAAGGAATGAGAAGATCGAAAACTGTGGTCACGGTGAAGGAGTAGAAGCAGAAACGTTGAAGTGTAAGTGTAGTGGTGACCAGAGCTCAAAAGTGAGCGCATTAGAAGATAATACGTCCTTTTCTCTATCCCTTATTCCCTAAAGCACCGCACCACCCTCTATCCCTCCCCTTTATTTACACGTCCTCACTGCTTGCTTCCTCCCCACACCGGCTGCATCCCCTTCCCTCCATCTTCTCCCCTTCTCCCTTCCTCCACCCCAACATCACAATCCCTCGCTCCCTCCCTTTGTCACACCCTCCCTCCTTTCCCTTTGTCCCGCTTCACACATCACTGCCGTCGTGCGCTCAGGGGATGCGACATCTCTGCCGAGTGAACGACACTCCCCCTCCCCCACTCCCCCAGTCCCCCGCTCCTCTCCTCCTCCCACCGCTCTTTCTTCGGGGGTAGCGTGCACTGTGTGTGTTAACTGAGAGTAGATGAGTTAGTTGCTCAAACACTTATGTGTGTATGTGTATATGTAAGTGTGAGAGATAGATGGAGAGCAACTTGAGAATGGGGGGTTGGGGTTGGGGATGATGATTGCGTATCTCTGCATGTGAGCCATTCACTCACTGCCAACTGAAAAGGCCACCCGATTTATTTCTGGCAAATACATATAAATGTGTTATAAGGGCAGCTATATAGCCTATAAGGCTGGCTCCCACAGAATGATTCCCCCGGCACGCATTGCAATAACATCAGTCCTCCTTTTCTCAGAAACAGTCACTCCATTAATGCTTTCAGTGCCACGTCTCCTGTGGCCTCAGCATGTTAATGCCCACATTCTCCATCAGTCACCCTCCACCACACTGCCTTCCTCCTTCATGACACTCCATCTTCAGCTGAAGCCACAGGCAACCGGCTCCGGCACATGGAGGCAAAAATTACATTGCCTATGCTATAATTTTTCAACTGCTCCACGTACACACTGACTCACCTACAGACGCAGAGATGCACACACACACACACAGAGTCATGTGGACAAGCATGTGCGTACACATACGCATAACCAAGACCCCCCAAACCTCCACAACCACACACACACACACACACACACACACACACACACACACACACACACACACATACACACACACAAGAGACCATTTAAAAAAGAAACAGGAGCTGACAAGACGGTTTTGATTATTTGCGACGTGAGAGGAGGGACGTCACCTGGGAAGTGTGTTACGGCTGGGAAATCTGGAAACAGTAAAAAAAAAAGAAGAGGGAAAAGAAGAAAAAAAAACAGGGAACATCAGAGGTAGGCGGGTATGAAAGTTGGCTGGTGTGACCTCTGGCCTGCCTCCCTTTTGGCTGCTCCCTTTGAGCCGCTAAAAGGCGTGCGGTGTGAGAAGCCAAAAGACAGCTGCGCCCCCCCTTCTCTTTCTCTGGGCTCTCTCTGGGAAACCGGGGTCCCCTTTCTCAACTCACTCTAAATGCTGTGGGGTCAGGAGGAGCCGGGGCCCAGTTGAGGTGGTCCAGCCGGGGATAGAGTTTCACTGCTTTATATGGCCAGTCTGGCCTCTTCTGTGCATGTGTGTATAAGGGAGAGAGAGAGAGAGAGATAAAGAAAGAAAACAAAAAAGAACAAAAACAAGGAAGAAAGAAAGAAAGAAAGAAAGAAAGAAAGGAAGAAAGAAAGAAAGAAAGAAAGAAAGAAAGAAAGAACACAACACAACACAAATTCACGTATTTACACATTTCCATGCATATACACACACAGACACACACACTATGTTATGTTGCAGCATTGATGTTTATCTACAGTGTCTGTAGGGAGAGTGAATTTTAACATGCAGCACTGAAGTGCATCTCCACTAATTGATATATCCAGTGTATGAATATACATACTAATCAACATGCAAAGGAACCCACCAAGGAGGTCCATTTCATCAAACAGGACAAATTATCATGCACAGAAAGACAATATAGACATGCAGTCCAGCACAGATACTGAGAGACAGAGATTAGCTTTGCTACACTGTCATATGCTGCTCATCCGTGGCTGAGCAGATAAAATATGGATATCTCCAGGATTGGAGAGGTTTTTAGGATTATAGTGAAAATCAGGAATTTAAAATAAGAGTGTGAAAAATGGTTACATTTATATCATTGTTTGATCTAGAATTTACCTTAATACCTTCAAATGAACACATTTATGCCACTAATTTAATAACATTTAGCTAAAGAGAAGAGAAATGAAGCTTAGAGAATGACAGAGAAAGAAAGAAAAAAAAGAAAGACAGAGAAAGAGGTTGATCCATATTGGACTCTCCCTTTGTCTTGAAGTCCAATCATGTATCAGGATCCGCGTTGATTAGAAATCCGGCACCAGCCCTCATCGACTAGCAGCTTTGGGCCTCCTGCTCAATACACTCAGTCTGGCCAGCAGTCCATGTGTTAATGTGCTGAACAGTAGCAAAAGACAGAGAAGAGGGGAGAAAGAGGAGAAGTCTGGACCAGATTGATCTCCTGCATCTCAGCGGGCTGCAGAAAGCAAACACACTTCCTCACTGTAAATGAATCCTGTATCCACCGGGTACAACATACCTGTCTTTTACAGGTATGTGAAACACACACACACACACACACACACACACACACACATAGGTGAGTGCACACACATGCACATATACACAGCACATTATCCACTCACTTTTACATGCATTTATGTACACACACGCAAATAATAAAGACACAGAGTCTGAATTCATTATTACTAGAACTAGTTTATTATCATTGTTGTTGTTTTTTCTTTAATCAGTGTTGCACAATGAACCCTAAAACAATACAAACCACTAAAAATTGTGTATTTTGCCTTTGTACACATATACACATACACATACAGTACATACAGTATATGTGAATATGTATACAGATTTATAATTGCGACACCTTGGTCTTGAGGAACTACAGATAGTGTAGAAACACAACTTTGTGGAAACGTACAGTAGTGATCCCTGACAATGCTCTGAGAACTCTTAAATTCATTTCATATTGACCTGAATTGAATTGTGAGATATACAGTACAAGCAGACAGAGGCACTGACCTCAGCGGACAGACAAAAAAAAAAGAAAGACAGACAGGCAGAGAAACATATAGACAGAAAAGACAGACAGATGTGTGATCAAGCGCAGCTGACTCTACAGGTTTGTGCTCCCTTTGTTCTCTCCAAATGGCCGGTGCGATTTCTGCCCCTCTGATCTGCTTCGTTTTATCAAACCCAGGTAAAATCACAAATGAGGCTTCTTTTCTGAACATAGAACAAATAGTCTACAGACCTGGCTGGGCACTGGTTTTTGGTTTCAGGTTAGCACCACATTCTAACCCTGCAGTGATTAAGAAAATAAAACTGCATAGTTTAAATAGTAGTATTATTTGTTGTTCGTGTAATAGCGGTAAAAGCAATTCCAGTGGCAATGTAGTGTGAATGAAGTGGTAGAGAGCCTTTCCTTTCTCTTGCCCTTTGCTGTGGCCAGATACTGTAATGAGCTTGACATCATAAATTGCAAGTTATGACAGCAATTCATTTATTATAAAAGCAAAGTGGAGATCAATTACAGCAGAGAGCAATTAATGTAATATAAAAGCAATTAAACTGAGACATTTCTGCTGAAATTGGTAGACTAACTAAAGAAAGGCCATTTAATGTGATTGTTTTACACCTGATCTGACGTATATCTCCTGTTGTTTAAAGTTTTTTCCAATTCCTAACAAGCTTCAGGACCCAATAGCGGTGCTAAAGGTCAGAGCCTGTATGCATAATAGGATCACTGTTTTGCTCATATGACTATATCAATTTTACTAGGATTTAACAGGTAAACCTAATCTCAAATCAGTTCTTCTATTCCAAGATCTGTTATGCATATAGGACGTAGTCCTACAGATAAAAGGGAATAAACCAACAACACTGGGCAAGAGCAAGTCACATGGAGCCATTCTGAACGCCTGCATGCTTTGATATGGCAACAATATATTGGCATAATTTTCCCTTTAAGACTGAATTGCCTGCTGTGCTGCAGGATTGAGGCTTAGAATGTGGATCACAAACACACAAGCAATGTATATTTTATGTGGTGTTCCATAAAATAACATTTTTGTACAATGCATGTCTCTGTACTCTTGAACACTGATGTTTTTACTAAGAGGCTAACACACAATTGCCTTTCATATCGTGCTTGAAGATAACTTCACAGGACAAGGATGGGAGTCAAACGCACCTACTGAGTAGATTCAACACTGTTGCTCCTCTCCTCTCTGAAGGATGACTGAACGATTTTGGATTGTGTTGACAACACCGATACAGAGCGAACATTCTCCTCAAAGACACCATGTCACTTTTTTTTTAAAGGTAACAGGACTGACAGAATCTCACCCCAAGTCGCTCACAGTGAGGATGACTGGTTGGAACAGGATGAAGATGAGTTGATCATCAGGCATCAGTGAGGGCAAGACAGATTTGGATTCATCAACCAAAAGGTCATTCAACCTATTTTCATCAATACACACTATCAAAACAGATTGACCAACAATGTGAGACAGGACCATCAATAGCACCATATTGAGATCACAAAATTAATTGCTGTATTGGGCTAAATATCACAGTGTTACCATCACAAGTCCAATAATGATTAACTAACACTTTTCATTTCAGCTAAAATAACACATTAGCTTATTGTTTATCATGCTGATCTAGGTTTTCCTCTGTCTACTACTTTTAAATACATCGGATTCAATCTGCTTTCTTGACAGAGGTACTGTATATAAATATAATACTGATCTCAAACATTAAAGTACAATTACATTAAATCACCATTTGACAAGAGTATAAATTACTTGAAAAATCTTTAAATTCAGCATTATTTGACATGTACAGTCGTTGGGGTCTTAGAGCAGAACGCCAGAGAGATAAATGCACTGGAAATATAATCAATTCACAATCATTTCGTATGGTCATTTGGTGCCACAGTGATCAGTACAACATAACACAGAGGATATTTCGATCAGAGCTAAGTTACATCAGACCCTGGGATTTCAGAGAAACCATAGTAAGAATCTTTCAGACCCAAGGCATTGAAGTCAACCATGGAGTTACAGCATGTAGTTACATCCATAACAGACATTATACAATAATAGTATGTGACTGCAGCCAGGTTAAGCTTATCTTGTCCTTTACACTTGATCTTTTGTCTTCAAATCTGTCTAGGATATGCATAATAAGCAAGAGAGGACTGCATGGACAGATGTGTAGTCTTAACACCTGGAGCCATGTACTGGCACCATAGTTCATGTAAAACAAAGCCAACACTTGCCCAAAGCAGTTTGCTGGAGGCAGGATGCCTTCTTTATTTTATAGGGACCTGAGGGTATTAGTAGAAGCATGAATGAATCATGCTACTACTGAATGAAATCACACTGAAGTTAGAGCCATGTAAGGCTACCAACCCAGTAACAAAGGTACTTAGTTATCAGGTTTCCAAAGCGCAGGACATAGCTGACTGCTACCATGGTAATCCTTGCCACACTATGTGAATCAAGGGAAACAAATGGTTGGATTAGTGAATCCCTTCATCAAGGGGATTTATAGGCTTAAACTGCAACTCTTTCACTGTGAGAGAAAAAAGTTTATTTACTCTCTGTATTCCCAGAGTGATGATTTCCCTGAAGTTGTCACAGGTTTATCTTTCCACTGATGATGTAACCCCATGTTAATGTGTAATCCCTAGATTCCTGGTTTCTTTGGGGAACACTAAAGAGGGCTTTGAGCTAATTTCTGACAAACGATTCTTTGATGTTTGTGTGTGTGTGTGTGTGTGTGTGTGTGTGTGTGTGTGTGTGTGTGCATGACATACATGCATGGGTGCCCTTGCCTGTGTGTTCTGTGTGTATTTCTAGCAGAGTAGATAAAAACAAAACTGACAACTGATGTGGTTGGGGAGCTCACTACTGATGTGGACAGAGGCTCCATCTCTCCAAAGCCTTATAGGGATTATCGCTATCCCCTCAGTATGTGTGAACCACCAACAATAATTTCCCCTATTTATTTAACTGAGCAACAAAGAGGCATTCCTTCCCTTGAAAACTGCCTGAACTGGGCACAGATCAGAACTTAAGGAGGAAGATCACTATAAGTACAAATACATGGATTCTAAGAGAGCAGCACCAAGGCCGAGCGTAGCCTGCTGAGACAAATATAACGTGAGGATCAGAGTGTCCCTGAGCACACACTCCCCCTGTCCAAGAAAAAAATCAATGGTCAGGATTCTCGCATGAGGAAAAAAGGAGGCTGGCTAACTGACAGGAGCAGGGTTTGGTGATGTAGGGGTTCCCAGTGCTGCAAAACATATGACAAGGGCCCTTTTATTTTAACATTTACAGTGTCAGCGTAGGAGTCATCCATTCCCTTCTACTGATGGAGTTACCAGTCAGTCAGAACAGCTTTAAGGAGCCTGTTAAATCACACAGGGCAAAGCTCTAATATACAGCAGCATGAGGACCTGACCTATCAAAATCTAATCACGTAAACATGATCGTCACTGCACCACATTCTCAGTGAATCAGGTTAAACTGTATGGCACTAAAACCTGTCACATCCACAGATGAGATGTGGGCAATTTCCTGCAACAGGAGATTAACCCTAAATTACACCGAGGGAAGAGGAGAGGACAGTGGAGGGAAAGAAGAAAAGCACACCTCTAGTTTCCCTAGTGAAATTACTCTCAGCAGAAGTAAAAACACTAAGGTTGAAGCAGCCCTAGAGAGAGAATATCACATTGGTAGTTAATAAATACACACGTAGGAGACATTTAAGTCAGGCATTTGTTCTGCTAGTTTGACAAGTACCATTATTGTTTTTTCCAACACTTGTAACATAATATTAACACCAAAGTGTACAATTAAGTACAATAAATGAATGCAAAGACAAAAACAATCTTCAGACAAACAAGCATGCTATCAAAATTAAAAGGCATAAAATTACCTCAAGATGACCACTGAAGTGTAAAATGTGTGTAATGCAGATTTTTTTTACCGCATAATACATGGTTTGTTCTGCATAACACATTAAAATGCAGGGTCATCCTCTGCGGTGGGGACACGTACAACTCTCATTTGGAATGTCATGGACGTTCGGACAGTATGACAGATTAAAATAAAGGCTCCCAATAATCGTACAACACAGATTTCAACAGCTGCTTACCAAATATCTTCCAATTTCCTATATTTCATTAATCCCCTTTCTAGCTTATTACAGTAACAAGTAGCACAGCGAAGTGAAATCGCTAAAACAAACTTGGTGTGCGCTGGAGTTGTAAGTGCCACCCACTTCCCACTTTTACTTCATTCACAGGTAAACTGCAACATGTATGGTGAGAGCCTGGTGTGCCCCAAAGCCCACAGCAAACATAAAATTCAAACACAGGCGAGAAAACAAATGTAAAAAGCTGGCGATATGAAAAAAAAACAAAAAAAAAAACAGATGATGAACAATGCTATACATTCACATCCACTAGAAAATAAGCATGAACATGAACTGTTCTAATAATGCACAAGATAAAGGTCCTAAGAATTTCTCCCTCCCTGCGTGTGTGTGTGTGTGAGAGTGTGTGTGTGTGTGTGTGTGCGCATACTGTATGTGTGTCCATGCAACCATGTTTTTTTTTGTTTGTCTGTTCGGTAACTGTCAACATTATACAGAATGACAGTATTTGCCAATCAGCCAGAATGTCTGCCTGTCTGTCTGTATATATAGATATACAGTATATATGTGTGCGTGTGTGTATTCCTCTACTCCATTGTGCATACTCTAGAAGTTTCCTTCATTATGGGGGAAGGGGGAGTGACCTGAGAGCAGGGCCAAAAACAGGGTTGAGGTAGGTTAACCATAATGCATCAGAGCAATTCCTGTATGTGAGAGAGAGAGAGAGAGAGAGAGAGAGAGAGAGAGAGAGAGAGAGAGAGAGAGAGAGAGAGAGGCTTCAGCAGTGTTCGTATGCCCACCTACTGGTCATGGCCGCTGACAGCCAAGCTGGCAGCGTGCCCTCTTATTTCTCTCTCTCTCTCTCTCTCTCTCAACCAGCTGTCTCTCTGTGGGTGAGTCAGCATCCAGCACTATAATCCTGGTATTCCTGAAGCACTTTTTACTAGTCAGTATTGACTGGAGGGAGAAGGCTGAGCAGCAGCTATGGATTTTGGGAAGAGAGTAGCGACAGACTGGCACGATCAGCGCCTGTGTTCGCCTGTCACGTCCTCTCACCAGAAGTCTGAAGGCCACTCCTTCATTTAAAAGGAGACAGATGATGTGATATGATTAAAAAAAACACTATGAGCACTATGACCTGACTTTTAAGTGTCAACTTAAATCATGAAATATCATCCAAAGTCAGATTAGAAATACACTTTTGCCAATTTATATTATGATATCTTGTATGAGATCTATTACACTAACAATAGTGGAATCATGTTTTATGACATTTTGACACATTTGTGCTTAATTTTTTTCCTTTTTTTTTTTTTTTTTACATACATCACATATGTATATAAACACTTCCATTCACTCACTAAACCACACACCTGCACACAAACACCCACAAATACACACACTGTACAAATACCACATGCACACAGAATTCAATCATAGAACTGTTTCTTAGATACATATATGATGTATGTACATTATGTTACTTCACTTGCTGTCCAATAGAACATTATGTAGCATATCTCAATTAGCAGTAAATACTCCTGAAAATATCATTAGCGGTGCAGTGCATCTCTAAGTCTTTTCATTCAACTGAAGCAATTAAAAAAAACAAACAACAAAACATTATGGTCTTTTAAATGAAATAAAATCTTAAAAAACTATCGAACACTATAAAATGTCTTTACAAGTAGAATTCATACAACAATGTCATCAGTCTGTCAACTTGCATGAGGTACTGACATATCTACAAACACCATATTCATCAACAGAGGGAAGCCAGGATCTCACAGAGGGAAAGGGAAATATTTCATTATGCAATAAACAGACAAACAACAACAACAACAGTGACAACATTAACATTGTTATCTTGAGGTAGAACATTAACTTCAGCGTTTGGAAGTGCTTTATGTTGGATATTCTTTTTCATTTTGCTCTGACAAGCAGGAGAAGAGTGACGATTCTTGACATCTGAGGTAGTGCGGCGCCTGATCTTGTAATTTTCTAACCAATCAGTTCCTCTGTATGTAAAGTAATTGAACACAGGGGAAGGTACAGACCCAAAAAGCTTCCCACAACACATTCATTCCGGCTGAGGTAGGTTTTTGTTGAATCCTAAGGTTCACATAGCCAAGTCTAGTGCCTGTATGAAGGCCAAGAACTAATAAAAAATGTTGATATCACTGAAAACAAAGTCCTGAGACAGAATATATCAAATCCCTGGAAGAAGGCCGAGGTCTTCTATAGATGAGAAGGTGGAATCATTGGTAGGCTGAGAGCAGGCAGCAGGAGTCTTTGACATCCACAGAAAAGTAGTGATAAGACCAATAACTTATAACCACTTTGACATAGAAGTGATATATATATATGTATATATACGTATATATATATATACTTTAAAATAAAATCAGCATTGTATAACAAGGACATTCTGGGGCCTCTATTCTGTGTGCTGCCGGCAACCAGAAAATTAACAACGTACCAAATTGTAAAAACAAACAAAACTCTTGAGTGGCCTGCCAAGCTAGATATAGCTGTCCATCAGGAGATAGCTCTCCGAACCCAGGCCAAGAACACTCCGATATCCAGTCCTAGATCTTCTAGAACTTCTTAACTTACCGATAAAAAAAAAAAAAATCTTTGCACAAAAGGAAAACTACTATGAAAGGAAACAGTTGTCAACCTGAGTGAGAGAAGAGTCTAAGTGGACACTGTGGACAGCGCCATGTGAATTGGCCTTCATACGTGATTAGCCTTGGTCCTGCCGGCCCCCTCCCGCTGCAGGAGGCTCCTGGAACTGCGTCTCGTTGTCCCGCTCCAGCGCAAACTCGTCCAGCGGTATCGTAGACAGCTGGGTGTCGTTCAGCGCATAGGAGACACACGAGTTCTCTGACTGGAAACACACACAAACAAGAACAATGTTGTTGTCCTGAAAAATACTCTTTATTTATTGAGTGTTTAAGTCCCCATGAAATGAGTTCCCAGTACTTTTACTCCCTGGAAAACACAGTATCTTTAATGGTGACCATTGAATGTTGCACTAGTAGAACTAAATATACATTTCTAACCAATAAATCTATCAGATTTTTGAACAATCCCGCCCCTCTGCACACGTCCCATCAAATAAAATTACCTTTCTCTCCCTGACTCACATGCCTCTTATTGACTTTATTTTCTCTAATATCTTCATCTCTCTGATACAGAGTTCCAGCTATCAGGTCTCGTGACTCACCATGCATGCGTCCTGTGTGTTGGGGCCGGTGAAAAGTCTCTCGAGCTCGTTGCTGTCGACCATACTCTTCCCTGCTGCGCTGCCATTGACCTCCATCTCTCCTCTGGCAGCCCCGTTCAGCCCAGAGGCCCCCTGGGAGGAGGAAGAGGATTCCAGCACCACACTACGGCCTGCCTGGGGGGTGGCCTGGACTGTCTTACACATCATTAACCTGGGGATTACAGGAATACACACACACACACATGCACACACGTGTCAGAGTTTCATGTCCTCAGTAGACCCACATTAGCCTGATATTCAGACTAAATGGCCATTTCGTTACCACTCCATTATTCAGCCTGAGATTGCCTCCTTGTTAGCCGTTTTCTGGGGGGGGGGGGTTGATTTTCCCCTAACCAATCACTAGTGAGTGATGTATTTGGCCACTGTTAAGTTATTTTCAATGACACTGATGCTGGACATATGTTTTTGACAAAAAATTTGCAAAGAAAATATGTTGGTTAAGGGGTGATTTCAACAAATATTATTCGGCCGAAACACCAATGAAAAACTGTTGCACAAACGGTTCAAACTTTAGTCCCGCCCACAAAGGCGCTGATTGGCTCCGAGCGAGAGCAACACCAGACGGTCTGAATCGCTTGACAAAATCTGAAGAGTGGGCAGGATGCGATTCAGGAGTCTGGAACCAGGCTAGATCGACATTGATCATAGAAAACTATTTGTGAATGCTGGGTGGTTTTCTTTCATTTGTATATTGTTTTGGTTCCATCCATTGCCGTTCAGCATATACGGATTATGTCTATACACACCTGCCCCGGTAGCTGAAGATGAGGAAGAGCACACAGAAGATGATGCAGGTGACTCCAATATGAATGCCGATGATGATGCCTGTTGTGGATGTCTTGCTCTGTTCGTCTTTCACACAGTCGCACGGGGTGTTCAACACTGAGGAGATACAGCACACATCACAGTCAACCCAACCTGCATAACCACACACAAAGGAGACACAAAGTGTGTGTTGAGGAGTGCGTGTGAGGGAGGTGTGTCAAAATGTGTGATAAGGAGTGTGTGTGTGCCTGTGAGGGCCAGTGTGGTGTATGAGAGACAGTTTGACTTTGCTCAAGGCAACAGTCTGACTCAGTGAGAATGTTTAAACTTAGATGCATGGGGACAAGTGTGTGGCTGTCGTTGGTTATGGCAGACAATCACCTGACTTCTCCACCGCCTCCCTAAGTGAAACAAATCGCATGGTGGCGTTGCCATCTCCGTGTTGGTTGTATGCAAGCAGCTTTATCTCATAGACCAGTGCAGGATCTGGACAGAAGGAGAGAGAGAAAGAGACATTCAGATGATGGGTAAAGAATGGATGACTGAGCAAAAACATGTCATACTATCAAATGTGGTTTCTCCAGTAATTACACTGAAGATTAAGATGACAGAAACTGAGAGGATTTAAGAACTAGCCATGCTACAATCAGTTGTAGCCCTGAGGAGCAGCACTATGTGCCTGATGTCTCACCCAGCTGAGTGATGTTGTAGTGGGTGGCGTTGCGGGGGAAGGTAATGGGTCCGGTGAAGAGTGGTGTGTGGGCCCTTCTGAAGTACAGTCTGAAGCCCTGGTGCTGGCCCATCTTGGTAGAAGGCTCCCAGACTGCCTGCACCACGCTGCTGTTCACCACCTTGGTGAAGAGGGAGGGGGGCGCAGGCACTGCAACACAACACAGACCATTAACCAAAATGGTACTAGTATATTTGAAATATGACTTGTACGACACCTCATACACAGTGGCGTGTAAAGGTAACATTTTACACAAACCCCGATTTTGTTAAGGTTAGAAAGTCAACCAACAGGAGAACCTTCATTTAAATTTTTTTGTTTAATAATTTGTCACACTATGTCACAGCTGACAAAAACCTGACACAAGGAATCATTCATGAATGTGCCAAGTTGTTGTTTAGGTGTTATGATTGTGTTATAAATCGGAGTAAAGTGTGACCAACCTCTGTATCACACATCTGCTTTATGTCAAAATCTTTATAAGCAATTTAGCCTGAACTGAGGTCATTTTTTAAATAGAGAACAAAAAAAGGACTTAATCTAATTCAATTATGTTCCAAAACCAGTTTAATTGAAGTAATGAAGACACTATAATCTAAGCTTTGTCACAATTGCTTTTTATGGATTTTCTGCAATTAAAAACTCCAAAGGATATTTTCACTCCTAGCAACCACTGCCAATTACTGAGAATGTGTGCCTCTGTGTATTGAGTAAATAAGTAATTGTGCATTCATGCGTGAGTCTCTATGCATGCTCACTATCTGACGCGTGAAACAGAGAGAGAGAGAGAGAGAGTACAGCTCTGCCTTAGACTCACCCTCCCCAAGGGTGCTCTCGGTGGCACTGTCAGACGGTTTGCTGGCCCCGCGGGAGGTATAGGCCTTGACATAGAAGGTGTAACTGGTGGAAGGCTCCAGATCCCCAATGACTTGCTGCAGAGTCACCTTACTGACTGCCTCCTGGTATTCCATTTCCAATGGGTCTGAAGGAGAGACAGGAAGAGAGAGAGGGTGAGGGTGGAAAAGAGAGCGAGGGAGAGGAGGAACAGAGACGGTAAGAGGCAGGAAAAGAGGGAAGAAATAAACAGAAAAAAAGAAGGGAAAAGAAGGTTGGGAGGAGGTGCAGGGATGAGAATAGATAAGATAAACGGTGAAACAATAAATACAATCCGTTTCTGTCATCATTTTATGGTTATTGCCTATTTCACTGGTTTTTACCCTGTCAGAATAGCTCTGTTAGATAATGGGTAATCTAATGTAGCCCTGGGTGCCTGAATGACGATGCCTGGGTGAATTGCAGGGGTGGTGCAAGGTAAGTGGAAATAGAGGGGGTAAAAGGGGGAGTTACGGAGGATGCGTTATAGTGTTTTATTGCCCTTAATCCAGAGACACCCACCCATAACCACTATCTAGCTCCAGCTCTCAACCCATTGGGCCATGCCATCTATGGAGGGTAATTAAAGCAGATCCTATTGGTTGGCCCCTGGGGCCCTTAATTATCCATCTGATAGCACTACTGAGGAGAACAGCAGCTGGGGCTAGGCGACTGAAAGCACACACACACACACACACACACACACACACACACACGCATATACACTTGCCCGCAGCCGTAAACACGTGCACACAGATATGTAGGTGAATAAGAGCACACACACACACACACACACAAAGAAGAGGGGGCACCACACCAAACACTCTTCACATATACATTCGGTGGCTTTAACGCCCTCAGCAAGTAAACATTAACATGCTACCATAAGATGTAGTCTCATTCAATTATCAATTAACAGCTTTCATGGTTCCTCTGGAGGAGGGACAGACATAACAGAGAGATCATCTATTCTGGGGAGTCCAGAGAACTTTCCTCATCTCTATTCCCCCTCTCCTCACACTCCTCATCTCACCTGGAGTCTCTCCTTACCTGATGTGGAGCTGCTGTCATGTCAACGCTTTATCTATTAAACATTTTCATGTAGAGTAATCTATTGCGTAGTACTATTTGGATGTGGATCTGATAAGTCAGTGCAGCCTCACCTGAAGTCCTGCGGATGTGCAGCACATAGCCAATAATGTCCTGAGTGTTCTGGTCCGGCTCCCTCCAGGACACCTGGATGGTGGTGGGTGAGAGGGCCTCGGCCCGCACATGGGTGGGCACCCCAGGCAGCCCGTCTGCCCAGAGCACCGTGAGGCGGGCGCTGGCCTGCGTGGAGCCGGCGCTGTTCTCAGCGATACACTGGTAGATGGCCTCGTCATCCTGGCTAATGCCATATATCGTCAATGTACTGTGGGAGGAAGAGGAGACAGAAGAGCACACAGTGGGAGAGGAGGGGAAGGAAGGGGAAAAGAGGAAAGAAGGAGAGAAGATGGGGGAGGAATGTTACACCAAAGCAAAGCACTGTACATGTGATGTCAAACTGAGTAAGAGCAGTGCCGGCAATTACTTCCACGTAAAGTGATGTAGCAAGAATACTGTGCTCGAGTAATGCTTCATGATTTAATGATGCACTTATACTCTGAGAACCTGGAATACATATAGGAGTGCAAACTGTTTGGTAAACGATAATAACTCAGTAAGTAACTCAGTAATTCTCTGATGCCAACATGGTGGAACATAACATTCGAATATGTAGGACTGTAGCCTTATATTAAGCATTGCTGGTAAAGGTATTATTTAATTGCCAAAATAACAAGGTGCTACTGACATATGTATGCATTTCTTAACAATGACATGCCTTTCATAAAATGCAGCCCATCTAATAGAACACAGGAAAGCAAAATAGTGACTGGCTGCATAAAACAGTGATAAATGTGACAACAGCTTAAGGTATCATATTCAGCTATGTGTGTGTTATGTGTGTGTGAGTGTGTATGAGAGAGATTTGTCACATATAACACAAACACACACACACACACACACACTATAGACAGTAGCAGTGTGTACAGAGGAACCTCATTCACAGCACACACTCTCAAACTGATTGCTCTACTGCTGGAACTTGGATGAGAATTTTTAAATGCATTTCAGTGTTTCGAAAATTTAATTTGCCAACATCAGTGAAACCTTTCATCTGTTCATCCACACACGTGCACACACACACACACACACACACACTCATTTGCACTCTGACATACACACATGCCTATCCACCCACAGTAAATCCTTTTTCTCAATACCCTCGACTCTACATTATCTCCTTTCTTCCCACCATCCCTCCTCTCCTCACTCCTCACATCATACCTTCATCGCTCTTTGCGCTTTGTCACCATCTTTCTATCTCCATTTCATCCTCTTCCCTCCAACCTGCCCTTTCTTCTGTTATGGAAGAATATCTGCGTGCATGTGTTTACGGCTGCGGGCAAGTGTATGTGTGTGTGTGTGTGTGTGTGTGTGTGAGTGTGAGTGTGAGTGTGGGTGTTATTAGACCTGAATGCATAATCTAGCCCTCTTATCCTGTTTGTCCTGAGGTAAAAGAAAAATAAAACATTTAACATACTATGGAAATGAGGCCCCATGGCACGTAACACTTCTTCATGCCATCTTCATGCCAAGACCATTTGTGCTGTATTTAAAGTGTGATACTCGCGAAGAAGTATATAGCTACATGGTGTTCCTGAGGGATGAAGGCTCTTGAATGGCAGGGTTCCAACTCAAAATTGTCATGTTTTGGGTTAAGACATTGCTCAGTTTTAGACATCAAAGAAGCCTCAATTTTTAACTTGTCAAGTCAAGGAATCATGGCAAAACCCTTAATTTCTAAAACTGCTGCTAAAAACACAAATATCCATCACAAGGTTTTCCTCTGGATGTAAAGTGTTGATATTAAGACAGAAAAGGGGCCAGAGAGGCCATTTATTCATTTTCAAAAACTTTAAAGGCCTTGTTTTATTTTTCTCAAATCCACAAACGTTAAAAGATCTTTAAGGCTTGTGGGATCCCTGTGAATTGTAGACCAATTAGACTATTTCCTTCATCCACCTTCCCTACTGCAAGATAGTGCCTGCTCCTGGGATTTGGGGAGATCAATTACATTTTGCAAATAAAAGGGAAGAAATCCTTTTTCTGCTTCTGTTTCTCATACTATACCCTAAATTGAATTAGTTGAATTGACTGCTGTGGGAGTTTAACAAATAGAGCTGAACTATAATCTTCTGCCCTGCTGTTCTGTCTCTTCTTTCAGTTTGTAAGAACCTGCACAAGAGACCGTCACCTTTCTTAAACTGATTTACTGTAGGTTGGATCTTGGGTGTATTCATTAAAGGTGTATCCAGAGACGCCGGGATTTGTCTGTGAGGAACAACTCGCATTTTATTGAAAGAATAACATGTTGGCCTTGTGCGAGCAGAAATAGGAGATGAGGACAGTGAGACAGACAACACTGCCCTCATACCAGACTCACCAGTGATGGATTTGTAAGGACAGAGGGGTGTTCTTCTAGGTCAACGGGCATTATGGAGGAGTGAATCATTCGATTACCTTTTAAAAATTGATGTGCTGCGACACAATTGTGTCTGTTCACTGGGTCAGGACAGGCTGAGGGGTGGGAGAGTCATTATTCCCTCCAGTCTGCCAGGTGGATTCAATCTGGGTAATTATCAGGTTGGAGAGGCCCTTTCTATTTCACCTTCTCTCACTCAATCTCACCTCTGACCCTTAAGGTGGCAGCAGTCGCCAGGCCTCAGCTCGCTGCTCAACCATCACATTTCTGACAGCCTTTCATATCAGCGATGGATGGAGTGTTTTCAGACAGGCGACCTGACCAGACGCCAAAGACACAGCAAACAGGCCCCCAGGGACACGCTACCGGATGCCACCGGCCCCTTGAATGTGCAAGGGGAATTCAGGGAAATTTCACAAGACATTGCCTGTTTCAGATGGTACAGTGGTGTCCAACTGCATGCGTGCACACACACACACACACAGACTGACACACACACACACGCATAAACATATATGCACACACAAATTGATGCTGCTGACGTCTAGCTTATGAAATTCCACACCTGCTGGCAACAGTTCTGCCCCACTTCCTGGACCTATGGCTTAGTTTGATTTATTAATGACAGTTTCACAAGTGACTATGTTTCTGTGTGCATTTCTCTATCTGTGTGTGTGTGCGTGTCTTTACAAGGTGTCCAAGTTTGTATATGTGTCTTTATTGTTCTTATTTTGTTGCAGATAGGCTACTTCTGTGCATTTTTAACTCTTCTAAGTAATTAGCTTGTATTCTTATTCAAAAACATTTTGAAGAAAACAAGGAACTTTTTACTCCACTGTACAGTGTGTCCAGTACTGTGTTGTCTTTTTCCTTGGATTTTCTGTTTATGTAATTTCTGTAGTTCTGTACTTCTGTAGTTACCGCTCTTTTGTTGCATTTTAAGCAGTGGATATCGCTGCTCATGCTAAAGACTTCTTCTTCTGTTTATTCCAAACAAGCTGCTGCTTCTGCTGCTGGAAATGTAAAATGGATCAGTTCCTGTGGGCAAGAGGATATTTCCCAGGAAAGACCTACTCAACTCTGGATGTCTAGAACAGCAAATGTAAAACCTTTCATGAGCTGGTTATAGGTTGAATCATAGAGAGAATAGCAAAAGTGGTATGGTTGTACTTAGTTCTTTGTACAACCATACCACCAGTAGTTCTTTGTCTGGAGAACCTTTCTACTGTAGAGTTCAAAGAGAGTTCTTAAAGATAAAAAGGTTCTAAAAGAAACCTTTTATTCTCATTCTTTGTTCTGAAAGAGTCACAGTCACAAAGATTAAGATATGAGAGCCTAATCAATGGACCTCCGTTCATCTTTTGTTTTATTTTGATGACTTGATGAGTTATTCTGATGTGACTCTAATTTCAAGAAAAAATTGCAGCGCTGTTTGGGTGTCAATCTCTCCATCTGCATTAATATGCAACAGACAACAGCAGAACAAAGCCACCAATGGTTCTTTAGATAGACACACTGTGAGGCAAAAGGAGAGAGAAAGAAAAGAGAGAGAGTGAGGGGGAGACAGAGAGAGAGAGATATTTTGGAGGTATATGGCCTGTGTTTGGGCTATTTGCTTGTCCTCCCTGAGCTCCAGACCCAAGCTGTCCCATCCTGACAGACCGACAGGTTGACACCATCATTTACTCATCAGTTCAAGGCCACTTCACAGATTGATGGATAAGGCCGTGGGCCAGGGGAGTGGCTGGCAGCGGAGGGGGCCTTGGAAAGGGCCTGTTGTTCAGCTGCTGAGGCTGTGTTTACACTCTGTTGTCAGTGAGCAGTACCCCATCAAAAGCCAGCGTGGCCATTCGGGATCTAGCGAGAGGGAGAAGGGAAAAAAAAAAGGGGACAAAGAGAGAACAGGAGGAAGAGGTGGGGAAGGGGGAAGGGAGGAGCGATGAGCTGTCTGTGGCCTGAGAGGAGGGAAGGGCCCAGGGATATGACTGATTGCAGGCTGGGTCAGAGTTCAAGGCCAATGCCCAGGCCCCAGCTCTCTGAAATGGGGGAAGGAAGGGGGGTGTGGGGCACAGAGAGGGGGCGCAAACAAGAAAGGCAGGTCTGCGTGAAAGAAAATGAAAAAAGAAAAAAAAAGAAAAAAAAAGACTCTTTGAAAAGATTCCACAGCAAAATGTCCAGGTCTGTGTAGAAGCCTGTTCCCTCATATGTTGACCATTAATTATAAAGCACACCAAGGCGCTCGCCCGCACTATAAACAAATTCCCTGTATCTTTATTACTATAACCTTAAAACCCTGAACGCACACAGAACTAGAAAGATGATAGCTGTAGGAAAGTGCTTAGATTAGTAATATGCTCGTAGGGTGTTGCTCTCACAGTGATTACACCAACAGCAGCACAATTAATGCAAACCATGACTGGGAAATCCTGTTAAAACATGACACTTGAGGAAAAGGTTATTTCTTGCCCTTTGCCTCATTTGCTTCAAGGGAGAATTAAACTTCAGATGCCAATAATTCAGCGGCTATCACTCTAACAATACAGGCTGGCTTTCAACCTCTAGCATAATACACTGTCTAATCTGGGATTGCTGCCTGTATGTGGTAGATGATTACAGTAGCCAGCTTTAGAGACTTCAGAGTGAGGCGAGTCCGTATACACATAATTAACAACAGCTCTCTCAGAGGCTTCCACTTCAAATAGTAGCCGTGATAGCATGTTTTACAGCAGCCTGGTCAGCAAAGGCTAATAATGGATGGGGTAGCATTAATGCTTGCAGTGTGTGTGTGTGTGCATGTACTTGTGTGCAGGTGTGTGTATGCCCCCAAATCGTATCTCCACCAAGCCAATGCCCAGTCCAGTCCAGTCCAGTCTAGTCCGGTCTGGCTGGGACTCAGATCTGGAAGCAGAGCAAACACCCAGCTACACCCTGCGCAGCCCATCTGGACTTCCTCTGACACCATCTTAGCTCACGTAGCTTTTCACATAACCTCCATGTAGCTTTGTCTTCTGCGTGTGCGTGTGTGTGATGTGCTTATGTGTGTGTGTAGTGTGCATGAGGATTAAGAGTAAAGGGCAACACGTATATGCATTTGCATGTTTGATTATGTGTGCGCGCAAATGAGTAACGGGTGTGCACCAGAGGGCTGTTTGTGTGCGTATGGGCGTGTGCGGGGATCACTTGTTCTTTGATTAATGTGTGTGCATGCATGTGTGTGAATGAAATGTGCAATCGATTCCCCTTGCTTTGCTTGTCCGATTTGCTCTTGAAGGTCAGCATCATGAGAGATGGCTGAGGGGAGAAACCTACTGCATGTGTATATCTCTGGACTATTTTCCCTCCGTTTTTACAGACACACACACACTCTCACACAGCCAAGCCTCCCCTATCAGATACAGTAAGCGTATATGTAAGAACAGAGTCATTGTGCTGCCCCGAGCAGTCGAATAGCATTTGCATATCATTACTTTTGTTTTGGCTCTGTGAGGAAGGATATGGCCTATACCATATCATTTTCCATCCTTTCAGTAATACCTGTGCTACACTAGAATGAACACCACAGAACTTGAATTGGATTCTATTAATTCAAGCTCTATAATGAAAACACTCCATCCACAGAAGAAGAGAGAAGAGAGACTTAATGGTTGAGGCAAAAAGCCTTTTGGGCTTTAGTTAAAACTCACCTCACTATGAATTTTCACAGTCTGTTTGTTCTGTGAATCACCCTGGCGAGGGCTGCTTTGCACATTCAGACCGTACACTTAAGACTTTCAGGGAGATTATGCTGGAGACTGAGATAATGAATCAGATTGTAATGTCTCCTGTCTACTTACCTCACTATTCAGCCGCACAGTATGAATTGTTGAGATGCACATCAAGCCTCTCTGTTCCCTAAATGGCTGACTGTATTTCCTGGTCAACTAGCTCAGTTTATGAGCTAATTAGCTAATGGTAGACCTCAAGCTGAGGCCTGGCTCCTTAACCAATCACAGAGTGGGGTTCGTGATGCATGAGATCCATATAGCTGGTCGTACACTAATGGTGGCAAGTGGAAATGCTGTGATGCTGCGACTAGGCTGCACACACTATCTGTCTTTCTCTCCTCATTCGTCCGTCTTGCCGACTCATCACTTCTCTTTCGACCACCCTTCCATTTCTCTCTGCTTTTCTACATCTAAGCCTGGGCCCTCATTTGTTTTCTCCCTCTCCTCTTTCCTCCTTTGTTAGTCCCTCTCTCCATCTCTCTGACAAATATAGACTGGTGGCGGCAAGTGGGAGTGGAGCAGTGCATGTGAGCGATGGAGGCATCTGCTCCTCTCTTCATTCACTGCACTGACTTGCAAGTATTGATTTTTTTTGGTGCATATCAAATGTAATCACTTCATTTTTCTCTTTTATGAATAATAGCAACAAATACTGTAAGGATGGTTTCCTGCTATAGGGCCAACTGAGAAACATGAACTTGCCAGGTGTATTAATGCATGACAGAACTAATTCAAAAATACATTTACTGTATGGATAGGGTGTAGCGGTTTAATGCCATGAGCCCAAAATAAACATTCAGATGCCTGATATGTAGTAAAAACAACAGGCTAACACAGATGCTTATGTTGTATCCTTTTGAAGTTATGCCATGAAATCATGAACTGGAAAGCGGCAGAACACAATAGTCTTAGCCATGACGTTATCCCTATGCTATAAACCATGAATCTGTAAAACTGTAGCTCCTTTCTCTCATGCGTGGCATTGCTGAGCTGTAATTCAGAAAGCCCCGGCTGTATTCATCAACTTTTCTGTGGCTCTAAATCAGGAACACTGTGACAGAGCCCAAGCTTTTGGTTAATAGCAAAACCCTGACCCGAGAGAGGCAGGACCAACCAAATTCTCTCTACCATGGTACTGCAATACCACATGACACAAACAAAAAATGCATACAGCACTATACAGCCTTCATGGTCTAAGGTGCTGCGAATGGTAAATTACAAAACCGCTTCCTGGGTCCTCCTCCTCCACCTCATGGACATTCCAGGGGAGCGCCTTGGGAAAGCATCCAACAGCCAGTCAATACGCTCCTCACATACAAACGCACAGATAAATGAAGCTCATGTCTTGGCAGGCATGTGTGCCAGCAGCTGTAGCGTTAGGAGCAGCAGATACGCAGAGAAATGGAGCGTTTGATGATGCCAATGATCAAGATCAAGCCGCCCCAAACAACACAGTGCTTAGTGCTGCTGACATCTGTATGGGTGATGTGGATGTGGTCCAGCTTTGTGCTGATGCATTGCCAGTTGTAGGGATATAGCTGGTACCCTGATGGCACTAAGATAAACCCGTAGGCGGACTGTGTTAAAGACATGATTTGCATTGATAATGGGATAATGACCCACAGATATTTGCAGAGTAAGGGTCAATTATAAATGCCCATATGTAAATAGTATGTCCTGTTGGGTAGGTGTGATGGCTAATCCAAGTGTATTTACAACTAGGTGATAACAACCATTATGCACTTTTTGTGTAACAGGGCTCCATTATACATTATGAGTCCTTTCTGTATGCCTATAAAGTGTGCAAGCATTATGCAAGCATTGTGACCTGTGCATCTGCAGCTATGTCTGTATGTCTTTATGTATGTATGAATGCATGCATGTAAGCAGTAATTAGTAATTCACCTGTTATTGTTCCTGAGCTTGACGTGTCCCCCGGGCTCCAGAATCTGCCCGTTCTTCAGCCAGGTGAGCTGGGGCACCGGCTCGCCCTGCGCCTGGCAGGTGAAGATGGCGGTGGTGCCGACGGGCCGCGCGATGGACTGCGGAGGCTGCACAAACTCTGCTGGGGCTGAAGGGAGGAGGTGGGAAACACAGAGAGTCAGGAGAGATATGGTCTAGTTCCCATCATCGCAAACATCTGTTCTGTCACTGCCTGAGAAACAAACTAGTATAAGGTTTGAACCGGATTGATATTCTGTCCTCCCGAGGTGCAACGTCTGAAAAGAAGTATGAGAAAATAGGGAGAAAAGAGAGAGACAGTAGTAGTAGCGATAAAGCAGGAAAGAGATGGGGAGAGAGAGAGACAGAGAGAGGGAGAGAGAGAGAGAAAGGGAGAGAGAGAGAGAGAGAGAGAGAGAGAGAGAGAGAGAGAGAGAGCGAGAGAGAGAGATGTAGAAACTGGGGTGGCAGTGCAATGCTTACAGTAAGTGTATGAAAATCACACATTACAGCACTAATAGGTGTCCTTCTGTTTAAAAAAAAAAGCCCATAAAAAAACCCATGAAAATCAAGTGATGCAGTTTGTAATAGGAACTGTAGTTAGTAGTCTTGTCCGGCCTCATCCCATGCTATTGGCTCGCAGCTATAGCCCATTAGTGGTAATAACTTCTCCATATTAAATGGCTCTCACCTCTTAGCAGTACAGGTACTTTAAATCATATAGAGTCGTTGCCTTTACATCAGCCAGTGTTTTAAAACCTGGGTTGCTGCTCTTATCCGAGCTGAGAGGTAGAGAGGTATTGTATCATTGCCTCTGTACTCGCTGTCCCGCCAGCAGTTATCAATGATTTGATAACTTGAATTATTTATGCCCGTGTTAACTCAAGAAATAAATGTTAAGATAATTACAATATCAGTGCTAGAGGGTGCGAAGCTGGATCGCTGGTCGTATCATATTACCTCCACTCTCTATCTCAACTGTCTCCTGCCTTCCTTCCCCATCATCTGGCTTTCCATTACCTCTGAGATTGGGCAACTGGAGTCCGTTTCTGTTTCGGTACAAAATTGCTGTATCAACTGCTGCTGTATCAATTGTTGCTTGTAAAAACTATTTGATTCTACTGTTAAGTGTGTTTGAGCACAGAGTGCCAACAGGACCAGTGATTCTTGTTGGTATAGCGAATAAGATAATGAAAATAAAACTGCTATTTGTCTTTTATTGCTATTTGTCTTTTATTTTTTGTCTTTTTGTTTTTTTATTTTTCTTCTTCTGATCCTTTGATCTTTGTTCTGTTTATTACTGTCCTTCTCTACCAATTGTTTTTTTTTCCAGTACTTTGTCGTCCCTTTAGGTCCTGTCCTTACCGGCAAGATAGTGCGTGACACTTTTTCAATCTAAGCCTTTCCTTTTATCTCTGTGGAAGAAAGGTGAGGCACCTGGCCCTCAGGCACTTGAATGTTGTCTGCTCAGAATTATGTGATGGCCCTTTAATTTATCTCTCTTTCTCTTTCCCCCCTTCATCCTCTCCCTTTCTTTCTCTCTCTCTCTCTCTCTCTCTCTCTCTCTGTCTCATTTGTTCTTTGCAGGCTGTCTTAAGGTGAAGGTCAAGGGGAGCCAGGGAAGATATTGATTTGCAACTGTAAGGGTGTGGGTTAGACCATCAGCGCTATCTTTCTTCATCTCGTTCCCTATTTTCCCACTTTCTTCTTCCTTCTGTCTTTGTCTCCCTTGTGTCTCTATTGTACCTCCAAATGAACCAAAGGGACACCTAATTGAGTCAGTGCATCAGTGCTGTTGTTAATGTGTAAAGGCTGGGGATTTTAATTGTTTCACCACTGCATGGGTTTGAGGTTCGAGCTGCACACCCCCTGTCCGCCCTGCTGCTGTTCTGAACTGATACTCATTGAGACCGTCTCACATTCATAGAAACATCTAGTATGGGATATTTACGCTACAATATGGACCAATTCTTCAAGGCCGTATAGTAAAAATAGCTTGTTCTTTCTCATAATGAAATAGGCCTTACCTTGATCCATTTGGTAGTTAACAGTGCATCCTAGTTTTCACAAATCAATAACAAAACCAAAGAAATTGACACATAATTAACAGCCGTGGCTTTTCTTCTTTGTTCCTGCAAGGGTAGGGGCTTGTCTCTGAGCTGTCAGGCAGATTAAATGAAATATTGACCAGGAGCGTTATTGCTATGGGCTGAGGCAAAGTGTGGGCCATGTGATCAATACCTGAGCGAGGTGGTTGCTGAATGCATCCTGCTTGGTGACAATTAATGCGCGGGGCCACCCACCACTGGCCACATCCCATTGGCCAGAACCATTGGTCTGTCTCTGAACCTACCATCAAATTCTTCCTAGGTACTAACTCTCATTCCCTTATTAATGAAAATGGAAGTATAGTATGAACAATACAGCCTCAGCATAACTTTAAGTCTGGCAAATCTGCTCTCCCATTATTTCAGGATAATTGATTAATCTAAATCCACCCCCATGGTCAATATACTGAGAGGCCGGAGATTCACATGCATTACCTAATCAACTGACCATGAGTATATTTATGCGCTTGTAGTCTCCCTCTATATACTGTATCACAGTACTGGTCTAGTTGGACCGGCACATCCTCTTCACCCAGGACTCACCTTGGACCACTAGACGTCCCTGAGCAGTCCTCCGAACACGGGTCCCTGGTTTGTTAGCAGCACACACATAGACCCCTGAGTGCTGCACACCCACATCTGAGATCATCAGGTTCCCCGTGCCGAGAACCTGGATGCCTTCCACACCGATGGGACGCCCATCTACCCAGGGAGGGAGGGAGAGAGAGAGAGAGAGAGAGAGAGAGAGAGAGAGAGAGAGAGAGAGAGAGAGAGAGAGAGAGAGATGGGGGAAAAAATTAAATAGGCCAGCAAAAAAAAAAGAGTTAGGTGTGCATATGTACAGTGGGGAGGGAGGGTGGGTTCTACTACTACTATTACTTTAAAGATCAGAGTAAGCTTAAGTCCACCACATGAATGATTGATTAAACCTACTGCACATACTTACACACACAGACACACACACGCACACACAAGTGAAAGGAGGCGATGCTATTTCTGGCCTTCCCAGAGGTCGGGAATGCAGTTTTCACAGTGAACTGCAGTGCAGTTCTCAGAACTGTGACAGAGCATGTCTTGTTAAGATGACGCTAGTACAATAGGAACAAGGGTGACATAGATGGACGAGGGTCGCTGAGTTCATGGTGTGTGTACTGTATAGCTTATTTTCTGCATGTGTGTGCATACATACGTGCATGTGAGTGAGAAGAGAATTTCAAAAGGTCTTTATTATCACCATTTAATAGCATACACTATTCCACAGAAAGACCTTGAATTTCAACCACACACTTAAAAACTAACAAAAAAAGATAAATAAAGACAGAAAACCCTACAACAATTACATGTTATTCATACAGTCATGAGAAAGTGAGAGAGAGACGCTAGAAAGTTCCTGTGATAGAGGATTGTGTTTTCAAATGTTTTACAATGAATGAGTATTTTCAATGTAGTGTGAAGTGCCTACACTGAACCTTTTCTAATGGATGTTCAGTTAATCTAAGCTTGCACACTTGAGCAGGAATCTTTTCTGCCTGTCAGACAAAGCCTTGTAGTACATCGCATTATAAGCGTTACACAGGGGATTTTCCAAATACAGTGGGGGCCCAGAAACTGTAACTGCAACTTCTTATCTATCTCCTCACACTATCACAATGCTTAACCCTGATAACTAGTTGGCAGTGGGGCAAAGATGGTATTTTGCTATAGCTCCCTCCTCTCTGTTCTCACTGTACTTACAAGATAAGCCCGCACTTTCCTGTGCGCCCTATCTGCAGTTCCAACCCCAACAATGACTTGGTCCTGGTCCTGATATTGGCCATGAGGCCAAGGGGGGTATTTGAATCCCATCTATAATTTCCATCTGCAGCCTGTAAGCCTGTATGGTCCAGATTTGATGTGTTAAAAGGCCAGGCAGGGGAGATGGGGGCCATGCTGAACACATGCAGAGGCAGCAGCTCCAGCCAGAGACACATGCCATATGGTCACTACTCAGCAGTCTATTTTCTGGATGTACTTCTATAAAAGCACTGTACAGGTCCTCAAATATTTAACACATATAAGTAAAGTAAGTAAGTACATGTTTATTTATATTGCACCTTTTGAAACTAGGGGTTACAAAGTGCTTCACAAACGTAAAGGAACAGCAGTGATGTAAAAAAAAAAAGAGTAAAAAAAGAAAGAGAATGAAATTTGTCAAAGACTGACATGAAAAGACGGGTTTTGCTGTTTAAAACAATCAGCTCCATTTGCTGATCTCACACTCAGGCTGTTCCCTCTTGGTTTAAGTTTAGGTCTGAAGTCGACCTTGCAGCTTTGTGGGGGCTCAACAATTCACAAATATACGATGGGGCACAGCCGTTTCATGCTTTAGAAGTAATCAGAAAAATCTTAAAGTCAATACGGAACTTAATTGGCTGCCAGTGGGGGTGAAGCCAGTGTAGGAGTGCTGTGAGCTGTGCGTGGGGCTTTTGTGAGAAGTCTCACAGTTGTATTTTGTTGTAATCTGCCCTTGGTGGATTGACTGAGGCATGTGAACAGGGAATTACAATAAATGGGAGGAGGTAAAAGCATGAATCTTTCCAAATCTTGAACAGATAGCATAGGGCATACGTTAGCAATATTCGTTAGTTGAAAAAAAAAAACTGCATACATTTTTTGACATAACTATCAATCTTTGGTCTGCCTTACAGAACAGAATAGAATGTATAATTTGGGGATGTTCTTTTGGTGATAGATTACCAGGAAGACAATATTTTCATTAATCATGACAAATTATTAAAATGAAATAAATCACTCCACCTTGCTGGGCAAGTGGTTACGCTCTCCCTCTCTCACTCTTAATGATGGGTATTCTATTGCTATTCCTACCTCTTCCCATAATCACTGACTCACAGCTCACTGGACCACAAAGAAGCCGTCTTTTGTCTTAATAGAAGCATTTTTTTTTCTTTTCTTGCCTTTTCTTCTCTTTCTCTCCCTCTCTCTCTTTCTCTCTCTATCGGTTTCTCTCTGTCAGGCACTAATTCGGTTAGTGTCAGAGTAGAAAGAGAGCAAGCTAGCAGGCTGTGGTGCTGATGAATGAAAAGCACAAAACAAACTCTGGCATTAAGGAGTGACTGATGTGAATCTATCAGATTCATTATGCAGCTTATCCCAGCCTCCCTGCCGTAATCTAATACACACAAATCCCATCGTGTTAGCATTTCATTCTAGCGACATTGTGTAAAGCAGTATCCTCAATCTGATTATGCCCAACTGGTTGGGAGGGGCAGCAATTTACATTTTGAACAGCAAATCAGATTGGATAATAGCTAAGGAAAACAGATACCAGATTGGAAAATTGGTCACGACAGAGTTTGAGTGATAGTCAAGAAAAATGCATGAGAAAGGGGGGGAACGAATCCTATTCGTCTCAACACCTCATCTCAATTACTGTGAAGCTCTCCAGTGCTTCTGTGTCACTTTGGAGGTTCAACTTCATGAGGGGATGAAGGACGCATTCATCAAGAACAGAACATAATGTTTAGCCCTCAGGGCTAATGTAGAATCCCCTTGCCTCATGTATACACAATAAATATTATACTATAGCAGACATATATACATGTACATATGCAAGGTAGACCAAAGGTGTGTTGCCAATTACACACAGACACATTTAAACATGCACACGCAAACATGCAATTTGCACCAGTAGCTGAATATTTTTCTTGGGGTGAAAACACACTGGGCCCTTTTCATTCTATCTAATCAGCACTTTATCTTACCTAGTCTGCTCCAAGACACGATGGGCCGAGGGTATCCTGTAGCAACACATTCCAAGATGGCGGTTTGGTGAACAGTGAGGGTGAGGTTTTCTGGACCAACCAGAATCACAGGCTCTTTGTAAACAGATGACTGGGAGCCTGGAAAACAAGGGAGAGGGGAGCAAGAGATGGCTGTGAGTCTGAGAGCGTGATGGATGGCTTCCTTTAATTGGATTTCTCTATAGTGCATTATCTTGATATGGTGTATCTCTTAGATCAGGCAGAGAAACAATGGGTTTGGGAAATCTTTGGAATATGTTGGATAGATAAACAGGGAAAAAAGAAATGGCACTATTCAAGCAGTGATGGCGAGAACAAAAGAACAGTAGAGAATACAGCACATGCTGTATGGCTAAGTAACTGACAGTGAGGGTATGTGTGCATACTTTCCATAAGATAAAAGATTAGTATGCCTTACAGTAGGTAGATATGTTCATCATAGGTATGAATATGACAACCTGAAACAGTGAGGTGTGCCTCTGTGCTGTATTTCACTCCTGCACTGTTGTGGGCCACACAGCAGAACTTCCCACTGTCCTCCTGACGCACTCCTGTAATCTGCAGAACACCTGTAGGCAGAAGGGTGTACCTACAAGACATAAAGAAAAAAAACCCCAGAAGGATAGAGAGATGACGGGAACAGAGACAGACAGAAAGAGAGACAAACAAGGGAGAGAAAGAGAGAGATCATCTGGCTGTGAACGAGTGAAGTGTAGCCCTCTGTAACAGTGTCCAGCCGGACTGTGCTGCGGTCCTACCTCTCATCCTTGGTGTCCACCGGACGGCCGTCTTTCTCCCAGCTGATGACAGGCTCTGGCAGGCCGTGGATCTGGCACTGGAACCGGGCCACACCAGACTCCTCAGCATGTACTGACTCGGGTTGGACATGGAAGTCTGCCATGGCTGGAGAGGGAGGAAGGGAGGAAGGCATTAGCTCAAGAGGCAAACTCGTTAATAACACAACATGGCTGCAGAGTTGAATCCATGAGAAATCTGTCAATTTCATAATAATGTAACATTTGTTGGCCAAACGATGTACGGAGAAATCTCCTGACAAGTCTATCATTACCACATATTGATAAAGTGTGCAGGGCCAAAGTGCCATAAAACAGCATCACAACAGCTCAGTATGACATACCAATGCCAAACAATGTATTCATTAACTCAGATACTCTAACTGATCTTATCATACTGTATTTATGTCTTTACTTTGCAGTATTATGTTATGCAGAAAACTATAGCCCAGATGAGGGTGATGATTTATAAGGTGAAAATACAGATTGGCTGAACAAAGACCCAAAGTAGTTTCAAATTGCTGTATTTGGGATACAATAATTCTATTTCTAAATACAGCTAAATGAGGATATTTTCTGAATAACCACCTCTTGGGTCATAATGATGGACATCAATATAGCTAATGCACTATAGGTTCACTCTCTTCTCACCCATTGAAAGTCTAAACAAATGTTGTTGGAGACACCCAGGTTTGTGTTCAATATGCCTATGAAGTTGTACTTCACTACATTCAATAGAGAATAGGCTGCAGTGACCGCTGCAATAATCTACATTGGTTGCCAGTGAAAGTGGGTCAGAGGTAGCAGAAACTTGATAGACATAAGCTAAAAAAATTAAAATGGCTTTATTTTCCTTAGAAAATTACAAATTCTGAGAGAAATATTTCTTTTTTTCAAAAATGATATAGCTACTTGTTTCAATAGGATTATCTGATTAATGTAGTCTAGACCCAAATGCTGTGTAAGCCTAGCTCACTCGGTTATCTCTGAAGTCTCAGCATATTAGCATATTTTTGTCATACTGGCTCGAATCATTTACCTTCTCAAACATGTCATATCCCTCCAAAAGTCACCACAAAGAGAAACATGCTGGTTATACAAGAATATCTGCTATTCTTCTAAACTTATGCCGCATAACAATTCAAAGGGCCCATCCCACTTAAATGAAGACATGACACAAGTACTGCAGTCATACCCGAAATGATGGCTACACATGTGAAATAAGGTGGTAGGAATATTCCTGCCATATGTTAACATTCATGTAGGTCAGACACCTTTTTGAGAACACATGCTAACACACACAGAAATATATACACATTCATATAGCATAACAAATATCAATATCCGTGCCCTGAGTCTCATTCAACTGCGCTTCACATATCTACTCCCAGCAGAACAAAGGCGGCATGGAAGGTGGAGCGAGCCACAAACTCAATTAGAGAGAGGCCTGTTTCTTTCAGTTCTCCCACCATCCTCAAGACAAGTGTACTCATTTAAATGTCAACCATAATTAACTTGGAGCGAGGAGGACTTATCTGAACACTGTTAGCATAACAAGAGGGACAGACCCGCTTATTGTCTCATGCGCTGCTCTTTTCCAAACTGTAGGCTATGTTTAGTCGTTGCTCCGGATGAACAAGTAGTAAGCAGCATCCTGCAGAAAGCTTATGCATGTCTGAAATGTGCTTGTGCTGGCCGCTGTCTGTTTGTCCTTGTGGTAATGTGCGTTGTTTCCCAGCTGTATCCTCTGATGTTAAGTGCATGTGCTCGTACTTATTATTGCTCCATTGCTCCATGTCTGTGTCCGTTCTGCACTGCTGATCGCTGAGTTCTATTTATTCACTGGCTTATCTACTGTTTCTGTATTAAATTTTGTCTATTGACATGTCTTGTTCATGTTTATTTTATGTGGCAGGCTTGTCTTTTCTGAAAGCCCAATACAGAGACGGAGTATAGTGCTGCCTGTGGTAGCACTGCCGGCATACGACTCACTTGGTTTATGTTGATTTTTTTGGATTGAAAAAAAATTTTCAACCTCAAATTACATATATAATTTGACCATGCTCTTGATGCAAGAACTGCCAGCATGTGTCATTGTACTATGTAATTGTGCCTGTACATATGACAAACAGCTAGTCATGGTTTTGAATGTATCTGGATGCTATTAATAGTGTGTCTATTTCTGCGAAAGGCCCACCTTCTAAGAATCCATGTGCATAAACCCATAATTGGCCACTTAAATAGTGGTGTGCTAAAATCTAAAATACATATTTATACATTAATAAAGCACAGACCCACATGCACACACATTCTTCTTAATGAGACAGAGAGAGAGACAGAGAGAGAGAGAGAGGGGGGGGGGGGGGGAGAGAGAGAGAGAAATAATATACTGCAGATAGAGTGGCAGTACGTTGCATCAGTCGGTCTTAAGCTGTGATTATTCCATCTCAGCGCCTAATGAGAAATGTGGCATTCTCCAACACGACTTGACCTTAGAGCTCCAAATGGATGTATGGGGCTCTGATGAAAATTTAAACATGCTAATTTAGCATTCTTCTAGCACTGACAGTTCAGCCTTCTTAAGGTGTGAGATCTATATAGGAAGGAAGAGATAGGACATTTAATGTTTCCATCATTGTTGCCTCTAGAAATATTGTAAGTGTGACTGTTACTCAGCCTGACACATTTCTAGGGCATGCATTTTTATTTTACCTCCTTACCACATTACATATAAGGCCAGACTTAAACAGCTGGACTTTTTTACTGAGGTAATTCGGGCTAAGTGCTCCTCTCAAGGGCCCAACTGCAATGTCTCCACCTGGGACTCACAACCTTCTATCATAAAGTGTTTTAGGCCTACCTCACTGCTGAGCAGAGATGGCTTAAACTTCACAGTGAACATAAATAGTGTTTCATAAGCTAACCCCATTATTATAGCAGCACCCCTTTGACAGAGTGAACTGTGAGCCATGATTTAAAAAAAAACACCTTTGGCTTTCATTTCATCAAAGTTTTCAAACAATGAAAATCACTGCAAGCTATAGATAAGTCAAGAAAAAGTACCAAGCTATTCAATATTGGCCTGTAACTCTCCCTCCATGCATCCTTTACTAGAGTGAGAGTAGACATAATCAATCAGCAATGCTTTCTGGCTTGGTCTGCTGTAATTCAGAGCCTGGGGCAGTGACGGCAGTGTGTAGCATTGAATTAGAGCCCCGGAGGCACTGCCACTGCTGATACACATAGTCTAGGTGTGGTGAAACAGCGAGGTATCCTTCAGAACACAATGTACAGAAACGCAGAGAACAGAGCACTCATGACTAACGTGATCAAAGCAGCTAGCTGTCTTCGAATACAGTCTTCGATTAAGACACACACACACAGGCATCCGCGGGCACACCGCTGTTTGTGCAGTTTGTGTCTATTGCTGTGAGAGGAACACTGGGGACACAGAGAAAGAACCGAAATTGGGCATGAATGCTGAAGAACAAAGGAGTAAAAAGGAAGACCAGCGCCTAAAAGAGCTTTCTCGTGCATCTCTGCCAAGTAGTCATGGTGTCCGCTGATCTGGCTGTTGTGTGTGTCCGCAGACACGACCCCCCTAACGGGCCCCACCCTTAGCCCTCATGCATAAAACATGGCTGCGCTGAGAGGCCCACACCCCTGCCACTGTCTACACACACACACACCCACACACACAGGGACACAGACACAATTGGAAAATCACAATATGTAGGGATACATAGGTAAACACATACAGAGGCAGAGAAATAAATCCTCATGCTGAATGTAAAAGGAAACAGGCATTCATAATCTGGCATTGCTCTTGTGCCCTTTATTTTTGGAGAGACTAATCTAAACAAATATAACACACCAACAATACACATACACACATACACATACATACAAACAGCTGCATGCACATACACAGATACACACACACTGAACACACAGTTGATCAGATATGAGGCAGTGAGGTACTCTCACCCCAAAGCCCAGTTCCAGCAGACTTTGTTTTTCTATTCTTTTTTTTTATTGTTCCAGTCAGAGTGTCACTTTGCAGAGCATTCAGAAAATTCACACATGATTAGAGATTGTCCACTACCAGCGTGGCCCTGCTAGTGTACACTAAATGAAGCAGCTCTAATGACTGCAATGAGTTAGAGAGGGTGGGGAGCATGCTAAAAGAAATCCATACATTAGTGCACAGTGAGGAAATCCCTCCTTTTTAACGCACAGCGGTTCACAATGAGAATCACCACACAAGTATGACTGAGTGAGTAATAGGAGGAAAGGACAGAGGCAGGAGATGTGGAGTGTGGTGATTTACTGTAGATGTGAAGCAAAGCTGTGAATCTTAGCTCTGACCATCTAATAATAGTCAAGAACTGACTGGCACTGCCCACCTGTCACAATTTACAATTTACATCAGGAAGACATGAACCTAAAATATCTTTTTGACATATCTCACAAAGACACACAAGGCATAAATTATGAATGCAAGTGTGGATGCGCTATTACTGATAGTGGTATTGGATTTTGGGCCGATGCCAAGAGCCGGCAGAAATGAAGAATTTCCCCATCCTAAAATTCCATACTACAAGTCACGTATAACAGAGGTTCAAGCAAAGTGATCTGATTTTCTGCCCTTTATAGAAGAAAGAAAAATCTCTCTAATGGGGAAATGTGGATTATATCTCAATTATTTGAATGACCCCTATCTCAATTATCGCCCCAAACTAATGGTCCATGTCTTTATTGTTCAGTAAAAGTAATGTAATCTCAACAGTAGTTGGAATTCATCCCCTCCCCAACAAAAAAAACACACACACACACACACACAAGATGAGATAATAAACAGGGTGATTAAAAGCCCAAACGGCGCTGTTTTCCTGTGACGACCCTCAATGCAGAGGAAAACGACACAATTCAACCAATCTGATGAGACACTTCCATGTTTCACACACACGTGGTCA
The DNA here is from genome assembly GCF_046629955.1 of Centroberyx affinis. Lineage (NCBI taxonomy): Eukaryota > Metazoa > Chordata > Actinopteri > Beryciformes > Berycidae > Centroberyx > Centroberyx affinis. Next base: position 330,671 of record NW_027279830.1, on the reverse strand, counting down.
CGATGGATGTTTTCCCTGTGTGGAGGATGATTCATCGATGTGACAGAGTTAATGACGCCAGCAGAGAGGGACGCACGTCCTGCAGCACTGCTCAAACCTCCAGCTATGGCGTGAAGCTTCAGTGAACTCCTATGTTATAATGTCATCACCCTCCCTCATACCTCTCCTCGCCTCTAGCCCCCCACCCCATTCATTTCACACACACCCCTCTCCCCCCTCTCCCCTCTCCAGGTCCTCTCAAGCCTGTGACATCATTGAGCACATGTTGTTCTATCTGCGGTGACGACTGCCGTGTACCCGCCCCACCCCCTCATCTCGGTAAACCAGTAAAATAGAGATGAGGCCCATAAATAATGGAGATGGTGTACAACGCTATTCCAGCGTGGAGAGCCTACACTTCAACAGCCTTTAAATAGGCGCCCCTGAAATAGCAGGCTCTGTGCCGGGACCCCAGAGATGGCATTTTAATGCAGATGTGCAATTTTATTGGCTCCCTGCCCCACTACCCCATCCCCCCCCCCCCCCCCCCCCCAGCCTGGGCACTCCTGTGATCAATCTGCAGGTCCGTGGTGCGTGATGCTTATCACCCACGAAAAGGACAAGCCTGGGCTGTGCTCGGTCTTCCTCTGACACCCCACCCATTCCCCTCCATTAATGCATTGGCACAGCAGCACCTTTCTATGGCAGCACCTGCTTGAGCAAACGCATCCGTTGTGCTGCATCTGCCACCCAGGGCCGAGGGACGGGCTCTTCTTCAGACCAACAGACCCTATGAGGACAGTAGGACTCAGGAATCACACCTATAGGATTTCATATGGCTGTATTAAAAGCTCCTCAGCCAATATACCTACAACACGGGGCCATACAGAGAGTCCTTGAAAGCTTGTTTTCTCAGTTATTTTTTCCTTGTTTGTGTAAAGAATGGCAGTTCAGCTTCCCTCTTTACCCTTTGTTTTGATTCATAACTTAAACCAAACACTCCCATCTTCCCTTGTGGTGACATTTTTAATTGTATTTTAGTATCATAGTACAGTAGTATCATATTACCAACAGGTAGCAAAATATTAACCAATATAAAGCGCGTTCAAGGACATACTTTATGTCTATACTTGAATGCAATGTTGGGGGTTTCACAGTCTAAGACAGAAAAACTTACTTTTAGTCTTTGGTTTTTGCATGCTATTTCTGTGAAAACTATGAAGAAAGAACTATAACGTATGTAGTTTTTAAGAAGATTAAATGTCAATATTGTTTCATTCTTAAAAAGAGAAGAGGCAGGCTGACCACCTTCTAAATGTAGTTAGCTTTTCAGACAGAGAAGATATTCAGAAAAGAGAGTGACAGCAAAGCATGAGCCAGATTCATATGATGCACTTCCCAGACAAACACACTACAGTAGTCAAACACTCAAGCACCAGGGCATGAGCTAACTTTATTTTAACAAATGACAGATCAGCTCACATGGATCAGCTAAATGTCTACCAAGGTAAAGATAAGATATTCTGTATTCTACCCACTCCCAATTTGTCTTTCCATTATTCTCTTTCTTTGCTAAGCAGGTCTTGTGGTGGCTCTGCCCTGCATCAGGACGCTCTCCTCTCAAGATCTGATTTCCAATACCACAGCTGAACATGACAGATTTTCTTACTTGAAATAATTTCCCCCTCACATTACAGAATTGTTTTGACTGGAATTTGATTGTCTTTTCTGCCCATGTTGCAAGCTTGTTTGCATTAGGGTTTACATTGGTGTGATTGTCCTTAGTCTGTTACGCTGATCAATATTCTAGAGCTTGTGTGCACTAAGTTAAATATAATAAGATTGATGGCTGCTATTAAGGCTGTCAAAAGGGGAAGGGGGGGGGGGGGGTGCACTGCTACTACTGTAGTTCACACTCACATAAACACGAAACATTTTGGAATTATCTTTATTTAACCAAGCAAGTTAATTAAAACACATTTGTGATGTGAGAGAGGTACAGATCTCTAGATGAATTAATTATTTCTAGAAAGCAATAATTCCTCTGTTTTAAAAATATTCTCTGCTGAATTGCTCATAAGAGTATGACACTACATCACCTTGTTGTGCTTTAAATGTAATTATTGCTAATTTAGACTGACAGCCTGGCATAGACACACACACACACACACATATCCACACAGCGCACAGGTTTATATACCTCTCTTTCTCTAAGGTAATCACTCTCATAGTATATTCAGATGGTAATGTATAACTATAACAATGGATTGTACTTTTGATAATAAAAGTTTGCCGTTTTATCATAAAAATCTTATCTTTATCCCATGTACTTAATTTGTGCAAGGAATCATGGGTGGTGAGAAATTCATTGAGATTGGCTACTTGTTTTCCCGTTCCTAACAGTAGTTATAATTGATGCAATAATGCAAACATGTTTTGGATTTTGTATATTTTGGGCAGTGTGAGCTCATTTGGTTGACTATCTGATGAGGTTAGCACTTGAACATGGTCGTGACATTGTGTTTCTTCAATAGATATAGTGATGATCAAAAAATGCCTTTGTCTCCTCCATAAAAAGTGTTGCTATATAATTAGATGTGTTGTCTGTATTCATTACAGTCATAGAAAACTTACAATAACAACTTATAATTATTACATTACTTGCCAAGACAGTCACAGCTGACAAGCATGTAAATAGCACTGAGTTAGTTTCACTTGCTCATGTTGGTCTCCAGAACATCAGGGGGGACACCAGCAAGGTAATTACGGCACCAAGAGAAAAGCTTTTTTCAGTGTAAAAAGAGCCAAGGAGGGTGATGGGAACGGCACATTGCTCACTGTCTAGTTGTTTTTGCTGTAGCCAGCGGCACCGCCCCCCTAACCTCTCCATCCCAGGGACAAAGCCTGGGCCTCCCCTGGTGCCCTGCGCTGTGCCTGTGCCTCTGTCACACCCCTTCCTGCAGCCCCTACACTCCTCCAAACCGCCTAACCTCCTGAAGCCCCTTCCCCTGTACCCCGCACCCCATCGTCCCCCTGGCCTCCGCTCCTCCCACTCCAGCACCCCCAGCCCCTGCACTCCTGCCCCATCCCAGTAGCCCCGACTCTCCTACACCCACATCAACATGCAGACCCTAATTAAAGAGAGGCCCATTAAAGCACAACAGATGCTGAAAATTAAGGGATTATTTAAATGACTCCCAGTCACAGATTGAATAAGAGAAGAGACAGGCAGAGACAGGCAAGGAAGAGAAAAGGGTGAGTGAGAGAGATCAAGAGCGAGAGAGAGATGTGGGCGAGGTAGAAAGAGAAAGTGTTGCTAAAATAATAGATAAGCCAGTGCCACAAAAAGTAGCATTCAATTTTAAATTAACTGCCAGTGTTTTTCATTGTTGGTGCTGCCATTGTTGATATTGTGTCTCTTTTTAAGAATAAAAACATTAATAAGTGTTGTGTGCATGTAGAGACCCACAAGCAACAAAGAAGGGGCTTGATGTGTGAGAACAAAAAAAGAGTGGGCCTTTTGTATCATTTAATGACTAACTGGGTGGAGAACTGCATACTCATTAAACCACTTCAAACATTCTGTAGTAATAATCATAGAGAGAGAGATAGATTGACACGCATGGCTCAAACGGACTCCTCCCATCACAGGGACGCACAGCACAGAAGGACGTCTTCTTTTCTCTCCAAAGCCCCCGGACCTCACCGACACTCACCCTGATAGTGTGTTTCCCACAGAATAGAGAAATGTTGCTATTCACCATACACATGCGGCAGCGCTTTTTAGGTGCTCGAGGGGGGAGTACGCATTATTGGAGTGGCAACAGTAAACATACATATGCTCTCACGTCCAATCGCAACGCCATCTAGCGTCTCATTGGGGCTAATGCTGTGCGTACTGTACATCCTCACAGATGCACCCACAGACTCCGCCAGCACTGATGAACACAAACCTATAAACAGTCAACAGTCAGTGGAAGAAGAAGTCATTCAGTAAGACAGAGAGCTGTTTTGGAAGTGATGTTTGTATGTTCAGATGGTCTTTAGTCATCACCTTAACACCTCTGTTTCTCCCAGAGCTGACCTATAAACTTCCAACTAAGTGCACAGTAATAGTTTTCTATTTGTGGTTCCTGTCTGTTAATTGGTGGTTCCTGTCTGTTCACTCAATTTCTGATGAAATTTGGCTGCTACTTTGATAAAAAAAAAAAACTGTGAAAGAGATAGCTGAAGAGGATTTGAGGACAGCTACCATGAATGAAAATACTCTCACACTACAGGAGCCTGGAATTCTCCACTCGGAAGAACCTGATCTCTTCTTAACCTGCTCCCTCCCTACTGTGCCCCTCTGCCAAATTACCCCCTTATTAGGGATTTTGCTGTGGGATAGCTCCAAATGCAGCATGCCCGCTCGGCTCTACCTAGTCTCATAGCCTGGCGATTTCCCATCTTCCCTCCTCTTCTCTTTCACTGTAACTAGTGAGGTAGTGCGGAGTAAATCTTATAAGTTAATGAATTTTTTTCTCTCCAGAGCTTAAAGGAGCATTAAGCTTAGCTTAAGGGTTTGCACTCAAAATCATTTAAGCAACGGTAGAGATTCACCTACTCACTCACTCACTCAATCACTCACTCACTCGCTCACTCATGTTGCCAAGAGAGGAGGGAAGAAAAAGAAAGTAAATCAGAGGGAGAAATTGGAAGAATTGGAAGATGAAGTGCATATGAGGGATAAGGAGAGGTATAAAACTGAGGTATGGAGGGCTAGATCAGGGATAGAGGGAGCATTAGAACTAGAGGGAAGGTGTACTGGGGATGAGGAGAGAAGGGAAAAAGTATATCACATGTAACAGACTGAACAGGTCAATAAAAGCAATCCTTTCACAGGTTAATAAAAAACGTCATTATTGTCATGCGTTTTGCAGATCCATGTTCTATGGAAAAACACATTTTCACATTATCAAAGTACTACAGCATCAGTGTGCACATGCCTCACTCACCATCTCAACGCAATTTAGTCAATACTCTTTTCATGTTTTCTTTCACTATAGAATCTGCTCTCTAATCATGTGGCCCTTCAAAAGCATGCATTCATTCTTCAAGTGTAAGGGCCAGGAGTAATGTACCTTAAAATAGATTTCGACAATCTCTTCATTTTCTGATTGTTGCTGGGGAGAGGCTATAGCCTTGACGATGCCATTCTCTAGTTGCCCAGAGGCCACATATCTAATTAATATCACCAATACCGGGGCATGCAACTGCCTGCTTTATAATTCAAATGAGATGCCTCTCCCACCATCGTACCAATATATATGAGCTCATATCCACATGAATTATGTGCTCTTTCATTCACCTCATTCACTGTACGCTCTCTGCAAAAAGCAAAACTGCACAACTGCTTGATCCCCGTTTTGTCCCTTTTCTGTTGTTGCAGAGTTTGAAATATTTGAAAACGCTCAAAGACATCTGGGGGTGAAATAACATTTATATTCAAATGGAAATGCCATTAAATTCTTCTTTGGCTTGTCCCCGCCTCTTGTTTTGTGAGGCCAGACATTAGCGAGGCCCGCAGACAGCAGTGGCTCTGAATAACAACCTGGATGGACATTTGGCATCACAATCCTCCTCAGCCCAACACTCATTACTTCCCCCTCATTAGAGGACAACTGTTGGGTTGGGAGGCCATTCGAAGGAGGCCAGGATGGATCTCTCCCGAATAGTCTCTCCTCTGTGCTGCTGCTGTCTCTTCATCGCATACGGTCAGTGGAAGGAACACTCTCATTTTCTGAATTTTCTGAAATGAAGAGTCACTAATGATGTGTGTTTGTGTGTGTGTGTGTGTGTGTGTGTGTGTTCCTTTCAGAGAGCGCAGAATGTGATGGTGACTGTGAACCTGACAGTGACTTTTAGGCGGGCCGGTGTGAACCGGGGCTAGATGGATGACCCCACATCTGGCACTCCCACGGGACATGTGAAAGACGCAGGGCGGGACGGACCCATGCGCTCCACTGCACCTAACAGCACCCTGCAAAACTGGGACCCCCAAACGGCTGTGTAAATCTCACTCGCTACACACACACCCATACACACATACACACAAACAAACACAATAGAAATGCTTGGGATTACCCTTAGCAGTTGCGAGAGGGAGGTCCGCTGTGCCAGTCAGCTGCTGGGTCCCACTGGGCATTTATGTGTCACTGTCCCAGACAGTTTACAAATCCTCATGTCACCATTTCCCCAAATTCCCCCATCCATAGCATGTCCAAAATATCCTGTGACAGCACCAAATCCCTTGCTATCTCCCAATGTCTCTTTAATATAAATCTCCAGTCTCTTCAGCCTAAGCAGCAAAGCAAACAGCCTGAGCCACATGGATATCATACACTTTCCATATCAGCAATGGATATGTACAGTAGCATCCTCAAATCTTCATTTAGGCATCCTTTGTGGTGTCAGGGAATGTGTACTCTGAGCTACCTGGCAAATTCCCAGCGAATGGCACACCTCTCTACTTATCCATATAATGCAGGCTTACCCTCGTTTCAGACTGCTTTCTCTCTTTCTTTTTCTCTCCCTCTTGCTTTCCTTTCTTACTGCTACATGCTTGTAATCTTTAATAAGAACGGACAGGCAATTATGGTTTTAAAATGAAAACTTTTCCATTAATCAAACATGAATGGGCTTCAGCACAGGAATATGCCTGCCTGCTACACCTGCTGTATTTACCTTACCACGGATAAAAGACAGATTTCAACCTTGGGGTGGTGGGGTGTGTGTGTGTGTGTGTGTGTGGGTGTGTGTATGTGTGTGTGTTGTGCAGAAATACACAAGCAAGAATCCATCTGTTCCAAACATACATGTACATAGAGGAGGCTTGACTGTGCCTGAGAACAGCTCATAAAGCAACATGATCGGCGGACACAGGTTATCCATTAAAAAGCCTAACTTTTTGTGTATGCAGGGTCCTGAATGAATCAGGTACATTCATTTCTAAGAAATTATCCATGTTACTTGGATACGAGCCCTGTGACACACTGTCACACTGTCACAATCACACTCAGCTTAGAACACACACACATACACACACACACACACACACACACACACACACACACACACACACCTATTCAGGCACAATGGCATATACATGTGCACAAGTGGACAGACACGCATGCACTCACTGACATGCACAAAAATTAGTCTCTCTCTCGCTCCCTCTTTCTCTCCCTCTCTATCTCTCTCTCTCTCACTCTCTCACACACACACACACACACACACACACAATCATTCAGACCCCTCCCCGCTCCGTCAGCTCAACTGACAGCAGTAATGAGTTTCTTCTCTGCGTAAGCCAACTGGCACCCACTCAAGGGAATTTTTCAGGCTGAATTGCGGCCATTAATCACAATCCCGGGCAACACTGTGCCATCACGTGTGTGGCAAACAGAGATGCGCTCATGGGGGGCAATGGGAATACAAGACAGTAAAGGGGGAGGTAACAATTGTGTCAAAGACAGAGGGAGTGGATTGAGGGAAGGAATGAGAAAGACCATGAAAAAAAATGTAATGGTGCCTCATAAACAATGTTTGGTTTGGTAAATCCTCTCCGTCTTGGTGGGTGCGATTCTGGGCATAGGCTCATACTGGGCTAAATGGAGGATAAAGACAGGAAGTAACAAAAGCCCAGATGCCCCATTCTGTAAATATGAGCTCAATTACTGGGAGCGGAGACCCTGTTACATCAATCACAACCAACAAGGCAGGTGGAAGAGTGAAGAGGAGCAATACTGCTGCCAGCCACTGAGCTCCTGCACAAACTTGTAAGCCGCCACAGACACACAAACACACGCATGCACACACACACACACACATGTACAGAAAGAAATTAGCTGGTGCTGAAAATCAACCTTAAAGGAATAAATTGGAACAAAGAGCGAGCCAGTGGGATAAATAAGACATAATCCCAGGGCACCACAGTATCAGCACAGGCAGCATATACTGTAAGATGGTGATAAAGAGAATAGGCAGATACTGTATAGTGGATCACTATGCACTATATGTGGCACCATCTTCTCTCCTTTGTGACACCAAGATGTTGTGACCACCACATCCTCTTCTTGAGACAGCTGGCAGTTCAGTGTGGCTGCTTTCTATTCTTTTCTTTTCTCTTTTAATTCCCTTGCTCCCTCCCTCCATTCTGGCGAGGCTCTCAAGCTGCCAGCTGACTGTGGTCACCAGGGATATTACTGCCCCTCGCTGATCAGAGCAACCCAGCCCCCACTCCCCTCCAAAGCTGGCTAATCCAGATGAATTCATGCTAATATGCAGTCAGTAACCCCAACTCCTATTTGCATGTGTGTGTGTGTGTGTTTGTGTGATTCTCCGCCACGCCCACAGCGCGGAGCCTATAGGTCACACCGATCCACAAGGAAAAATAACCGCAGAGGAAGAGGAAAGGAGCAGGGGGAAAACAAGGCAAGTATAGGCCCTGTCATAATCACTTAGTGTTACAAGACAGTGGGTGAGAAATGAAAGCCCTTTGTCTCTGCCTCTATCTACTGTATGTGGAAACAAAGCCTGTGTATTTACTGTATCTGTTGTGATGCCCTGTTCTATCAGATAATGCAATACTGTTTTCAGGATGCCAGCAAAACAAAGAACAGCTTAGGCTTTACATAAATTGAGAGAAGCAATTCTTGTTCGGAAAAAAAAAAAAAATCCCAAGGTTATCAGCGTTATGAACAATGGAATAAAATATAGGTTTTGAGCCGTTGTCTTTGCAGTGATTTGTCATTGTAAGACGAACCCCTCTCAGACTGAATGCTGGATTAACGTATTCGTATAATTGTCACTCAAAGCAGCTTCCTTTGGCCTGGCAGGCTCTGAGGAGATTCAAGGCACAGTGTTTTTTTACCTGTCAGGCACCGTTGGAAAAATAATCCGTCAAAGCCCATATCACCCATTCCTGTGCACACCCAGCCAACCTCTCTACAAGATTTTTTTTTTTTTTTTCAGTTTGGCCGACTCATTTGCATGAACTCCTAAATCTGAATTAGCTGAATTAATTAAGGAATACAGAGACAAATTAATTTATGATGTTTTTTTTTACCAGCTGGCACTAAATGACCATTTTTACCATTAAAATGCTAATTAGAGTAAAAATGCTGTGTTCCAGCAGTATCACATACTGAACTGACCAATCCTCTTATAGTGTATGCTGCCATAGTGTTTCCCTAACTCAGAGCCAGTCGCCCTGGGCTGGTTCGCTGGCATACCAATAGCCTGTTCTCTGCTATTGTTTTAATGTGTAAAAACATTGTTTGGTGCTCCTCAAGACACAAAGATTGAAAAAAAACAGACACTCTGTATTGCCGGCTCCCTGACAGTCCTGCTCTGCCCTCCTGTATTCCCTGCAGAGAAAGGGAGGAGAACTACTATAGCTGTCAGGCATAAGGACATATCACTGGCGCTTCCAACCTGCCAGCAGCCAGCTACCCCTCTCAAACTGTCTTCCCACTCACAAATGATGTCTGAGCAGGAAAATTGAGAGGGCTATTACACTACAGGCGTCATGTTTCATCTTTTCACACTGCAGCAATGAAATAGTCAGCCTTACGACTTACTAACGCACCGCATGAAACCGCATCTATAAAAAAAAGGCTAGAGACATTCATAAATATGATAAAAGTCCGTGGCTGGGCGGGGGATAGCAAATCTTTATATGATTATGAAATGAACACATCCTATCGCCTGAGCACCTAAGGGGAACACCCGAGCCGTGCCTAACGACGGCTCCTACATCACTTGAGGTGGGAGCTGCACTGTGTTTGTACATGAAACAGTTCGATACTGCACAGGCAATGCACATTGCAAATTAACCACTGGTAGCATATCTGTCCATGCACACTCACTGACCGTGAGTCTGCACCAAAGTGTGCACATGTTCGTGTGAATGCATTTATTTGATGTTAAGTGTAGGTAATGTGCCTGTTACAATGATGAATTAGAAGTGTGTGTGTGGGGGAGGTGGGGGGTGGTGAGGGGAGGTTGGGGGGGGCACAGAGGAGCAGTTTTCCAGCATGTTCTAACTGCAGAGGCGTGCTTCTTCAAGCTGCTGTTGCTTTGCATCCTGCTGCCTGTCGAAAGCTGCCCTTGAAACAAAGCTGCCGGGGTCAGCGGGTCACGGCACAGCATCGGAATGGAATGTTCCTTCCTGGTTCAAGGTCCAGCCTCTAGAGCCGGAGGGGCCCGGAGATCATTTGAGACCACCAACACATGCTCCATCTATTTTATTCCCTACCTCCTTCCACTTTCATCTACCTCTGCCTCGTTTACCGATGGCTGTTTATTTTACTGTGGCCTGCTTGCTCTGCCGCTCAAATCAAACAAATCAAAATTCAAGTAAATCAAATTGATGTTATCTACACTTCTACATCATGATAAAATAGCTCTCATATCGTAATTAACTCCAGTGTCATAAGAAAGGAGTAGATAAAGTACAAACTAAAAATGTATACCACTGTACATGGAAATAAGTCTTTAACACAAAAATTGCGTACAGGTTGTCAGGAAGAAAGTAGCCTTCCCAGAATTCTTGCTTGCATTCCAACCCAGCAGCAACCTCTTCTAATTGGTTCCTGTGGAATTCATTTCATCCCCTGGTGGCCTACTCCACACACACTGGAGGCTGACAGGCTTTTAACCCCAAACACTTCAGGTGTGCTGTCCCCATGTGACATACTGCACAACTGAGGAGAGAGTAAACTTTGCTTTCTATCTATGAGATCATTTAGTTAAATCACTTATTTCAGAATTTAACCTCCCAAAAATGATAAAAAGCGATAGATAATATGCGATATAACTGAAAACGACATGCTTGGTTAAGATTCCCCCTAAACATGTATGAAAACAACAGCAGCCTTCAATGCAGTAAACAACTCCATTGTTATATAAAATTGACTTTTATCCACGCAGACTAACCATTCAGCCTGCATGGAGAAACACTAAACCTTACAAAAAAATATATATATCTCTGGTGACAGCGTGGCAAATCAATGTCTTCTCTGTGTGTGGGTGAAAATGTGTTTATTTTCTCTCTTGTTCTTTCAGGCTGCTGTGTGTGTTTTTTTTGGGGGGAAGGGTTCGGGTCGGGGCTGTGTGACGCTGCAGCAGGTTTGGGCCACCTCTTTTCACTGCCAAAGCCAAGGTCACTGCCACTGCCCTGGGGCCATCAGAAAGGAGGGGGGGGGGGGGGGGGCGTGGGGAATGAGCGAGCGCAGGAGTCTGAGGGAGGAGGAGGAGGAGGAGGAGGGGAACATGTAATGGGAGGAGAATAAAAAAGGGGGAGGGGTATTCTGCCCTAGTGCACACAAAAAGGTCACCGTTTCCCAGATAACCCCCCCTCCCGCTCGCCGTCCCCCCCCCCCCCCCCCCCCCATGACCTCTGACCCCTCTATTTCTAAGTCAATGCTGAAACAGAGGGAGAAGAAGGGGGGAGGGAGGGCGCAAGGGGAAACACACCCACCCAGAGTCAGCGGTGACAAAAGGGGGCCTCAGCCGCAGCTAGCTGAGTCGGTCAGGAGAACAAACGGTCAGGCCACCGTCACAAAGCGGAGCCAACCAGAGGCTGCACATCTCCGCAGCCTCTGCCTGTTCCCAGCCACTCCACTGCCCTGCGTTTCACAACTAACAATAGGTGCCGCTCTGCTCCGAGAGGTACCCCTGCACACACACAACACAGGATGGGGAGAGGGGAGAGGTGGTAGAGGCCCAAAGGAGAGCTGCCTGCCTGCCCATCACTGACTGGCCTTTGTCTCCGTCTCTTCAGCTTATGGGCCGCCAATGGAGGACTTCCTGATCCCTGCTTGAACAAACTGGAACACTGGACTGAGGGGCCCAGTGGAAGACGACAGGTTGAAAAGGAGGAAATGGACAGACTTGTGCGTGCCTCTGTGTGTATGTGCGTGTGCGTGTGTGTGTGTGTGTGTGCATTTGTGCAGAGATAAGACAGAGCAAGGGAGGATAGCGTTGGGATGGTCCAAACAGATATCGCATTAATACTTTTATTATTATTATTATTACTGTTATCACTAACCACCGTTGTCTCATCCTTCTTTCTGTCTCTTTCTCTATTACAGATTTTTTCACATGATATAAAATAAACGATAAACGCATTTGCGAGTGTGCATGAGCCACTGATAGCCAGCTTTCTAGCACTATCTTTTACGATGTTAAGCTCGAATGGATTTTCTTACTTTCTGCCTTACAAGTGGTGTCCCTCCTCCCATTATTTTGCTCACACGATAAACAAAATGTCTGCCAAAGGAGAGGACAGGAAGAGGGAGTTTGGGTTTTTTTATTGGTGGATGGTGCAGGCCCTGTAAAGGCTTTTAACTGCACAATCTGGCCGTAAAGGCTCTGTTAAGTGTAGTGAAGCGCGGTGACGGGGCAGTAGTGAGAGTTAGCCAAGCCCCTAGTGAGGCCTGGCATCATAGGAACACCAACAGTACACACACTCTCACACACACACACACACACACTTGGAAAACTAACAGGGGGGGAGTGACGGTGATGGAGGGACTAACACATGCTGACGACATAGATGCACAGCACTGAAGCGCACAAATTCATCACTCACACATACCACAAGCCAAAACACTGGAGGGGAAATCGCATTGGATTTATCCAAATCCAAACATGATTCCAAAAGTGTGCGATGTGCAGACTGCAGAGCCAGACTGCAGCGTTTGGAGACCGGCCCGCCCCTGTCTAGCCTTTGGCCCGGCCTCTGCCCTCTCTCCTTTCACCTTCGACCTCTATTACTGAGGAATTCCTCCCATGAGCCTTAAAACCAGGCAGAAGGAATTTTAGGCCCCCTTTTCATTTGTTTGTTTGAGAAAAGCTAGGGTGGTCCAGAGACATCCGGAGACCAACACAGACTTCATTAACAGGGTCTCACTTCGCCCAGCACACAAGCACACTTGCATTCAGATTGATGCACAGAATCACAGACACATCCAGACAGATGCAGGCACACACACACACACACACACACATATACACACGCACACACACACCAAATGAGGCAGCAAACCCTACAGTGAGACCTAAGTTGATGTCTGTGCAGTGAAATGGTAAAGGCCAGATATGTTGGTTATTTTCCTTTCATTGTTATTCTCATTCATTGTTAGAATTTCTCATTGAAACCGACGGGCACGGTGAGCTGCAAGAAGAAAACTAGAAATAACCGCCTCGCAGTTGTATGCCTCTGCCAATAAACTTTGTTTTATCATTGCAAGGACATTCTTTATTTATTAAACATATAATTAATGTGATTATTAGGTCAACTTAAAGGATTCTGGTGTCTGCAAAAGTAAGTGACAGCACTTCCACCGTTTTTGTAGAATGACCCATCGTTTTCTCAGCTACAGTGGTAAGCAAAACATTATGATGTCACAGTGAAGTTGACCTTTGAACTTTTGTACATAAAATGACATCACTTCATCATTTTATCCTATTAGACATTTGTGTGAAATTTTGTCATAATTAGCGTATGAATTCTTGAGTTATGGCCAAAAACGTCTTTTGTGAGGTCAACGTGGTAGGCCTACTTACGAAACATTTTTGATCAGCAAAATCAACATGTCAGCATGTTTGGGTGAAACACGAGACCTCAGTCTGTTAACAATAAGTCCAGCAGCTGAAAAAACTCAGCTGGCACAGATGTTGCACACAGAGATAGAGACTTGCAAGCCGACATATTTTTGCTAAGCGTCGCGTCTTCCCGCACCACCACACAAGTAGATCTTCGTTAGGTGGGATACAGGTTTACAACCTTATTTTCCTTTTCTAGATCAAAATATTGCCCAACCGTGTTGGTTTTACGAGATGTCATGTCTATCCGGTCCCACTTTCCACCTTTACATCCGGGCGTAACCGCCTGCTGGGGCTGCAGCCCCGGCTAGTGGCGGGTGGCTGCGTAACATCTTAGACGCAACAGCTAACCGGCGTTGTACATAATTAATTATTAGTTTAACCGACTAGTATTTCTGGTGCTGATTAGCGAGGGTAGAAACGTTTAAACGACTAGTCGACTAGTCGCGCACATCCCTAGTCACAATGACCTTGACCTTTGACCTTTGACCACCAAATTCTAATCAGTTCATCCTTGAGTCCAAGTGGACGTTTGTGCCATATTTGAAGAAATTCCCTCAAGGCGTTCCTGAGATATCGCGTTCACGAGAATGGGACGGACGGACAACCCCAAAAGGCATAAAAACAACAACAAATAAATATTCTCAATGTCAAGGTATCTCTCCAAGACCATAATAACTAACAATGGCTTTCTGAAAACTAAGAATTGCAATCCAATCCTAGTAAAATATGATTGAAGGCTGATGGTTAAAAGAAGACAACGGGCATCATCTGGGTGCAGCTGCAGCGCATATAGCTGATGAGAGCTGATACAGGAAATGGAAGTGGGTGACAAGGTGGTGCAGTTTTTAGAGACAAGGTCACAGGTTTGATCTGTGCAACAGCAGATGTGTCCAAAAACAGCAATGTGTCCTGTCAAAGTGTCCTTGAGCAAGACACTGAACCCTGTCTTGATCACTCATCATAATAACCTAAATGCCTAAAATGTAATGTAAAATGGAAGAAACTGACCGTATGATAAAGCTGAATGAGTCAAGACAGAAAGGGGGGGAAAAAAGGCAAAAAAAATAGTAGTCGAAATGAGAAAAAAGGCAAGATATTTTAAAGATCCAGTGCAATGATTTTAATTCAGTCAGGTTAAACTTACTAGAGATTTCTAATGCAATGAGTGTCATTATTTGAGGTTCTGAGGGTTCATCGAATTTGTTATAACTGCTTTAGAGCCCCTTTCTCTATATGCTCTGCCAAATTGCAATAGGTTTAGGGGGCGTGGCCTTGTCGACAGGTTTAGCACCACCCATTTTTTGCTGGCCATGTCCAAAGCAGAAGCATCTGACATTCATGGTACATTTGGAAGTGAATTCATAAGAAAAAAACATGCCTACTGTGAAATTCCTGCAATATTTCAAATGTCACATGTCAAACTCCATGCCAAATAGGAAGTACAAGCCAAGAGTTATAAATATGGAGGTCTCTCTCTCTCTCTCTGTCTCTCTCTCTCTCCTTGTGTCTTAGTCTTTGCCTTCACACACCTGCACACAAAGACCAAGTCCCTCGCTTTTTGCCCGTCTTGTCCACTCAACTTTAGTAGTCTGATGAAAAAAATATGCATGTTCAAGATAAGGAGAGAAGTGAAAAATAGCCAATAACCGCATTTCTGTCATTTTACAGCAGCCTGTGTTGCTCTCGACAGCCACCACGGCAATCTCTTAATTGCCTTTCTCTTCCCAATTTTCCACTGACGCATTTTGTCACATTGTCAAAACAGCAGATGTGCTCATTTGTCTAACAAGTCAGCTAACCAATCCACCTAGCATTGCTGTCACTTAACTCTTAACATAAAGCCACATAAAGTGATGATACTGTCCCTTACTTCCACTTTAAATTACTACTACTACTATTGGGCATCCATCCTCTGCACATCAATATTTTTACCTTTTATTTTACTCAGTGTATGAACTGTGGCACCCATTCACAATCTGTCACCAAGTCGTTGTGATTTTGACTAGTTCAGCAAGCTGCTAGCTGGTTACTGACAGATTACAGGGCGTCTCATTAACTATACCTCCTGTCAACCAATCAGAGCACTTAATAAAATCTGGTTATATTTGATGTAATTTATACTGGGAAATAGACTAGATATCTAAAACGGTTTGATTCTGTTGACAACCAGAGGGAGAGTTTCTAAGGGCAACAACACTGACAGTTATAACATTTTAATAACAAGCCCTTTGTAAAACAATGTCATGAAATTGGGGGATGTAATTCTCATTGCACTGGACTTTTTCGAGAGGAAAACAGTGAGACAAGTCAGAGCGGGAGGAGGGAGAGGAGAGATGGGGAGAAAGCTCAGTGGCAGAAAGACAGTTAGCCAGTGAGACAGTGAAAGGCATAAACAGCTGTTCAGACATCTCCAGTAATTGCTCTGATGTGAAATAAGATCCTCCATGTTGGTCTTCTCATGTTGGTTATTGATGTTACTGGCACCTCGCCAACTTCCTCTTCTCAAACACCCAGTAAAAACTGAAGGCAAAATCAATCTGTGGTAGAAAGCCAACATTCCCCAGTTATGAAAATGATCTGCAAACATATAAAACATGATGCCATTTGTTACTATATCACCCTAAGAAAGACATGAATCGGATTTAAATCTTGTCAAACATAAAGGCAGAGCGCCTGGAGGAATTTGCGAAATCCTTGTTTGAGCTGTTCAATATTTCCAGCAGCCAGCTGTTCCGCCAGTTCTCTATATTCCCCTCCCTCTGTTTAGTAGCTTGATTTACCTAGTGATGTTGTTTACACAAGCAGATATTTTTAGAGCGGAAGGGCACCCATTCAGCGCTACATAGCAGCCCGTCCCTCATATTATGCAGCAGCTCCCTTCTAACAGAAGACTGTTACAGCTCTCCACACATGGCTTTCTCATGACCTGTCAGCATAGTTCAAGGTTTGAGCACACTAGCAAGCGTTGTGCTCTTCTCCACTCTACTTGTGTTGTATCTTGTGTAGCTGCTCATTCCTGACATTTAGAGAATAGAGATGACCAAGGGCAGAGCTGCTTTAGATGCCTTCCTGAAGGGCCTGAGACACAGACATGGAGCCTATTCTCTGACCTGGTACAATGGTGTCCTAAGGGCTCTGACTGGGAAGAACCTTAGACAAGGCAAGTCAGAGTACAACAACAACAAAACAAAAGCATGACTTGGGGGCACTATTTAAGTTAAAACCATTTCAAATAATTGCATTCAAACCAAACAAAAGGATCAAATTAATCTAATACACTGCAAGTTAATGTAAATGCCCTTTTTGTTTCCACCTGTGGCACACAAGCATCATCACTACTATTATATGGTATTATAATTAGTTTAGAATTTGTATATATCTAAGTAATAATAATAATGCATTTTATTTGTACTGCACTTTTCATTCACAGTGAATCTCAACGTGCTACAAAACAAAACATTAAATCAAAAACGAAGAAAATAATCACTAAACATAATCACAACTAAAACTATTTGAAGCATCTGAAAACTAACTGAAACCTAACTGAAATGTAACATCACAATCAGACAGCTAGAATAACCCTGCTGTGGACGGCGAGTAACAAAGCAAATCTATACAGCCAGGATCTCACCGACACACCACAGTTACTCGCCATACGAAGACATGCAGTAAAATAAGCAAATAAGGTGCAGTATGGGCAGTATGGGATCCCCTGGTGAATTTCCACTGCTCTGAGGTCAATGATGTGTCATCTACAGAAATAATAGAAATTCACACTCCTCATTCCCCGTGGGAGAGTTGGACGAGCTCGAGGATTTGTTAATGCAAATACCCCAAGTGTTTTTCATGAGGCACATTTAGCATGGCTGTTTGTTCAGCTCCCTGACAAAAAGCAGCTCAACCCATGGAGGACAAACAGCATCTCTATAGGCATGGGGGGGGAGAGAGAGAGAAAGACAGAGAGAGAGAGAGAGACAGAGAGAGAGAGAGAGAGAGAGAGAGAGAGAGAGAGAGGACTGACAGAGAGACAGTTGTTTACCCATGCTGCTACTCAAATAAAAACAGGCAGAATATAGGACTAAGACCAATTCTGAAATGTTGATCATTATTCTAAAACAAATCATGAAATCCCTTTTTCATCGATGCCCATTCTGAATCAACATAAGTACGGCACACATAATCAGGCAATGAGATTTCAGTTCTTATTCTGCAGGTGTGCAGTAACAAGCCAATCAGGTCTCCAGTGTAATTACACAGCAGAGGTCAGAGCTCCCAGCCCCTCAGCCCGCCTCATCAGTACAGAAAAAGCCCTTTCTTCCCCACTCCCTCTGAACACTCACAGACAGATGGAGCGACACTGACCACACAGCAGGAGGGAACACACCGCTTTAACATCAGCCCACATACCTGCCCAAAGGATCTAACAGAAGGAACAAGCAGTCGCAAACCATGTCCATATGCACTACACGTGATATTTTCAAGGCAGGAATATATCAAGCAGAGGAATACACATCTGACTATCCTACATTTCCTTTGTGGCATAAACTGGCAATACCAAACGGCTTTTCCCCACAAAAACATGTCATATGTCAAACATGTGCTTGCGCTTTTGCATGAGCTAATCTAGATTTTGCAAGGATAAAAAGGAAACACTGTAAGACTTAATGTCTGAATGTCAAAACAAGCTTATATGGCATTCAGTTGGCTAATCTATATGACAGAGGGATGTACAGAGTGGCTTCAAAGACCAGGGGTAAGCTAGGAGAGAGAAGCTGGGGTGGGAGGGGGGTGGACAGTGGGCGGGGTTTGGCTCGCAGACAAAGGGAGCTACAGGGAGATGTAAGGATGGCGCTTCAGCATTCACCCAGTCAGGAGGCCATGAAAGGGGTGGGGACAGGAAGGTCGGAGGGTGATGGAGAGCCACCATCAACCCTCCAAACACATGCACGCACGCACACACGTAGACTAACATGGCTCCTCATAAATCACTCGCACTAACCGCGGCCTGAATACCTGCCAGCGGCAAACCTTTCACAGAGCTCTTTTGCAGTGTGTTACAACTTCTCATCCTCTGCCACAGCTATACGTGCCGCTTTCTGTATCAGGCTCTGTGTGCGCTGTTTACCTCTGTCAGCCATATTTACATTTACACCCCTGAGAGGAGTTGCAGTTACGTTCGCACAAATGACAGCCATGGGTAGCAAATGCAACACTTTTACAGGCATCCTCTGCCTGCTCCTCTTTCATCCCTGACAGCCCCCTGGAATCTTCTTTTTCATTAAAGTCTCATTCAGCAGCCCGCCATTACAAAGCGAGTACAATTCACCATGGCAATCTCAGCATTAAAAAAGTGTGAAAAATAGTCTTGGCAGCCAAAGGTTCTATATCTAGACCAAAGTGGTCTGTGGTGTAAAATGTAAATAATATGTGTAATGTGCAGGTATTTTACTGGCACTTTCATTTATTGTGCTTTCACTCCACATGTTTGCCCTCACTTTCCCTTTTCTGAGGACACTTCATACTGTGTCTCCAAATCTTTTCCAATGGTTGCTGAGGTCAATTACAGTCTCCCCAGACGAATAGGACTGGGGGAAAAAAAATAAATTATTTCTTAACAAAGCTTAAACTCTTTCCAATTAATGCCAGAGAAACAGACAAAAGCAAGTCATTTCAATTGATCCTAAAAGCTATTTTGTAACAGGGGGGCTTTTGTAATGTGTTGCCTGGTGACGCGGGTGTGCAGTGGGGGAGGGGCGGCAGCTCTGGCCCGGTCCACTGTACCAGGCTTGTCATTCATCCAAATGATGAAAAGCTTCCTGAACCTAAGCTAATGAGGAGGTCCTAGAGAACCGGGGGAAAGAGAGAGAGAGGGAGAGAGGGAGAGAGAGAGGGAGAGAGAGAGAGAGGGAGAGAGAGATTGACTGAGAGACCATCAAAGAGATAACATTTAGGGGGAAAAAAAGTGTTTCCTGGACCGACGACTGATTTAGAGGGGCAACAGGGAGTCCGTCCTACAGCAGCCCCCGACAGTGAGCTCACACAAATGGTTGTCAAGCAAATAAAAAGTGAAATTTATGGAGGGAGGTGGTGTGGAGGGTAAGATGGAGGCTTTATCCACCGGTGGGGGGGCTATAAAGAGGTTTCAGTAATCACACCACACATTGCATCACAGTGGTACAAGTCAGAGCTCTGTTGTAAAGGGGACTATAATATCGCAAATTACCTCTAAAGTACAAATGGAGCATCAACCTTAACACACAAAGACTTGTTGTACAAAGAGAAACAAGTAATAGTGTTTGATAAAAGGTAGTGCTGGGTAACAGTTCCATGCCATGCCTCTCTTGAAAAAGGAAAAGAAAGGAAAGATACTTTCCCATAAATAATATGCCAAATGCAAAAGTCTGCACCCTATTGGTAGGTACAGAAGGGATGAAAGGGCAGAGATGGTCAAATCCCTCTGTGTTTCAGTCCAACTCATAGACTAAGCTCCTGTAAGCTGGAGACCTCATGTCAAAGACCTAAGACATAAGAGCCTGGCGGACTGAGGCTTGAACTACAGATAGACACTACTGCATTGGACAAGTGGCTGAAGAGGAGCAAGAAGCTGGACACTGAGGGAAGCCCAAGATGTTCTGAAATATTAGCCCAGAGCCTTGTGACTGCCGTCCATCTAGCAAACAACTAAAAAGAGCAATGAAGGTAGAAATTGAAAAGAAGTAATGCCCACTTAGCTTTCAAAAAGGGGAAATATGGATTTTACTTCATGTGATACAATACCTCAACATGGCTAGTACAAGAACCTAGTGATGTATAATGATCCCTAGGTCAGGCTGGAAGTCAAACAGCACATCTAAAGGTGCTATCAAAGCCCCATTGATTTGATTTTGAAAAGCCCCAGGGCATTTTCCATGTGTGACAGAAGAAATGGAGCTCAAAGAAACGGTCACAGATGCAGAGAAATAAGAACATTACTGCTTTGTGGCAATTCTTCCGAAACACAGAAGATGTTAGTGTGTAATGATGGGCAATATGGGGAAGCTTTACAGTGGGAAGTTCGTATCCTGCGAGACACTTTGAAGAGTCTCCGGGGGAATATTTCCAGGCCAGGGTGATGGCTTCTTGCTGTCTTGATAGAGGCGAGGCTTCACTGAGGAGGACATGGTTTCATTAAAGCAGAGCCTTTACTCATTCAACACCCTCCCCAGACCACTTAACTCACCCAAAGGGTCACAGGTCAGGGGTCAGAATGTGACCTGCAGTAATCCTTCAGTCCCTTTCTAATCAATATTAGTCAAAAGGAAAAGCCGGGAAGGAGTGCAGAAGATCCAAGCCCAGTCAAAAGAGAATAATTCAACCATAGCATGACCTTGAACTTGACCCATAGTTGTCTGCACAACCCCGAAAATGGATAGAAACGGTGTGTTCCAGGTCAAATCCTCCACCCATGGGAGAGAACAAATGTGTATTCACATCACATTCCACCTTCAATTTTACCTAATAACATTTTTACGGAAAGAAACAGGCGCCAGCAGAAATTGCATTTGAATTGAAAAATGAAATTGTAAGGCAATGCAACAGCTTGAAATTGAATGTGCTTACTATAGACTTAAACTTTTAACTATAACTTCAAATGCAGCTTCCTGAGACACACATCCCGGCACAAGGGACTTTATTTCCCTAAGTGTTGACTGGAAGGTAGCCGCTTCCTTAAAGGCTGCCAATAGTGGACTAACACTCTTCACTTATCCAACCAGAAGCCATGTAATACTGTGTATTGCTACCTTGCAGACAGCAGCTGTAGTATTGTGTAAAAGCAGTGTATTGCAGCCTGGCAGGCCTAAATGTCTATGTTTACATACTATGCTTGATTGATATAATTTTCACTACCATAAAACAAATGACATGATTTGCAACTCTTTCACCAGATAGGAAGAATATGTCTCAATCATTGGCATTTGAACTGGGAAAACTGAATTTGAAATTATAGTTAAAAGTTCAGTTCAACAATAATCACATTAAATTTCATATTGAGGGTCATATTGAGGCCATATTGAGGCCATATTGAGGACTTTTCCCTGATGTAGAATAAGAGATGTGCTAAAATGGAGGCTACAACCTGACCTTTGAAGGAAAGGCTCTTTAGGGAGGTCTTAAAAGGTTGCATGTGTTTGACAGCGCCAGCCACTGAGCTGCAGTGACTTTTCCCTCTGGCCAGTGAGACTTCCCTGCTAACCTCCCTATCCCACTGAGCAGAAAAGCCGCATGGCCACAACAGCACAGCAGTATGCTGTCTACACACAGGCCAGCAATCAACAGGCTTCTGCCAGCCTTTGTCTGTCTCTGTGTTACAGAACATATGACGGGGCCTTCGAAAACCCTTAACTCAGCACAGTACATTACAGCACAGAATCGCAAAGGTTCCTGCTGCAACAACTCAGCCATGTGCACAGGAGAATGCCTGGTTTGCCATTTAAGTTGAAGCTGAGGCATGTATGTGCGTGACAGAGAGAGACAAAGAAAAATACAGAGGGAGATTGCCTTTCTCAAGTCAACTGTGATACAATACGCATGTTGTGAATGAACCATGGCAGCAACACTGAGAACTTAATATGGTATTAGAATGACTTCAAATAACAGATTTTTACCCTCAAAACCACAGAAAATGTATTTTGGTGCTGATACCAGTGAGTGGGCTGCCACCAGTGCTGCAAGGTTATTGCACTCTAACAAAGCAGCCTGAAGACCCTCAGCATGAAGGGTTGTCAATGCTAAATTCCAGAGAATAAAAAAGACTGGTAATAAAAAAGACTGTAGATGAGCATCAGAAAGTTCATTACACCCGAAGAATGATATTAAAATATCCAAATGCCTCCACAGTTAAGGACATTGAATCAAACTTGCAGCAGCCTTTTCATGCCCTCTGAAGAGCAAATACAGCAGTTGAAAACGCATCAGTCAAAGACTCAAAGAAAAGAGACACTCACTGGCTGCCTGAACGCGGGCCTTGCGGCTCACCACCAGCCCAAAAGAATTCTCGGCCACGCACTCATAGTCCCCCTCGTCAGACGAGCCGTCAGATTTGGTCCTCTGGAAGCGACCAATCAGGAGCGAGCCGTTGATGAAGGTGGTATGGTGCTGGTCCTGAGTCAAAAGCAGGCCGCTCCGCCTCCACTGCGTCGTAATTGGTGGGATGCCGTCGACCTGGCAGTGGAGCATGAGGGGCTGCTCCTGCACCGCGATGATGTCACTGGGTTCCAGCGTGAAGGAGAGCTCCGCTTCGCACGTCACACCTGGAGCGACACACACACACACACACACACACACACACACACACACACAAAAGTCATTATATGAACGTGCAATTAATGTTAACTGAGATACACATAGTACATGCCTCCCTGCTCTCGTAGTATAGATATAATTTATATTAGAATTACCAACTCATCAGTCTAATACATTTTTAATAACACAGTGTCAAAGAGAGTTTTTAATACGTCTTTAATACTTAAAATAATTTCATATTTTAATACTTAATAAATTCATACATATGACACCGCAAACAGACACAATCACTATATAACACTTTCAATATATTTCCAATGCATTTAAAACAGAGGAGCAAACGTGGGCTCAGGCAGTTCAAGCATTGTGGGAGCACTTTCCTGCATTCAGCCCCCGTAATTGCTCCCACGTTAACCGTGTTGGTGCCACGCCCACTTTGTCACATTTCTAGGTAATTCAGGGGGTCTGGCATTACTTTCCTTTAAGGTGCTGGGATAATGCTAGTGATCAAACCATTTCAATTCTTGCAGAGACTGTAGGCAAACCTGTGAGGATAAAACAGGCCTTTATACTGTTCAGCAGCTGAGTTTTCCTGATTGGAGACTCAAGATAGTCTCTGTTAAATTCAATTTGAATTTTGGCATCAGTGGTAACTACTTCAAAGATAGCAGTTGCAGCCTGAATAATTATATTCATATCAACTCTCAAACCTAAACAAACAGGCATAATGCTCCTTATGTTACAGTCAGTGATAACAACTCACAGGGCCTTTCATTGCTCATGAATAAAAACCTTCGACTGGGCTACCTTAAGGCTATGGTCACAAGGGAATTCATAGTCTGTAGATTGAATGCACCCAGAGCATGTGCACTCTTGTACACACACACACACGCACACACACACACACGCATACACACTGCCTTTTATGTGCAAAACAAGTTAACTGGTGACAGCAACTTTGTCATTCTGATCACTATGGGATACAAAGAGCTGCATGTAGAGAGCTGTGTTTACATGTGCCTGAAGGAATCAAAACCCAAAACCAACCTCACATGAGGTCTCTCAGATCAGATCATGATACTCCCACACTAGGGTTGTCACGATACTAGAATTTCTAACTTCGATACAATACCCAGGAAAATATCGATATGCGATACCATTTTCGATACCACAGGGGAAAAAAATGAATTTTCAATCGTTTTCTTTTTAAATATTGTTTTCATGTTAAAATATAATTTTAACATGAAAACAATATTTTACAGTTGTCTGAGATCAAACAACACATTTTTGATTGACAGGTGTCGATTGCCGTCATGATTTTCTCGTTTTTATTGAGGGGAGTGAGCTCATACTGTACAAGCATGTGAAACATCATATTGCCTCCTGGCCTCTGCAGCGTAGACTGTAAGCAACTAAGCAAAAAACACAGACACAGATGTTGGTGATGTTGAAACGGGAACTTTCGGTAACCTCTCAAAATTCTTTATATAGACTGGCGTGTCGGTCCTTAAGGTGCTTCGCCAAGTTTGACGTGTTGCCCCCCTTCGTCGGCACCACTCTGTAGCATTGTTTGCTGACTGAGGCAACAACCCAGCTGACTGCTACTAGTGAGAGGAGGGGCTGTAGGCAGCGGTGCAGGGTGTGTGTGTGTGTGTGTGTGTGGCTAGTGGAGGCGGAGAAATAATAATATGTTTGATTTTTCATTAATAGAAAGCACTGCTGGTATCGATACTGTTGCAAATGAGTATTGTATCCGTTTAAAATTTTTAGTATCGACACTTATCGAAGTATTGATACTTTTGACAACCCTATCCCACACTGCCTGTCATTTTCTACTTCCAGCAAGTCACAATACTGCATGGCTATGCTGTCAATCCATGTGGAACCTCTGACAACCCATAGTGCATAAAATAGGCCACGCCCATCGTGGAGGCAACCGCTGCACCGCTTTCCATTCACTTTGTGTGACTGAATGTACAGCATTGTCATTATTCCCCAAATCAAACATGCCTAAAAGCTGTTGTGTGGCGGGCTTCACAGCCAACAAACTTAGAAACCGTGAATTACAGTTTTTTGGGCTCCCGAGTAACACGAGGGAGCCGTTGAGAAGAAAAATGGGGATCTAGGCCGTAAGGAGAGAGGAGCTGACAGTGGTATATGGTAGAAGAGGGGGGAACTTTGGGACCCTGAGACTAAGTACACTTATAATGTAGCCAGTATTTTGTCACTGGTCAGTAACTTACCAGTAATTATCTAGTTATATTCTTGTAAGATAACCTGAATGTTAAAATGTGTTTAAAAGCTACCATGCTGCCCTAACATTAGGCTGCTTCTAAGCTAACATTACTGAGCCAGTTCCTTTCTATAAAACAGATGAGTTGTGTTCATGTGTGGGTCTCAGGATAGTTTGCTCTGTATTGACTGTCAGTCCAGGGTGCAAAAGTAATGAGAAATCTCACTGACTTGTTAGCTAACATAAGATAGTTAACAACAATCCACTTTAATAACCAATGTCACATCAGCGTCGCTCAAACTTATCTGAAATGCATAGCTGTATTTCCAATTTTTAAATATGATGTGAAATTATTCAAAGTCAATTTATTATCTTACCTGGTGATTGAATTAAGTAGTAGTAAATGTTGAAGTATTTCACTTCAGGCCACTGTGTGGGATCATTTAGCTTTATTGAAAAAGGACATTGATGGAGGCCAATTAAGTTCATTTTTTCAGCGTACCTTCTCCTCTCTGTTGGAGGCAGTGTGCTGAAAAAATTCGTTGACAGACTTGTCTACTCGAAAACAGGAAAAACCTTGTCAGGCCGTCCATATCTGTTAAGATTTCCTCCCGATCGCCGCTTTTGCCGGTTTGTTAGCGATATTGTTTTCCCCCACGGTGGGCGTGGCTTTCGAGGAAAAAACTGTAATTCACGGTTTTTAAGTTTGTTGGCTGTGAAGCCCACCACACAACAGTTTTTAGGCATGTTTCCAATTTGGGCAATAATGACAATGATGTGCATTCAGTCACACAAAGTGAATGGAGAGCGGTGCAGTGATTTCCCCCACGATGGAGTGGCCTATTTTATGCACTGTCTCTTTGCTGAAAGCCCCCCTCTCATCCTCCCATTATAACACACTGCGCGCCCTGCCGATCCACTCCGATAAGTGTCCTTACCCTGTAATCACCTGCAAGGTCAGTCATCATAACAGGGAGTAGGAAGACAGTGATTATGTAATTCTCCTTGAAATCTCCTTCTACTGGCAGTGATAAAAGTGGCATTTCTGCAGGTGTCTGTGGCTTGTTACAACCTGAAGGCCACTGACACTGCAGGGTAAAAAAAATCTAACAACTAGACCTAACAGTCAAAGACAATGTCGAAGTGATTTTAAAGCAATACTCCACTTAGTTTTAACATGGGGGTTATTTGGCACTTGACCGCCAAGAAAACCAGAATATAAATTACTCCCCAAGATCGGATGCAGCGGGATGAGTTTGTAGCATTTGGATTTTTACTTCCCATTCATTTGAATGAGGTGACGAAAATAGCATGAAAACTTACATTTAACACGTTAGTGAACAGATTCAACAACAGATCCGGGACTGTGGGTCCAACATTTTAGAACATAATTTCACCGAATAGCATTTTTATTGATAGGCGGACTATTTTTCTTCTCGCCAGTGGAGGAATACCATTTAGGAGAGATAGTTCCTGTTCGGGAGACAGGATCTACTTTTATTTTTAAATACTAATTTTAGTGTAAACCAACAATAGAAATGCAAAATGACAACAGACCCAGGACTGCTTTACAGTCTTAAAAGCGAGATCTGTTGTTGAATCTGTTCACCAACTTGTTAAATGTAAGTTTTCAGGCTAATTTCATGGCCTCGTTGAAATGAATGGGAAGTAAAAATCCAAACACTACAAACTCGTCCCAGCTGCGTCCGATCTTGGTTAGTAGTTTATATTCTGGTTTTCATGGCGGTCAAGTGCCAAATAACCTCCATGTTAAAACTAAGTGGAATATTGCTTTAAGCTCTTTTTATCTGCAATGGAGAGAAAGTTTTAACAGTCAAAGTTACCAATTCTGTGTCCCCTAAGCCAGCAGTGTTCTTCGTCTGTCATCAGTTGCAACATTAGTGGAAGACTCTGCTCCTCTCCCATTGACCTGCTGACATCTGAGCTGAGCTGAGAGAGAGAATATCATTGATTAGGGACATGGGCCCTTCCCTTCTAAATCCTCGCCTATCTCCACAGCAGATCCTTCACTCAGATCCTTTGCAGTTTATGTATCGAGGAGGGAGACGGAGACGCAGAGCACAGCAGTGGGTCAATGAGTAAACTCACCTTGGCTCTCTGGCCACTCGCTTCTCTATCTCTCTTTCCACTCAGCCAGAACCTGACAACAAGGTTAATAGACTACCTGGTCCAGACTTAGGCCTATGCACGCAAGACTAAAGGGAGAAGCAGTAAAAGAAAGGCACGCATTTAACTCTCTCTCGCTCACATGCACTCTCTCTCTCTGTCAGCAGTCTCTCTCTCTTTCTTCCTCACTCTCACTTACCTATAGGCACAAAAGATAATTGTGTGACTGAAGCAGGGTCCTGACCAATCGTATTTGTTTGTAGTTATGCTTCACGCTTTACAATAGTATGAGGAGTTCTGTATTTCTGTATTTGTGGTTTATCAGGGCAAAGAGGGGGGAGAGGGAGAACAATAAATAAAGGATGTAAACAGCCTGACCTGACTTGGTACTATAAAAGAGGAGCTTAGCAGGCTCTCCTGGTATCATGTTTCAGCTGCTGATGGACTAAGCACTACCAGTCTCTGCCCCAGGCCCTGGAATCTGGTGGGAGGGGGGTTGGGGGCTGGGTTGGGGGGGTCGCAGCACAAGGGTCAAAACAGAGAACCTCCGGCGTCATCCCTCAAATTCCAGCCCAGAAATACTCCCCCTTAGGTGCAGACCAGGAATGCAACGGCATGCTCGTCCATGAAGATCACATATATAATGCAGGGAAAGAAAAATTTCCTCTACCTCTCCCCTTGTTCTTTCTCCTTTCTTTGAGTGCCCCCCCCCCCCTCCCCTCCCCTCCCCTTTTTTCACTCAACAAGCATGGTAAGTAAAATGGCCATGGGACCATAGAGACATCAGTGCTACCACTTGTGAAAAACAAGGGGGGTAGTGGTGGAGAAATATTTAACCCTTAGCTGGCAGGCGGTGTTCCCGCTGCCCGGGCTGCTGCTGTCCAAAACGATGCCGGCCACAGCTCCCCAGCTCCTTTGGTCCAGTGAGGCTCACATGTTTCCACACAGGAAGCTCCCAGCAGAAAAAAATACAGCACACAAAGAGCCTGCAGACACACTCAGTCACGCTTCATGTTTTGAGCAAAGCATGGATAAGACTCAAGGCGAAAAAAACCAATAACTCTATTATAGGCTATACAAAATGCTTCTGGACAAATATGAGGATATGAAGCATACAAAAGTGTTAAACTATATCCTTATTTGAGGGAACAGCGTGTAGAATGTTCAGCCCTTGCAATATATTGGTGCCTTTCATGCTCAGCTTTCAAAACTGTCACAAGACATTAATCAATGTTATCAAGCCTTGCAGGGAAGCAGATAATAACAGTTCGGTGTTCAACGCCTGTGGTTTAAACCAGCAAGCACAGTGTGTGAGGATGTCATTGATTTGGAGTTTATTAAATAGCTTTATTGATGCTGTATATACTTACTTAAATCGACTACAGCTTCTTCTATTGCCTAGAACAACTGGAAAGTTCTTGGCTTTGACTTTATTAATAAATAAAGCCTATTGCAAAATGAAGTCTTTGAGTTTATGGGGTCTGTAAGAAGATGGAAGTTAAAACCACAGTGTGAAAAATGTCAGAGAGAATCATTCTGAATGACAGTAAATACTGTTTTTGAACCATAATGAATGAGAAAGAGAAGGTAAGGAGACTGGGGAAAAGGGGATGGACAGGTGTTGTGTACTTTATGTGGTTATGGTTTACCCATCTGTGAATGCTGTGGGTCCGCAGGGTGTGGAAAAGGAGAGGACAGGACAGCACAGCTGTAGACACCAGTGGCCGGACTTACACACCCGTCCACACACACACACACACACACATATCCACAGACATGAATCTATACATGCATGGATGTGCATGCATAGATAGACAGTCACACGCATGCACACACACACACGCACCCACGCACACGCACACGCACACACACACACACACACACACACACACACACACATCACAGGCTCTTTTCATGCTGGGTAAAGACACCCTCACATGTAGGATTACTCTGGGTGAGACCAGGAGGCTGCCTGGCTGACAGAGACAAGTGCTGGCTAAGTGTGGCTCATGCTCTGGCTTACTATTGACAGATAAGTGTGGCTAGCTGGCACAAAGGTTTAGCGCTGCAACAGTAAAGTGAGGATCACACACCAGCTACTGACAGCCACATGTAGTTAGCAGAAGGAAATACCACTGACAGAGCTAAGTGAGCTCAGGACATGCCACAGGCTTCCTACTGACAGCAGTGTGAGGCTATAATGGGCTACTGACATTACTACTGGGCATCATATCATATGACAGCCCTATGTAAATAGTGGTTTGGTGTTGCCTAGCTTATAATTATGAAATTGCTTTCACATATCATCTGACAGCCAATTAAAAGAGTTTTCCAGCATGCACAGGAAAAGTCCCTATCATTCACCTTAGTTGAAATACAGTCTTCTGCATGGCTAATCCTCGGATTAAACACTATGGAAGTTGCCAGTATAAACTAACTATTGCTGACAGCATCTATTGAATAGCTAGACTATTTTGCTATTCGAATATAGCCTACAGTGTCTGACCGTGGAAAAGCAATATTCGTTCTATTTCCAGGGAAAGACTATGGATGCACCATTGATGTTTGCATTCCCTCCAATAGGCTTCTGCCCGCTAAATTATTAATCAATGCCCTTCTATTTGAACCACCTCAGTACTCATGAGAGTGTAGTTTCAACTAGGGTGGCATTCAGCTAATGCAATTATAGGAACACATTAATGAAAACTCTAAAGAACACTCTGAAAAAAAAACAGTACAAGAGTGCTGAGAAATACTGTATGTGTTTGCATGATATGTAGATGTAGTTCAGCTTTTGAACAATTCATTTCCCTGAACCAACTTCCCTATGCCAAAGGTATACATTGAATTGTCAACATATGTTAATTTCCTTAAAAGGAATATTCACCTATGGTATCTTTATATACCGGTCCTAACTGTGATAAATCAAATTCATACTAGTAGCTTTGGATTACGATATATACGTTTTGGAGATATTTTAGCAAACAGCGACAAACAGTAAAAGTAATTTCTAAAGTATTAGGGAGATGTAATCTTTTCACTCATTTGTTCAGAGTTAACAGCATTGATACTGTCATTCCAAGCCAGTGTTTAATCAATTAAAATGTATTTGAGAATATCATTGCAAAAGATACTGTACCTCCCAGCTAAGTCAAGTATCATATGTGTATTCGTAAAACTATGGAGGATGACACAGTTTCTGTTTCTTTTGCAGTCTTGACATCTGTTCAATATGCAAATCTATACTTCTGTTTCTGTTGAAACTTAAAAGACACACACTAACTCAGTCAACTTATTTAAAGCTTAACTATTAGCCTAGCTGATGGGTTAAAGTTTTCTTCAGAAACATTGCCATGTAGGAGCCATGTATGAGACAAAACACAATGTTTCTTTTTCATCTCTGGACTGTCCTTGATTACAGCACAAAACTTTCTGAGTGGCACTCTCAAAACCATATCATGAGATCTCCTAGATGATCTATCTGCGTTTCGCCACAGAGTTCTTCAGTCCAACCGCTGTTTAATCCTGATACTCTACATGCTGCTGTGGCTCCACTCTTATCAACTCCCTTTAAAATGACACAAAAACTGCCTTTATCCAAACGGAATCTAATCTCTGAGGCAGGAAATCACTTCAAAGTGTTTGATTTCTTCTTATGTGATGGGTAGATTGGAATACATTCGTCTCAAAGGCATTTTTCTGAAGTTTTTTGTCCCCCAGTCCTCTCACTGAACATGTTATGAACCACAGCGTAGTACACCTTCTATGATTCCAGTGGGGGCCTTTGAGGGTCCGTGTGCGGTACGCTTTGCAAATCTCAATACTCTCTCCTGCCTTTGAATTAAGGGGCCTCACATAGAGAGAGAAACTGTCTATCATACCGAACAAAGGGGCGAAAGAAAATTTGAAAAGGAGGAGAGGGACAGTCTTGACATTTAATCTGTACAAATATTCTCCCCAGCAGGCAATAACCACAGTCTTTGTGTCCATTCTCGGAGCAATAACCACTGTCATTTTACCCATCCACAGGGCGGTGAGTTGTAAAGACTGACCAACTGACCTTTAAAAATACCCTGATATGAAATTAAACCCTGTTTATATGATAGTATGCCTCCATAAACAAATATCAAATGC
The DNA here is from genome assembly GCF_046629955.1 of Centroberyx affinis. NCBI lineage: Eukaryota > Metazoa > Chordata > Actinopteri > Beryciformes > Berycidae > Centroberyx > Centroberyx affinis. Next base: position 299,260 of record NW_027279830.1, on the reverse strand, counting down.
TCACTTTAAGAATTAGCCAACAGGGTGTTTTGATGACTTTTTATGGGATAAAGGCAACAATAAATGGCTTTACTATTAGCCCATATAGATAACAGACTCTTAATAGCACAGTTTTAACAAGGTTTCAGTAAACAGTATAAAAGTCATTGGTCCTAATTTGTCCTTTGGTGCTGAGTTTGGATCACAGAGACCCAACTAAGAGTCTGACTTATGATAACATGGATAAATATAGGCTCTAAATCAGCAGCCTCACTATTCCTGAGACACCTGATAAAAACACACCAGTCCTGAGGCAGACCAGCATTAAGAAAAGCCACTTTCAAAGTAACACAGAATGGTTTGCACATTAAATATTTTCTGCACAAATGCACATTCAGTGGCTTCAACTATTAAAATTCTTCATTATTTAGAAAAAAAAAGACAAAATCAATTACTTTCTCAATGTTTCTGATTAGACACATTTTACACATTCTATTATCAATAAACTATTCTTCCCATTCTTCTCATCTTTTCTTCACATCAAAACAAACATGAAAACGATCGAGAAACTCTGTTGACTTCGTCACACGTGGCTACTGTGTAATATTAAAGTGCTGCGCATCCAGAAGTTATCACTGATAGACAGTCTGACGTGCTGCAGAAACAAAACGGAGACAAGTCTGCCTCTTCACCCAGCTGGGATACCACAGTATGCTCAGTATTGAAACTTTTAACATGTTTAGTCTAACATGGGCTGGATATCGGCGTGTTTGGTTTTAATTCAATAAGCTACATCCACAAAATATGCAGTGCACAGCTCAACTCTCAAAGCCAGAAGTGGGAATTTACTGTTGAAACACCAACGAACACCGGAGCACGGCCAAGTTCAGGGTTACTGGTAGACTAATGGTCAGTGGTGCATTTAGTTACCGCTGTTTGCAGCATGCACCGGCCCCTGCAAACCTGCAGATTGAGACCAATTCCCCTCCACAAAGGTGTTACCCTGCAGCACTAGTCTCTATCATGGTATTAAGGTAATATGCCACTTACCGGTTAAAGCATTTAGGAGTATTCCCAAAAAGCACGGAACAAGGCAGTGCCTTGCGGTTGCCATTTAAACACTTAGAAAATATTCCAATACTTGCAGAGAACAACGTGAGGTGAATAGAAGAAAAAAGGCATAGGTATCCAGCTTCAGCTCTACATGTTCCGACCTACAGTGCTACAGTTTGGTGGCTCGCTGGGGTCGAACATGCTTGCGCCATTTTCAACATCTATCAGGAATCTGTCAGCATCCCGCTCTCTCTCCTCCTCACACACACACACTCTCTCTCTCTCTCTCTCTCTCTCTCTCTCTCTCTCCTCTCTCTCTCTCTCTCTCTGTATCTCTCTATCTCTCTCTCTCTCTCTCTCTTCTCTCTCTCTCTCTCTCTCTCTCCCCTCCTCCCCATCAGCTCATTCGCTGAATCTGCTCTGGGAACAAAAGAGAGCAGACTGCTGCGCTTACAAGGCATGAGAAACCTGCAAAAGCTGCATGATTTCTGAATGTCTTTATTTGTGAAACTAGGCTACTATTGCTACTACTAGGCTACTACTACTACTACTAACAATAGCCTACTACAACATTATTATTATTAATAATAGGCCTAATAGCAATAATAGTAGGCCTGTAGGCCTACACCAATAATAATAACAACAACAACAATAATAATAGTAATAATAATGATAATAATAATAATAATAACAGGTGTAGTGAAATTCCACATCCGATGATGCAGTACCTTCAGTACCTTAGATCGTGAATCATGTTGCACAGCATGTGGTAATGTTTCTCTCTACATAATCATAAATAAATAGAGTTAATTAGGCTCACGCTCATTATGCCCCAAAACATGTGTAGGAGACAGAGCAGGCTTTAGTGAGATCAAAACAATTATGTATCATTGGCCGCACATTGCCAGTTACATAGACGAAATGCAGTGGCAAAACAAATAAAATAAGAGAGGGATGAATGGTAGCTACAGTGTGAACAAACTGTACAACAGCAATAAGATCAGCTAGTGTTTTGTCATACTGGACAGCATATAGGTATATGTTTGCTGTTTTTGTGTACCTGTTTCATAAGTAGGCTAGGTTTCATAAAGACAATAACAACAACAATAGTGTGTGCTATGTAGTGGATGTTTTTTTATTTAAAGGTAATGGCTTATCATTACTGAACCTGACATGATAAACAAGCAAGGTAGACGTATAAACAATGGCAAAACAGCAGATACAGTTGTTTGGCTATACTCTAACTCCCCCTTGTGGACCAAATATACATTACAATTTTAGCTTACAGCCAAACCAATCAAATTGTAATTACAGTAGTGCTATCAGTTCTAAAACAGGAATTTGTCAATTTAGTCCACCCAAAAAAATCTTTAATACTGTCAAAATTATCTTTTCCATCTTTGGTTATTGTGAACGCAACTGTGTGCTACTGCAGATCAGAAATGGATAGCATAGCTTTAAAACTAATCTCAGAAATAAATACAAGTTAAATCAGAAATAATGTGTGTTACCAAACAACCAATAAGAATCAACTGTTGATGTAAAGTTAAAAAAAAGAAAAAATAATCCAGTCTAACAAAGGAGTCCTGGGACTACGTGGAGATAAACGCCATCTCACAGGATTTCTTCTAACCAGTCTTTTTACATGAGCAAGATGAAGTTTGTTCCAACAAATTGATCTTGCATTGCTGATAGTACACAGGCAACATTTGAGGCAATGTAGAAGAGTGATTTAACCCAAAACGATGACCAACAATATATGAAATAATACACGAAAGCTACCACTATATTATCCAAATAAATCCAGTTATCAATTCTAATCTCTGCTACAAGAAATGTTATCTATCTACTTTATGCTGACCCAAAAATATGTCCATGCCATGGCCTTAACGTGGTGATAAAAGGCAACTTTTTCAAGCAACTTTGAAGGACAACAACAATGTCCAATTGTTAGCACAGATTAGCCCATCACAGCAGCCTAAGATTGTCACATTTAACACACAGGAACATTTACTTACAAGGAAACATTTGACTAGCATTTTTACCCTGTGGATATCTTTGTTGCCTGTTGTTTGGGAGCGTTGCCCATCTACATTTTTAAAGGAAAATTGCCTCATGCATCACCACGCTTTATCGTCCCAGTGAAGTCAAATCTACTACTTCATAAAAATAAGTAATGGTTCTATTACCTTTGTTTGTGTGTGAAATTTGGTTCCAGTACTGTGTCAGCCAATGATGTCCCTCTCTGAAATGCCATGTTAATTATCTGTCTAATGTCTTTCTCTCCACCAGCAGGAGCAATAAATATGTAGACACCACTAGTAATGCCAGAAGCTGCAGTTTATTGCCTGAACCTTATGTACTTAATGTAAACAACACCTGATCACTCAAATGGCAACAATGACTGAACCACTCTATACGCCAACTAATAGTGTGGTGGAGTGTGGCATTTGAAAAATGAATAGGACATGTGTGCAAAAAAAATCCCTACAATAGAAAAAAATGAATTTTCAACTCATAGTCATGGTATAGTCTATGAGATCAATGAAATATTTGCTTGAACAATTCAATTGGAATTTCAAGCGACTTACAGTTATCAATTCTGAAACTTGTCAGGACAGAGAGGCACATGTGTCAAATTAACCTCTGTGTGTAGGTGAACACAAGAGCAGCTCGTCGACTTTTTCAAAATTATTTTGCTATCTGAAGACATTGTAAATGAGGCATGTAGAGGCTTACACTTGTGAGGCTGCAAAGCAAGAGTCTGTCCTGTGGCATTAAGGTGCTGCGGATTTTACAGCAACGTTTATCCTACTACCGGTTTATTATTCAGGGAGTTAGGGATTCGTGGTCAGAGCGTCCGTCAAGTCATTAGGAAAGCTTCAGAAGCAGCTGGATAGAGTGGCTCTGGTTGAACACAACGGACACCAATTAAGACCACTGTTTGCAATGCAGTTTTTGAACTGCTGAGTGAGCCATTTCAAACCAGAAAGGTCAGCCATCCCATTAGCCTCTGGTAATTGGCACAGTGTGGTTTCTGAGCTGCGGAGCAGGTCAGTCCAATCCCACAGCCAGGCCATTAGACTATCTTTGTTGAGATGATGATGATGATGTTGTTGTTTTTTAAATGATCTTTTGTGACGTTGTGTAAGCCTAAGTGTAAGCCTAAGTGTATTGTTGCAGCATAGTGTGGGTCTAATGCCGGATATTGAGGGAGTTGATGCTGGGACAGTCACTGTTGAGCATCCCAGAGGAGTCATGGGCAGAATTCCAACAAACCATCTGTAATAGGAGCTGCATAAACATCACTTAATAACCACACTTATCCAGGCAAGTCTTCTGCCATAAGCACACTATAGCACAAGGCGTAGCTACAAGTGTTTTGTTTGTAGCCTACTGTATACATTTTACGTTTTTTTTTTTTATTTATCCCCAAAAGGGTAAATTCTCTTTTGACCCTCTGGTTGGGGCGCAGTGTCACCCAGGGTGTGGCACTGCTGGAGCAGGTAGGGTTAAGTATCTTGCTCAAAGATACTTTCACAGTTATATGGCAACACTGGGAATCAAGCCCGGGCCCACAACCACTAGCCACCTAACCTAACCGCTAGCCAGTAGCCACTAGGGCATCCGGCCTCACCCTCCCTCTAGTAGGAGAGTCTTCTTGGGCTCTGACGGATGACTTTATACTAAACTAAGCTTAGAAATTCTTTTCCTTTAAGAAATATTTTGGTTTTCCGTCAAGAACCTCTTTAGGAACACATATTGCCGTGTCACACATTTGTGCAATACAGAAAATGCCCACTTGATGTCCTCGCGAACACTGTAGTCACACTGTCAGCTCCTCACGGTTTTCTTTATCCGAAATGATACAATTAACTTTTTCCAGTGCAGTAGGGATGAGGCAGCAGCCCATTACAGTACCTAGTGCTCTGCTCAGCTGCTGACACACTGACGAGCATGTGTATCAAGGTTTGAAATATCGAGATGTTGGAGGGCACCGGAGGAATGATCTCTCTCTCCCTCTCTCTCTCTCTCTCTTCCCCACACACACACACACACACACACACACACACACACACACACACACACACACACACACACACACACACACACACACACACACACTATGCCGACGGAAAATGCTGCCACTCCCCTTTATCGGTGCCTAGTCGTCTCGGGTAGCTGGGGAGATCTGTTGGGCACAGTTACAGTAGGGATCGGTTATATTCCACATGTAAAAAAAAAAAAGATGCTTCTACCATCCATTGATCAGAATCAGACCCATTGATCGCAGTGTGTGATCACCCATCAGCAGCTGGTGCTTCTCTGTATGGTGGAGTCTTCGTCGACCCGCAGCCGCATCTTCACCCCCTTCCCCACTTTTCCTGAAGAGGTGACCGCTCTGCAATAACAGTCGGCCAGCATGAAACGAATAACGGGAAAGGCGAGGGATGAAACTTTAATCGAGCTGAAGAACGCAACGGATTCCCAGACTGGAGGTAATTAAATAATAAGGAGGGCTGCTTTTGTCTTTTTGTCTAGTACTTTGTACTGTATGCTGTATCGACCATATAATAACATGTGGTGGCCGTGGTCGTTTTCCTGCGTGTATCAAACTGTCTTCATTTTGTCATAGAACTGTTTTAGTATATTGAAACTAAATTGCCCACCACACCCTTAAACAAAACAACCAGGCTACAGTAGGCTAATCCTAAAATAAACTTTTGAAAAATACTACACAAAATATAACAAATTATTACCCCTGTGGAAATATTATAGTAGCATATAGGAGATTACGAAAAGGTCACTATAAGTCCCTATAAGTCCCTATATAAGTAGGTAAATAGGAATTTGATTGGCCTAGTGATTGTTTTGGGCAGTATTCCCAAATTATGCCACTTTGAAATTTGAGTGGACTCTAATAACACAGAAATGAAATGGTTTGTTTGATCACTGGCTAATCAGTAGCTTTGTGTAGGCTTTATCCACAACCAAATTAAATATACATGTTTCGAAATATAACTCTTTTTTTGTAAGTTATGCACTTTCTTTCATCAAATTGGCAGCTATTCACCAAAACTGAGACTGTGCGCGATGACGTCACGGACGAGCAAACGTCCTAGTGGGAGAGTTAAGACTTGAAGGATTTGGATTAATTAGACTCATCCGTGTCACAGGTCAAGACTGTACATTCCGGATAGATAGCAGGATGATTCCGCTGCTGGTGATCAATATTCAAAATGATCTTTCTGCATTGAAGTTCATGTTTGTGTCATTATACAACAAGTTAGTATGATGATCCCTTGACGGGCTTGTAGGCAAACTGGCTGATATCATATCAATGCAGTGCAGTCTCTCAGCTTTGCATCACAGGAATGCCACTTGTTCTGTCCCAATAACTAGGTCACATCGCTTGTTAATATCTTAGCCTCTTCTCTCCATGAAACTCTCACATTAGTCAAATGTGTAGCCTATTAACTGGTAGGACTTTATTCATTCATTCAGTGTAAAGCAAGATAAATTGCAAAAGAAAGAGATGGTCATGGGTGAAGTATTGATCTGTAAGAGTTAACAAATACGACATGGTACCTGGTTCCCCCTTTATGTTATTAGACAAGCTTAGTATGCAAATCCACATGTGGTGGGATTGCCTCTTCATAGTCAGACTACATCAACTCTAAATGTTGAACCGTTTTCAGTTTGTGGTTTCGGGCACTGTGGTAGAACCCATCAGTAGGTTAACAGTCTGGCCAACCAGTTTGCCATAATTAAGATATCATTTCAGATGTTTCTGTGATGGGAAGTAGTGTAGAGGGTAAATTTTATTACTTGTCCATATTGTTTATTTTTTGTTTCCATGATGTCTCTCAGGACACATCATAAAAGATTGATAAAAGATTGATAAATGATTCATAGTAGAGTGCTGCTGTCTTTTAAGACCAACCAAGCTATGCCTCCAATAGCTAATATTGGGGTAGATTGTGAGGATGACATTGTTTCCACTGTTATAGTGGAACCCTTATTTCCACTGTTAATACAGGAACTCTTATGCAAAATAGTTGCCATGGACAGGAAAAGTAGAGTTTGTGTTAAATTCTGCTGATTTTCAGCTTTTATTTCATTTATATAATACAAGACAGTTCAGTCTCTGTCAGTGAGCATTTACTATTGTTTCCCATAGCCAGAAAAGAAATAGAAGGGGTTGTCCTGCCCCCTAATATGAGATGTCTCACAGATGTTCAGTTTCATGGAGAATACATGAAATGGGGGGGGGGGGGGGGGGGGGGAGACAATAACAATAACTGAAATGCAAAATAAATGCACTTCTGCATTTGATAACTCATTTACTACTTAACATGATCCATTTTTTTGATAAAATCTGAACAAAACAAAATAGGATCTAGCTCTGCAGAAAATGTCCTACTACTTCTTCAGTAGGTGAAACCAAAAAGGGATCATAGCCTAGAGGGCTGTTGCATGAAGCAAGATTACCAGATAAATCAGGTTTGTTTCAGTAAATCAGGCTTATTTTCAGGGAATTCAGTTCAGTCTATTGCATGGGGAAAGCAGCTCTTCCTTGATAATTCTTTAAAATGTTATCTCTGGTAGTTTGGCAGTTTTTGTAAAAATGTTGAACAGTATGTCGGGTCCACCCAAATCACAGGTGGAGTCAAGACCTTAATAATGGCATTAATCAGTTGAGCATTTGAGCAACTCTGTAACTAAGTAGTAGTTGAAGCTCATCTACTCTTCATGGAGTGCTTTGTGTTATATTTTGGAAAAAATCATGCTTGTCAAAACACAAAGTATTTGAAAGGTCTGGTCCCCACATGACAAGAACAGTGACATACAGTATTTTAGTGAAGCTGGGCCAGAGGATGAGAGACTAAATTTTACATTTTGTTCCTGGACTGAAAAGGTTTAGGAAGCCTGGTCTTAATGGATAATTACAAACCCCCCTCTTCTTAAGGATCATCAGTAGCCTATGTGTTGTCCAGACAACATGAATGCATTTATGAGCTTCTTGAGCAACCAATACACTGAGAGTAATGTAGTTTCATTATCTCTGCAGCAAATGTGATCTGGAGATATTGATTCTGTCCAGCTCTGTAGGGAAATAAAGATAGGTGTGGTAATGCTTTGCAGGGTTTCCACTCATTTTTGAAAAACACAGAAAAACTCAATTTCTTTTCTCAAAGGTTTTCCAATCTGGGAAAACACTGGAAAGTAAAATGTCATTTCATTTTGTGTTTCATATTATCATCAACTTTGAATGGTCCCTCAAAATTAGGGTTATTAGTCCTTTTATGAAAAAAAAACAAAAAAAACACCAGGAATTAGCATTTAAGAGTTGTGTTTCACTCTCCATCTTTTCCTTTGAAAAGATCCTCTGGTAGTGATGACCTCATTTTGATCTACATGTAGCACATGCAAAACCTTTTTCTGAAATAGCACTATGCAACACATGCAGTTTGCAATGATAAAAGACTTGAGTATGTCCTCATGCAATTTAGTTGACAGTATGCTGTGAAGGTCCTGAGATCATGTGGTAAAAACAGGCAAAACAAAAAAGAATTTTGGAAAAGTCTAAGCTGCCTTACATAATTCTCCCTCTCTCCTCGAGGGAAATGAAAAATAAAAATAAACAACTTCCCAGCATTCAGGCTGATGCAAAGTGAGTTGACTGAACTTAATCAAATATCAATTTGTCTTTGACTGTTTGTAATTCCTCTCCCTTTATCGTGCTAATCAGTGAGCGTTGTTAATAAAGATATGTGTCTGTTTATCCAGGCTGAGCTATAGGTTGATGGACTGTGCTCTCACATCAACGGCTTTGTTAAGGCTGTTATCAGGGCAAACCTTCAGGCACATGTGCAGGAGGAAACAAGAGGAAGGGGCCTTTCCTCACCTCGCTGTTTGTGTTTGGAGTATATTACCTTGTTAACACCAACCCTAACCCTGATTTATAGACAATCATGCCTGAACTCATTCTGCTCGACTAACAAGACATTTTTTTATATTTACATTATGCCTGATTAAGTGTCTTAATTATTTAATTCTTGTCTTTTTACACATCTAAATTGATTATTTTTCAAAGCCTAAGTAGTATTGTCTTTTGTTGTATTCATACTGAAATCTGGAGATTATTGGCTAGAAGTTATTCTTTTTCCCATGAAGCTTTTGGCGTTTCCTGCACTAAATCATCTTTACGGGACCCGAAGCTTTTTGCCAGTTCTTTATGCCCAACTGCCTTCTGTGAGGGATAGTCAGACACTAATTAGGACACTGTTCATTCATGGCAAACCTGACCATTCATTAGTGTATTAAATATGAATTAGTTGTTATTTAAGGGATGTGCTTCCATTTAAGGTGATTTCACTCTGCAGTTTAGCTGGTGAAGTCATCTTCCCCTCACACGTGAGGCAGAGCCAAAGCGTTGCTATGGAAACTGGCCCAGTAATTGTATTACCCCTTTGATAGCGGCATGATACTAAGTGAAACAGGGAAAGCATGCAGAATGTGGCTCAGCCCAGATTTGCTCTCGTTTAGGTAGATGAGAACTGGAATTGTTTTGACTCATTTTTGTGCTGTCAGATTAAGCTTCGGCCAAATTGTTCTGCTCTAAGTTTAGAACACTGCTTCCATATGCCTCCCTCTTGCCTCGGCCTGTTTGCCTGGCCTTTGGGTGTACGGACATAAAACATCTAAATGAAGGAAAATAAACAGTCCCGAAGACCATAAAATTTGGTTTCATGTAAGCTGCTGGAAACAGCTGTGCCTGTAAGAATTGTATTTGTCGTTGTATCTTAGGGTAACAGTCATCTAATGTGATTGTTTAAAAAGCAATGATGCATTTTCAGTTGAGAATTACGGTATAGGATCATATTTTTTAGTCTGCTGCCTTCTCAAATGAATCATGTAACAACAGACAACCAGGCTAAAGGTTGCATATTATCAAGTGATAAAAAGAAAGCTATTTCTTCATCATACTCTGGTACTGTGTTGCCCAATATTCCCCGAAAATGATAGTTTCCGTCAACTATGCCTTTCATCGCAGACTAGTGAAGATTGGGCGCGTGATATTTTATGTGTGTTTCATTAAGATAAAGCACTATATCTACCCTGCACATGACCTCTTGTTTTGTGGTATTCTTCTACTGGTCAAGCTTTCCGGGCTTTGTCAAGGAACAGCTGCCTCTGGGAGTAGTATATCCTGATGATAAGAAGGGAAATTTGTTTTCCTCATGATGACACAAACCAAGTGCAAATACATAGAACATGCTGCAAACAGATTGCCAACTAAAAATATAAAGGATTGTTTTTACTTTATCAATGTTTTTCTCTCCTCATTAACTGGGGTTTTCATGTGTCAATTGTTGGCCTACCAAACAAGATACCACAATAATATATTCATGCTGTCATTATTTTCCACTGTACTGCTTTAATACAAAACGCCATGTTTAATTGCCAGACACATGCAGTATACCCTAATAATCAAGCCAGGCTGTCTTCCTCTCTAGTTGAGGGGGATGACTGGTATATAGGAGATTCAGTGTGATTTTAACCCATACTGACTTTCAGTGTGACCCATTACACTTAGACCAATGTACTAATCTGTGCTGCTTCAACAAATCTGTCGCTGATAGCAGTGTAGAGAACGCTGCCTGTAAATCATCAATAACTTAATGTGCCAACAATGCTGTGTATTACATTTTAATCTCCACTGGCATGAGATTGGAAAGTGTGGAGTTCTAGCTAGGTGCCAGCCTGGTGGAATGATTATACAAGCTGCTATTGGTGCTTTTTGATTTTGCGGATAGCAAGTGCTATAAAAAAAAAGCAAAATCCCACACTTGCTTGAGTCATAGTAAAACAAAGGCTGCTTTATTCCTGAATCAAACTCACTGCATAGTTTTCATGTGGAGGAAGTCATCAACACCTCTTATTTTGATACTCTAACTCTACTATTACGGATGTAAAAACCATTACTTGATTCCTACATGCATATTTGACATAGTTTTCCACTGGAGCTTTTGAGTTGTTTAATTTCCTCATTGGTTATTTTAAGTAGGCCTATAAGCAGTTTTGTGCAACTGCAATTCTACTCCAAATTGATCTACCTTTCCCTACCTGCTGTTTAAGACTAACTTCTATCCCGTGTCTGTCTGTCTATCTGTGTGTCTGTCTGTCTGACTTGTAAAGATGGTCCTGCTGTGCTGACAGCATTCAGGATTAACCTGCACTCAGGTACGGGCAGATCAAAGGCTTTATGTGACGCCTGTCTGTCCGTCCTCTCATCATCCTCTTCCATTTGTCCTCTCATCCACTCACGCTCTCATCATGCCGCTCTCTCACTCTCTCTTCTCCTCTCCTCAGTAGTTGATACCATACTTGTGTTGTAGCTCTGCACTGTGGTTCATTCTCCTCTGCCTTCCGGTTAGTCTGCTAATCAGACCCAGGCGTGAGTTTGCCTGTCTTCTCTGTGTATGTTCGGCCTTCCTCACCGCCTCTGATTAGGTCTGCAGAGCCTCTTGGAGCTGCTCACCCTCCTTGTACTGTATTCTGTCTGCACGGCTTGAGTATCATATCCATATAGATGCATGCACACGCAGGCAGGCGCATGCACATGGTAATGTGTCAAACATACATGCGCACAGCTAGTGTATCTGCGCTTTTAGCATATCAAGTGTTAAGTGCTAAGTTTATCATAACTTCATGGTGTTGAAAACCGGCAGAACATTTGCTGTGTGTCATGTACTGTGCAATAAGCGTCAATATGTGAATATAGGGAAGTGAAGAAACTTTAGTCATGCCATGTATTGTGCTGTTGTAAACATTGATAAAAATATGTGATAAGTGCTGTTGCTGCTGATGAGGGTGTAGATAAAGATGATGATGTGTGTCTGTGCCTGTGTGTGTGTGTGTGTGTGCGTGTGTGAGATAGAGAGAGAGAGCGAGAAAGAGAGAGAGACAGAGAGAGAGAGAAAGAGAGAGAGAGGGTGGGGTATATCCTTTCACATCCCCTTGTAAGCCTAATAATAGATCTAACTGTTTGTTTGGATTGAGAAATGTGGGATTTCTGTCACTGGCTTTATGAGAGAGCAATGTTCAGTAGCAGCCGATCATCTAGGGCAGTGATTCTCAACATTTTTCATATCAAGGATCCCTAATTTTTTTTAAAGATTTCGTCTCTCAAACCCAAATCTGAGAATATTTTTATTGTCAGATATGATTTTGTCCAGAATTCCATGACCATCTGTATTGTAGGTAGAGAGATAACAGTGAAACTATGATCTAAACAGCCATTCTTCTACATTCTTTAGTTCTCCAATTGTGGCAACTTCTTGTAAGTGAAATAATGGTGAAGTTTAACAATTAATCAATTTGCTGGGGACCCCCTGGAACTCCCTCAAGGACCCCTGGTGGTCCCCGGACCCCACGTTGAGAACCACTGATCTAGGGCATGAGTTCCTCAACCACAGCTGGTTAGCAGTGTCACTTCAATTTAGAGCCCACTAGAGCTTACTGACACATATTCACAGTAAGTTGGCATTCTGCTGATGGGCATGTGCACAAGAGAATATCTCAGCTGCAGTAAATAGACCAGAGTAATGGGGGAGTTTGAAGGTATGTTATGTTTGAAAACACGGTATGTGCATGAGCTTTATTTTTAGATGATCTGTAGTTTAGCTCATTTGTGTATTGAAAAAAGTATGGTTGCCTTGGTAATTTCGTATGAATGAATAAAAGTGTGTGTGATATGAATGCACTTGCTTGCAGTGAATGAAGATGTATGCCATATGTGTGCCAACAATAAGCACATGGGTGCCTCTCTCCCCCAGGTTTTTGGCTGCACTGTAGTCTGGTTTATTTCTGCTGAATTCTCACTAAGGCAGGATAAACTGTCTTTGTGAACTTTTTCTCCAGTTACTAGTCTCTTTGGAGAGATAAATATAACACACTGCTGGCCCTCTGCTTCTGTTTGCTCAGCCCAGGCTCTGATAACTGACTGTGTTGGAGTGAGGCCAAAAATGTGAGACAAAAGAAGAAGAAAAACAGACCAAAAAAAACCCCCAAAAAACTGAGCGGCACAGTCATCGAGGCTTCTCACAGGCTCAATGGGAAAATCCCACTGTGTAATTTGTCCTTCATATACCTCAGGGATTCTTATGCTCCAACTCATTCCTCTGTAGTGTCTCGGCCTATCAGAGAGCTCACACATGAACACACTACAATCTTTACTCCCTCATTGGCCCACACTGCTCTCTGTCACATGGCTCTGCTGGTCGTTGGGTGGGTTGAGGATGTGGCTGAAGGAGGCTGCGGATCATGCCTCCTATATGTGTGTGTGTGTGTGTGTGTGTGTGTTCTGTCTGAGGGAGCTAGGACTCCTGGTACAGCAGCTTCTCCCGGCCCCTGACCCCGCCCCCTCACTGATATCTGCATGCTCATTCTAGCCTCCCCCACAGGAAGTGTTGGTTTCCCAGCATTCAGGAATAATAAGGGGAGGCAGCGAGCAAAGCACTGCTACATGAGCACATTCCCACTGCCAGGGTCCGCCACGCTGGGAGAGAGGCTGCTGGAATGCTGTGTGTCTTTGTGTTACAGGCTGTGTGTGTGTGTGTGTGTGTAATTGAGAGTATCTGTATGCATCCCTCTCTTTGGTTCTCTCTCTCTCTTTCTCTCTATCATCTCTCTCCCTCCCCCGATTTTTACGCTTGCCAGCAGGGCAAGAGTCTTAATCTGTTTAAGTCGCTAAGAGGCTGTAGGATTTTTATTTGGTCCTTTTTGAACTGACTGTGCATGTCTGAAACGTGTCTGTGGTGGTAAATTTTATAGGCCAGCTGATGGCCTTCATGTAAGATCACTCTTAAGAGTTAAGACACAACATTGCATGACAAACGCAAAAAAGACTAACAGAACATTCCAATGGACGCAGTCCCTAGTAATCATAGAAAACTCAAAACAGAATCACTCAACACATAAAACTAACCAGCTTTACTGAAAATTACTTTAACTTGTGAGCTAAATTCAATTGCCATGCCTGAACTTCCATAATACTTACAGCTAGATTATAATCTGCTCCCCTACACTAACACTGCATAACTGTACAACTCAAAACCAACAATAATTATACTAGTTCCCTCCTAAATATCCAATTGATGTTAGCATCGCTGGACTTCTGCTCATACATGATAGGACATCTAGTGGTCAGTGAAAAGACTGCACCTTTAAATAACAAAAAAATTAAAGCAACCACTTTGCACAACCATGCAAATGTACAAAACCTACCGTAGGCCTAACTCATCATAAACAACATCATTAAATAAACTGGCCCCCATCCCACAAAAGCTTAATGGACTACCACCACAATTAATCACAAATGCATACAATATATAACTCCTAATTTAGACAAATATTTGATACAGCAAAATATGTTGCATTGTGATCATAAAGGCTTTATAAAAAAACACAAACTCCAGGTACAGCATTTAGCAAATAGTACAGAATTCTATATTAGACCGTTTTCACTCTTCCATCTCCCTTTACTTCTTCCATCAAGAAGGAGATTTCAGAGCATAAAATTCTACCCAGACGCCTCAGGCACTTAAACCGTGGTTAGGTAACCTGAGAGGTCATTTGTTTACACACAGGCTCTTTTTATTTTCTTAATACATTTTTTTACATTTTTATCTTTTATTATGGAATGCACAAACACTTTTCTAGTGCAATATGAGTGAACCTTGGATAACTTGGATAACTTGGACAAATGGACGAAAAAATTGATCTCTGAATGTGAATGAATGTGACTGTGAATACTTGGTATTTATGGTATTGTATGGGAGTGTCGGCTGTGTTCTTTAACCTGAGCTGCAGTGCAAATTCAAGTCAGCTCTGTTGACTTTAAGGCAATTAAGTGCTGAATTTTGAATTTTGAAATGTGGACTTCAAACACCTGTCTTGTGACTCGACTCACTATTATGAAACCTGTCTGCACTTCTACACTTTTCTTTCCAGTGTAGAAAAAGTTTAAATTTGCCAGCATATTCATGCTCATGTACATAGCTATATCATTATATTGTTTTCCTTGCATTGCCTAAGCCCTTGCTATTTCTTGTTTGCTGCTATTTGTTTTTTGTTTTTTTTTACAGATGAAAACAATGGTAATGGCCTCAATTCAACTGACAGAGGGGATTTGCTGCCTGGACACACAGAGGTAAGTCCCATGGCCTGATTCGACCCTCTCTCTGGGTATTGCAACACAGTGTACACACACACACACACACACACACACACACACACACACATACACACAGTTTGTTCATTGTTTCCATAACACATTAATTTTGATTTGATCCCCCACAAGCTAAAATCAGTCTTCTTACATAACAGATTATGAACAGCCGTTAATGGAGGTTGTTTTCATGTACATTTTCCAAAGGCTCTTTTTGTCTGCGAATGTGTGAAGTCGTATCTTTAGATGACTGACCTTCTACTGACTCACTGCTCTCGCTGTTGAGTCACAAGACCTCTGCCTCTCAAAGAGTGCCTCTCATTTCTCTATCAGCCTCCCACCAGGCAGCACACAGAAATAAACTCACACTGCTCAAACAGGGACTTGGGTGTGTATATAACAAGGCTATCTAGCAGATGCTTTTATCCAGTTCAGTTTGAGAGTATATTATATTGCTCTGATAGACGACCATAGTAGGATTCAGTTCCATCCTGGTCTCATACAAAATCGAAGTAGTGGGCATGTACAGTACAGTTTCTCATTCCCTCCCTGGTTACTTCCTCCAAGCAGGCCTGTTGGTGGATGTGTGGGTCTGATAAACAAGCTGGGTGGGGTTCTGTAAAACACCAAGCAGACTGGGTCCTCGATGGCAGGGATAATCCTTTATTTAGCTTCTTGTGTGTGCTTTGTCATTCGCTCAACCGACGACTTCCTAAATATGGCTGACAGACTATATCATTCAAAATCAAACAAAGGCAGAAAATTGCTGGTTTTCTAACCACTTGTACCCTGTTTTCTGATGTGTGTTTTTCTGGCTACCGAACTCTAACCTCTAAAATTGGACTGGAAAATTGAAGTTAGATCTGCGCTCCATGCCCTCTAACTATGATGATTTTAAACTGAAGAATACTTATTTAAGTATATGGCCTAGTCCTTCCCTCCTTACTGTAGGATATATGATCGCTGTCTTGTACTGGAAATCACCAGGCTTTTGGATATACACACACACTCAGTAAACACTGGTACTCTTACTCTGTCCTGACATGGAAAGGTTTGCAGACCAGTTACAGTTGAGCCTCATTTGTTTTGTATTAAATGCAAAATTATTAACTTGGACTATACATGCTACTTCAGTATAAATGTGCCTGTTTTGGCATTGTATTTCAGTGTATTTCAGTCATTGAAACATTTAAATTCTATGAACAACCTTTATTCCTAAAGGATTCAGATTAACAAGATTCTACTCTGTTAACTATTGCCAATATTTTCATAAAAGTAAATGAATGAGGGATGTGGAGAAGGAATATTGCAGCAATTAGAAGCAGCTGGGGTCTGGCAATTTAACCGCGTGGCAAAGTAGATCGATGTAGTGTTTTTGAGTCTCAGCATCAATGTCAAGGTGACGTTGAACGTATTCATAGTATTCCCATGATGTCACACGCATTTCCTACCAATGTGGTGCTTTACCATACAGTACACACAGCTCATTGGCTGTGGCTGCCACTTAATTCTAATCACCTGTCAATTCATTACAATCACCTGTTATTTTCCTACCAAGATGGCCATGTGCTGATGTAACAGAATACCATGAATAGAATAGTTTCTCGAGCACCAGCTTGGTAAAAGCTTATGAGATGGATTTTGACTTAAGTAAGCCACATTACTGAAACAGTCTCACAAAACTCGACACATATTATCACCTATCCAGTTTCATAAATTGATTATTTCCAGGCCAGCAAGAGTGCTGTTACTTACTGTGGAGACAGACTTTCTCTGTATAAACCAAGAGTTAAACACCTAAGAGAAGGAGCGGGGATGCTGTTAACACCAGAGGGAGGAGGCATCTTATACAGAATGCCTCCTCCTAATGGTAAAACCATTAGCACAGTAATGGGGAATCATCTAATAGCAAAGAATTTGAAGTCAAGGGTTAAGGTAAGGACTGAAATGCAAAAGTTGCCTTGGTACAGCATGTTTCTCCTCTGCTGCCACGGCTTGCGTCTAAGTTTAGTGTAATGATAGGCATGCCCTCTGCAAGTGACTGGAGAGTTTTGTGTGGTTTGTCAGTGGCCATGACCTCCCTCATCTGTAGCCGTCTCAAAAGGAAAGAGACATTCTCTTTTGCGTACTAACATTTTCAGCATTATCCACTTCATTGTAATGGTAAGCAAATGGCTAATCCTGGAAATTAATATTACAGTAACTTGCTGGCATTTATAATTTGGGTGATTTTGTGTCTCTCCATTTATGTGTCTATGTCAAAGTCTGTCTTCTGTTACTCATTAAGATTCTGTTAGTTTCAGTACTGCCATTTGAATCTCTGTTGTATGTCTGCTGTTAGTATTGTGTGTCTGTCTGCTTTGTATTCTCTATAGTGTTGGCCAGCTAAAAGCCGTTTGTGTGTTTGTTGTTTAATGAAGTGTTTCTGTCTTCCCCGCAGACTGATAATCTACAACCAAATAAAGACACAGTGTTCTTCAGGGACGGGGTGCGCAGGATCGACTTTGTGCTGTCTTATGTAGACGACAAGGATGGAGAAAAGAAACAGGTGAGTTTAACAGAAAGAAGACAAATTGCCTTTTGTTCAATATTCAGCCTTCATACACAATATTATACAGTATGGCTAATGACGAAATGTGATGTTCCTGATATTCGTACACAATTTTCATACGAGAACAGGAACAAATGGTGCACTATGAAGAGGAAGTGAGATGAAGATAACTCAGCAAATTATCCATCTGTCTCATATCTAATCTATCTCTGGTGCTCTGAAACAATTAATTGAAATTAATTGAATTTAAATTACTTTTGTCGCCAGCAAACACGAAAAAGACAAAACACACACAGTAGTAACTTTGAGCAAAATGAAATCAGCTGTCCACTGGTAGATCACTGTGGTAACGCAATTAGAATGCATGAATACACACCATAAGTAAGAGACATGACACATGCAGAGACATGTATTTGAAATATGAATCATGTGATTGTCAGTCGCATGCCAGCGAGGAGTGAAGGTGTCTGGAGGAAGAAGGAGGCATACAGGAAGTTGTATTGATTGAATCAGCTGTATCACTTCTCTTTGTCTCTGTCTGGAATCTAACATACATTTCTCTTCTAAAATAATGGGGGCAAAGGAGAAAGAAATATGATGTCTATGTGTCTTTGTCCGTCTGTCTGTCTGTGTGTGTTCTCATGTTTGTTGCTTGTCTGTCTGCCTGTTTATCCACAGGAAAGGAGGAGGGAGTTTGAGGCCAACCTTGAGAAGGCAGGCCTGGAGCTGGAGACAGAGGACAAATCAGTAAGGAATTCAAACATGGAGTACCTGCACCACCTAGTGGACTTCATGCTGAGGCACAACACATTCAACAAAAAAATCTTAAAGGGATGGCTCATCACTTGACTCCAGTATTACAGGGGAGGTTGCCCCCCATTGTCAGTGAGATGCATAGTATGATATGGTCATTATTTAGTATATTTGTGAAATTGTTTAAGGATTCTTCCCAAACTATTAAACAACATAAAGTTTGACCAAGCTGATTTCTCATTGGCTTTTCTTCTCCTCCATCTCCACTTGTGCCAGGACTCGGATGACCTCAAGACATACTACTTGAAGATCCACGCTCCGTGGGAGGTGCTAGCCACCTACGCCGATGTTTTGAAGATCAAGGTGCCGTTCAAGGACAATGACATCCCCCACGCTCAGGACGTCCCTCTGGAGTGGCTGTCGCAACCTTTCCGCCTGCCGGAGCACATCATGCATCCCGAACCTGACTATTTCACTTCCCCCTTTGACAAGGGCAAGATTGACTTCTTCCTCATCAATGACAAGGACACATTCTTCCCACCCTCCACAAGAAACAGAATAGTGAGTGGTTTCCTAAAGCAAAAGCAGAATTCACTTATGTTAAGTCATAGATATCCTATGGTCTTAGATGGTCAATTAATATTTATGAACATGAACAACTCTACAACCCAGGGAACCCCATCTAACTCAGTCTAACCCAGTAATGTTTGTGGTCAGGCTGACCCAGGATGGTTTTATGGGGATATTGGCACAATTTCTGGTGATAGCATTTGTGATAGCAAATGCCAATGGAATACATTGTAAAATGTATTTCTAAAAAATAATTTTGGCAATCAAATTACTAGCTTCCACAGCTCCTCATTTTGTCTCTTGATCACATCACAGATCAACATCTTGATTCTGTTATCTAGTTGTGTGGGACATTTTGTAATGTTCACAAGTCAAGACTGAACCGTTCAAGATCATAAGAATAACTTCCCCATCATTCCCCATCAGGGTGGATTTTCTCTTTAAACAGTAATGCCATGAATTCATATACAGTATATTATCCCAATCCCCTATGACAGTTGATTTTGTAGCCAGGATGATTATCTAGGATATGGCTACAGTTGCTTCAATTCAGAGAAATATAAAGGCCATTTGTGTGTAAATACTGTAACTTATAAGAACTTTCCCTCTTTGTCAGTGGTGAAACATCAGGCTGTGTATCTTAAAGACATCGCATGTTGGTGCTTTAGAAAAAATAAGTTGTTCATGCTCGCAAATATTGATTAATCTGTTCATGTTCACAGGAGACATAGCCTATATTACGTCAACTCTTACCTTGAGTAGCATTCTCTTTTTATAACCACACTCGCACACACGCACACACACACCAATCTACAAGTATTGAATACAGTAATGCTACATGAAAACTTTATTTTGTGGAGACTTTGTCTGTCCCCTACTTCAGTTAAATCCTGTTCTTGTTGTTAGGTGTATTACATCCTGGCTCGTTGTCCCTACTACAAAGAGGACCGGAAGGATAAAGACAAGAAGGGAATCAAGAGATTAATCAGCAATGGGACCTACACAGCAGCCTTCCCACTTCATGATGTAAGACACACAGGAGGGAGGCACATTAATATGCCAATACTTTAGCATGTAGAATTGTATTATTTATTTGTGCATTTCCCAGAGCTGTAATGTTTTAAACAACATGGTCTTAACATATGGACTTTTTGCTCATCATAATTTTATTGCTGAATTTTTTTTGCTCCCAATTCAATATCCATTCATAGTTAAAGAAAATTCAGCTAAACCCTTTTTCATTTCAATGAATATGTGATGAAACGGTTATGAAAAAGACATTTTGCTCAACAACCCATGTTCCAATATCTCTCTGATCCTTTCAGTGTCGATACTGGAAAAGGGCAAGAAATGCTGAATGCGAGAGTGAGCGCTTCACTCTGTACAACCACTGGGCCAGGTTTCTCTGTTTCTACAAAGAGCAGCCGCTTAACCTTATCAGGTAAGTAATCTGTAATACCTGGATATATTTACGTTTTGTTTTTAACCAAGATTTTGTGTTTACTTCTTCATTAATGTGTAGTAGGGATTTTGATATTGAAGCCTGAGAGTTCGCTGCCAAGTTAGATGTTGATGTAATCCTTTGCTTGCAGGAAGTATTATGGGGAAAAGATCGGGATCTACTTCGCCTGGCTGGGGTTTTACACAGAGATGTTGTTCTTTGCGGCCGTCATGGGCTTCATATGCTTCACCTATGGAGTGCTCAGTTATGATGACAACATAACAAGGTCAGTGCCACCAGGGGGCATCAGGGAGCTCATACTTGGTAGGAAGAATACTTCATTTTGCCTAGCAAATCATCTAATGATTGATAGTCTACTTACTATGATACCAAAGCTTTATAAATTGGTTTTAAAATTGCAATATTAAATGTTGGCTTGTTCAAAAACCAAGCTGGATGGCTATAACCAATTTACAAGGAAAACAATATTTACATGAGAATATTGTGCCTTTTCATTCTCTTGTATTTGTCCCTCAGTAAAGAGATATGTGATCCCAGGATTGGAGGCACTATCGTCATGTGTCCACTTTGTGATAAAAAGTGCAGCTTTTGGAAGCTCAGCTCTACATGTCTCTCATCCTGGGTAAAACTTGACATTTAATATGTAAATTCAACACCATGAAAACCTTTTCACACCTGTAATTTTAAACCGTAGCAGTGTCAGCATTATTCCACACTTGTACTATGGTATTAGTAATTTACTCAGATGCCTGTTATGAAAAAATATTTTTAAAAGTTATAGTTTCTTATAACAGCAATATTGTTTGTGCTTAATGACTATTGAATAAACTAATGATTTGAGTGCACCACATTCAATCAAACCATGTAAAATGTATCCTGCTGAGTGTGCAGTATGTCACCCAGTTTGTGCCCAGCGTGTCACTTCCCCTGGTCTGCTAAGGAACTTATCCTGTGCCATATTCTCTCTTCCAGCAATCCCATCTGTTTGATAATGAGGGGACGGTATTCTTTGCCATATTTATGGGGATTTGGGGTAAGTGTCTGTCCATGCTGCTGTTACCGTATTTAACCTGTGTAGGAGTTCCAATGTACCCCCCACTGTAAGACAGATTTGCACAGCTATAGCCTTTTCACACTGTAGCATCAACCTTTATCCATACCGCTTTAGCCCAGATCATTCCTTGCCAACATCATTACTTTATACTACAGGGTTGCATGATTTGCCCAGCACACTGAATCTACTTTTTTTTTTTTGCATTTTGGTTTGCTATTCACTGATGAAGGTCACAGCAAGTCAACGCATTTGAATTAATTTTAATATGTTCCTTTGAACTAGCAATGCAGTAAAGGCGTTTTAAATTTTGTGCTTGATTTGTGTCTTGGACTAAAGCAACAACCACCAAACCAAGGAGCAGTTTCAACAAATGTCTTCTGTACACAGAAACCCAATAGAGGCACTATCTATTATATTTAATAGAGGCACTTGTAAGCTATTTGCTCGGATAGACCAGGCCTGAATAGGGACTGCTCCCAAACAAAGATTTTATTTACAAAGACAAGGGGAAGAAGTGCTGCTCGGGACTATATGAACAAACAGGTGCTCTTTGGAGGGACGGGCAGATTCAAACTGATACTAGAAAGCTTTGGATCCTTCACTTGCTGGTAAAGAAATTACCTTTAAAAAGCAGTGATCCAAAGAAGAAAACCAGAAATTATTATCTTGCATGTAACAAAGGCTTTTGATCTTTTTTCACTTGAAACAGAATCTTGGTTTTGTTTTTGGATGACTACTAATTAGAATTAAATTTGTCACCCGCAAGTGAAGGCTCCAAAGTTTGTAAGATTTTATTTAGACAGATATTTGTATATTCATTCTCTGAATCGGCAGTGACTCTGTTCCTGGAGTTCTGGAAGCGACGTCAGGCCCGGCTGGAGTACGAGTGGGACTTGGTCGACTTTGAAGAGGAACAGCAGCAGCTTCAGATCCGACCCGAGTTTGAAATCAAATGCACTCACAAGAGACTCAACAGGATCACCCAGGTATGTCAGAGCCTTCTTTCAAACATGGACATAAACATGACAAACATTATTTACCCTATGGTTCACAATCAACAGAGTGCCTGTTAACTAATCTTTCAGGAAATGGAGCCATATCTACCCGTCACCAGCAAGTGCGCTCGCTTCTGCCTCTCTGGAGCCACCGTTCTCTTCTGGGTAACCGCATGTTCAACTCAGTAGTGTGTGTGTGTGCAGTTGTGTTTCTGTGTGTGTGTGCTACTCAATGTTTGTTATCCCTCTTAAATGTATATTTAACCTAGTTTGATTAATGTACTTTTTAACCCTTATGCAAATGCCAGGTATTTCAGATGGTCTACTCCTTCTGCAATTTGTGCATAACAATAAATAGAATGGTTATTTTCCATGCCCACTCACATACTGCCAACAGCATGTTGACATGTTTATGTGTGTGTGTTCCCCACAGCTGTCTCTGATAGTGGCCTGTATTATCGGGGTAATAGCCTACAGACTCGCTGTGTTTGCCGCCTTTGCAAGTATCATGAAGGACAGCCCGACTAAGAAGATCCAGCTGGTCGGCAGCCTCATCACCCCACAGCTAGCGACCTCAGTCACTGCCTCCTGCATCAACTTTGTCATCATCATGATCCTCAACTTCTTTTATGAGAGGGTGGCCATTTGGATCACTGATTTGGGTAGGGAGATTTCATCTGTAATATCACAGGCAGTAGAAAAATCAAGAACTCAGACGCTAAGTAGTGTAAAATTGATGAAAAATGGGCAGCCTACCTTTCGTTTCATACCATATCAAACAGGAAGAATGGAAGCTAGGAGGTTTGCAGTAGAGAACATAGGAATTCATTCTAGACTATTGCATGGGTTTGACCGCAGCATGATGCCATCTTCAAATTACGTTTTCTTCATACAGAAATCCCCAAGACCCACCTGGAGTATGAGAACAAGCTGACCATGAAGATGTTCATGTTTCAGTTTGTCAACTACTACTCCTCTTGCTTCTATGTGGCCTTCTTCAAGGGTAAATTTGTGGGTTATCCTGGCAACTACACATACATGTTTGGCAGGCGGAACGGACTGAGGAATGAGGAGGTGAGCTTTTTCTTACATAACTGAGAAATCAAGTCAGACCTTGACTGAAACACCACGGTCCCCCTCATGTGGGATCATCATGTTTCACAGCCAAGCTTTGTTCAAGGCTACAGAACTTTATTTTAAATTCTAGTCAAGATCCCAAGGTTTCCAAAGATGCCAAATATGTCATGCTGAATTACAGGGAAATGTGTATAAAATGATGCGCAAGACATCTGGATTTTTCCATCTGATGTTGTGCAGTCATAGAAAAATGGCATCTTGGGTTTGAATATTTCACTCCATATAAGCAGCTATAGCTTCATCGAGTAGATACAGAAGGGGAAATTTAAGGGGAAACTCAGGGTGCAAGGGGTTAAGATAGTAGTGATTATTAATTAATCTTATTTTGTATACTGAACTGACAAGTTTTTCTTCAACTGAGATTATTTAATTTGCTCTGTAGCAAAGGACAAAAAGCGAGTGCCACATAATTTGATAATTTCAACACTCTTCTACAAGTCAGGGCAACTTCATGATTTTTGAGAGTTTCGTACATGTTTCAAATAAAAGCATGTTATCTAAAAATGAAAAACTTGTGCATCCTGTGCTGTGTGTCCCTGTGTGGTAGTGTGACCCTGGAGGCTGTCTGATCGAGCTGACCACCCAGCTAGTGATCGTCATGGCAGGGAAACAACTGTGGGGAAACATCCAGGAAGCCCTGCTGCCGTGAGTCCTGCTCTCCTCTCTCCTTCACGTCAGTGTGACAGGTGTAGAATTGAGCAGTAAGCCACAAGAAGCTTTATGAAACTGTGGTAACACACAATTGTCAAATGTCCAATAAAACTTAATAATTACATGTTATTCTTCTACCAAGAAATATAATTCTGGTATACTCGTCCAGTATTAGTGGTGATTTTTGGTTAGTGCATTAGTATTTAAAAAACAGTTATACAGATGTGCATTTCATCAGGTATTTTACAACAATTCTGAATATGAATCAGCCAACCAGAACTGAGGACCGCAACTATCCATTTTATTTGTCACTATCATCTCCTGCTGGAAACACCTTGTCAGCTTTATGTACATCCCAGTATTTGGTCTTAGCTTTATTTAACCATATCCCCATGTGACATTCAGTTCTTCTTCATGGTCTTCCTGACAGGCTGATGCGTAACTGGTGGGGAAGCAGAAAGGGACGGCACCAACCTGAGAACCAGTACAGTCGCTGGGAGCAGGACCATGACCTGCAGAACTTCAGCCAGCTTGGCTTGTTCTATGAATACCTGGAGATGGGTGAGATACTGAGTTCATATCTAGACAAGATAGCTAGCACAAAAATCTCATTCTCAGTCAACGATTATGTAAACCTCTCTATCTTTCTCTATTCCTCTCTCTCATTTCCCTGTTTTCTACTTTATGTTTTATTGTAATCACTCTTTCTGGTGCCTTCCCTCACTCACTCTGTCCTGTTGTCTCCTCTTCCCTGTCCCTACAGTGGTCCAGTTTGGCTTCATCACTCTATTTGTGGCCTCTTTCCCCCTGGCCCC
Organism: Centroberyx affinis; assembly: GCF_046629955.1. Classification (NCBI taxonomy): domain Eukaryota; kingdom Metazoa; phylum Chordata; class Actinopteri; order Beryciformes; family Berycidae; genus Centroberyx; species Centroberyx affinis. Next base: position 274,004 of record NW_027279830.1, on the reverse strand, counting down.
TCTGCTGGCGCTGTTCAACAACATCCTGGAGATCAGGGTGGATGCTTGGAAGTTCACCACCCAGTTCAGACGGCCTGTGGCGTCTAAGGCCCGAAACATCGGAGCGTGGCAGGAGATCCTCAATGTGGTCGCCATTTTGTCTGTTGTCACCAATGTGAGTTTCAGAATAATTGTTTTCATCAGAAACGTTCAATGAGTTTTTGTCTTGAATCATGTACAGATTTTCGTATTTTCATGCATAATAAATGTATTTTTGGATTTTGAATCATAATCCTGTTTATAGATTTGATCAAATGAAATTAATTCTTTTCAGATTATTTACTTCAATGTTTAAATTTGTGTCTGGATAATCATATTTGCAGTGGTTTTACTCCATTGGCAAACATTTCATTGACGGCCTCATGTGCTTTCTTTCGTCCCAGGCATTCATCATGGCATTCACCTCAGACATGATCCCTCGTATGGTCTACCTGTACGCCTACAGCTCAGAACACCACACCATGAAGGGCTACATCAACAACAGCCTGTCAACATACAGCATCTCACGGATCTCTAACTACAGCATGCCAGAAGAAGGGGAGAGCCCTATCTGGTATAACAGCTCTGTCATCACCACCTGCAGGTACTGGGAACATACAGTACTTTAGCATATTATATATGTATTATGAGCCTTGAGGTCTGCCATACATGTTTTAGATGCCAATACCTTAGCTGTTGTTAGCAAGAAGGAGACAACTGATCATCTGAATGAACACCTTCTGTCATTGGCACAGATCTGTGACTGATCTGTGCCAATACCATCACATATTGTGTAATAGAGTATACATCAGGGTGGAGGCCATTCATGAATTGAATTGAGAATGCATGGTAAATTCCTGGAATTGGAATTGGAATGTCACCCAGCTCTAAGGAAACAGAATCGGAATTGAATTGGAATGTCAGGAAACAGAATTGAATTCCATTAAATTCCATGAAATTCCACTTCTAAGAGAGTTTGTCTTGACTTGCTAAACACTATAAATCAAACATTATGAATCAAATAAAAGACAGTTAAACAAATCTAATGCATTCAATCATAATATATGTATTACAATTACATGTTATGCAGGATCAATTATGCAGGATCAATCAAAATTCTGCTTTGTTTTCCAGTATAGCAGAACTGGACAAAACCAGTTTATTTGATAGTTTAATTGTAAATAAAGTAGGTGAAGTTATATACATCAAACCACCTGAAACGTACATTTAACATGTAGTGTTCATGATATTCATGATACATGTACAACATACAACATGTACATGTACATATACATATACATGTATACAACATGTATACATGTATATACAACACTACATGTAGTCTCATGTGTGGTAAGAAAACACACATAAAAAACATGGAACTTCACAGCATTCCATCGAATAAATATTCAACTTCCTGAAATTCCAATTCAATTCTACTTTGGTTCCCAATTCCAATTCCAGCTCCTCAGTTGAATTGGAATCGTTGAGTTCATTCATGAATTGACCCCAACCCTGACATACATTACTTACTGTATGGTGACCCTGCCCCTGTGTGCTTGTTGCTTTGTGCAGATACCGTGACTACCGTTACCCTCCAGGCCACCAGGGGGAGTACAAACACACCATGCAGTTCTGGCACATCCTGGCAGCTAAAATGGCCTTCATCATTATCATGGAAGTAAGACAACACACTATCCTCTGAGAAAGTATTTCTTTCTGTACTCTTAACTAAAAGGTGCTATGAAAATATTTTGATTATTGATTAAAGTCATATATCATGTGATGATTCTCCCTCTGCAGCACGTGGTCTTTGTGGTGAAGTTCTTCGTGGCGTGGATGATCCCAGACGTTCCATCGGAGGTGAAGGCCCGGATCAAACGGGAACGCTACCTGATACAGGAGTACCTGCATAACTACGAGGTGGAGAGGCTCAAACTCCAGCTGAGTGCCAGTTTCATCACAGAACCAAACACGGAGCTCTGCACCGAGTTCTGCTCTTCTTCAAGCAAGCATGAAGTGTTGTCAGAGTGCCTGTAGCCCCTCCTCCCCACCACCAACTAACGGAGCCACGGGTGGACATTTCTGGGAATTTAATCGCCACCAGGGAACAATCAAGGGCTTCTATCTTTCGGATAATAACTCCATTATGTGTTCTTGTTGTTGTTGTTATACCTGTTTATTTTATAAATGAGTGATAATCATGTGTCAAACTGTACTCCTATATTAGGATTTGTGTAGAGGCAGCAGGAAAATTTCCAATGCAACGTGTCACTTTGCTTAAATACTTCAACCGTGTGAAGATTTTTCTTCTCCTTTACTGTATATAATTATTCTGTGCCATAGCAAATGGTTGTTGGAAGGTCTTGGGATGGAGTAGAAAAGCAAGGAGCAGAACGATTGTAACTGCAGCTTGTAGCATCATTCCCACTTTAATGCCTTCCTGCTGCGCTCTCCAGCTCACATGTCATGATCGCAACAACTATTCTGTATGTCCTGACAGAATTAGAGGTTGTGGTTTTTGAACATGCGAAGTTGGCAATGTCTGCCCTTTAAGAAGAGTTGATGTGTGATGTCCCGGCTCTCATAATTTACCTTTTTACTTTTAAAAATTAACTGCATGTGATGCCTCTAATTGGAACGTAAGATGAAGAATTGAACCCTCAGACAAAGAGCTACATTATACGTATGTCAGTTTTGAAGTTTTTTTTTTTTAAATAGCCAAGGTAGTTGCAGTTGTCAATCCATATCATTTTAGGGTGGATGTTATACATCACCCATCCTCTGTCTTTGAACTATGAATGTATGCAGCACTCAAACCTAGTGTTTAAATAATGAGTTATGAAACTATGAAACATTGGTAGCTATCATAGTTCAAATTAATTACATTGATCTGTAGCTGGGCTATAAGATGGACAAGTTTTTTGTTCTGTAAATGTGATAGGTGAATGAGTAGTTTAGGGACAATAGTCCTAAAAATAGTCCTAAAACTGTGCATTAAAACCAAGTACCTCCAATATAGTGATACTATAACAATCAAAGATGTTGGGTTATTCCATATTTTCTGCCCTAATTTAGGGATCACAACATTCATTTATAGTGATGCAGCAGGTACAGGTCTATCTGCAATCCTCCTAATGTGTCCATGGGATGCCCAACCTGCTGTGGGACCAATTATGAGATTTCACATGTGTACCTAAGATCATAAGAACAGATCACATGAAGAAGATGTTAGATCTCTAGACTGATCCTCTGTGTTACTACAATCAGTTCTATGTCTGTATAGTTTTAGGATGATCGTTCTTGTCAGCCTTAACCTTCCTAGTGTTATACATGGATAATGAATGGCCAATGTTTTCTGTTTTCAGATGTCACGCTATTGGTGTCTTTATGTACTGTAGGCATATATCATTCTAATGTATGTGTGGAAGATAAACAGTAAGAAGGGTAACTGAATTAAAATTGGCCCTTGCCCTGGTTTGTAAGAATTTCAGTGAAGTCATGAATTTTAGTGGCCAGCTCATACATACTAACTGGTTGCTAGCTTTGCTGTAGATAATAAGAGTATATTATATTTAAGATGTATTGGAGTGCAATTAATTTATTTATCTGTGGCTGGTCTGTAGCCTGAAACATTTGTGGTTAAAGTTAGTTCTTAATCCTCTTTTTCAAAATGTTCTTATCAATTTACTAGGAGTACAAAATCTCTTATTTTATACATTTTGTTATCTCTTACAAAATAAATGACCAAATAAATAAATGCAGTGTTAGGATACTATATAAAATACATGTAATGCTATACTTCTTTCTCAAGAGACCAGTTAAGCAAAGAACTACTTCTGCTGCAAATACTATGGGAAACCCAGTCCTGATTTTATTTCCTTACCGCAGCTTTGTTGTTTACCTTATACAGTATGTTTATTTACAGCCTCTTTATGCCTAAAACCCTTTCGGATTTTGCCTGTTTGTATTCAAACCTTGTTATGACTTATGTTAGGCTGTAAATTATGCAGTTGTGATTCCAGATATCAGCAATTCAAATTTGATAGTCAAAAAGTAAGCCTGACTTACTTCTATCTCAGGATTATCTTCCAGTGTGTGTTGAGCATCACTGGCTGAGACAAAGTATGCAGACGGGCCTGTCCAAGTATTCTTTGGAAAAGAAGGGTTAGTGCATGATCCTGATGCATGATGTATTTCCCAACAAACAAATGCCTTAAATGTCTGTGTTTACTCATTTTTATATGGTTTTTTAATGACAAAATTGTCTATCTCAATTCCAAATATCATGTTTCATATCAATTATCCCTGCTGCTCTAGTCATTGCAAGGTAGTTTTGTCTGGTTTGAGATGCATGAATTGCTATTAAGTGAATATTTTGTCAATTGCATTCCTTATTTCACTGTAGCCTAATGTACATAATTGCAGAAAGCCTGTTAATATTCACAATTAATCAATAAATAACTGTATATTGAAGACTGTGTTCATATTTTTAAGACATTTCTGAGCTAGGTGCAATGTTGTGAGTGCCCACCAGATGGCGCCCAATACCTATAAATCACTCAGGAATTATATTGATCCCTTCCTCCCAACTCTTTTGTCCTCTATCACACATCTAAGATCTCTATCTCATAGGCCTATTATTATTATTATTAGAAGTAATATTATTACTAGTAGTAGTATTATTATTACTACTTTTATTGGTCTATACTCACCTGCAGTTGATGAACTGCACATGCTGAATCATGATATATATTATACATATATAAACCTCATGAAATTTTAAAAATAATTCTAAATTTTGTGCGTGCCTGTGTGTAGGTAGGGGCTGAGGCTGGGGGGCTTGGGGGGTTAGGGGGGGTTAGGGATGAAAATAGGGGGGATGCTTAAATTATTGATGGCTTCCTACGTGCAGGGAAGCTTGTTCGAGGGGAAATCCACTCCTGCTCATTTAGTTTCCATAGCACCGCCCTCGGGAGAATTGCAGCTTTCATAGATGGGGTAAACTGCCCTGGTTTTAACATTTTTAAAACATGAAAAGTAGCAAATGGAAACATAAATATAGTTGTCGTATACCTCAAACCATTTATTCTAAAATACTATGCAAATTATTGAAGATTGATTATTCCCCCCCATCATCTTCTGAAATAAATAACCGATAGAAACAACCTCTGGCCGTTCTGTGCTTCTTATACCTTTGAATTCATGTGGAAAGCTTTTTATTCCCTTCCCTGCCTTTAGCTCCCGTGCTGCTGTAGCGCGCCAGATGTTGGACACGGAGCTGCTGTCGCTGACCTCGGTGCTGAACACGACGTCAGATGAACCTGCGCTCTCCACATGAGACACGATACAGCCTCACTCCCTCTTTGATTTATTGAAGCAACTCCACACACCTACTCCTGCTTTTCTAGTCTTTTAGGGTTTTTTTTAATTCATTCTCTCTTTTGTTGTTTTCCGAGACTGAGTTATCGCTTGCCGACGCTGGCGTCAATTTTATTCACTTCTCTTTTCGTTTTCGTCGTGATGGCACTCGGTGCGTCTACTGTACACCAGGCAGGAGAGGAGTTGGTGGTGGACGAAGGCGCACAACTCGTTTGATTTCTCTCACATGAAGGTGCTTTTTGTTATAGCGCTTTCGTTGTGAAATTAGGACCGTCTACAGCTGTCCTCCTGGACACAAATTTAATAGAACTTGATTTGTTAATTCCCTCCTCGCCGCTGCGGTCGGTCGTCCTGCGCCGTGACATGATGCTTAAACAGTAAATAATATTGAGAAATAGGCCTACACGTAGAAACTGGATATGGAGTCCGTGAAGACGAGAGCCACGGCGGGGGTGAAGGAATTTGCGGGGAAGACCTTGGGTCATTTGCACAGGTAGGCACAGGCAATATGCTTTATTTCTTGATTGGTATGCTTCCATTGCTTAATGTTAAATGTGATGTATACTAGGTTGTAGCCAGGCACGGGCTATTGCCATGCTGTATGGGTGGTCTGCAGGTCACCGAAAACTATCTTATACAACTTGCAGGCATGTTTAGTCACGCCTCTAGAAGCCAGAAGAAAATTATGCAATCTAATGTGTGAGGTGATGACAGAGGTGTGGATGAACCTGGGTGCCACTGGGTGAAGCTGTCCATACAGTCAGAGGGTCATGCCTGACGACTGTAGGCCTACCACAATAAAACTCATTAACCAGATATTGGTATACACTGTCACCCGCCTATAAGGCCAGTAGGCTAATACATATTCAAAAGCATTTTGTGGATTCGTATGCATTTTATGGTGTATTTCATATTCCATAAAAAGCAGTGGCTTAGGCCTAATGGTTTCGCTAATGAGTAAGCCCGAGCTGGCTCTTAAATGAATTAAACACAGTCACTTTGGTCATTTGCATCGATAGCATTTTGATGGCTTTTATATTCAGATATCTGTGTTGCTGGTTTCTGTAGTTTCAGTTTATAGCCAATCGAATATTATATGAATTACACTTTAGGCTATATTTTGATTTTTCCATTCTGAAACATCTTTCTTTTCTTTCAATCGTGCTTGGAAAATCTCTGCGCAAAACCTTGAAATAACCTATGCTTCATTTATTGAATTCAGTAGTCTCGTAGGCTACTTGACTGCTTGAACCTTATCAAAGATAAACAAAACTTTGTTTCAATTATTAGAAAAAGACAGTAGGTTACCTATTGTAATTTCGTATCTCCAGTTAGGCCTGTTATTTTAGAGGAATTCATATATTTCTAGGCAGCCCAATTGAAGTCTGTCATTTTATTCGATTCTTTTATTCTGTTAGCACAACACGTCATTGTCATTTTAAATCTTTTTCCAGACATTGATAATTCAAACTTTCGATTTTTGAGCCTGCATCTTGTATGTCCGTGTTCTGTATGGATTAGATTTAAACGAAGGCATCGAATAAACGTGATTTCCCTGCAAAAAAAAAAAAAAAGTGTTTGAGGAATGCCCATGTGTGTCTCGCTGCTGCTCAGTCCTGTGAATGCTAATGAGGGTGAAGGTGAGCGGGTTGCTGCAATGCGGTAGAGGGGCATCTTCGCTTTTTTTCAGCTCTAGGCGATGAAGTTTGTTTTTTATATAAACGTCTGAACGTTTGTTTTTCTTACAGATATTTTAATTTCGTTGTTCTGCTGTCACGTGTTTGAGTCATTTGCCTTGGACCTACTATAGACCTACAGCTCAGTCGATTAGTGTGATAGGAAAAATCCCTCTCTTAACAGTGTAAAATGGCTAATATTCAATGTAGAGGCCCCACTCCTTATAAGGCTGGTAGGTTATTGCGACTGAGCTGCTTCCTCATGTCTTTTCGTTCCTGAAATTAACAGGAATCCCAGTGTATAGGCACAGTTCCCAAACCAACCTGGCTATCAAGCATTCCCTTCAAATAAAATATAGAAAATGGAAATGAAAAAAATGGGCCTCCTCAGAAACCTTTTAGTAAGGAGGATTGCATATTTCTTCTCAGGATCACGTCATTGCATGTAATTTTACTGGGGGACACTTGATAGACAGTGTTGTGTTAACCTGGCTGTTGCAGGGTGATGGAAAAGAGACAGAAAAACGGAGAGGTGATCGAGCTGACGGAGGATGGGCGGCCCCTCGAGGCCCCGGAGAAGAAACCCCCGCTGTGGGACTGCACGTGTTTCGGTCTGCCCCGGCGCTACATCATCGCCATCATGAGCGGGCTGGGCTTCTGCATCTCCTTCGGTATCCGGTGTAACCTGGGCGTGGCCATAGTGGGCATGGTCAACAACAGCACCATACATCAGAACGGCAAGATCATCATCAAAGAGGTGTGGCACAGCGGCGAACGCTTTGTTGACGTAAAAACAGCGTCGAGCATGACTCGAGACTCACGACACACCATTCTTATTTCCTCAAGAAAAAAAAAGAAAAGAAAGAGAATTCCCTCGCACAGAAGATAAAGCTATATGGCCATTATTAGGCCGTATCCCACACAATCTGCCATATAGGCTATTTCACATTATTTAAATCCTTGTAAATTAAATTAATGAATAGTAGGCTATATCCTGACAATATTTTTCTAACATATAAGTAAATATAGGCCTATTTATGCATAATAGATCCTGGGATGAGCACACATATTTTAAAATATCAGTAAATATATACATGAATAATGTTCCCTAAGCTCATGTTTCAAAATATAGGCTATTCTTGGATAATATAGATAGCCTACATTTAAATATATTCCCTGTCAAATGGATTTCTGTACCATAAATGCGTGTAATGCATGCAGAACATATAAAAGTGGCAATTTTTCTAATATTGGCATATATTTCCTTGATATATTGCACATTATGTGCATATGGTTAAAAGATACATGACTTTTAAATTAGTAGTTTCTACATAGGCTATTAGAATCCATGACACATCTGTTGTTAAAATGTATAGGCTATGTGTATTTCTTTGCGTTTAGGCCAAATATTCACCAAATAAACGTGCAAAACATGCACCACATCCAGCACACACAGACACTCGTGTGCTTAAAACAAATACACAGCCTCTCAGCAGCCCCCCATTGACATTGCAGGTGAACAATGTCGGTGAACAGATCAATGTGATCTGATCAAAATAAACCGTTTCATAGACCTATAGGCCTTTTAAAAACAGGCTTAGGCCTATTGATTCAGCCACTCTTGAAAGAAAATATTTGTGTTGCCTATTGACTTGGCTTTTACGGCTATTTCTCGCTGGAATAATAAATACAATCCAAAATGAACCACGTCACGATTCGCTCATTTTGTATTGGTTTTATTTCCCCTATTGTCCTCAAGAAAGCCAAGTTTAACTGGGATCCGGAGACGGTGGGCATGATTCACGGCTCGTTTTTCTGGGGCTACATCGTGACACAGATCCCGGGAGGATACATCTCCTCCAGGCTGGCTGCAAACAGGTAGGCGGTGCGTCTGCAGGCTCCCCGGTGAATTACCATGAATACACCAGAACGGAATTCATACAGGCTTATTACATCTGCACAGCAATTCACTGCCTCTTGAACGAAATTGTTGAACAGCCTTGGTGTCTGGTGTCACTTTTTGTTTCTACGTTTAGTGTAAAATAGGCAGGAAACGAAATTGAACGCAGGGAAATGAAATAATTTGTTTGCAATAAAAATAAAAAGCCAAGGCCCTGCATGAAATATTGGCGTCATGGTTGTCTGAATTATGAATGGGTTGAACGATTCCAAATCATAGGTCAATATTCAGTCAGCAGGCAGGCAGTTTGTGGCCAGTGCCCGCATGGCTGATCAGCTCCTGTAAACCGGAGGTGAAGCAGGAGGAAGGCCGCCGTGATTTGACCGCAGCCCTCGGCTCCCAGCGCGCGGGCTTTCTGCCACCTGTTAATGAGCTCCCCGGGGGCAGCCGTCTAATCTCCTGCTCCCCCAGGCTGGAGACCCGGCCTTGTCTTGTCGCCAAAGGCTTTTATTCACATGTGCGCAGTCGCTGCGTTACTCATTATGATGCACATACTTAGCTTATGATATTCATAGTTCTGCGGCATATTAAGGGATAAGATGTAAATATCTGGGTCATAAAATACGGATTTAATCGTCATTAGCGCATTCTACCAACACTGGACATCCTCTTCTGTCTAGGCAAAATATTAGCTAAGCCTATTCATAGTATTCCCATTATGTCATATGCATTTCCTACCAATACTGCTTTGCCATATAGCCTACACAGCTCATTGGCTGTAGCTGTCATATAATCACCTGCTAATTTATGACAATCACCTGCTATTTTCCTACCAAGGCCGTGTGGTGATGTAACAGAATAGTATATGAATAGCTTTACCTACAGGCCTATATCTGAAAAATAAACTAACCTACAACATCGGATAACGAAAGTTACAATGCAAACACTTATAGAACAGCAACAATTGGCCTACCTGCTGTAACTGTGAAATAAAGCGCGTTTTATTAGCATACACTAAATTTTGTGTGTCCGCGTCCTCTTGATTGACACTGAGATGTAATCGAATCAATTGGGCTCGTGCCCAAGAGTTGTCTCTACCGGATTAGGGCTTGCCCCCCGCGTGCGGATGAGAGGGGCGGCAGGACGTGACAGAAATGAGAAACAGCTCCCTCGGTGTTTATGGATGGCTTGGCCCTTACTTGCGCCTAATTCCACGTTCTCAGCTGCTCCCAGTACGATGAAGAAAAGGGAGCCTATAGCTTTTATCACTGGAGCTGCCTACCTAGCCTACCTTTTATAGAAAAATATGAGAAAAGTCATCAATCTCTCACTGATCCCTCATTCCCACTGGCTCCTGCTGGTGCTGCCATAGTTGTGCTTCGGGTGTGATTTTTTTCCCCGCGACTCAGTAAAACAAGGTAGGCTACAACAGTAGCCTAGCCTATGGAGGGTTTTTTTTTTACTCTTAGCAAAGTGTGTGTTACACCATTGTATTAAAATCAAAGAACTCAAATGTCCAATAGCTTACATCTTCTATTTTAATCGATAATAATTCATAATTCATAATTCTTCCGCCAAGCAACATAGTTCTTGAACAGTAGCTAAGCAAATGGTTGCTAAGCGACACCAATGTGTCGATATGAGTGGTGATTTAAGCATTAATATTTAAAATAATCATGATGCGTCTGTTGGATATCTTACAACTGAGCCAATCAGAACTGAGGACCGGAACGATCTGTTTTATAGTCTATCAAGAACGAACAACGTTTATCTCTTAGACACAATATTACGCATATATTTTAAATATGACAATCCATTTCTGCTCATTCTAAAGGCAACAGACATGCAATTAAAACAAATATATCATTGCCAGTATGCGACCTGCCTTCCGCGTGAAATGCAATTCACTAATCATTAACATTTTTAGTGTGATGTGTGATTCTTGAGAGAGAGAGAGAGAGAGAGAGAGAGAGAGAGAGAGACCTTACATCAAGGAAAAGGATATCAGGAGGCCTACTTATATTTTTACTACAATAAGATAAGAAAGGTATATTTTTCTGCATGTGATATTTCAGTGCAATTCCCTGGCCACCAACTTGCATATAGCACAACCTTAATAATGGCAATATATTTCACACATTCAGTGGAAATGAAACTGGTGATAAATATGAGAGACATTATATTAAAATACAAGTAAATTCTGATTATTTTCAGGGTATTTGGTGCAGCCATCGTCCTAACCTCGACGCTCAACATGTTCATTCCCTCGGCTGCCCGAGTCCACTATGGGTGTGTCATTTTTGTCAGGATATTACAAGGACTGGTGGAGGTAAGAGCTTTTTTTTCTTTTTTCTTTTTTAGAAACCGAAAGCTTCCGCTGAGAGCTGTAAAGAGAATGTCAATATCTATCAGAATCCTAAAACAATTATTTGAGTCTTCGTTCCTATAAACAGTTTATGGTAAGTGGTGAATTTGGTGTTTTCGTGACTAAAAATCAATAACGAAGTGTTCTTGCCATTAATAGAACATTTAGGCTACAGATACATGGTGTGGGTTTTTTCTCTAATAAAGCATACTGGCTATAAATACATAGAATGGGGGTTTTGTAAATAGAGCAGATAGGCTGCAAATAGATATGGGGTTGCTATTATTTGCATGCCAAAAGGGAGCAAAATAAAGACTGTAACCTACTCTGGATATGCAGCCTGAGGAAATGTGAAACGGGCTATATTGATCCATTCCACTACAGCTGGGTGTTTGTGGGATAGTCTAACTCCCTTTTGCTGTCATACTACTTGCTGAAACACATTTTGTCCTGCATACACAATGGAAAATTGCTGGTATACAAATAACATGCTGATATGCAAAAGCTCATAAATCCTCTGGCTGCAGTAGTGAAATATAACACCTAGACATCTCTGCCTGCTGCATGGTAAATCATGTTGATGCTCTTTGTTTTCCATTTTGGTGTGAAAACAGAAAGCTGATACCCCAGCTCTTAAAACAATCTGATGGTTTTGTACTGTATATTCAATGTTTATAGGTTAAAACAAATTTTGGCTCCAAATATATAATAAATAATGAAACCTATAAGCATTTAGCTGTTGGTGGGCATCATGTTTATCATTGAGAGACTTTCTTTCTAGGAGGAGGAGGCAATCACTGGCTGATGGTTTGCCATCAATATATTTTAGACAAATTATATCAGGTATTCAGGAAGGATGGTGAATTAATTATTATTATATATATTATTGCATTTAGAGCAGATTTGTAAAGAGGGTTCAATATGAATGGTTTTGGATATATTGTGTGGCAAATCACCTTTCAATAAAATAATCTTAGATTTCATCCCCATGAGAATGTTGGCACATCATTTCTCTCCCAAGCAGATTGTATTTTCCAGTAGCACATTCTGTTCAAATTAGTGGCTGATGAACATTTAATAGCTGCGGATCTGCCTCGCTCTGTGAACAGCTCATCAGTTCCTCTTTGCTCACGGCATCGAGTAATTTGTTAATGTTAATGAGAAGGGTGAAAATGTTAATTTTTGTTGGTTATTACATATGGTATCTGTTGGTTCATGTCTGAATGGGTTTTCCCTCTTAGATTGTTAGTTCATTGCAGTCTTAAATAATCCAGTAATAAAACATACAAGATTAGGGTAAATTATGATTATGGGAGGCTAAATAAAAGCAATGAAATCCATATTGTCATTTGAAATGGATGCGTAAAAACGTTATTTTTTCTATTCATACAAGCCATTCATTGCAGATCATTACTCCCAGACGAAATACAATGTTGGATATCAAAAATAGCAGAAAGCAATCTAAATTATACATTGTACAACAATATATCCTTTGCTTTTATTTTCACCCATTGGAAATGCACTTGAGTAAGAAACTGAACCTCTGCTTGCTCTTGGGAAACAATAAATGGCTGACACTGAGCTTTGATCACTATATATACATTTATAAAATATACTGTGTGTAACAGCATGACTGAGAGCTCAAAACTGACTGCAGTCTGAGAGAGCATCCCCAGTTTCAATCTGTTGCTAGTTGATGAATATGTGATATGTTTCTTCATCGTGAAATAACACAGAATGTTGCTCTGTGGTGTATCTAGGGAGTGACCTACCCAGCCTGTCATGGCATATGGAGTAAGTGGGCTCCTCCACTGGAAAGGAGTCGTCTGGCCACCACCTCCTTCTGTGGTAAATACTGCTTACTTCTCATGGTGGGCGACTGGCTTGTTATATAATGGGCTCAGAATCGATGCTGTGCATATTTCCACGTTGGTTAAGATGTCTGAGCTTTTGTGCTTTGACCTTTCGTCTCGCTGTCTCCTCTCTTCTTCCTGATCCCTCATTCATGCAGGCTCCTATGCTGGTGCTGTGATCGCGATGCCGCTGGCTGGGATCCTGGTGCAGTATTCAGGCTGGTCCTCTGTGTTCTATGTCTATGGTAAGATTGATTCATGAGGTTCTGTATGTGATGAGTGTGTGTCTGTATCTGTGTGTGTGTGTGTGTTAGTAAGTGTTGAGTGTAAGTGAGGGAATGGGAAATGGGGTCGGGGTATAATTCAATATGGTTTGCCATCATATTTATTCCGATGATGACAAAAGAATATCTTGAAATATTCTCAGTTTTTCATTTTGAAGCTTGGTTGAAGCGTTAAGATTTTTGACTGTCAGAGAGTCCAGTGAAAGTCAAATGGATTTACCCAGGCAGGCCGGGTATTGATTTCCTCCCCCCCAATGTTTTGGTGTGTCAATAAATACCCTGCCCCTCTCTCTCTCCGGACTGGATACAGTTGGCTTTCCTGTCTGGGATTTATTCTCTGAGGCATTTCGGAAAGATCAGGCTGCCAAACACTCTGTGTGTTCTTATGCTGAGGTCAAACTTGCAGCGGTCCTTCCTTCCTCTGTAATCATCCAGAGTTCTGACACGTTCTCTGTCTGTGATGTGCAGGGTGCTTTGGGATCGTGTGGTACATGTTCTGGATCTTTGTGTCCTATGAGAGTCCGGCTGAACATCCCACCATCACCGACGAGGAACGCTGCTACATTGAGGAGAGCATTGGAGAGAGTGCCAAGCTGATGGGTCCTAGTGAGGTGAGGGGATACCCACCCTGAAATGAAGATACCCAACAAATAACATTCGCTTATTGTGCCTCTGTTTTCCAATCCAATGTGTGTAAAAGTCACTACAACACATTTTTGAGTTATACCAAGCTGGATTTAAACCAAACATTTTAAGAAATCATCTCATTTGATATTGTATTGGAAGATGATCTGATGGCCTACTTTCTAGTGTCACTTCTACTTTTTAGTGTCAAAAAACTCTTCACCTTGTCTAGTCTAGTCTTGTTTATTTATATAGCACTTAATCACAGTCAAGTCACAAAGGGCTTTACACAACCTCATATACTTCACCTCTCTTTTGTCATACTCAGAGGCAGGGATGGGATGTTATCAAACAGTTTATGCATACTTATTTATATGCACTGATGTTAACATTCAATCCATTATGATAATCCATTACAGAAATTCAAGACCCCCTGGAGAAAGTTCTTCACCTCTATGCCTGTCTATGCAATCATTGTGGCCAACTTCTGCAGGAGCTGGACGTTTTACCTGTTGCTCATCAGCCAGCCTGCGTACTTTGAGGAGGTGTTTGGCTTTGAGATAAGCAAGGTGAGCCTTGAGATGCCTAGATGAATCAATGAACTACTGAAAAGCATGAATGAATGGGTTATTTGATAGTTGGATAGTAACTTCAGATGCTATGGGAAAGAACACAGCTAGTGTTGCCAAAAGTATTAGAGCCAAGCGTATGCCACTTTGTTCTTGGAGTGAGTTGCAAAGTAATCCTGATGAACTGGTAAGTTACAGTACAGTGCAAAGCAGTCTGTGGGAGTAATAATGAAATATGCAGAAAGAAAATTCACAAAGAATGTTATGCAAGTGAACATTATCACAAATGATGTAACAATGATATATTTAGGAAAAATAGCATGTGTTGCCTTGAAGAGAATAAGGAAAGTAGTAATCATAGAATAAGTGAATGACATCTTGATCTATAACTGGTGTAAATTATTGTTAAATTAGCCACCTCTGCAATCTCAAAAATGTTTTTCATTGTGCATTTCTGCAAGCTTTAAAATCATACTGCATAATATTCTGTTGCCTTACCATAACTGTGCATGCAGCTCAGTTGTGTGATTGTGTGACCGTGGTTGTAGGTTGGCATGCTGTCTGCCTTGCCCCATTTGGTGATGACCATCATTGTGCCCATCGGGGGGCAGCTGGCTGACCACCTGCGCAGCAAGAACATCCTGTCCACTACCACTGTCAGGAAGATCATGAACTGTGGAGGTGAGAAGTCCAGAACCGCGGCTGAAATATCATTTTCAACACCTCTCTCTGAACAGCTACAGGGTGTCAGATCTATACTATTCTTTTTTTTGGTTGCTCTTCACTGCATGACCAGATGGTTTTGCAACAAGAGATGGATGTGATTATAGTTTTGTAAAAATCTATCTGTTCAATACTTGTTCACAAGTTGCCTCAATGATTGTGACTGTGCATTGATTTCATATCTGTCACTTATGTAATTGAGTGCAGACCATGTATCATGCCTAATTCAATTGGCACTGTGATGGCCAATAGCCGTGGGCTTTGTGTGTGTATCTGTGTGTGTGTGTGACCTGCTGTCTGCCTTTGTTAGGATTTGGCATGGAGGCCACGTTGCTGCTGGTGGTGGGATATTCCCACAGCAAAGGGATGGCAATCTCCTTCCTGGTCTTGGCGGTGGGCTTCAGTGGATTTGCTATATCAGGTTAGTAGAAGTACAACACTCAATCAGGACTATAGTTGTAATGGTGTGGTCAGTGTTGGGGAGTAGCTTCACAGCATTTGATGTAGCATCACAGGGGCCAGTGGATTTTAGGGGTCTAAGAGAAAGTGAATTGAAGGGGTAAATATAATTCCAACTACAACAACTATAACTGCTATTTCCTGTCGTGATTTTGGAAATCTAACAAATTTAGTTTGTACAGAAAGTGGGTCTAAGAAAAGTCACGGATGTACATTTTGAAAGCCGATATATTTTAATTCTAAAATTCAAAACAGCAATCAGTTGACAGCAGCCTGGGCTTTAGTATTACTGTAACTGCATTTATCAACACCAGTAGACTGGTGATAGTTCAAGTTCAACTAAATTGTGTTTTTCGTCAATTTTTTGTCATTTTGAGTCATTTTTAGCAAACTACTGCAACTATCAGCTATTTTAGTCTATAAAGAAATTAAGGGAATTGCTTTTTTCATCATTTTAGTTATTTATTTAAAATTATTTTTCATCACTGACTCTCATGTCTTGATCCAACCTCCTTCTGAATTTCTTTATTTAAGCTTGCGTACAACAGAAAGTTAACAGTCAAGTTTTTCAGTGAAGAGCCCAAATAGTGTTGATTGGTTTGGGTTTCAGTCCAGACTGACTGAAAATGTAGGAGTGATGGATATTACACCCAAAATAAAGTTAACATTCCTTGCACTTGTTCCTGTGATGAACCCAGACAGTGTTTGGTTTGTGTTTTCTGTCCCGACTCTTCTCTCTGGCAGGCAGCTGTCAGAGTGTGAGGAGTATAAACAGAGTGAGCATTCCTTGCACTTTATTTGAAATAAAGTAAATCTGTGGTATCTTTGCAGGCGAGTGATTTTGTATTATATCACATTGCAGTTGTAGATATAATCATTTATTTACAAAGTAGTTTGAACTACTTTTTCTAAGTAACTTTAGTTAACAAACTGTATTTTACTATAGTTCAACTTCTTCCGATGTAAAATAGCAAACCTATACTCTCAAAGCAGCTTCCCCAACACTGGCTCACTGGTTTTGTTCTCTTTATAATGAAATGTAACTTGGGTCAGCCATTCAATGTCCAGCTAAATGACACCAGCTCGGAGCTTACTGTAATATTTCTTTGCAATATTCATTATTGTCACATAGCCAATAGCTTCACTTCTAACATATTTCCTCTGAAAGGAAAAACATCCCTTTCAACCTTCTTCAGCCATTTATACAAAGGTTCTACATGTTACAGTGATGCTCAGCTACAGAGGGATCCAGGTAGATTTCTCACAAGAAGCTCCTCACATCTCTTCCAGCATGGGTCTGTGGTTGTGGGCAAAATCCTGCTCCCTGCCTCTCGCCTGTTGTTCTTGAGCTTTCTCCTGGAGTGTTTAATAATTCAGTGTTAGATGTCCCAGGGGATCTGCCAGGCAGGCTGTGTGCAGCAGCGAGCGAGGACACTTACTCATTCAGCCAGTCAGTGTGGGGGAGGAGGAGGATGTGTGGCGAGTTGCTGCCTCTTTCTGCAACAAGATGGTCACCATTTGTGCTGCTTTGATCTTCGGCCATGTCTTAGTTCTGTTGCTTTTATTGTATTACTTCATACACACAATATGTTCTCATTATGTCAAAGTGTTTCTCCCCATTTGGCATTTGAATCAGGTTTCATAGTGTTGCCATAATTCTCAAAAGGGAGAAATGTATCGCCCATATTTTTAATTCTGAGTTTTTTGTTTCATCAGGGTTCAATGTGAATCACCTTGACATTGCTCCGCGCTATGCCAGTATCCTCATGGGCATCTCTAACGGTGTGGGGACTCTGTCTGGCATGGTGTGTCCACTGATCGTTGGTGCTATGACAAAGAACAAGGTAAGGGTTTTTCCCCTTTCACACATCAACATACATGGCAGTTATGAGGGAGAAATTATCAGGATCCTTTCATTTTGTGTGTGTGAAGGGTCTAACGTAAAGGACACAAGTATAATTAATAAATAAAGTTATTGCTCTCAACAGCACTTTCCTCTTTTAGAAAAATCTGTGGTAACACTTTCTATGATGACCATACCTATAATACAATATAAGTGCATTTAAAAAAGGCTTATAATACATTCATAAATAGATAGATAGATAGAGCGATAGATAGATAGATAGATAGATAGATAGATAGATAGATAGATAGATAGATAGAAATAGACACATATAAGCATGCATAATGATTTGTGAAAATGATAAACACATACAATATATCATGATATATTATACTAATACTCACAGCACATTATAAAATATTGTTACAATGACTTATAAGGTGAGGTGATATGATAATAATATATGCTTATAATACTGAAGATATTTGCAGCTGACTTAGAGCATTTCCTTATAATGTCACACTAGCAGCACTTTAATCTTTTGGCCAATTATTTCTAGCTTTATTTTCCAATACCACTCTGTGTCCCCTTCCTCTTCCTCCTCCTTCAGACTCGAGAGGAGTGGCAGTATGTGTTCCTGATTGCCTCCATGGTGCATTATGGGGGTGTGGTGTTCTACGGGTTATTTGCATCGGGGGAGAAACAGCCGTGGGCCGACCCAGAACTGACCAGTGAGGAGAAGTGCGGCTTCATCGACGAGGACGAGCTGGCAGAAGAGACGGGCGACATCACTCAGAGTTACGGCGCTCTGGGCGGCCCGGCCAAGTCTTACGGTGCAACCACACAGGCGAACGGAGGCTGGCCCGGTGGCTGGGAGAAGACGGAGGAGTACGTCCAGGAGGAGGGACAGGCAGGAGGGTATGGCTACAGGCAGGATGATGGCTACTCTTAGACCAAACACGCACTGCGTTCAGCACTGCGTTCACTGACACATGGGTAGACTTATTTTCCTGAGTGTGCATCAAGTTAGTCATAAAAAAAAAGGTGTCAACAAACAAGAAACAAGAAAAAAAGAGAAATTATACAATCCATTGTTGTATGTTTGCACAAATTCAAATCGTTAAAAAAAAGATTTAAAAATAAGTTATTGTAAAAATTACTAAAAGATATCCAATTTAATAGAGGTGTAACACATATCAAATTGGCAGGCTGTAAATGTATTATTATGCATATGGATAATAGATATATTTATTTGGAGTGCAATTGTGTGTAACCATGTGAACCATTTTCACCTCATCAGCCAGGGGTTCTTGATCACGTTGAAGCCTGTAGGGTTGTAGATGCAGTCTGTATGAACTGACCCCTGATTTATCATTCTAACTGGTTCTTATTACAGTACAATCCCTACAACCAGCCATTACAGTGTATAAATGTCACTGCACAGCATTGTAACCAGAAACTAGACACTCTGTTGACATAAGTTATACTGTACCTCTCCTGAATGCACTGAGAGTAGTGTGTCCTTTAATGCACAATATTTGGATTTTATTTTTTTCTTATCATCGGCTTCTGTGTTTGTAAAACTATGTCCTTAACACATAAGTGACCTGGCGTAGAGAAACTGTACTGATTTTGAAGAGTGGCATAATGACCTTTATGGTGAGCTGTGACAGTTACTTTTGGTTACAATGCATGAAAGGTAAAATGTTCAGATGTCTTTCAGATGTTTGCTATTTGTGATCCGTTTTGTAACACGTTACCTCTGCAGTTGAGAGTATGATTTTAGCAGTTGCAACCCATCACATCTCAGCAGTATAGTGCAGGAGTAAAGCCATTCTTATGATTATACTCCACATTTAATGTCTAGCCTCTTAAAGTCAAGTCTTACCAATGCGTTGTTTAAATGATTTATTGTATAAAAGGTAATGATATGACAGAGATGACTAAAGATACATTGAGTAAAGATTTATAAGAGCTTATAGATTA
Organism: Centroberyx affinis; assembly: GCF_046629955.1. Taxonomy (NCBI): domain Eukaryota; kingdom Metazoa; phylum Chordata; class Actinopteri; order Beryciformes; family Berycidae; genus Centroberyx; species Centroberyx affinis. The sequence goes on along the minus strand of NW_027279830.1, from coordinate 254,322 downwards.
CATTTAGATTCTGGTCATACCACTGCCCATGGCCTTGCTAGAGTTCTGTCTGGCATTACAAAGGGTTTGTGCAATGCAGAGACTTTGAGAAAGTATAGATTAACCGATCAGTATCAGAGTCTTAACTATATTATGGCAGAAAATTGAAAAATATGTAATGTTTACTGAGAGAAAAGAAAAAATATTTCTAAGACTGAAAAGAGACATTCAAAGTCTATGGATAAAGATATAGTTGAGTAATTTAAGAAGAGTCATTTTTAATGCACATTTTAAAACTATAGGGGGATGAGTGCAAAATGTCTAATGACATGATAGATGCTTTGAAACGATGTGAACATTGTTTGAAAATGTCTATAACTAGCATACAGTTCGGGAGATTTCTATGAACAGTTCCAGAGAAGACAGGGTGACCAATCACAAAAAGTAGGGACCAGTCCATTTGTAGAGAATGGGAGTGAGATGAGCCATAATACAAATTGCCATGGTGTCATCCTATCTATACCTTTGGGAGTCTGGCATTGACCAGTGTACTTGGCTCCTGAATAGGAAGCACAAGCAAATACAACCCCCCTCTTGAATCTGTTTTGTCCTCATTCTGCACCCACACTGACAAGGTCTGAAGGGGCCAAGGGACCCAATCATCTTACGTTTCACTTGTCTGTGGAGACCTTAAGTCAGCACCTCACAATATAGATGTGTGTGGACGTGTATTTATGCATGGAACAAAGTGTAGTGTTCTCTTTACGTTTCCTTTTAGATTTCTTTAACCTTATTTGTCTTTGTCTCTCAAACTGTTACTGATGTGTCAATTTCTTTGCACAATTAACCAAAGGTGAAGTGAAGAGCTGGGTTTTAGCTGGAAGTCAATTTTTTAAGGGATTGCAGACCATCAGCGGCGAGGCTCCAGTCTGGCCCTCCAGTCTGCAGGTGGCACCAAACATAACTCAGTGTACAAAGCAATAAATCCATAGTAACAGTTCTTGTCAAAACGTCAAACATCATGAACACAGTCATTATGTAACTGTTTTTTATGCATTTGTTTTCAAGTCGTGTTTTTGTGATAACAAATGTAGAAAATAAACACAAATACTTGTAAAGAAAAAACAAAACATAGAAACATATGTATAGAAATATAATAATAGAGTCCAACACAAACATCTTTGACAAGAAGAAAATGCAAGGAGTTTGTGAGGGGACTGCTCACCAGATGAGAATGATAACCGGGGCTCCGCCTAAGAGACGGACGCCCTTCTTCTCCATGTCTCTGTTTTTGTTTGGTACGGTCCTCATGGAGGGTGTGCTGTCGTTTTCTTCTCACTATGACTGTCTGTTTCTGTCTTTCTCTCTATCTCTCTCTCTGTCCCCCTAATTCCCTAGTTTTCAGTTTGATTGATGCGTGTTATTCATTCAGTGGCTGGACTCCTTTGCTCCACCTTTAACCACATGTACCTCCTTTCCCTTGTATACCCCCATTTAATTGTTACAATATTCAGTGACGTAAGGATTGTCTGAAACAGGTGATTCAACATTTTCAAAAATGACAGATGTGCAACATGAAGTAATGGTTAAATTTTCCTGTTTTTGTGCCTCTGAGTGAAGTTCCAGTGTGATTCTATGGCTTCTTTTGCTGTGTAAATTGAGAGGTTTGTTGATGTCAAAATGAAATACTCTATATCCTGTTTTGATAAAAAAAAAAGGCAAACAAACAAAATCTGTATGTGTCCAGTGTATCTGTTTTGGGAAAAATCAATGCACCAATTCCTACTGTAGTTCAGCTTCAGTCAGCACTGAACAGCATAGCAACAGGCCTTGAAAAGTCACAGAATTAACACGCTCAATGAAACCATTATTTACAATATTTTTATTTTTTCATGGACAAATGTTTGGGAGAATGAAATGTTTTTAGAACATTGATGTGTATTTTAAAAATTCCACACCGAAACACTCAAAACTAAATTTCGTCTGTAAACTTTTACTTGCCCAGGGAATGTTTGCGGAACATCAATTTGTTTTTCAGCAACAACCTGCTACACACTCATACAGTTACACACACACACACACACACACACACACACACACACACACACACACACAGCAGTACAACCACCTCCATCATGTTATTGGCCACTGAGCAGTTCCACTGGAGAAGTAGGGAGTTAAGTGTCTTTCTCAAGAGCGCTTAAGATGATAGTTGTTCCAGGAGGGCAGAATTTCCCAGCCGGGAGATTCAAACCAGCAACCTTACTGTGAAAACCAAGCCTCCCTGACCTTTAGGGCTTCCACTACACTCTGAATGATGCAACTCATTTGCATTTACTTGACTTCTACTTTTCTACATATTCCAACAATTTCAAATTTTTTCTCATTCTGCCTTTAGGGAGATTAAGATAATTCAGATAAACAATGCTCCTCTACATGTGCTAACCATGATACATAGATTTAATATTCTACTCACATATGCAGAATATAAAAATTTCATTAATTATATCTCATACTGAGGCATGATTGCTAAAGCATAGGCCTCCAGTGTTACGTCTTTGTTGTTTTGTGTGATCGGTCGATTTTACTATTACTCACTGTCACAAAGCACCTCAGGTAACTTTATATCACACCGTATCATATTTTCTGGACAGTACTATCCTATTGCTTTCTCGTCTAAACACCAAAATATTGTGTTTTGTGTGCCTGGCATTTTCAGTACACTGATGCTGAAGAAATAATCGATTACTAAACCAAATTCAGCCTACTGCTCAGTGGGTAATAACATTACAGTAGGGCTTTCAGCAGAGTGTGCATACTCTGGCTGCTCCACCAAGGCTACGGAAAGTGTACAGTTAATGGCTGCCCTCCTTCCCTGGCTGTGAAATCAATAGGGTCTGTCCCCAGTGTTCGGCTGGACCTATTGACTGTTCTAACCTCTTAATGGAGATGAGAGGGAGGAGGAGCACTTATTGAGCTATTTGGAGGTGTTATTTCGATTTAGGAGCTACCCCCCCTCCACCTCCACCTCCACCCCAAAGCTTTAGCACACAGAGGAGCAGATATAGGAACAAAACAAAATGCAATACCTGAATAGAGCTAAATGGTCGTCTGTAAATCAACTGCAAGCTGTGGATTCATGGCAACAGGGTTTCTTAATGCCCAACTGTGTAAAAAAAAAACAATACCCCAAAACAAATATCAATCATGTCACTTCTATGACTGAGAACCCAATCACCACAAACAAAACTATTATTTGTTAGATTCTAATTTTAGGAAAAAGTGATGTTGTGAGGCTGCTTCTTTGACAGTGTTTGGGAGGATAACTTTGTGGAGTCATTGAATTAATTGGAACTTCTCAACCCTATCAACTATATTTCATATTAGTGCTAACAGATCTGAATCAAAAGATGTGCCTGTATCCCTGGAAACTCTCTTTGAGTGTCCACAAAGTCAGTTTTCTTATTCAGTGTCAGTGAAGCGACTCTAAGATGTGTTGCTTGATCATGTCGCAGATTATTATTCTTGGCTCTTTAATTTTTTGCTTGGCTTTACTGTTCAAGATCATAGCAAATCAAATAACTAATAATAATCAAAAAACAAATTAATTATTTTTTTAGATGGATTCTTGCACTATAGCTGGATCTAATGTATAATCTGCCAAGGAAAATTCAGAGTGCATTCTCTTTCCCAGCATCAGTGACGTCTGTGCAGGATCTTTGAAGAGCCCAAGGTGACACAGAGATGTGTGTTTGATTGATGCACAACTCCTGGATCAGCAGATGATAAAAAATGCTCTGTGTGTGTGCATGTGTGTGTGTGTGTGTGTGTGTGTGTGTGTGTGTGTGTGTGTGTGTGTGTGTGTGTGTGTGTGTCTGAATGAACACAGACAGGCTGCAGTAACATTGCCACTCTTGTCCTGGCTCAGCTCATTGCCTCTGTTAATTTGACAGGCTCAATAAACGCGTCACCAGCCCCCTAAATGATATTTTCTCACAGCCAACCAGCCAGAACCGTCATCCAGTCCCAGAGCGAGCAAGGGAGGTGACCCATAACCTTCTGTGACCATCAATTCACCCATTACAACAAAACTTCCTGCCGCTCCTCCCTGGTGAGCTCCACCTAAATAACAAGAAAGATAAAAGTCAAGGTAACAGCATCCTTGCTTTCGTGCTGTGTATTGATGTGAGTGTTTGTGTGGAAAGAAACCATCCAGCAGTTCTTCAAATGTTTGCTTGAGTTTTAATTTGCGTCATATGGAGTATAAATACGAGTGTGGGGGGCGTGTGTGTCTGACAGCTAAATTGAGAGAACGTGTGTGCATATGTTCAGCATCTTAAATGGCTGTTCAGATGTGGGTGGGGGGCAGGTGCTGTCGGGGCCTCGAGGGAGACGGAGGGGGGGCGGGTGGGGTGGGGCAAAGGAGAGTGGAAATGGATGCCAAAATCACTCTTTAATGACTCGAGGGCTGTGCTGAGGTTGTGCTAGGGCCCATGAGATCCTATGTGGCTCATAAATAAGCTCCTGATTTGCACACTGCGCCTCCAGCGCCGCTGAGCAATACTCAGGACGATGAGATCAACCTCCCCTGGAAAGAGGATATGAACCCAAACCAACCCGACCATGCAAGATGCATGAAGATCAAGTGAGCTATAGTGGCAACGTTAGATGAATAAATGAATGATAGACACTGTTATCCTCAAAATATCAGACAGCCTCATTCCCTCTGCATTACACCACCCTAATGTGAATCTCATAAATTATTAAGAAATTTCTCCATACTGACTCATTGTATTTGACAAGAAGCCCTTAAATGTAGAATTAGAACTGTGAATGTTAAGAATAGATAGATAGTCTTGTTCTAATTTTATAAAGCCTCTCCTCCCTTCTGTAGCATTAGTCACACACACACACACGTGAGCTCTCCACGGTGTTCAGTGAAGGATCACTGCGTAATAAGACCATGGGTGTGTTCAGTGAGGTAAGTGTTGTGCATATAGATATGCAGAATGCAGAGAGGATACAGTATGGCATCATGGTATTCAAGATCCCCAGTGCTCTTGTTCTATATACTGCACTTCTACACGGATGCTGGGTAACACTTCACTACACCCTCCACCTCCACCCTCCACCCTCCACCTCCCCCGCCCAACAGGCTCAGGATGACTGCTTGCTTGGGGAACGATGCTCGATTGGCTCGCAGAGAACAGCAGCATCCACCTCCCGCACGTGTCGGGAGGCACGATTGGTCGGACGCGCAGGCCTTCAACGCCATCGCCACAGCTGGTATATATTTAGCTGGTTCCCCCAACGACCCGTGCCTAGCCCCCCCCCCCCCCCCCCGTACCCCCGTCTCCCACTGTCAGGAAATGCGTCACTGGTTTGTCGAGGGGGAGCCTCTGGGGCGAGGCACGATAATATTAGGAGGTCAAAAACTCTCTACTTCTTCAGGCAACAGTATGATGTAAGATTATGCACATACAGCTGAAAAGCCTGCTCAGGTGTCTAGATGTGCACATGCAGAAAGACACAATGTTCCTTCTGTCTTTCTTTCTTTCTTTCTTTCTTTTTTTCTGTCTTTCTTTCTTTCTTTCTTACTTTCTTTCTCCCTCACTATCTAAATTCAGCATTTAACATTTTAACATTTTAAAAGCTAGAGACCCTATGACAGTTTCAAAATAAAGTAAGTAAATAAAGAGAGGCAGAGAGAGAGAGAGAGAGAGAGAGAGAGAGAGAGAAATGGAAATAGTTTTTTTTTTTTTCAAGAGGATGAAAGAAGTGAATCTTGAGCACACAGTCCTCCCAGGAAACTTCAAGGATGCTGGCTCTATCAGAGAGGAATAAAAGCCTCCATTCTTCAGAATGATACATACACTTGATGTCTGGAGGGATGCAACCAAGAAATGTCCTGGTAATGAGCATTGGGATGTTTTTTAACATGCCTGCTTTGATATTAGACTCAGAGAAATGTTTTCTACAGAAAGTCTAAACATAATGAACAGATATAAATGGTCCTAAAATCATGTTTTTGAAACTGTGTATGGTCCAGTGAATAAAAAACAAGGCATAGTGACATTATGTTTTTTAATTAATTAATTACTTAATTAATTAATTACATTTCTTTATATGTTTTCATTTTTATTATGAATTTACCAAAACAATAAATTGTTCTGCCAAAATTCAGGAATTTTTTTCTCTTTTGTAGCTCACAATTTCTTGCACCTTGTTCAGCACTGGACAGTTCTTTGACATTTAGGCGTTTGGATAGACAGAAATACCAAACAGCACAGTCTTGCAGTTCAAGTGGATGTCGAATGAGAGCCAGATAAGAGCATGGGGAGGACAGGGGAGGGGGGGCATTTTTCTTGTTCAATTAATGCAGCTTGGGCATGAGGATTGAAGTGTGTGTGTGTGTGTCTGTGTGTGTGTCTGTGTGCATGCATGTATGCCAGTAGTTCCTTATTCAGGCTTGCCTCTTAATGCCCCATCACCAGATGGGAGCTAGGGGTGTGTGTGTGTGTGTGTGTGTGTGTGTGTGTGTGTGTGTGGGGGGGGGGGGGCGTCTATTTCCCCAAACCCAAGCATCAGGCCTCCTTTTGTCCCCTTGCCTGTCACCGATGGCTTCGCAGTGGGGTGACACACATACTCCAAATCTCATTAAAAAGTGAAAGATGGGGGGAGGGCTTTCATGTCTAATGGGATTGGGGGGAAACGCGTGTGTGTGAGATATAATAGTAAATCTAACTTGCTAGGAGTAAGTTACTGTGTTGTGTTATATGTGTATACAAAAATATATATTCTTGGCAGTTATGATTATGATCATGCTGATCTCTTTTGGTCTTTGTTGTTGCTTTTTATTACATTGCTGCAGTGTTGGCAGTTTGGCATGTAGTTTGTTAGACAAATGTTTTTTACATTAAAAAATAGGGTTAATCCAAAGTTCATGCAAACTAAATTTGCATATAGACACAGACTCATACACAAGCACGCACACACACACACACACACACACACACACACACACACACACACACACACACACACACTTCCTTTAATGCTTTATTGATTTCATGTTGTCACCACTTCTTGTCCATCTGATTTCATTAGTTACAGTGAGGTGACACATCTGATAGAGAGGTCTCAAAGTAGAGGGACAATAGAGAACGACACTATCACAGTCTGCTTTTGTTCTGTGTTTAGACACTGCTCAATACACTGTCCTCACTGCAAGGGTGAGCCATGATGAATCTATTCTCTACAGATGTCACTTAAAAAATTAAAAAATAATGAAATCCATGACAACAACATAATGTGAAAACATGCATGTAAAATAAACTTAAAACAGGCCCTAAAGGCATGCACAGTTACAAATTGCAATGTTTTTTTTTAATTGCTTCACCTATGCTTTTTTAAATCTTCCATTAAAGGAAAAACAAAAACACGAGTAACCTTTATTCCTGGTGTGCAAACCAGGCCCTCTCTCACACCCTGCAATTTACCCATTAGGGTTAATGATTGCTTTGCAATTCAAGGCAATTCCACTGACACCCTGTGCACAGTCATAATAATACACTTGCTCCTCAATTGAAAAAATACCTGATACCTAGGCAGTTATTCATTTCACTCTTGGCTCCGATGGCCCTATTTACCCAATCACACACTGGGGTTAACTATATAATTTGTTATGTCATTGACTGGATTTGGACCAATGTCCCTTCAGCAATCTCTGTTGGAATATAACAGTACACATTTGCATTAAGCTTACAGTTTTGGTTTGCGTCATGGTCGTGACAAATCATTGATGCACGGTTCCTTTAAGAGCTGAGCCTGTGAGAGCAGACACCTTGGGACGAGTGTGTGTGAGAGAGAGAGAATGGACACACAATAAACAAATAAGACCCAGCGCAAAGGAGACACTGCCTTTGACATTTACTATGGAAAGTAAGATGTGCAGTTTGATATTTCACGTGAAAACAGACGAGTCAAGCAGTACTGAGGGCAGCCATGACAGGTAACACATCAATTTTGGGGTAAAATCAGCCTCGTTTTACATAATACAATCATTTCATACACTTTGACCATGAATATGAAACCTCTTGCTGCTGCCTGTTACAATTTTACTGTTATTTTACTGATGAGTGGTAATTATCAGAGAACAAAGCCATGCAATACATTTTTATGGTTTCTAAAATACTCCTCAAACAAAGAAACAAAAAATATTAACATAAAGGGTTATTTCTGATTTTTGCACGTTTTTTTTTTTTGTTAAAAAACAGACAGACAGACAGTCAGACAGACAGACAGACAGACAGACAGACAGACAGACAGATAGATAGATAGATAGATAGATAGATAGATAGATAGATAGATAGATACCTCTACATCATCCTCTTATCACACAGTACCGTATCAACCCCACCCACTGCTCGTTCTCAACTTGAGCATTACCTGTTATTTTACCACCTGTTCATTATGAACCTTATTTATATAAATACATTGCACATGCACAATACACCTGCAGTATGACCCCACCTTTCCAAAGAGGGAGAAGGGAATCTTAGTACATGAAAGTCTTGACTGAGGCTGACATATTATTGACTTGTAACTACTGAAAATTAGATCGATTTATTAATTCATGGAAGTCTTTGGCAATTCCATTCAAATTTGAAACATCTAGAGCCCATTTACTAAAAGGCTGCAGCTCATGTTGGCGGTGGGTCGACAGTATCAGCCCAGTGGATAACGACATTGACAGAGAACGATATGCTAAGTGAGAGCTGCAGAACAGCGTCACAAAGGGAGTCAGATGAAAAGGATAAGATAATGTCATGATCTTTCTTTCATCATATCAGCTTCCTTTGTTATCTGCTCTCCTCCTTTCTCTCTCTCCCTCCCTCCCTCTCTTCCTCATTCTGTCACTGCTGCATGGTGACTCAGACACTGCAGAGATGCTAGATCTGAATGATATATTGGATGAGTCACACAGTCTGATATTGTCCATTTTTCAAAACTTTTCACACACACACAAACACGGACACGTGCATGCACACTCTCGCACACACATGCATGTACATGCACATAGACACACACACACACACACACACACACACACACACACACACACACAGTCAGTCCATAACCCACACAGACACACACACAAACACAAACACCCATATACACGCAAACTCCAGCAGGCGTAGCTTCAGCACTACAGACAGTGAGCTGCCAAGGCTACTTATCAAAGAAACCTTATTTTCAGGCTCTCCTCTGTACCTAAGCACCTGACTAAACAAACAAGCTGGTTTTAATGGTGTTCCCTTCACACTGCTTTGACCGCTGCTGCACAGGATGTGTGCACACACACAGTAAATCTGTCAATCCACGGCTCCGCAGAGGGGCAAGAATTTTGTTCTTCCCCTTGCTCTCTCTCTCCATCTGTCAGTCTTTCTCCCATCCGCTCAAATTGAAAGTCAGCCTCTCTGCTTGGTATTTCAGCTGTGAACCACCACCCCCTACCACACACACACACACACACACACACACACACACACGCACACACACACACACACACACACACACACACACACACACACACACACACACACACACACACACCACTACCACCACTATCCACCCAATCCTGCTGTCCACCCCAACACATAAACACGGACATGTACACCCACACACACCCACACAAACCCCCCCCCCCCCCCCCCCCCCACACACACACACACACACACACACACACACAAATAAACACAAATAAGACCTTTGTTTAAAGGAGCTTCATCAAATCACTCAAGTCCAAGGACTTTCAGCAAGTCAACCCGAATGCCTTGTAAATAAAGGTTCGTCCAGATTTCTAAACAAGAAAGATTTACAGGTCTGCAGGTCTGTTCTTTCTTTGGTGGGTCTGTTGGTAATGTTTGTTTGTTGACCACTTTCATTTGTTACTAGTTGGTACACTCCTTAGCTCATGCTCTGTACTCTGCAAAGTGTGGTTCAAATTGTTCTGCTTTCAGTTATGTCCCTCCTTGTTGCAATAGGTGAAGTGTATTCTCTCAAACTCATCTCACAAATAGAAATAGGTTTCTAGTAGATTTGACACTGCCAGATATACTCATGCCATTTAAAGATAGCGGTATTGCAGTTATAAGGAGTGGGTAGGAAGAGGAGGGAAGAAGATAAATGGGGAGCCAACACAGAGAAAAGGAGAAGGAAGGTGGAGCAACGATGTAGTGGGAAAGAAGGGGAGGAAGTAAAAAGGTGGGTAGGAAACAGGTAGCAGGAAGACAGGGAGGATGATTTCCAAGATGTCGAGTTAGTCCGCATGTGTGGTGACTAAGCATCGCAGTATCATCAGTGTGGCACCATACCCCATCACGAAACCTCCTGAGCTATGCCAGACTATGAGTCAACTGGGAGCCATGAAGACAGAAGAGTAACAAAAAACAGAGAGATAGTGAGTGTGAAGCTGAAAAAAGTGTGTATGTGAAAGACAATAGAGGAGCCAAATCACAGTCATATTGGTGAGGTGTAGTCAGGCTGAGTGATATCACTGGAGATGAGTGTGTATGGCTGTGTGGCTGTGATATTAGATCCCTCCATTGACCGAGGAAATAAAGTGAATAAAATGACACAATATTGTGAAAACTAGATTTGTCAACATAACAGACAGTATAGAGTAAAGCTGGGTCAAATTACAATTGTTTTAAATTCAAAACTCCTGTATTATTTGTGTATTCTCTTAATGTCTGTATGGTGGCAGTAGTAGGGGTGGTGGTGGTGTATGTCTGCGTGTGTACATGTACAGTACGTGTGCACATGTGCATCTGTGTGTGTACACACTATGTGATGCTGTTGTGGTAGCAGCTGTATCTTTGTGCAATTGCGTGTATGTTCTATTGATTAATGTGGGTCTACATGTATTATTTGTGTATGTCCTTGCCTATCTTTCTTTTCTCTGGATCTTTTGTCCATGTTTCTAAAACTGAGATGGGGTAAAAAGGAAGTGGCAAAAGAGAGACATCTCGGACCATGGGGTTGAGAGAGAAAGAGCGGGCTGGCAGTGTGTATGTGTGTGTGTGTGTGTGTGTGTGTGTGTGTGGACTTCGGGTTCATAGGTAAAGGTCTTTGCTTTCCTTGATAGTGAGGTAAATTCATATTTCATTAATTATCTAATTCAACTTCAAGTCATTATGTCACACACACACAAAGAGAGAGAGACACACACACAAAGAGAGAGAGAGAGAGAGAGAGAGAGAGAGAGAGAGAGCGACAGAGAGGGAAGTAGACACAGAAACACAGAAACACAGATATCCACCCATGCACACACACACACACCTGTCCTGGGGTTCTTTCTTCCTTCTCTTGTTTGTGCAAATCATGTAAAAACGAAAATGGCCACGCACCATTCTGCTCACATAGGCTTATAAACCTTTGTTTGTCATCACACAGGAACCGAGGGTATGATCCTTCACGTGTTGACAGGGTTAAGCGACTGGCCAGTGATAATACAGCCGTCTCACGCACTCCATCACTTGATAATTACATTACCCTGGTACTCCATTGCTTCCACTCTCTCTGGGTAATCTTGTTAAAATCCCAGTGATTGGAATCACGGTGACAGAGAGAGGAATGACAGCAAGGCTCTCTCTCTCTCACAGCCTCCCGTGCAGCCAAGCCTTCCATGTCTGACTGAAGGTTGTGAAGTGCATGAAGCTTTTGTTGGGTAACCATGGTGCTGCATAGACATACAGGTACTGAAATAGGCATTTAAATTCAGGTATTCCCATTTGGTTTCCATCAGAGACTTGTCCATTTGCTGTGTTTGGGGGGGAGGGAAGCACCTACACTGTTATGTTGGTATTCCATTTTTTCTTAAAAGTAGATACATAAAACCATTAAATGATGGTTGCTGCACGCCCCATTCTGTTATATTAAAGATGGCTCCCTTTACTTTCAGTACAGTGATCAGAGGTTTGTGAGAAAGTAGCTGTGCTGCCCTCTGGTGGCAATTTTTAACACTCCAGGGTTGGAAACAAATGAATGCTGTATCAGGATCATGCACAGATCTTGCATAACACACGCTTTGTTCAAAAGTTCAGAAACACACAGTGTATGATCAGTTGCAGTAATGACATACAAGCTACACATGTTGATTTAAACATGAGCGCATTGCATTATCCATTAGCATAAGAAATCTGTTTCCAGGTGTTTGCATTGCCAAATGCCTAGCAGACTGAAAGTTAGAGTACAGTAATTTCCTGACTCTAACTCTAGACTGGTTTTACATTTTGCTGCCAACTTGACAGGTAGTTTAATTAAAATATAGGTCTGCCCTGCAGCTACTGACCCCCTGGCCCGCCAGCCTGAGCCGAGGTAACCAGCATTCATTTGTCATTTAGGACTGCCTGACACATTATGTATTAGTCATTTATATGAACGCCTCACATCCCCATGCACCCAGTGACAGGCTGAACCAGTGAGCTGGGCTTAATACTCTGTAGGAATAGCCTCTGGTAATGAAGGAGAGGCAATAAGACGACTTAAATCACATTAAATACCTTTCACAAAAAAAGGCAATGGAGTAAAGTACTTCTTCATTACACAAAATACTATAAGGATAACACATTATGAGGTGGAAAGTACATACAAATTCCAAGGAACACCTTCTTTCCATCTGAATACTGTTAAATACTGTTTAAGATTTGTCACATATCATTTTAAGTCTTGAAGGTTTTTTTGTTGCTGGTGGTGTTTCCAAATGAATTACAACAATATTAGAAACCTGATTGGAGAATGGAAATATGCACTTATCTGATAAAGATCAGCGTGCAAAAAAATTCAATTCAATTCAATTACATGAACGCAGCTCGTTCCACCTCAAAATGAGATCTGCCCTAATCTGACAGAATGATGAAACACTTGTGTGTCCCTAATAAGTGTGGACCCATCTGATGGGCCACGGGTCCTCTTGACCCAGGGGACCAATTTGAGTGCTACACAGCACATGGTGCCTGTGCTGAATTTCTATCAATCCTCCCACCGTCGCACTGGGGGAAGATGGAGGTGGGTTAGGGTTCAGTTGCCCTGGCAACCTGTGATGCCATCTGTCAGGGTCCTGTGTACTGATCCATATCGTGTAGCTGAGACATTGTTTTAATCCAGTCCTTTTCTCACTGCCGGGCCTCTTGTTAAGATAGAGAACTCATGTCATGATGCATTTAACAGGGAGGGTGGAGATGTCGGGCGGAGTTACAGGATTTCCATTGAAATCTCAACCTTGGCTGAATTTATTGTCTAAGAGCATCGGAGGGGGCTTTAAACAAACATAATCTATATTAGAATCCTTAAATTTTATTTTTTTAAGAAGCATAGTATGATGTCATAGTGAAGACAACCTACAACCCGCCTTGACAAAAGTAAATAAATAACTCACACATGACCCTAGTTATCTGGCTTCCTTCGACAATCCAGGCTGCGTTCCAGATGCTCAGGGACTATTCATTAACTCTGCGGGTGCTTCTGAGTCATTGTTAAATTGGTTTAACAGGTCTTTAAAACATCAGCAGCATGTCCGTCCGCTACACAGCACCTACTCAAACGCACATTGACTCTCACAGAAACAGGATGTGAATCACACTCAGAGGCAGTTTTACACTCATTCTCTCAGAAGCCTCTCCAAAGAAACTATTTACACAAACAGCTAATCAGGTTACATATTTCAGACTGAATTAAAAAAAATACAAAATATATTCACTGACTGCAATCTTCTAATTGTAATAATTGCATGTAGCGTGAAATGTCACACCCACACACACACTTGAACACACACACTCATTATCATTCACAATAACGCTGGTCAGATGAATGCTAACCAGTGCAAATGAGAAGGAGGGCAGCGGGGAGGTGTACTTAGGGAGGAAGAGGGGAGTGTCTGATAGGCTTACTGACATGAGGGACTCGTCCCCTGGGAAAGGGCTGGGGATTAACCAGCAACCCCACCTGGGACTACAGAACACACACACACACACACACACACACACACACACACACAAACACAGGAGTCGAGCATATTGGGGTTAGTTTGTCGCCGCCTCACCACCTACCAGATTGATTGTGGCCCTGGAGCTGCTTTCCTCCACTAGGCTACAACAAAATACCTTACCTTTGTGAGTAAGTGTAATTAACACCCACATCAGCCTGGCAGCACTGAACAAAATATTAATGAGCTTGAAATAGTGGCTTTTATAGCACATGAGATATTAGTTGTCAAGAGGGACAATTTGTTAACTCACCTTCATCTGATGTTTTAGGTAGATCTGAAATTGTTGTTTCTGTGTCAATATCTGTACTTCTGCAGCATCATATACTGTATGTTGTGCAGATGAGTAGCCTATGATACAGTGCATGTAAGACATTAAAGACATTACATGAAAGCAACCGATGTAAGTAATGTAATGATCAAATAGATGCCAAGTTTTTAAACAAATATCTGTCCTGAATTAATTGAATGGGGGATGGGCAGTTAAACAGGAGAGCAGATTGCCTGTGGTGATGAACAATAGTGGCAGTAGAAATACCTTTATTATAACCCCATTAGTGTCAAACAGTGCCCTCTGTTGTAATATATCATGTAGCAGAAAAAACACATCAGTGTTTACTAAATGTATAATAAGTTATATTTCATTCTCACTGAACAAGTTACAGCATCTCAATCTTCCCCATAAGTCACATTATATGAATCCTAATTCACTTTTAGTATTGGTATTCAGTGCTATTGCTTTTGGCAGCAGCAGCAGTTTCACTCCACGGAAATGAACCCTACCTGACAACCATAATAATTTATTAAACATTAAGTGGATTTTGGCAATGTTTTGCTAATGTGCACATAATTAAGTCAATATAATCTGACAACTCAACTCTACTTGTGACTTGACTCAGCCTAGGAAATAAGGGCTTTGGCTTGTCCCATGTGTGAAATAGAAATGTAACCAGGGTGATTCCATCCCAGCAACATACTGCATATCAGCTGTTTGGGTTATGATTCATAGCCTATTATGTGGCCTACAATTATGTAGTTTCATTAAACCTTTCAAAAAACCTTCCCAACACAACTGGCAATCCATCATTTTACACTGTTATGAGACAATAGTAAAAACTCACTATAATAAACGTACTTGTGGACTTGTAGTGTGTCTGTGAGTGTGTTTATAGTGACCTTGTCATATAATGGTGTTTTATCTCCTATATTCCTATACGACTTGTATGTGTCTGTGAATGTGTTTATAGTGACCTTATCTACTTTATGGTGGGCTACTTTATCTATTAGCCTACTATTATATTCCTATAGGACTTAGTGTGTCTGTGAGTGAGTTCATAGTGACTTTATACTTTCTGGTTTATCTCCTATGATATAACTATAATATTCCTATAATAGGCTACTACTATAGAGATTAATAGTTTAATTTTATAGTGTCTTTTACAGCTATAAAATTTAGAATAGGATTTTTATAGTTCTTATTCATTTGGGAATCCGTGGATCCCCGGAGTTTTCTCCAAGTGTGTTAAATTCGCTCATAACTTCAACACATGACGAGTGAACAAACTTCTGTGCTGACAGTTTTATTGGCTCAGCCAGCGGTAGGTAGGCGCTGCGCGAGCATCCCAAGCCCCCCGAGTAACGGGTAAGTAACGTGTAAGTTGACACCAGAAACTTGCAAGGCGTGTATAGTGGTGTTTGGTTTAGGAGTGACGGCAGCCTCCCCCTGTTACAGTAGCCTACTGTGTGTTCCCATGTGGCGGACCTGAGGGCGATGAACATCTGGCTGCAAGTGATGCGCGCTTCTGCATTTGTATGAAAGAAAAATACTTGTGCGAAGACGCTTTTATGAAAAAGGAACTTTCTGAACTGTCGAACTGAACCTTCTGTTGCGTTTGACTGTTTTGTAAGTATCTTTCATGATGATTTCCCCCCCTAAAAGTAAGGAATGTAGCCTAATGTTACCGTTGTTGCTGATGTTCTTGATGTAGATGATGATGATGATGATGATGACAATGATGATGCTGTACTAGGCTATACTATGATATACTATGACGCTATAGTATGATAAATAATATACTTTAAGCTACTATGAAAGTTTATCTCCCTTTACGGTGCAGTTGCTAGTAAGATTAATAAGTTAGTTAGTAAGAAATACAAATGTTTTTTTTTTTGTTTTTTTTTAACATGTTCATAGTCGGCTATATTCAAATGATACCACGTGTGAGATCAATAATTGTAGCCTATAAGTAAATGTGTTTTTGGTTAGAGTTGTAGTAGCCCATTTCTGTGGTACCAGTTGGTAAAACAGATGAAAACATTCGTAGTAAAGTTGCTCTTCCCATATTTACATTCTCACCCAGCACACAAAAATATGTGTATGCCCTTATACATTTTTTTAGATTATCACAGTTATAAAACATTAGTGATGCACTCTGGGGTTTTTTTTCCCAATTATTTTTTGTTTAATCAGTTTTTAAATTTTTGTGAAGAAAAAAAATCAAACAAGGTAATTTGTGTTGTCAGATAAGTCAAAGTAAATGTATGTTTCCAAATTATTTATACCAAAAAAACACCAAAATTTCCATTGTAGTCAATTTATAGCGTGCAGATATGAATTCTGCAACATGTACAAGCTATGTGACCCTGGGCGGCCCTGCATGCTTCATGGCCTCAGAGAGACACAGTAACATAGATCTATGTGCTTTGCACTGGCATATCTGTAGACCACAAGGCTTCAGAGCTGAGCCAACTTTCACTCAAGGAACAGATTGTACTGAGGTGATCATTGTTTATTTGATAAAAGTAACCATAAAACAGTCAAGGAGAGAATTTTTTATCCCAGCTGCCAAAATTCTTTTATTATTGTTTTCCAGTCGGGCTGTAGAGCAAGGCTCCACTGTTCAAGGTGCGTAAACAGCAGCAGGCGATAGACCTTTCCATCCACTGTGTCGGTATGAGGTTTATTTAGTCTAGAGGCAACTAAAGGAAAGTCGTGGGGTTAGAGCCCAGCTATAGCTGAAACCTATACCTCAGCTGCGCAATCGTGCCCATTTGTTACCTATTCAGCATTCACCAGTCTTGCATTACCTCTTTCAGGCTGTTTCATTCCTACAGCTGATACCTGAGACAGCAGATCTGTGTTCCAAAGCTGATACAGAAAGCTGTTGCTGCCAGAAATGCTGTTGGACATCCACTTGACGTTATTGATCTTGATGTTTTAGAATAGTTTATTCAAACAGTTTAGTAAATTGATACTGAGAGTGGATGTCGAACACAGTTTGAAGACAAAGGTAAAAACGCACAGGGATGAAAAGCCTGCAGGTTAACAGCGGATTCCATTTTTTGTTGAAGTTTGTTCTTGGTGACGGCAGTGAACTGTGTCCGGACAAACAGCTGTCTCTTTCAGTGAGAAATGTGCTACTTAGACAAACACGAGAACAGTGCCCATCATGTCAGGAAATAGGATTCTGTTAACTAGTTGTGAGGTTAGTTGTTTGCCAGACACAGATGTATAGGAAGACTTTGGGCTCATCCTCTGGAGAGAGCAGTGTTGCTGTGCTGAGAGCCGCATGGAGCCAAATCATCCATCATTCTGTCATCTTATACGCATGCACAGGTATTTGAGTCAAAGCTTCAACACAGATCCCCTAATTTTGCACACATTTTTTAGGTGGGCTTGTTTGTAATTTCAGCCATTTCCCCCCTTAGAGTCAGTTAGGCTGTGAAGATGTTCCCTTTTATTGGGATTTGCAGGCACATAATATGGGAACACAATTAAAGGCTGTGAAATGCCACTGAAGCAAATCTTACTTTGGAGACATTGTAGGTTGGGCAAAGTAAATGAGCTGGAATAGCAACATCAATACGTGTATGGGCCTGTGTGTGTGTACCACTTTACTCTGTGTGTGTGTGTGTGTGTGTGTCTGTGTCTGTGTGTGTGTGTGTATTTGCAGGTATGGGCACTCAGCTCTGCCAGAGTATAAAGGGTGCTTGTGTCTAAGAGCTAGGCCAGTGGGTGACCTTTGCCTTCACTTCCCAGCAGAGCCATCCCGCAGCGGAGATGTGAATGTAGCACCTGGATGTTTTGTTAGAGAGAGAGGCTCTCGTGCCCTGCTGGTCAACCTGTAAACCAGCCTCATACTTGGCAGGCAGCCCCCCTCCCATATACCTCGTCTCCTTCCCAAGTCTGCATGACGTGTTTACAAAAGACCCTTTTCACTCGGGAGGATTGTATCAAATTTGAGGCACCCGTGTGTCTACAACATCTTTACACTGATCTCTGGGTGCTGCTTTTGTAGGTTGTGTACTGTGTGCACATACTGTAAGCCCAGAATTCACTGGCACACATAAGTGTGCCAAAATCTCTGTTTGTTTGCCCTACTTCCTCTATAGTCAAGTGCGAGGGAGCTTTGTAACAAAATCCAACTGAACTTGTAATGATGCTCTGCACCATCCGTCTACAGGTACTCAGAGCAAAAACACATGTGGTATACAATATATATATGTGTTAAAAAAAAAAAACAGCTGCTCCGGCTATACAACCTGTCTGGGTCCCAAACATCTGTCCTCCAGGTCTCTACCTTTACCTGGCTATCCTGCTAGAGATAAGACCTACCAGGATGGAGGACAGAATCCACTGTCAATGAATGCATTTGCATGCACATTATTATTCTGTTTATATTTGGGATATTTGGGATATAATACTCTCTCCAAGTTGGGACATGTAAACACCATATCCCGTTTAAAATAACTGGCATAAGCCCATATCTTGAATATGAAAAACCTCAATATGCTAGCCAGGATATGCAGATATTAATTGGTATATTCTGGCATGTAAACACCATATCCTGTTTATTATTGGGTTTGATGAACAGTACAAGCGCGAGTCATGACCATCAAAATAACACACACTATTTAGTAACTATTCAAAACTGAACATTAGACTATCTCCTTGTATACATGTATATGAAAAAAAAATGCGTACTGATCATTCCATGTAAATGCTATATCCCTACTAAGAAGAAACTCATATTTTGAATATTAATGCGCATGAAAACACACTGACTCATTCTAAACATGAAAAAAATTGAGCCTCTGTATCTATTGCATATTACACAGCATTCAGCACACCCAGTGACCCAGTGCATGTGTTGTTGTCTTAATTCCAGCTGATTAGCAGCGCGCTGACTGAGTGTAGCTGGTAGTCAGAGCATGTCTCTGCATGGGGCTGCGCTTTATGATGGAGACTGTGCTGGGAACAGGACAAATGAGCCATGCAGCAGCACCAGGGGATTGGCTCGGGGCTTTAGGTGTACATCTTATTAAATCCCAGCCTGCAATGAATTAGTTTAACCCCTTTGATAAATTATTGTGTGTATTGTTTGGTTGTGAGTAAGGTTTTTGCATGGAAGCCCACTGTTGATGTGGGTGTTCTTTTGTGAGTCGGCTTAAATGTGTTTAATCATGCTTTGCTGCTTTTGTACACGTGTAGGAGAGCTCTGTGTTCTCACCCCAAAGCACCCGCCATTACACCCACCTAAAACCATCATGTATCAACGCATCACCCATTTATCCTTTCATGCTCCTCAGGTTATCAGCCCTTTCCCTCCTGATTCCCTCATTTTACACCAGTGAATCTGCTGTGAAGAGCTCCCACTAAATATTTACAGTCTTAGGCTTTTACCCCAGTGTGCTACTCTCGTTCTGCCCCAACTATGATGCTTAATTTATCCCTGGCCTTGTTAGGATCACCAGAGGGACTTCCACACAATTAAGTAAGCAGTCAGTTGTACAGGGGCCGGGGTTCCGTTGAGTGGATTTTAATTATTGTTGTGAAGTTGAACTAAAAATAGAACAATCCTACTCGTGATTAAAACATCTGTAGGGTGAATTATAAATAAGATGTGGACAATGTACAATTTACTGTATGGAAATAGCAAAAGAGCAAAGTATAAACCAAGGGCATGGAAACCGTAGATGGGCAGGGCAGACGACCTCCCCTACTTCAAAATTGCAGGTCAACACAAAATGTCAAAAACAAAACATGACAAGAGCATGATGCATCCAAAACTGCATATCCATTATTTAGTCCACCAGGGTCTCTTGCCCATCGAAGAAGACAGGAGGGAAGCATGAGCAGTGAAGTGGGAGCGATGAACAACAGTCTTGACAGCCCTTTGAGCCCCCTGACTGGGCTGGGCATGAACTGTCTCCTCAGCCAGAAGTACAGGCACTCTGGGCCGGGCCTCGCCAGTCCCCAGGAGTACCACCAGTGGCTGCCCTGCCGCCACGATGCCGGCCTGCTGCCCATGAAGGAAGACCTGGCTCTCTGGCTCAACACCATCATGGGTGAGAGAGTTTTTATTTGAATTCTGTGTTGATCCTTTGTCTTCCACTGGAACTGAATAAACCGATGTGTTGTTGTGCCTACTACAATATCAAGATAGCAATGAAAAAAATCTTAAATCAACAAGTTATGAAGGATAGCACATGGTTTTAGTTGTGTTTATAGCTGAAAACCATGTACAAAAGATACACAAATTTTTTTTTTTCTTACAAAATACCTACAGGGGTTTTGACTATAATAGTCTTTGAGACTCTTCCTTTGGATAATGAATTCAGGACATGACTAAGGTAAATTATTTTGTTTTCCTGAATTGAAAAACTTTAGTGTGACATATTTGTCACATTATCATAACATCAAAGTATCAATTCAGAGTGTCTCTCTTCACAATCATACACAGATGAAAGCACTTGAGAATTTGAGTTTGGAACTGGGTCTTTTATTTTGAACAATAGTTAAATAAGCTAGAGTCAAATTGAACACACAAGCACATTAACCTACTCATTATCCCAAATCCTTGAAATACCTCTCCACGAAGGCAAATGTGTTGAGACTCCAGAGAAAGGGATGTTTCTTCCCACTTTACTGCATTGTGAGGGAAAACATAAAGGGTTTGCACGTGTCAGAACCTGTTGGAGTCTGGGAGGTGACGAGACAGTCTCCTTGACTGACGCAAGTTTTACTACAGCAAAAACACTCCAACGTGTCAAAGCGGTGTGCCACTTTGGGTGGGTAAGGGCTAGCGTCTAAAAGCTGAAATCTGATGTCCCTAATTGTTTGCCGGCTCACAGGTTTTCTCAGACTAAGCATTCCTGTGGCTAGGTTTGGTATTTTGTTGATCTATAACTCAAAAGTGATATGAGTTCAACAATAGCTCCTGCAGGAGAGCCTTTTAGATTAATAGAGGGCAGTGTTGCCCTCTTCTTGATATCAAGGATTCCCGACCTAAAGAATGATACAAGAAACAGAGGTAGGTGTGCAGAGTCCAAAAGATTTGTGACCAAAACTGCAATATGCATGCAGATTACATAATTATAGCATGCAGTCATACATCTATTCAGGAACTATGTTTTTTTGTTTTTCCAAATAATAAAGTAAGCTTTATTTCTACACAAAAAGCATAGGTTTACCAGTCTCATTTGCATACAGCTTATCAACACAGAACACATCCAAAGGCCCAGGTATTACAGTGGTGTACTTCTTCAGCTTCAGTTTTGTTTAGAGTGCAGATAGACAACAATATTATCAAATATTAATAGTATCAATATTATTGGTATAATATAATAAACTATTACCAATCTTTTCTTTCTGATATGAGAGTAATAAATGCAGTATAGGCACTAACTATAATGTAATGCCTGGTTATGGCGTGGTGTGTGTGTGTGTGTGTGTGTGTGTGTGTTTCCTCCCCAGATGTGGGTCTCACAGCAGACACTCTGATGGAGAGGTTGGATAACGGCGTTCTCCTCTGTCAGCTGGCACAGCTGCTGCAGGAGAGCATGATCCAAGTCAACAATGGCAAGGTGCAGCAACAACACATGCACAGGCTCACACACACACATGCATGTACAGAGGGGAGCTTGCACTCATGCAAACACAAACACACATTACCATGCAGTGGAAGCATTTCTCCTCAGAAAACAAAACAACAAACTCATAAAAGCAAACACACTTAACCAACATGTGGAACTGAACTGTGCTCGCTCACTTAAATCAAACACGGTGTAGCATATTTCAAAAGGTGGTGATACTGTGACTCTGCCATCAAACAACATGGCTCCTGAGTCCTGTGTACAAAACATAGATATGTAAAAATGTGGTGTTTTGTCAACAGACAATACCGTCAGATTTATTTTCTGTCATGTTTCATTAACATGTACTTAAAATAAACACACTTTACTCACCATTTTTCCACATAACACATACTTGTGACGTTTCCTAATTATGATATTTGATGTACACCTGTAACCACTAAAAACATGTAAAACTTAATTTTACTGTAGGCTTGTACATGGTGTTTACTTGGACATATGCTCCCAGATTTTGTTAAATGAAACATGACTTTTTGTTCCTTATAAATACTATGCAATTACATAGTAAGGACTGTCATGTCAAAACCTTGTTAACTTAGTTTTTTGTGATTTGATTTTAAATAAATGTGCTTATACGTTCTTCAGCGAATAGGGTTGATCTATTATAGCATTAATCTCTCAAAACTTCTAAATGTGCTTTGCATAAGTTGCATAAATTAATAGTTTTAAAATGAATATATTTGGGAACAAAAGTCAACATTCAACATTGAAATTCACTTATGTGTAACTATATGGGGCAGAAAGGAAATCAACTTGAATTAATTTGTTTGATACTGCAGTAATGTGAGACTGTTTCAACTGCATGCTTACAAAATCTGTGTGTGCTTTTGCTCATGGGTGTGTGTCTGTGCACATAATGTTTTTGTTTGTATGTGCATGTGTGTTGAATGCGAGCGCAGCCCTTCATACGCAGAGTGATCCACTGGCGAGCTGATGCTACCTCCGGATCGTTTTTCGCCAGAGACAACACTGCCAACTTCCTCTATTGGTGTCGCAAGATTGGTGTTGATGAGAGCTACCTGTTTGAGTCAGAGGATTTGGGTGAGTGAAGGCCTAAACATGTGCTCACCATCGCCTGAAAAAATATATCACCTGCTTTCATGTAGTTATGGCTCTCAGACAATCAAATCACAATAATGGCTTAATGTAAATCATGACGTGGTGTGATACTGATAAAACTAAATGCCTTGGGCTCTGAGTTTCATCTCACTGAGGAAGTAACCATATGACAAGTCAACTGCAGACAGTTGTCTTTTATGCTAAATATTGCATTTCACCCCTTTCAACCTTTTCTCCTTTGACCCTCACCCTTGCTACACTGCAAAAAATCTTCATCTTAACAAGTCATTTAGTCTGTTATTGAGTCCTAAAATTGTAATTTTCTTAAAATATGTGAAAAAACTGCCAGTGGGGTTTCAAATCAACTTATTCTGACTTGTTTCAAGATATTGACACTCATTTCTAGAAAACTCCAGAAATAAGTGAAACTGCATTGGAAACAAGTGGAGTTATCTCACCTCATTGGCAGAATTTTTCTCTTGGTTTACAAAAAGTAAGATTGGAAGGCTGAATAAATTACTTTTGTTTGCAGTGTATCTCTCTCTTGATCTCTTTCTTGACCAGTGCAGAGCCTATAAAAACACAAAGAGTAATCTGTGTGTCTTGTGTGGGTCGACTTGTTGCTTAGCTTTGATGGCATCATGTCAGTTATATTTTTCTGTAATCTTTCTATTCTGTCTTTGTATCTCTCTCTTACTCCGGCACTGTGGTGTTCAGTACCAGATCCTATCACTGTCACCTCTCTTTATCTCCCACTGACCCTCTGGCTTTCATGTGTTAATAGATGTGACAAAACCAACATATGGCGTCTCACTAACAGTGTTGGGCTCATTACTTAAAAAAGTAATAATAGTATTAATTTACTTATTACTCCCTGGGACCAGTAATAAAATGCAGCCTGATACTCATTATATTACTTTTCTGTTACACCGCCAGAATTGGTGACTGCATCCTCTCTTACCTTCAGATGTTGGGATAACTCAATGTCCTTAAAAGTAGTAGGGAGTACTTCCACTTGAAGAGTAAACTTCTCTGCCATTTGTCATCTAAGCTGTGTAACATGGGAGGATAACAATTAATTAGAAATAGAATGAATTGGGGTGGGATACAGTTTTTGGATAATTCAACTTCAATCTGACATTTAAAGATGGTGATAATAAAAGTAACAACCTATTTTTTGATTGGTAACTGTAGTATTTTTAGTAATTTGTTGCAACACCCGTGCAACAATTTTCCCCAGTGGGAAAAACACTCCTCACAGGCTCATGGATATAACCTACTGAGAAACAAAAATGGATTAGGAAAAATTAAGATGAGATGAGAGATATATTGAGGAGAGACAGAATAGAAATAGAAATAGAAATAGAAATAGAAATAGAAATAGAAATAGAAATAGAAATAGAAATAGAAAGCAGGTCAACTTAGAACTTCCAGTGCAAAGGATTGAATCTGATGCTGTCTGCCACTCTCAGAGTCTTTGAATCATTTTTCACTGACACCTATGATGCTCTGTGTGCCTGAGGAGAAGAAGACAGCTTGCAGTTAGCATGCTGACCTGGTTTTGTAATATTAAATGTGCACCTTTCTATGCACTTCTTACCTGGGCATGTCTAGGCATGGTGGTGGATGCGTGAGAATGATAATGTGTAGGTTAATCTCCATCAACAATAGGTTTTCCCCCCAAGGCAGACTAACCTACTTCACTTGACTAATTGAATGACTGAAAGGTAAACCTTCTGTACTTTGACAGGCTTCACTTTTACCTCCACAGTCATATGTAGGCACAAATGATTATTCTTTTTCCTTTCTCCTGTCTCCTTTTCCTTGCTGCAGCCATGATGTAATGGTGGATGTCGAATATACAGGTGAATGAACATAAAATAGCATCTGTAGTAGTGAGAGCATTCTGTTCTGTTCCTTACATTTCATTCATTACATTCTCTCCTACTATATAATATTGTCCTCACTTTCTTTCATTGGTAAATACAAACTTCCATTGATTCAATCATGAATGTAGTGGACCTGTAGTGGTGATGTGCCATATAGTTACAGTACTATCATCGTGCTCAACATACATACACTACCAGTCAGAAGTTTGGATACACCTGATTGAATGTACTTCATTATCTTAAAGCCATTTTGATCTAAAGGCTTATGCTAAAATGCTTGAAATTTGTTTCTTAGACAAATATAAATAGTGAAGTTGATGCCTGATGTATGAACTTCTTTCCAAAGCCTTTGCCTTTCCATCAAGGCAAAGTGTGACTACTTTAAATAATCTAAAATAGAAGACAGTTTTGATTTGTTTAACACTTTTTTGGTCACTGCATGATTCCATTTGTGTTCTTTCATAGTTTTGATGTCGTTACTATTATTCTAAAATGTGGAAAATAGTAAAAATAAAGAAAAATGTGTTGTGTCCAAACTTTTGACTGGTAGTGTTATCAGTCCTCTCCTGGTGTTTCTTCACTCTTTCCATATTTCTGTGTTCCATTTGCTATCTTCACAAATTAACTAAATATGACTAGAACTAGCTCATCATTGCATCACACACATACTCAGAAAAAATGCAAACATTTTCAGAAACAAGGCAGTGTTTTTTTTAACATATAGAAAGTTGACTGGAGGCAGGAGAGGCAGGAGAGGCAGGTTTGGCGATGCAGGTTGCATGCCCACATGCCCTCAGCTGCATGTCTGGAGCCCACAGGAATTCCAGCTGAGCTTCAAAGATAGTGAGGCACAAGAGAAACAGAGAAAACCTCCTGACATGTTCCCTCTCCATTCAGAATGCAGCTCTTGTTTTCCTTTCCTACAGACAGGGGCCTGTTTATCTCCGGAAACATCTTCCCTTTCAGATGAATGATTTTTCATTGCAATCTCCCTCCCACCACCACCACCACCCCTCCACCCCTTCACCCCTCCACCCCTTTCCTCTTCCTCTCCCTCTCTCTCTCTCTCTCTCTTTCTCTCTCTCTCTCTCTCTCTCTCTCTGTTTATACTGTATGTGTGTAGTCCTCCATAAGCAACCTCGAGAGGTGTGCCTCTGCCTGATGGAGCTGGGAAGGATTGCAGCGAGGTAACAGAAACAAAAGTATATAGAATATAGTTGCATTTTCTCCTTAACATATTGCTGATAGGGCTTTCAGTGACTATTTCTTAACCCTCCCCTCTCTCAGGTATGGAGTCGAGCCTCCAGGACTGGTGAAGCTGGAGAGAGAGATTGAGAGGGAGGAGGCAGGCTCCCTTTCTCCATCATCCCCTCTGCCCTTCTCCTTCTTTCCTCCTGCATCACTGTGTTCACCAACACGGTCCCTGGCTCCAGCCCCCTCTCCTCCTTCACCAACGCCCCTTGCTCCAGCCACAACCTGCCTCTTTGAACCCCTCGCTCCAGCCCTCGTCTCTGATCTTCCCTCGACCACAACCACCACAACTACCACATGCTTATCCTCTACTCAGTCCTCCCTCTCAGCCTCTAACCCTAGCACAACCACGGCCTCGACCCAAACACCTTTCTTTTCCCCATCCACCACCAAAAACACACCCACTGCAACTCCACTGTCAAAGCCCTCACCAATCCAAACCCCGGTGTCTATTGTCAATGCCCCTTCGACCACAGCTACACCTCCTGCCCCATCCCCAACTACAGCTCAGACTCGTCACTCGTGCAAATCTGCAGGCCGGAAGAGCATAGGCACCAACAACATCTTGGATGATATTGTACGTACTTTATCTCCACTGAAATCCTACTTCAGTTTTCAGAGGTTTAAGGTTTAACTGTTTGGATTCCATTTGTCCTCTGGGAGTCACTGCCTCTCTCTCTCTAACCTGTTCCAGGTGAAAAAGATAATCGAGGATCCTCCCTGCAGCTGCCCCACCAAGTTCCTTGTTGAGAAGCAGCCTAAAGGCTGCTACCGTCTGGGGGAGAAGGTTCTCTATGTACGGGTATGTATATGTTCACATCCCCCTCCTCCACCTATTTGATAATAATACACCTGCTGATACACTGTTTTATAAAGCCATAAGGCCTTGATTAAGAAAAAAAACAGGTATCATGTAGAATTAGACAATTTGATGTGGAATCTGATGTGTAGGATAGATTAGTATCTGTTTATTAGTATAGTGATTATTTGATCCCACAATTTTTATATTTCCAACCAGATCTATGGCTTGCCCAATGAAAATAATTCATTATAGATGCTACAGCACATATCATGATAACAAGATGTGAGGTGTGAAAGACCTCAGCTTATGAATTAACAGCTGAGTCAGCAGCAACTATGTCACCAAAGTGACTGATTTGCAATCATTTGGGATTGAGGAGTAGATGCCTTCCAGCTTCCATTCAAGAGTCGTGCAGCACTAGTGTGGATCTCTACAAAGACTTGTTCTAGGAATGGCCTTCTGGGAACCAAGGTTGCTTAGCAACCAGTGGTCAGGGTAACACTAGGCTGACGACCATTTTATTCAATGCATAGACCTTGAGCACAGAGTTCAAACCTTTCGAAGGAAAAGGAAAAATGTCTCTTTAAGAATGGCTTGGACAAGACGAGACTGTGTGGTTCAGTTCAAATGGCAGCCCACTAGGGAATCCATGTTTGAGCCCATCCATGTGCAGAGGGGGCTGAGGCTCTTTCTGTATTGTGATCTCTATATCTGTATTCCTCTTCGCTCCCTCTTCATCTAAACAAACAGAAAATATAATAGGAAGACAGACTCATTAAAGGTTTCAAAATGTGTTTAGTGCATATACTGTAATATACTGATATATTTTGGATGATACATTTGTCATTGTGGTACAGCAGCTATTGTCTTAGTGAAGACACAGTAAACTGTGTCTTCAGTATTTAACCTACCGAAGCATCAGAAAATTATGTTTTGAGCTAAAACCACAAAGTTACATTTTCTGTGAAACCCCTCTTAAAGCATATTGACAGATTAGGATACTAACAATGTGCATCCTCTACACTGTCACACAGAGGTGTATCACATCTTTGGTGGCTAATTGGTCACTAGCTGAAACCCATTTAACGCTTTGTTAATCTTATTGAAAGCCCCATTGACTTGGCACTCTACACTGGTGATCAATGTTATGCACACTGTCAGTGTCAATTTGCTCACAGGCTGAGTTACAGCTACATTTCTATTTTCTCCTGAGTGGCTGACAGACAACATATTTTTACTGCCCATTTAGAAATAATGGTTGCCTTCAAGTCACGGAACACCTGTTTCTCCATAACAGCCTACTCGGCAACATGGGGGAACATGCCCTAACACCACATCAAAGAAAACAGTGGCAATAAAGATGCGAAAGCTAAAGGATGTTGCTGGTTTATGGCCAAGTCCAGCAGGATGCATGCATCTTGACCTTAAGAAAATTAAACGTCGGGAATGGAGAAAAAATGTCTTTACTTGGGGATTTTATAAACATTTGTTGCTTTCCGTTTGCTTGTCTCCTTAAATCTTTCTACAGTATCTGATAGTTTGATCCTGTGTGCCTACCTTCTCCATGCAGTACTTTCAACTCAGGCTTGCAAAGATTATGCTTTCACCATGACTCTTATAGTCTTATCTGCCATTTTTCAGCAATAATTGCTATTTGTCAGCCACTACCTGTAGTGTTCACTTCCCTTTTCTCCCAGCCATCGACAAGCCCACACACTTTAGCTGTGTGAATAGTGCTCTACAACCCATTGGCCCTGGCTCCATCCATTACCTTGCCCTTCACAGATGTGCGACTGCCTGTATGTGTGGAGTGAAACATGCCATAAGCCTCCATTGCCATACCTTGATGACCCCTGTGCTGCTCCTAGGAGGGCTTGCCACTGAATGTGTACAGACCTTTTTAAAGAGCAGAGTCTATTGATTATACAGAGACAAAGTCATTAGTGGAGGGATTTAATCAGACAGCTTGTTAATGAGTGGCTGAGTATGACAGCCCCTCCTCACACACACACACTTTATGCCCCCCCACCCCCACCCCCCACCCCCATTTTCCCTATTCCCATTGGAGATTTTTCAATCATGCTGGCCCTGAAGGGCTCTGCCATTCTTTAGTGCTAAAAGAGAGGAAGGCTTTTCTTTCTTCTGTGTGCCCAATTAGGCTCTCCTCCAGCTTTGTAGTAGGGATACTGTCTGGCTGTCACAATGGGAGGGAAGACATTCAAACATCTCACAATATCATGCCACGTCTATTTGCTATCTCGCTATCTACATAAAGGGGAAAGATGAATCTAGAAAATGGAAGGAAGACATCATGCTTTGAGCAATAGTTACTGCTGAGCAATATCACATTAATATAGATGATGAAATTGTTTTTTTTTCCTCCAGCTTATCATTTTGTCAGAAGAATGACTATAGAGTGGTGTAAGATTAAGCATCCACCCTTCTGACTTGTCCTTGAGCAAGACACTTTTATACATATACATGTAGGGATCAACAGAGTAACACAAAAATAATTAAACATAAACATCATTCATTTATAAATAATTTGATTTCTGAGGAAAGCTGGTATGATGATAAATACAAGGAAAACACCTCTATGAACTGATGATGTGAATGAAACATATTTCCTCTCACCTTTAACAACAAGAAAATTGTTATTTTATCACTGTAACTTTCAGACATTGCAATGGCGTGCCCACAGTATAATGATGTCTCTCAAACAGATTGCATAACACATACATGTGCCTGCATCTGTGCATATGCCAGCGCCTGCTAAGCTGTCACATCTCTCAGTACTGTACTCACTTTCTTATCTCTCTTTACTGTATGTGTTAAGGGGTTTGACTGTACTTCAGAATCAAAAGCAACCGACATGGCTAAAGCCTGACTCCTACTGGTGGGCATGTGAATGACACTTAAGTATCCTCATGAATCTTTCAGCAGGAAAGGAGAGAGGGAATCAATGTTACTGCCAAGGCGGACACAGGGGAATCCAGCCAGCAGCTTATGGGCTGTAGACATGGCACACTTGTGTGGAGACCTGTGGGGGGAAGGGGCTGCAAGGAGGAATCTGGTTGTGCAGAAATAGAGGTAGAGACTGTCAAACAGACAAAGAGGGTTTGTGTAGACTAGTCCAGAACGACTCTGGTATGATTTAATTTGACTATATCTGAATTCTACACTAACAGACCTGAACATTTTTAAAGCATTGTTATCTGTCCCACTCAAAATAACAAAGTGAACATTGAGCATTCAGTAAAAATCAAGACAGACAGCATCAGTTTAAGGAACAGTGTTAATAGAAATAACCAGATCTAAACATTACATGTATAGCAATAGTGAGGAGCACTATCTAATACATGAGGAAAAAGTAACAATTTAACATCAACCTGAGCAAAATGTTTTAAAAACCTGGCTCTTTTTTTTTTCTTAAATAGGGCTATTATTTTAGAAAAATCAGTTGTGTCGTTGAGGAATAGTGAGGACAAATATCTACAAATTTGATGTTATTTGATATTAAATATTCGTTACTGCATTAGATTCAAATAATTTCAGAATGTATTTATTTTCTTTGGAAGGTTAGCTTTAGATGATGAATGAATGTTTAAGAATGTTTAAGAATTTTCACCAGTGCTTGAAGAGCAGTCAAACTGATATCCATCCCAGGTCTGAAAGGAAAGCGGTTTATTTAGGATGTCAGACTTGACCCCTGTCAACTTCAACATTTTAATCTGCAGGATGACAGCTGAGACAGACCATGTCTGAGAGGATCTGATGTGTATCACTATATGTGTCTGTGTTGTCTGTGCGCGCGTGTGTGCATGTACTATTGATTTCTGTCTCCCCACAAGTATGCATAGTGGGGGAGAGGGGGCACCAGATAGAGGAAGGGTAGATCTGCTTGTATTATCAGATTCTTAATGGCTCCATAATGAAGGGTTTATGGGCGATAAGGCA
This sequence comes from Centroberyx affinis, assembly GCF_046629955.1. Classification (NCBI taxonomy): domain Eukaryota; kingdom Metazoa; phylum Chordata; class Actinopteri; order Beryciformes; family Berycidae; genus Centroberyx; species Centroberyx affinis. The sequence continues at coordinate 223,403 of NW_027279830.1, read as the reverse complement.
AGAGGGGGCGGGCCGGTGCTGACAGGACAACGGATGGCTGTGCAAGGCCTCCTGGGAATGTTAATGTCTGCTGGGAGTTGCAGGTCTGCACAGAACTCATCTCATTTTCTCTCCTTTCATTTTTTTCGGCTTTATATTGTGGCAGTAGTTGCCATGGTAGCAGTTGGTTTTCAGCAGCAGAATGGCGGGTGTAGGGAAGGGTGTCAGTGCAGGATGTGTCAGCGGACTGGATTCAGATACAACTGACCTCTCTCTGCAACTACTGTACACTACCACACAGACTGGTCATGGTTATTTTATTCAAAATAACACCTATTGACTGGTTTGTGTGTATATCTGTGTGTGTCTGCCTTTGTGCATCTGTGCGTGTGTGTGCGCATGCATGCACATATGTGGATTAGTCCTCCATGTGTGCTCAGCTGGTGCCGTGAGAGGTGTTGTTTCATTTGGCTTAATGAGATTTTGACAAAGCTATCCTAGAGATCATTTGCCTTTCATAGCCACTGCTACACAGGCGGGAGGAGCTTGTAAATATTTGATCAGAGGGGGGTACCTCTCCTCAGTGTGTGTGTGTGTTTGGGGGGGTCATACAAGTAAATTGAGTCTTCGAGTTGGAGGGGTGGGATCGAGGGGGAGGAGGGAGGACTCAATCACAAAGTCTCCTCCTTGATGTTTACATTATTTAGATTTCATAAACATTTTGCCAATAAGTCAGTCAGGATATATATGTTTACACCGGCTTTGTTTCACAGTGAGAATACTATTAAATACTATTAAACTAAATTACTCTGACTGTACTGTCTCGTCTTGGCTTTGCAGATGCTGAATGAGCGTCATGTGATGGTGCGCGTCGGCGGAGGCTGGGAGACCTTTATGAGTTACCTGCAGAAACATGACCCCTGCAGAGGAGGACCGGTTGGCAGATCTGAGGTCAGGCTCTGTCGGGCCAAAGCCAAGGCACTCAGTTTGAACATCTCGCCTGACAGCTACATGGTGGTTGGTGCCCATTACCGTGGCAAGAAGTAGTAGACGCTTAAACTCCCCTCTTTTGCTTCTTGCTATGGGAGACAGCAGTGAACATTCACTTAATCAGACCAGACTGTACAGAGTCAATGATATAACATAGTTCAAATCAGTGGTATTTCTCTTTTAGCTCAAGAGAAAATCTTTCCTTTTTTTATAACAAAAAGGTCCCAGAGTTAAGGACAACAGCTACAGATGAGACAAGTATTTAAATATATGACTCTGATATCTACCTGCCTATTATCTGAATGGAGTATCCACTGCAACAAGCCGTCCGTGAAGTTATAGTATGTCTTCATGTATGTTTTGAGATTCACATTCTTGTCCTTGTTTGAAGGAAAGCTTTTGTGTGGTAGGCAGTATTTTTTTTGGGGTTAAATTATACTATTGGGTGATTTGTACTGTTAGAGTACAGTTAGTAAAGATATAGCTATATGTTTATGTATCATAGTAGTTTTAGGGTATGAAAATTTCAGTATAGATGTGAAAATTTGCTAAAATGTAGATGGATTTTAGAATTTTGAGCTTGAGCTTTTATATTTTGGATGCCAAAGCTTCATAATGGAATATCTATGCATACAGTAACTAAAGATCTGTGCATACAGTGACTTTGAGATGTATAATAATATTTCTGTATTTTATTGGATAATGCCATGATTTGATTTCTATTTGACGTGAACGTGATTATTTTTTCACAAATCTATTTTTGATAGCAGTTTATATATGTGGTAAAATATGGTAAAAACTTGTGCAGCCTTAATTACAGCTTAAGACATTTTGTTTGTTAGCATATAATGAATAATGATTGATTTAAATCCTATCCTGCAATACATTATGAATGCAAAAAGTCACTTTTCTAAGTTTTGTTCCACATGTACATTGTGAGCTTATAGCAGTGAGTTAAGTGACTCAGCCACAAGCTGCTTGATCTGAAACGACAAAGCCACAAAGCATCAAGTCCTCCCTCTAGATGGCACCATGTCCTAGGTGACAAAAGGCCAAACCTCGTCTCAGTGGTTGTTTGGAGGACGGAGCTCTTCACTCTGATGTTTTGATCACCTCTTCCCCCTCTTGGTTCATCCCTCTCATCAGTTGGACTGGGAATATTTTGGAAATGTGTTTTCAGTACAAACTGCCTACATGTCATACTACTTTGACGAGAGCCTGTTTCAATTCAATAAAACCTTTCTTTACCATGTACTGACGTTTGCTCTACTTCAAACTCTAATATTATTTAGAATTACTAAAATTAATGTCGTACTTTAAGTCTGACAGAGCCTTTATTTCGGTATTTATCGACAGATTGGTTTGCAATATTCTGCAAAAAACAGGAGAGGATCACATGTGAGCCTCATTCACTCTTTCATGTTTTGTTTTTTTTCTATATTGGATAAAAAACTTTCACCTCAAAATTTTACTCTGCAATATAAGGACCATGTCTTTTTTTTCTCCTGGCAAGTTTAAGTAACATTAAAGTGAGAATGCACAAGTGAATGAGTGTACATCTTTGAAAAACACAGACATTGGAAGTCCCAATACAATAGTAATTACATATTTTATTTCAGTAAAATAAATTAATTAAAAATGGACACAAGTTTTTATATATTGAAAGAAACTAACTGTAATGATATCATGCAAGACTATAATGTCTTTTTTAGCCCCCACATAACATCCGCAGTGGATTGAACCAGTATAAATGACTTGTAGAAAATAATAGCTGTGCTACTTAAACAAGTGCCACTTTAAATGGTGGCATTTTTACAGGGCATCTCTCATTGCACAGAGTACATTTCTAAGTTCCTCATGAAACACTGGACCTTGCCATTTGAGAAGATCTTACTACACTTTTGCATACATGATTACATTGTGCTGACTCCATTCTCTCTTTCCGATGTACAGTATATGCTTCATTTTTTCAGTAATCTTGCTACTGTTTGCTACTGTACCAAGGTATTGAACCTCCATCCAATCAATAAGAAAATCCTTGTTTTTTTTATCCGAGCATTGTCATATATTGGTGCAATCTCCCATGCATCCAATGAAATTTACTATTTGAGATACAGGGATAGAAATATGTGCTTTATAATTTTAACGTAAATATTTTTTTTGACAAAGTTCTGCACATGTGCAGTGGTGGCACGTTATTAGTTTGTTACTACTGGAGATGACTGTTGGATTATCCCACCAACAATACACAAAAAAACCTAGTTGTGTGCAATTGTGCTTCAGTCCTAATAATACATGTTTCATGTTGGTAGGTGCACCCTGTACATATGCATGTTTACTCCTTACAGTAATACCTATATTACTGTGTATCACTTTGGGTATTAGAATAACTTAATCATTGTATAAAACCAAAACACCAAATAGCATTGCATTTTGTGAATTGTAGGATATCAGAAAATACACTGACTCAGTTGTCAATGTAACTACATATTCATTCATGACCTAGTTGCTGGCACAGATATTTTCACATGAGCCCAGACAGACTTATCCCAAACCCACAGCATGGTCTGAACCCAAGCCCAATCCCTTCTTTGTAAAAGACACAACAGAGTGCTTATTACATGCTCTTCTCATCATTTTTGCTCCCATATGTAGCATTACACACATACATAACTACACAAATGCTGATGATCTGCTCACACCTCCATTTCACGGACTTTGAGGAGACCCAGCAAAGAGCAAAGGCTCAACAAGACATTGAAGATATAGATTGCAACCGTGCCTTCGTTAATTTCCTTCACTTCTGAAAGTGGAAGCCTCACAGGAGCTTATGGTGAAGGTGAAGGGACAGAACATCACATACAGTGTTGTCAACACACATGATAACACTTTAAGTTCATTCACATAGCTGATGACATCTTTCATGACTCATTCCCAAATGGATAATCGCCATTTGTAATAGTCTCATCACACATGTATGTAATATTTATGTAATATGATTATGCAGTCGATTTTGAAATATCCGACAGACTGAAAAAAAAAATCCTATTTGCCTAATAGAAAAACAGCGGGTATGAGTCATCATCATCCAAGCAAGCAGAATTGCTTCCCCTATTCCACTCTACAAACTTAGGTCCTCTCTGCTCCATTCAGTTCTCAAAAACCTTTGATGGAATATAGAGCAGCTGCAGTGGATAGCTGTGCCTAACTACTATTTCTGTTATTTTCTATATGGGATTTAGAGGCATTTTCAATCTCTCAAATTGAATGGCACAAGTACAGAAGAACGGAATAGCCTGCCAGCGCTAGCATCTGTCGAGTCAGTCTACTGGTGCATCATACTGAAATTTGAGTGCTGTCAAATGTCTCCATTTTAAAATCTGTTATGTAGTCGTGCTGCATAAACGTGTAAGCTGTTATACATGTTAATTGCTCATCAATGTGTCATGAAACATGTCATGAGCTTTTACTCAAAGTGCTATGTAAACCCCTCACATAAAACGTGTTATCACATACAGCATCTTCCATATGGCGTTCTTTTTCACTAGACCTGTGCTGATTGTTTCCACATTAGCCTCTACTGAGCTGGGTTATAGTCGAGACAGGATGACTTTGGCCTTCTACCATTGTGTGATGTGTGATGTCTGTGTTACTTAGAAATGACGATTCTGAATGCAGCTTGTGCTTTTGTTTTTAGTGGGATCACTGAAGTTAGAAAAACTGATTTTTTTTTTTTTTAAGTTGCTTGTTTTCTGAATATCACACAAAAAGGCTGACCAACATTAAGGGTAAACAATGGAGCAAGCAAACATTTCCTTCGCTGTTTGGTTTCTTGTTATTCTCTTACCAGGTTATGAAATGCTTGTCAGCAAACAACTCCAGGTCTTTCACGGCAGTAACAGCACATTAAGTAAAACATTCGCACAGCTCAGCAGTTACTGTATTCCAATGCTTTCTTTTACTCATCAGTTCTTTTCATTTAGTACTATATATACCTACAAAATACCTTCATGTTACTGAATCCAATATTCATGAAATCTGTTACTCTTATTCCTCAATGCATGAAGCAGTGAGGCTCAACTCTGCACACATCTCCATACACCCATACTGGCAGCCATTGTTACCCCTAAACAAACAGAAAACAAACATTCTTATTCAAGATCTACTTTACACAAACAATGACCTGAATCTACGAGATGCATTTGTACATATAGAATCTTTAAAGAAGCATCAAAAGATTTGCTTTTCAATGCAAATTTAGTTCTGTTTATTTTATCGTACTGTCCACCCCTGCTAGTTCCATTTTGTGCTCTGCAGAAACTGCAGAAGTCTCTCCAGGGGCTAATGCTTGATATCAGTAAGTGTGCTACTCTAAAGATAAACAATGGGCAGTTAATGCCAGAATATTTTTTTTTTATTACGAACAATAACACAGCACAGACCACTCGACTGAAAGAGGAATGCTGACAGGATGCTCTGGCCTGATGTCTTGTTTGTGTGTTTGTTCCTTTTTGAGGATTTTTCTCTTGATTCGTCTAGAGTAATTGGGCATGTGTGGGAGTGCATGTGCTAGTGTGTGTGTGTGTGTGTGTGTGCATGTGTGTGTGTGTGTGTGTGTGTCTGTGTGTCTGTGTGTGTGTGTGTGTGTGTGTGTGTGGTATATGCATTTAAGAGAGCACCATTTTAAGACAAATTCTCTTCAGAGAAAACAGTCACCTTTAGGACGCCATAAAGTTAGCACATAAAGTCAGAAGTTTGAACAAAAAAAAAAAAAGTCTTGTTTGTGCTATGAGAGCCATGCCTCAGTCATACAGTAGGTGTTATTCTTTGTGTTCCTGCAGTTCCTTCGTGGATTTCAGGAATAGGTAAGTGAAGTTTGTCATTACTTTGCTCCTTCTGTCACAACTCAGGCACACTGAACACTGAAAGGGATGGCGATGTAGAGGGCGGCGTGAGACGGTGATTAGACAAAGATTGTTTTAGAGTTAAACATCAAGGTTGGAGGGGTGTGGCTTGTGCGTTCCGTGGGCCAATCACTCGATGACGCCTTGGTCCAATCACACGGTTCCATTCTCTTGCCTCGGCTTGTGGGTCGTTGTGCGAGTGGGTGTGCTCAGGGAGGGGGCCAAGGTGCAGAGGAAGCCGGCCAGCAAGGTGAGACCGAGGCCCCCCCAGGCACAAAACATGGACCAGCCATAGCCATGGCTAATGTCCTCAGGGAGACCATACATGTAGCGGGGATAGCGGGACAACTCAAAGTTGATTCCTGCCACACACGTGCACAGGGAGATGATGCAGCAAGTTCCTGTCAGCAGAAGAGACAACCGGTGATTTAGGATGCTTGCCGTTTAATTATTCAGTTCCAGGCCCTATGTACTGTACATGTTATGTAATTCCCCTGCAAGACATTCATCCACTATCATGATGGGAAAACAGCTAGCTCAAAGAATGTCTTCAGCTAGGACCAACTTAGAGAAATTGGACTCAGTACGTTTGTGTGTGGATGTGGGCATGTGTATGTGCAAGGGTGGAAGTAACTAATTACATTTACTCATGTTAATGTAATTATAGAGTCATAAGCAACAGAAACTGGATCATTGTAAATTGACCAGTTGTGGAGCCATTCACAGTCAGAAGAGTAATCTGGCTTTAATTAATTTGTGCACTTTATTTTGTCATTTCCAAATTTAAAAAGATAAAGAACTCTGTCCTCTCATCCTTTATGGGTTTCATAGATATTGATGTAGATGTAGATGTAGATGTTCATATCATGTTGTCTTTTCTAAAAAGTAACTCAGTAACACTTACTCTGAGTACATTTTAAACTAGCTACTTTTTACTTTTACTGAAGTAGATTTTTACAGCAGTACTTTTAGTTCTACTTGCAAAATATCAGCAAACTAACAGTACTTCTACTTGAGTAGGACATTCTAGTACTCTTTCCACCACTGTGTATGTGTGTGTCTTCTCACTCATGCAATTATGCTTACACATAAACACAAACATGAACACACACACACACACACACACACACACACACACACACACACACACAGAGCAAACATAGAGTAAGTATGGTCTCACAGTACCTCCCATGAGGAAGAGTAGCCCAGCTACATACTGCATGAGGTCATGCTGCTGGCAGCATCCCAGCACTCCAATGATCCAGCCAAAAAGAATGATGGACACGGCCATGCCCACAAAGCCGGCCGTCATTCTTCTTAGATCTACACAGAGAGGTGAAAATGTTAACTCACACGTATTGAACACTGAAAATAAAGACAACCCATAGACTGGTAATTAGTTTGAAAGGCTAATATAATGAACAAAGGTAGCCACCCAAGACGTCCCAACGGCCACACTATCCTGAAAGGAACTGTTAGGAAAACAAAAATTTTGTTCTCTTTTCACTTGTCAAAGGGTGTAAGTAATAATCTGGCAGTTGATTTAGAGACACTAATATTGTATTACAGTAGTCCTATGCCTATTCCGATACACTATACTATCCTGAAACAAATTCTGAAAAAGAATTGGCAACAATAGACGCTAAAATAGTACGGATGATAGTTAACAAAGTCCTACTATGAAAGCAGTGATCAATATACAGGTAGAGACCAATATATAGATAGATAGATAGATAGATAGATAGATAGACTCAGTCACCCTCTACATAAAGACGGAGGACCAGGCTCAGACTTACGGAGTGCGTGCCACTCATCCTGCCGTATGGTCTTGGTGATGTTGATGGGTAAATTCCGTGGGAGGATGGAGGAAGAGTAGTATCTCTGAATTATTCCTAGCAAGGCAAAGATAGAAAAAGCACAATTATGACAGGAATACAAATATCCTTAAGACAAGAAGAGAGAGTTTGTATTTATGTTGCAGCATGGCAAATCATCACTTGGTTCTGGGATGGTTCTAGTAACTTTTCACAATTTATGGAAGAGCAAGACCAAATCTAAAAAAAAATATGTACTTTGCATTTATCACTGCAGGTTAGAACCATGGCATACGTCTTTATGTTTTAATGAAAACTTAGATTAGACAATACAATTAAATAAAATTCCCAGATCTTTGGTGCCAAAGCCTCAATTTTAGTCTCTGGTTTTAGGGCTCTTTCACTCTGAGAGTGAAGTTTGTCATGTTCTAGCCTTTGATCTTAACGGCCTTTGGGAGCAATGCTACTGGAGTGTTTATTCACCAGGGTGGTGATTAGTCAGAATAGTCCATGATTCCAACGTGTCTTGAATGCAACATATGGACACAACTTGCTAGCATGGCAAAGGCAGCAACTAACACCCAATTGCAGCTAGCTAGCAAGTTTTTGCATCAGCGGTAAAGTTTTCATCAAGTCCAACATCTGAAGCATACAGCCAGAGGTGGTGGATTACATTAAAAGTCTCTGATACAGCACACCCAAAACAAAGATTTTTGAAAGTGAGACTACACATACCATATGCAGTATTTTTAGTTAACATGACATCAGCACATCATAACCAAAGAATATCAGCACTCTTCTTGGAACTCCCATCTGAACTGAATGGCTTGGTAGTTTCACAATTTGGAGGGCCAAACTTCCCATTCCAAGTTGTTTTGAATGCAGTGTAGTATCTCACAAGGTAGACGAGAGCCAACAGTTTTGTTTATTGGCTGCTCTTTTTTCCCCAAAAAATGCTGTTGCCATGACACTGTGGTCATCAACAGACATTCTATACCTGTACACTATAGTACTGTTGTTTGTTAAGGAGTATCTAATAAAAGGAAAAAAGTTCTGTCATTGTGAAAATTTTACCTCAAAGCATAACTCCAGCCATTTTTGACCTGGACCCTATTTTCGCATCTTTTTTCGTCATACTGTTCAATTCCGCGACTCCTGGTGAAAGTATGGTTATGACAGATAAATAGTGCTATCACGGTAATGTCTAAAAGTCATAATTTCAATAAGGGATGTGTCTAAGAGTTGATCAGCAAATGACTGTGTGTAGGTGTGTTTGAGTTGTGGATGGGTAGACATAGATGTTTGTCATGGGTGCAATAATGGTGGTGTGTGCACAAGAGGAAAGTAGAGAGGGGCCAACAGTCACCTTCTGTGCATAGGGCTCCCATAATTCCTAGCTACACCCCTGTGTGCACCGCAGCCCTTCCTGAGACCTGTCAACCCCAGATCTCTCCCTTGACTAGGATGATTTCCCTGACTATTAGATGTTTGGATACCTGCATGGCAGACAATGAAATAAAAATCCCTTCTGAAACAGTGGCTTCTGTTTCAAGTTTGTTAATATACATCAATTTCTCCATCAATATCTCACCTGTTCTAGTGTATCTAATTATAACAGAGACAAATGATCAAAATGGCCATAATAACACCCAGACACACCCAGGCAAGCGAGACATGTAACGCTATAGTGAAACAATTGACAAGGTTTTAATCAGAATCAATCAGTATGATGGACAAAGATAGGAAAATAGGGTCTGAGTTGAAAATCACCAGAGTTATGCTCTAACTGTGAATTTTCACACCTTAGCTGTAACAACTCCCATAATCCTCTTCTCATATTCCAAAATAACTGCTCCATCTACTCTATCTTTGCCTAATATCCTTTGTTTGTGTTTTTTGGGTGAAATACATTTCTTCTCTACCAAAAGGAAGGATTTTTTTCTTCATAAGTAGAGAGGGCAGTTCATTCACCTATAATATTTTTTATTCATTTAGACAGTTGGAAAGTCAAGAGGGAAACTGAGACACAGGAGATAAAGTATGGGATTAAATCAGGGTCATAGAGGGTCATTAAATCAGGGTCATATATCAGGAACCCCCAACCCTCCCACTGGAACCCCCACCTGCCCTGCCCCCATTTCAACACGTCTCTACTGGATTTGGACTACACTAACCTACCAACCCTTCACTGGAGTCCCCCAACCCATCACAGGGCTTTTTAAACCCCTCACCCTCCCATCCACGCCGATCACCACTGCTGTTTTGCCTCTGTTATTACTGTATGCCCCACACCAATGTCTCTGTCTATATTCTGTCTTGTCTTGTGCTTTTTTTGTTGCTGTGTGGTTCCTTGTCCCTTTCAATTTCTTAACACTTTGTACAGCTTCTCCCATTTTTTGATCAGCTGATTTTCTTTCTTGCTTGTCAAATGTATTGTGATACTGCTGTCTTTGTTAACTGCACTTTAAATAAAACTGACTTGACTCATAATGTTTTTGCACTTGTCAATGTCAAGACATATGTTTTCAGGTTTATAGTTGTACATATTTGAATGTGTGGAAAAAAAATTGCAAGAATAAATTCAAATTTGTGAACGTGTAAATGCTCAAGGTTTGTGCATAACATTTTGTGAAAACGTAAAATGAAATGTGCACAAATAATTTAAAATGTGTGAGTGCATAAAAACAATATAGGCTACAATTTGTGAATGTGTGAGAACAGGTTTGTAGGTGTTAATCTGTGAGTGGGTGAAGAAAGTTCACACAAAACTGTGGCTTTCAACTCTTAACAATGGGCGATACTCGGATTAACATTTTATGTGACTAATCAGGGAGTGAATGGAAAAATCTTTTCTAGAACATTCTTTCTAGCTGAACTGTCTGCCAAAGAGGATCGCCTGAGCAAGCCTTCACAACCACACCTAGGTTAACTCGGCGTCAAAATGTTGAAAATTGTAGCTGCAAACTCATAGCTCCAATGCGGACATATTTTATACAAAAGGATAACGACAGCAAAGCTCTCTTGATCAGGTTAACCTGACACACGTAATAGATAAACAACATCTCTTTAGCAAGTCTGATTGCAAAGATAAAATATTAGCTGTATCTTACACAGGTTAAATGGAAGATGACAAAGTGTGCTGTGCATATTTAATCAATTACAATTGTCAGTACAGGTCTGTTGCCCCTAGCTATAGCTTTTATGTCTGTTCTTGTTAACCAACACTAGGTAGCTCTGGTAGGGATGGTAAATCCCATATCCATGACATCATCTGTACCAGAAGTACACAAATATATCACAATTCAAAAGGGAGATTTGAGCCCCTGGAGGAAACAAAAAGGTGTGTTTTTTTTTTAATGAAAATACAAAATTGGACATACTGTATAGGTTATGATTTTTAACAAACTACGTCTTTCACCTAGCAATGCAAATACAGTAATTACACTGATTTTTAGCCGAAAACTGAAAATTGAAATGTGTAGTTATTCTTTCTTCCTTTTATATTCTGGTTCTTCCATTTAGGGCAAAGAAGCAAGAGTGAGGTGGGTTGTTGCTCCGGTGTGAAGCTGCCAGGTTTGGTGAGCCAACTCAAGTCATTCTTGCATACTCACTGCCAGCAATTTAGGACATGAGTGGTGCAAGTAATCCCATGGTAATGTCAAGTTAGTGTCATAGAGTTTGGAAATTTCAGCAGGATGAATAAACAATCATTTACACAGTTTGTTTTTGTTCTGATATTGTCTAGGAGTACATTTTGTCATTATAGGGCAAACATTTTGCACATAGTTTACAAACAATTTGGACAAAAATTTGGAGCAATGTTTATGCACCCTTATCTTCATTGCATTACTGGTTGGTCTTTGTCCTTATTTTTAACATAAGGACAAGCTAGGGGAATAAGGAAGCACACAAATCTGATTGGTTGTTAGTGGTTGATCTCTCTTTCTCTCAGACTTGGTCCCCTTTTCTGTTGTTACAAACTGGTCAACCATAATCACGATCATGTGTTTCCTTCAACTTAGGGAAATGAGTTGCTTGTGTACAGTTAGAACCATTTGTGTACCTTGTGTGTACAGTTAGAATCATTATAGCTCTGAGAATGATTTATTAGCTTTTTTTGTAGCCATTAGCTGAGAAATGTTGCCACATTTCATCAGAGTTACAGTGATATTTCATTTGAATGTTATGTACCAGCTCATGGTTGACCTTTCATTTAATGTTACTCATGCAAATTCTGCTTCAGTGTGATGGGTCTAGTAATGGCACTGGAAAGCTAGAGCAAAAAAGCCTTAATATTTTTTTGCATTTTTTCCAATTTATCTGTATCTTCTAAACTACAGGTATTAGTCCTTATCTAAAATGGGCTTTGGAAAGCCAGTGGGCATACCAGTTAATCTGTGAAAACAGCATTAAGTTAAGATCTGAAATTGCAGAGATATGGATGACTGAACATTTTAAATGTTTTCCAATGTCAGCGTTATCATTCAACTTAATTATCGAAACGTATTTATAAATCAGCTTAAGAATACAGTTGAAACATCATCCAAGTACATCTAGGCTTAGAATAGTAAGTTAATAAAAGGCATACAGTATGTACTCATTATGACAGCACAGGTAGTTTAAGAGCTACAAAACAACTTATAGTGAATGGACTCCATAGACCTCCATTGTATTTTTAACTCAGCCAAAGTCTAATCTAGCATCTCTATTCTAATTGCTTGGAGTTTAGTATGGTGAGCTTCTCAGAGGTGTAGGGGCTATAAGAACAAACACTTTAATAGTAGTAAAATACATTGTAGTCATGTGACCATATTCGTTTCTGAGTAGCCTATCAACACATAGGACTGAGAACACTTGAGAATGAGAACACAAGTACACTTTACAGTTTATACAGTTCATCAGATATACAGTATATGTGTACACTTGCACTACATAATGACAGATCATACACACTGGTTTACTACATGATGGTTTACTGAAAAACCTGTGGGTATCACCATGTAGATGCCTTTTCTACAGGCATACACAGTTTTTCTGATCTACTCATTTACTGATACTTTGCATTGCATACATTTATGCTCACTTTGCTGCATTACCTTTGTACAATGATCTCTTAAAATCTCAGACTAGACGCAGATAATGTGTTTTTATTGCAATCAGATATTGCAATCTCACAGGTCAAACTGGGCATTTAACAATATTAAACAATAGCTCTCGGATGATAAAGCTGTGTAGGCTCCAAAGAATAGGGGAAGTTATGATATAGTACTCAAAATTTGGGTTTTTGATGAACCATTATACTGTATATGCAGTGACACAGTTTAATATTGTTGGTAATATAGAATTTGGGGTATATTGAGGTATACTGGGGAATATAACTGCACTCATCTGCTTCTGCCAAAGAACAGCTGTATTCAGAACAACAATGTCACCCATATTTCTACACAGTGAGCCATCCAGGAGGCTGCCATCTTTATGCATGTGGTCCATTATGAGACCCAGGTTATTGGACCAGGTCCCATTCAACCAGCCTGGTTGAATGGAGCCTTAACCATGGCTTGTTGTGATGTTAAATGAAGAGGCCTCTGCATGGTGTTTCTCCCCTGCAGCTTCACATTCCAACCAACCCGGATATTTATCAATAATTCAGCTTCTGTTGCACTGTCCGTTTCCCTTATGATATAGCCTACTGTGCAATTAACCTTAATAAGATCCCGTTTAGCCTTTTACAGATGCAAACACGACTTGAGAAGGAGCAGCTGAGACTGACTGGTCCCTGACAGGGTGAAAGCCACTCTCTTCAGCAACAGAAGGCTCCCTCAGCACCATGGACAGCGAAATTCACCCAAAAATAAAGAGCCAATAGCCTATGCCAGTGCCATTCTCATCTAGTTCATAACCTAAAGGTTTAAAAGACAGGCAAACATTAAAGCAAGAGGAGACAGCGGGCCTCTGGACTGACTGTTTCCAAACCATCTAACCAATAGGCTAGGTGTGAGCTCATCGGTGAGCATCACGGCCTGATGCGCGCAAGACAGACAGGCTTCAGATCGCTTTACCTTTGTAAATAAGGTCCTCGGTTTCCAGGTCGAATCCTTCCCGGTGACACTTTCTCCAAAGCCCGGAGATTGTAGAATTAAACTGGCGGCTGCAGTGAGACTCCATGGCCGACGCTGCGGCCAGAAAGTGCCGTTTCCCCCTGATGAGAGCACCAGCATCTGGGCCGTTACCTTTCCTCTCCACGCTCTGTGGAGGCATCTGGAGGGGGAGGTTATGGTTTGAAATGTAGATGTAACCTGGGTCGTTTCGCTTGTTGGCATAGTTTTTACACCTCTCTCGATGTCTTCTCGCATCGGTCTCGTACCAGTAGTCGGTGCAAATCGCCATGGCAAGCAGCCCTAACGCACAGAACGCCAAGAAGAGCCCTGTGCTGGTTAATATTTTCATAGCGGCCATCTTCCCCACTCGATGGAGAGCCCAAACAGTCGCAAGAAGGTTCCTCCGTGGCCGTGGTGGTACCCCGTGAAATAAATCACGACGGTACTCACAGCCTCACGCAGTCCGGTGCAACTGAGAGCATGATGCAAGGCCAGTTTCGTCTGGACTCGATGCTGCGGTCTATTGTTGTGGTACCCAGTGGATGCAATGTTGTTCCCACCATCTGTTATGATACAGGAGGAGAGGGGATGGATGGCGACCAACGCTGTGAGGAGGCAGGGGGAGTGATGTAGTTGCGCGCTCTCTCCTCCAGGTTTTTTGCGGGATGGGGAGCAGATAGGAATGTGCTGTTGTGGGGGAGTGGTCATTTGATGCTTTGAATGGACACATATTGCTTTTATCAAACGGCTGTAACACACCAATGTTTGACAAGATAATTCATTAATATTCAATAAATCTTTTTTAATCAATAATAATAATTGAATGTTATTTTTCCACCTATAGATTTCTTGAACAGCAGCTAAACAAAGTGGTTGCTAAGCAACACATGGGCCTACCTATCATTTTCGGCTAGCCCATTAATATTTTCAACGATTATGCGGTCACTGTGTACAACTATTAGTCTTGTCAATGTTGTGAATGAACATCATTGGGCTTTATGTTTGTGTAATATGTTTTATACTTTTTCTATACGTTTATTGATCTGTTTGTTTTGTATAGGCTATCCCACAAATGCTGATTAAAAAAAGGTATTGTACAACCCCTTTAAAACTTTAAAATCGGGTAGTACCAGGCCTACTACATATTTATATTCCAGTTTTAGTATATTCCATTTATCTATACTTCATATTTGTGAATAAAAAAAATTGTGCTGTGAATTAGTAAAGTAATTATGCATCATGCAGACTTACCATATGGGCCTTTTATGTGATTACTCAGCATAGGCCTACAATGTTTGATAAACACTGACACTAGAGACCTGATTGAATTCTCTCTCTCTCTCTCTCTTTAATCATGACCACACAGGAGGCACTGTTGTCCTGTTTGCACATGCATCAGTCACTGCCAAATGTTCATGAAAGACATGGATATACAGTAAACATCAGATCAGACATTTTAGTTGTCTTTAAAAGCAAAAAGTTGAACAGTGAATGTCTGATCTGGGGGTATACAGAGATGTCAAAATGCCTAAATGCTAACAGCAGTGTGTGGTTTCCATTCAGTGCCTTCCCCCCTCCCACCAGACACACACACACACACACACACACGCACACATAAACACACATAAAAAAAAAACAATAAACAAAAAAGAGGGTGTACTGACATAACTGATATCTTTCATGTGTCTGTGACTTTTAAAACTTGGGTCATATTGGGGACTTTTATAATCCTGGTACATGGAATCCTAATGCTGAGATGTGGGCTTTAGCACAGCCACTGAATCACAGTATAGCAGTTAGACAATTCCAGGATAGTGTGAACAGTAAGCCAGTGGAGTACGCTCAAAAATATTCACTGTAAAATTGTAATTTCTAAATGCATACTAATTGAACCTTGATCTTGCCTAACATTTGCTACAACATCCAGGGAACATTCTCGTTGACAGCAAAGGTTACATTTCACGTTCCAAGTCACAGACAAACCCTCAACCAAGACATCTCAATTTAGACAGTCAAGGAATTACTCTCTCTGACTAAACTCAGCTTAACAGACATCTCAACCGAGTGGAGCTGACTTTGAGAGTGAAAAAATACATGAGAACTTGATTGATTGAGCAGCAGGCCGCACAATCCAGACAGTTTTGTGACAGGGAGAAACCCCAAAATCTCCCCTCAAAGATTAGGGAATAAAACTGGAATTTGGCAATCAAGGGACAAACCATGATGTTTCTCCAGTAGAACATACCTTAAATAAATATATTGCAAAAAGTATGAAAATAGTCAGAAATTCTTGCCGTCTTAGTTGCTTCCCAAAAAAGGGCAGAACCCAGGACAGACAAAGTCAGCATGATGGGAAGGGGTTTGAGGGAAATAGGGCGATAATGTTGAAGATAATGATTATGAAATAATATATAAGGTCTTGAAAAGATTGTACACATAAAACATTGAAAGAAATGATATTTAATTAAAGCAAGTTTTACCATAAACAGACATCTCAACCATACAGTAGACTTCTATTGTAAACATCAAAAAGAAAAAAAAAAAAAAATGTTGGATGTTGGTATTTGGGTTGCTAGTGATGGGAATTTAAAATAAAATAACTTTTTCCTTAGCTCTTTCCAGGGGTGACTGTTAAAATGTTGAGTCATATAGGAACTCAGGTGAGTATCAACAGCCTTCTCTCTTCATGGGAACTCAGTTGATAATCAATAGCATCCTGTTCTATGGACTGTGGAAATATTTCTGCCCATAGTATCTAAATCTGTTAAACATGTCACTCGTGTTTTTTTTTTAGTACTGTTGCCATGCTGAAAATTTAGTGTTTTCCTCTATAGTCTGCATTGTAGTGGGTTGTTGTCATTCTGCGCTGTGACTCTGAGAAAGGCTCCCACAGACAATAGGCTGCTCACAGGCTGATGACTAAGGAAGGCAACCCGCGGGGGAGTCGTTATGGCAACAGAATCTTGCCAAACAGACTGTGTAGAAATTGGACAAGTGTGAACACACAATCAATACCCCCCTCCCTTGACTCCCATATGACATTTTAGGCACAGGACCTTTGCTGCAAAAAAAATATGCTCACAGTGCACAGCTTTTGTGCAGCAGGGGCGATTCAACAATGTGGTCCCTCAACACCTCACCCACAGGTGTATCGATCAGTACCAGGGTACGTTGATCCCTTTGCTCTCATATTATCCCCCACCCCCAAGTTTGATCTGTGGAAGCACTTTCAAGATTCTAGGACCAACTACCTCTTTCCAAAATGCCACATAAGTTGAAAATAAATGGGTGTCAAATCCTTTTTTTTTCACATGAAAAGTAGGTTTAATTTTATGGGGGGGCACAAAAGTTTACTAAGAGGTGAGGTGCCAACCATAATCATATACATCATCCTGAACAGTTTTCTTTTCTAAGAAGAGTTGCTGTTATTATTTATCACCACCATTCTATACACAGACCTGCATAAACAGAACTGCTTGAAAGTCAGTTGGACATAGAAAAATACACTTTTGAACACAAAAAGTCAAAATGCTAACTAAACAATAAGTCGCTCCATGGAAACGAAACACTTCTTTACATTCTGCGTTCTCCTCAATACAACTTGAAAGTATCACAGTTAAACCGGGGCCTATGTACAGATAACCATATGTCTATAAAGATATTTGTCAGGATAGATACATAATGGAGGATATCAAATAAAATCCAAACCACACGTTGCACTTACATTATATATTAAGAGTTTTTCAAAAATAAGATAACCACTATTTGAAAAATTTGACACCTACTGTCACAAAATGTTTGTTGGAAGCAAAGCATAACTCAGTATGGAATATTATCAGTTATTAGCCATTTTTTCATTCATTTTATTGTTTATTTATTATTTATGCAGAGCTTATTATAATGACCCCAAGTTGTGGTTATTGCAATTAGTGTACTGTATATGGGCAATACAAACAGAAACAAAAAGAAAAACGTGCTTTGGTGTACAGCAGACACTCGTGTAACAGACTATTCCAACTTCTTGGCACTTGTTTCATAACAAGGTAAGGTAATGGAGTGGTGCAAATTATAACTGACAAAAATGTATATTGCTTGTCTGATTCTTTTTCAATAAATATGCTGCGGGAAAAACAGAGACAGAAGATGCACAACAGTAACAATATATACTGTGTTTAAACAGTTTAAATTCTACAAGAGGCCGAGTACTTTTTAAAGGAGAAGGGCCTGTAGAGGACCGATAATACCTGTTGTGTTGAGCAGGTACGTCATGTGTACCTGTGTATATGTATGTGCAAAACAACATGATTGTCTGGTCAACAACGTAAGACAATTTGGTAACAAATATCCATACAAGCACTCTTGATTCCCTTGCTATTTTAAGTCTGGCACATTTTTTAAGTGTCCACACCCATTTCTTATCAGCAGATCAAGCAGGTCTTCCTTTCAGCTATCCACTCAAGTGCCAGTCTTTTCTCTTTTAATGTTGTCATGATGGTGGCGATAGTAGTGTCAAAGAGGTGTAAATTCATATCATGCTGAAGCTTAGGTTTCCAGGAACGGGAGATACAAGAAGATATCATGATTTGGCAGAGTACAGGATTTCTCTCCAGTGCTGGGTTTTAGTGTATTTCGTTTCGTAAGGCAAGAGGGTGTTTCCTCCATGGTCAGTCTACAATGGCAGACAAGAGAGCCATGACAGCCACGCCACAGCAGATGAGCAGGATCTGCAGTAGGGAGTGCCTGGGAAAAACAAAGGTAAAAACAGACTTAGGGAAATCCCAGAAATATGCCATTTACATATGCACCATGGTTCAATTATGGACCAATATAGGAATAGATTGGAACATTAGCATGGAAAATATCCAACATACCTAAAACTGGACTCCTCTAGCAGGTCAGGCACCACGTTCACCAAGGCAATGTACAGAAAGCCTCCAGAAGTGAAAGGCAATATCCATGCAGTTGCATTTTCTAGACAGGATAGGAAAGACTTCAGTGACTGATTATGGTAAATGTCAAATACTCTACAGTTAACAATAATGTGACTGATAGTGGCATGCATCTAAGACTACAAAAACCTATCTGGGGGTAGCATGTTCTATATATTTATATTGGTCGAGGGTCTTATCTCACCTGTGCCTTTCGGTGACTGAATGCACAGGGCAAAGCAAGCTCCCAGGACCCCGACCAGCGCTGTGTACAGCTGCATACGTGCAGCGCTCCAGCGGTCAAACCCAGCCCGCAGCAGAATGGCAAAGTCTCCCACCTGCAGATAATAACATTTATCATGGTAATAATAACCAAAGATGGTAAAATCTAATGGGCTCTTGACAGTTCCAGCAAAGTTCTTTAATTAGTGAAAATGAAATAATTCAACGAATAACCTCAAATGGCAAATTCTATAGTTTATGAATCATTATAGGCATTTACAGTACAATTCCCTAATCTCACCTCATGGGGGATCTCATGGAGCAGGATGGCAAAGGTGGTGAGGAACCCAACCTGCAAGAACAATCTCATAAGTATTGTCTTATCTGGTAAAGAAATGTGCTCTGTAATATGTAAGGGATAATGCACAGCAAGCCAGTCATGATCAGGTGCTCAGGAGCACCTCAGTAAGCGCTGGACTCTGTGTGTTCATTGGTTCTTTTGTGCCCAACGCTTTTTGAAATGCACAGTGCTCAGGGGAATTACGGTATGCACTCTTTAGGCCGCGCAGAGCCCTAAGAGGCCTGCATAAGGGAAATGCAGTGTGCACTCGTACACCAGGAATTACGGTAGAAGTAACACAGGCATGAGTCAACTCTAGGTTGGTGCACGCAACATTCACCTACCAGGTGAACTGGCAGTAACAGGTGGAGTTTTTAAAGTCAACGTAGTTTCACTCACTCCAGTAATGTTTTGCAATAATGACCAGCTCCCTGTACATTATCCCACTTATTACACAGCTACGTACCGAAGACATTAATCATTTGACATGAAATAATGATTTGAAATGATTTTATTACAAGCCAAGTAATTAACAAGCTTCCAAAAACAGTGCTGCAGGACTGTCTGCAATAATCAAGGAGTAATGTCTTTTTGGCACAAGGTGTCGCAAGCTAATTTGATTAGAAATCTATCAAATCAGCCGGGCTTCTTGACTGCGGGGTGATATGATTAGATGTGAAACTGTTATTTAGAAATAACAGACCTCAGGATGTATTCATTGGCAAATCAGAATTAAGTGTTCAACAAAGCTGTGTAATAAAAGCTATTAATGTAGCACATCACATGCTCCAGTCCACCTGTAAGAGAGCCAGCCAGTAGGGCTTTCTTACCAGTAAACCACAACTTAAATGTATCTAAATGTGTTAAATGTCTCGTCTACATCACATTGATACAGCATTTGCTCTGTGCATTTAGTTGTGGCAACATCACAGTGTGATACATAAGCTTGAGTGTAAACAGAAAATACCAAGTGGGAGTCGTGTATGTGTATGTTTGAGACATCTAGTCAACTTCCTCTCTGGCACACTGATCCATAGTTCACGCTGTTAGCCTTATGCCTCTCCAGCTGGACTCGCTCCTTCCCACCGCTACAATTGTAACTTACTGAAGCGACACAATTCCACGTAACTGTAATTCCAAGTTTACCTCTTTGAACAAGTTTGTAATGTAAGAACACATTAATGATATGTTTTACCCTAAAAAGGTTTGCGCCAATGTTACGGTATCATGCTATGAAATGGCCGGTGAGTTGTGCCTATTTACGGCTGCAGAAATGCTGATACAGCAGATCTACTACTCTGCCAAGCGGTCTGCACACTGTGCCAAATACAAGGGAGGTATAATGTGAGCAAATTCCCAAGTTGTCACATTTTCATCCTTTGCTTTCATTTAATATTATAGCGCTCCTCTGTGGCCACTATGCAGCTCTCCTAGTAAACATTTGATTATCTTTTGATTCTGGATGCAAAATGGTACAAGTGCAAGCAACTCACTTTGAACTGGAATTAAGCAGAAGCACTCTTACCACCCCTATTTAAAATAATGTTACCCCACGGCTGGTTTTGTGTCCAATGCAATTTATTGGATTAGGGGCATTTTTGTCACTCTGAAATCTATTGTTGGAGCTTTTGATACAAGGACTGACAGTATGAGACAGCTAGACATGTATTTTGAGGCTTTACATTTGTAATGTTTATACACTGAATTAAAACAGTACAACTATATTTTGAGTTGTGATAGACCCTCAGAACTCCAAAAACCCTATTTTCCATTTGCAATTAAAACTGTGATATGAGAATATATCCAAAATGTAGTTTGTTCAAATAAATTCTGGACTGTTAGAGAAAAAGCATCTGAACTATGCACTACAAGGATATTGGTCTAACACAGTAGGAGAAATAATGTTGGAGCCAACATACTTTGGGGCAACAAATCTTTATTCTCCAAACCATTATTGAATGACAGAGAGGAATGAGGAATCCAAGAAAGTAGATTTTTATCCTTGGCCTGGAGGTTTATATCACAACTCACTCACTCACCTTTTTGCTGACCAGGAAACTCCCTGCTACAGCCAATCCATGGGTGAAGTTGTCAATGCAGTTGGCCAGCAGGTTTAGGTATCCACTTGTCTATAATACATGAAACATAATGCAGTTCTTACTCTTTACCCTCAAAACAACTACGGTTAACAGGAATTTAATGATTTATCAGAGGAGTCACAGCATTCGCTTTGAAGAAATAATCCTGGTGGAATCCAATGAGTTGAAATGACACAGCAGTTTCAGCTTCTATATCAAAGATGGAGGCTTTAATAGGTCCCAACTTCATGTGTGACATGTTGCATATTGAGTAATGGATCACAGAGGAGCCCTAATCTTCACAAATCCACGTCCCAGAAATAATTTAAAAAAACAAAACATTTCTGCTGTTTTTCATTATCTGTATCTATTGATCCCAAAGTCACATTGACCTGAGTCATTAGACTCGGGAGAGTTTAATTTTAATTGGTGCTATGACTTAAGCCCCTCCCCCTCTCCTGATTGACTTTATTTTGATCATCTACTATATCTATTGATGTTTAATTGTTTACATCTGTTGATCCCAAAGTTGCAGTCACAGGTTCGTCAGACTCAGGAGAGCTTCCTATTGATTTTCTATTGTTGCTATGACAAGAGGCTCGTCGGACTCGGGTTTGAGCGTCCTATTGATTGGTGATGTAATTTAAGTTCCTCCCTCTTTCCTGATTGGATGTTTTTTGATTGTCTAAATCTATTGATTCTGAAACCATATTGCAATGTGTGATCAGCTCATTGGACTTGAGAATTTCATTTTGTCATTAATGACCTTTCGTCTCTCCTGATTGGCTGTTTTTCATTTTCTATATCTATTGATATCAAAGATGCATTAATGTTAACTATGATGAACCCAGTATGCATGTCTTCACTGTAAAATGTGTCCTAGCTGTGGGGAGCAGGGTGCATTGTTTGAAGTAACCAATAAGCTGTATTAGGCTTTTGTAGTTGGTTTCATAGAGCCAAATAGGTCACAGCAGAAGTATCTGTTACATTAGCAACCCATATCAAGCATTTATGTGCTCCTCCTTTTTCATTTGTTTCCTTTTTGTTAAGTTTGAAATGTTTTGTTTGCCAACACACCTTGATTTTCTCTGATCCTTCCTGCAGGCTGATCGGTGGCTTGGAGGAATTCCACGACTCGGTGTGGTGCCCATTCTTGAGCGATGCCACTGGCTTTCCACTGAAAACTGGACTAGACGATGTCTATGAGAAAATGAAAGAAAACTAAGGCAACAATAAACATGTTGTCCCCACACATGATACAGTCCCCATCTGCGCCAGTCAGTAACAAATACTGTATGTCACATCGTTTTGACCTGCAATTGTAGCAACCAAATACAATTTCCATTTTCAAATAATCCTTATGTGATGAACATGCATTTTATTGTTCTCACTATGTACCAATGCACTCTTGTTCTCCCACTTCTCTGCCAGATACAGTGTTCTATTTTCTGGCAGCAGAAAAATTGTGAAAAAAAAAAAAAACGTGGAAAAAAAAAGTCAGGTTTGGGAACATTTTACAAAACCTATTGAACAAAATGTGTGGTGCTGACTCCGGTCTTATCTCCTCTGCTGGAAACACAGATCCAAGAAAGAGAGCTAAATTCAGATCAGGTCAATATACTGATATTCCATCATTCTAATGCAAAGCTCCTGTAATGTTTACAAAATCATCTCTGAAACACGTGTCACATTAGTGTATACACTAACAAAGTAAATTATATACTTCTTGTTTTTTTCCATATAACATAAAATAACAACAATATCTACATTTATATATTTTCCCCTTATTATTACATTGTCTGAACTGCATGTTGCATGATGGCCTAAATACTGTAGAAAAGTTCCAGACTATTTTCAGAACTTCCTTATAATGGTATAACATGCAGTCATGTGTATTTTCACTTTATTTTCCAGACACAGGATATGATTTTTAAATTCCAGCACTAGTGCTCTACAAGTTTTGCATGTTTTGAATATAAAATAATAAGACCTATTCACCCCAGGCCAGTCTCCTTTTCCGAGAAGAGCCAACTTCCCTGTTCCCACATTCAGAAACCACTTACGTTGCCATTTAGACTAATAGTCAAATTAAGTGGGAGGGAAATAGCCTGTTGTCTTCTGGATGTGGTCAGGAAATGTTTGTTCCATTTGTATGATTGAAATATGAGGAAGTAATAAAGTGGAACGAATTGTCAGAACTATCAATCTCCTTCTGCTGTAAAGCAGCCTGGAGCTACACTGACAGGATGACGCCTAGTGAGTTATGATCATTAACTAATTTGGAAGTCAAATTACGGCCTAAAATAAACAAGTGATAAAATTTTAAAGATTTGTGCACCACAGATTGCATCAAAACTCTCAATCCTTTACATCAACTAGGTCTCCACACTAACAAGCACAATGCATGTGGTACATTGTGGTACATACAACATTTAACTAATTAAAGTGTAAAGACTAAGGTAATTTTTTTACAACTGAATCTTTCCATAAGATGAACGTATTTTAAAGGAAAATAATAGGTAGCTCACGCACACACACATACACTGTCTCTATCCGCTTCTATTGTTCCCTGTGTCTATGAGCTGAGTGTTCTCTGGTGGACACTCTGATGTGGCTAAAGCAGCTGCTTCACCCCAGCTCTATAAATAGACACGAGACTGGATGAGTCCAGCCGTGGATGCCAATTTTCCTCCTCATTGGCACAACAAAGACAGGAGGGAGGATGAAATGAAGGTCTATAAAAGGATAACCAGCACTTTATCGCCTACATAGAAGTGTTGTGTTAAAAAGTTTTGCTTGTGAAGCTAGCTTGCAGATAAGTCCCATTTTATAAAATCACACCGGATGCAAGTATAATTTTTAAACGACAAACTAAAGAAGAATTTAATTTCCACCAAAAGGCTGCCAGTTACTGGGACAAGCATCTCTTTATTATTAACACAAGTTAACACACATTAAATTATTATGAACAACTGTTTCAACCCATTAAATAGTAGAGTAGTAATATCTGAGTAATATCTGAGATGGTTTGGGTTTGAATTTGTAATTTGATTAATATCCATTGCAAAGTTATTTTAGACTAAGGGGATCTTAAACTCTTCCCTGTTTGAAGAGTGTACAGTCACAGACGGGCTGGCTGTACAGTCAGCCACTTGATGCTCCGGCTGCCCCAACACATGGAAAAAATAGTCACTACTGATACCAGTCAGAGAAATATGCACAACAAACAAGTTTGCTGCAGACATAAGTCTGCACTAAACATACCGACGAAGACAAAAGTATGTGAAGGCATGTACTGACATGTCCTCGCGTGCGTGCGTGCGCGTGTGTGTGTGTGTGTGTGTGTGTGTGTGTGTGTGTGTGTGTATGAGGCAGACAGCTATTGTGCAGAAACAGTGCTAAATCCATATTTATATCCTTAATAATATTTGTTTAGGCAGGCAGAAATAGAGTCAGTCAATCAGTGAATGGGTTATTGATTAGAAAATGCGGCAAAAGGATTTCCCAATACATTTGCCATTTTTTTTAAGATGAATGCAAAGTGCTCTTTTCCAAGGAAAAATGAAATTCTAGAAAAAAAATTATATATATATATCAATAAACAGAAAGATCTGATTTAGAGAAGTAGTATTCAACCCCTTCTTTCATATTGACAATTTCCTTTGTGGCAAAAAATTACCTCAACTTTTTATAGTGCATGTTACTGGGAGTTGTATTAGTAGTATTAATTTAACTTCTCCTTTCCAAGTTATTCCAATTCTGTCTTTACTGCTATATATCTGTACGGTTGGGGCGGTTGGAGTAAGATATTGGGGATGCAAATTCCTTGCTGAGTTTTTGTTGATATAAAGCTGCAGTAAGCAATTTAGCATGTTGGCGGCTCCAAATAGCAGCGAGAACATTGGAGACTCCTGTTTTCTATGGACAAAGCATTTGCTTGTTGTCATGGTCACTCTAGCTTTCTCTGGGATTGATCCTGTGACCTTCTCAGTACCAGGTCTGGGACCTGCCGTCAAGCTCCCCTGAACAGGATATGATAGACTCCTATGGACTTCAGTGAGAGGACATGGAGCATAATTCCAAAATGTCTAAAAGAGGCATAATGAAACTTACAGTGGAGTTGAGATACGGGCCTTGAGATGGCGCAGGATCCTCATGGCTGTCCTGGTCTGGGAACATCTTCTCCAGCAGCAAGAAAGACAGTAGACCAATGATGACCCACAGGCCCTGGGTCGTGTAGTGGTTTTGCCTACCAGCTAGAGGGGTAGCAGACAGATTGTGTATAAGAGAGAGCGGGTAAAAATGTTGCAACAGCACTGACTATGTGAGTGGTAGTGCAATTAACAACACCGTTTCTAGCACCTAGACCCTGCTGTGTGGAATATTACATAGCCATGAAGAATCATTGCATAAGCACCTTTCTTCACACCAGCTCAGAGAAAAAGAAGGAGTAATGAGATGAAAATAATGCCTGTGCGCAAATTGGGTAAAATATTCAAATATTGCTAAATCAATATCTTTAAAAAATGATATATTTGAAGAAATACTGTCCCTGGATAAGGTTAATGGAGATGTTGGTCCTGATGTAAAAAAACAACAACCTGGGAACATGATAATATCCTATTTCCATATTCTATCTAAGCTGTGATTGGTGGGTTAACCAAAAAATACAGGGCTGCAAGCATGCACTCTCTCACTATTTAAAACAACTGAAAAAGCACCAGTCCTTGGAAAAAGACGCCTAGTGGTCACACTTGTCAAATTCTGACTAATTGAAATGCAAGCTTTAAAGACCCTATAGACAACTCTTTTGCTTTAACTTATCATTATGAAGTAAATGTTGATTGCACAGTGTAACGGCTATAGAATAATGACACCATCTGCGTTTAGATTGGTTCCCTATAAGCCTCGCTTTCACTATGCAATTCTGTCTGCCACCGGTACGATCTCCCGGGAGAATGAAGGCTCGATTTACGGCACAAAGGAAGTGCGTCATCCATTGCGAAACCAAAAGAGGAATAGAATAGGTTTTCCTACACACAACCTGCCTACTTATTAATACTACCGGATGTTTTACTCTGGCTTTATCATAGCACTGAGATCGGGGTTTCTAGTTCAAATTGGGATTCTTACGGTTGTTTCTTGCTTTGGACAGTAGCCAGGCTGCTGGCGGTAGCGTTAGCCATGTTGCTAACGCTAGCAGCCAGAAACAAACAAATGATCCATTGTCCATTTGATAATCTAAACAAAGAACACGTTTTCTTGCAGTGGCCTTTCTAAAAATGAGCAGTGGTGAAAGTTACTATATTGTGTTATGATCTAGGAGTTGATAAGCAGACAGATGGTTTGTTCTGTTGCACGGAGCTAGGCTCTAACGGAAAGCGCAGCTGTCGCAAACAACAATACCACTTGGAAACGCTAGGGGGGGACAACGGGGGGAAAGTTGAAAAGTTGTCTGTATCCACTTTAAATGATATTGACATTACTCTGGTCTATGGTGCATGTGAGAATGTCTTGGGCAGATTACTGGTGGGGCAAGGCAATGGAGAAGTCAGGAGTCATTACAGGAGATGAGGGATGGATGGATGGATGGCTGGCTGGATAGATGGGGCAAGTTCCCATTTTCATTCTAGGTATCCTCTCCCCACAAAGTATTAATCAGATTTTGCCTTTTTGCTCAGAACATCTGATCCTAATGTATGTTTGAGGTGGCAGAAGGGGCCAAAGAAATAATAAAAATACTTGAAATTCAAAAGGTAGCGATGGTATTGGTGGAGAGGTGACCCACCTGAGCAGCCAGAGAGGGCCCATGCCTCAGGAAGGAGGTGAAGGAATACATCGCCTAGGAGACCACCGATAGCAAAGCTCAAAAGCTGCTTCAGCTTCTGGCATCCAGCTGAGGAAACGTAAAAAGTGAAGCAGAAAAGGTCACAATTATAGTGCCATTCCTCCTTATAAAAGACTCTGCAGCTGTACACTCGTTTCATGTGATGTGAGGAGAAAAAATAATCAAGTATTACAGCATTAAAGCATTAATTTTGACTTGAGATAACATAAAAAAAAAACATAACTTACAGTTAATAGTACTCTCCTCTTTTTAAAATTGCACTTTTTCTACTAAAACCTGTTGGCATACACATTAGTCTAATTTCTCTATTCATGACAGACAAAATAATCACATAATACATGAATGAAGACACACAAAACCACATCATTACCTCTGACTCAGCCTAATAATACACACAGTGATTATTATACAAGTGTGCCACAGAAACTCAGTAATTCTTTTTTATGACTTCCCTTGGTAACGGCTAACCTCATGTCAGGACGGCCCTTGAAAACCCACGGCCTGAAATACAAACTGGAATGCTGTGTTCCAATGGGTGGGGCCACTCAAGAAACCAGAGGCTTTTGACCTGACTAGCTATAATGTTTCACCACCAAGAGGAAAACAGAAGTCCCAATGGTCTACATTTGGTATGCAAAATAAATCCTAGCTTTAGTCAAAATATAAATAATAGATATAAAAGGTCATGTCTTGTTTAGCTGATAAAAACAGCATAAATTGTCACTGTGAGAAATGCATACTCTTCTTTCCACGGGTTTTAACAGACTCAAATTAAGGTTAAGGTGTTCCATATCAGGTTTATTTAAGGCAGTTATGTAGATGAGGCTGTGGTGAACACTTAGTCAGTGTTTCCCTAAATGGTTCTGCCGATGAAGGCTCATCTCTCTCTGCCCCATAAACACAGCTGTTCAAGCATGAGTGGAAGAGGGAAAAAAATCAACCAAAATAAACTGCTACTGCATGGAACCATTAAAGTATGATAGAGTATAGGTGCTGGCCATTCTGGCCATTTTGTTGGTCACTAATGAAGTTCTCATTAAACTAAAAGTCAAAGTTCATTGTAGGTTTAGGATACAGACTAATTTCACTCAAATTGCTACTCTTGTATTAGATTTTCCTTAATTTTATTTTTTCTTGTGATTCTACTTCTACTTGAAGGTCTCACTATTCACTTTATCAACTTGCTGCTGCTGCTTTCCCCAATGTGTAGAGGAAAAAGACAAAGGTCTTGTGGAAAAAGAGCCAGCTTCTCATCATCTTTGACTAGGTTGTCTGTGGTAGCCTTGCATCGATTGCTAGGTGGCCTGCTTTCAAAGTCTCCAATGTGATCGCTGCCTTAGGCTATATATTTCCATCTCTAACCTTCTGTTTTGAGGGCTGCTCCAGCTTCGATGGGGATGACAAGCAGAGGGAAAATCCCACTGAGGCCTACTGCAACAGACCCCACCAGGGAGAACAGCCAGATGTGAGCACGTTCGCTGGAAAAGAAGTCCGCTGCTGCCTGGAAGCCTAGGAGGTCATGTGTCAGTCCGAGGCCTGGTCCTGCAGCAGTGGCTGTAGCATGAGCCATAGCTGTTTGTGTCATCTTTTGGCTGCTGGAGGTGACCACCAGCAGGGTAACACTGATGAACAGAGCAGCTAGAGCCCAGCCGGGCCTCCCACAGCCTCCTCGCTTCATCCGTCCCAAGGTCCAAAAAGCACTCGCAGCCAACAAGGACAATGCTGTAAGAGGAGTCGACTTTGAGTCAGAGAGACTTCACCTAAATCTTTCTAACAATATATGAGTACAGAGACATAATATAAAAAGGTATTAAAATATTGTTGCCACATTATTATTGCCATGCACATCTCATGCAAAAGAATAGGATTAAATTCACTTTACAGGAGCCGTTTTATTTCCTACTTCAGTTTTGTTCGTAATTTAGTTTAGGCAATAAAAAGGGCAACTATCAAACACATTTAAATTACTGAAAATGCAACCAACACCGCTCTGGATCAATACATCCATGCTCTGGCTCTAACCCCACTGATACGGACCATGATCAGGTTGGGGTGATATAGAGAAGCTTGCTTGAGTCAACACTGGGGTCAGTGGACTGACACCTCTGGTCACCAGTGTCTGCTGGTAAATGAAATTTTAGATCATGTAAATTAAAAAAAAAAAAGTAAGTGATCAGCCCAGGATTCTTTTGAAATGTGTGTAATCCAATTTAACTTTGACGAAGGCATACGACGGAACGCACTGGTTTTAATTAATACATATATCTTTTTATTCTTCAACCAAGTGTGCAAGGAGTTTCACTTTTTTGCTTACTTTGATGTACCTTTCTCAGGACCTTGGTCTTTATAGTGAAGTAGCATCAGAGTTACCTCATTTATACTCATTTATACAGAGTTACCTCATTAACACCACCGTGTTTCAAAAGGTGGTATGGTAGGTAGGTAAAAGTAGGAGGGTCTTCTCTTCACTAACAGACTGTCATCTTTGAGTTCATATTGTTTTATTATTTAGATTTACCAACCTGGCCACCATTGTCTCCCTCACTGTAACCTTAACTGTGTTAGATTGATGATTATATGAGGATGTGTGAGTTTTGGGAAATTGCATTCATGAAAACACAGGAACTGATGCATTTTGCGTTTCCAACAGCAAAAGCAGATTGTTTGAAATAAATAGAAGAACTTAGTAGTTAGCATAACAAGCCATAACCACCACTGCAGAACAGAAAAAAAAACTGGTACTTAACAGAAAGTCAAACTTCATCAACAGAAAATCCAGGGGAAAAGACACCACTGGTGGAGGATCTCTGGGAAAAGACCCAAGACGTCGCCACAACAACAAAAAATATGACCTCCATGATTACCACTTTAATTTCGATTACAACTTAATTTATATCTAACTGAAATATAAATCACTGACAGAGTGTAACACCAGGGCCGAGTTATGGGAGTGGGCGTAACCTAAAAACTAACCTAAAATCAGAAACTGATCCAAATGGCATTGAGTATTATGACCTGCAGTGCTGCTGACACGTGTTCAAGTAGTCATGTGTCAGGGAAAGACATCACACACTTTAGGGATGACAGGCTTAAATGCTTGTTACCATTTTCCCTATCATTAGGCAGTTGCCCATGGACAGTGGAAATGCCATGCACTTTCAGCACTAGTATACAAGTTAGCGTTAGCCCGTTCAAAATGCAGCAGTCTACCTTCATCTTTTTGCAGAAAAGCTGCACCAAAATGTAACTACTGGTCTTTCATGCTTGAACTAAATAAACCACATAACACTCAAACAGGTCATCGTTTTCCTGGGTGGGATATAGCAAGAGCAGAGTCGATATGAAATAAGTCCTAACAGTTGAGATGCGATGAAAACATAAAATCAAAACGTTACTGTGCTAATGTTAAACTGACATATCAGCAAACTGTGCGACAGTAAACACGGTAAAGCGTGGTTTTGACACACTGTACAAGCTCAGACATGCATAAGTAAAAGTTAGCTAGCTAACGTTAGCTGGCTAACATCAGAGCCACTCACTTTCGGCTAACCTCATCTGAGCTTGCTAGGATTAGCTACCACGAAAGCAATCACAGCAAAACTTAACGTTACGCACTAGCATCCGTTGAAGTTAGTGTCGCGGCGTGGAAAATCTTGCTATCTTGCCAGCATCACACGATATTGTGCATGTGATTAATTTTTTAAAACCTTGTGATTTCGGGAGTCTTCGCACCAGTGTGTCCCTGCCATCCAGGCCAGCTTGGTGAAGGCAGGCTTGCGCCGTTGAGTTTCTCCAGGCTCCCAGCTGAAGACACTGGTCCGCTCGCCGCCGTGCAGAGGAAACTGGCCGTGACACGGTTTTCCCAAACAGCCACGTATCACGATCCTGCAGGAAAAAAGCAGGAGACGACAGTCAGGATGGAGATCCCGCCCAGTCCGTGATTTCAGGAAGTGTTTTTAGCTCAGGGGCTCCTAAACTTTTTCACATCAAGGTCCCTTACTGATACTGCTTATTAGATAAGATTGCATCCAAAGGAGACCAGTCTGAGAGGAGTTTTGATGTTAGTCATAATTTAGTATAGAATTGAATAACTATGGGAGGGGTGATAACAAGTGAGGAGAGTCAAATCAAAACAGTCCTTATACATCAGTTGCACATTTGTGTTTATTTACATACTTGAAGCCTACATCTAATTGGAATTTGGCTTTGGATATCCTTCCTACACACATACACACACACACACACACACACACACACACACACACACACACACACACACACACACACACACACAGGTACATACATAAAGTCCTTTGCATTAGAGCATATACATTTGTGATGTTTCCAGCTTTTTTATCTCCATCGTCTCATAGTTGTCAAACATGGGTGTTAATGAATTTTTACACCTTGGGAGCAGCTTTCAGTGTTCTTCATCAGACACGTCATGAGGAGCACTGAGCTCAAAACATCTCACATATAGGTGTTCATACATTTATACATCATGGGAAGCTTTCAGTGGGTGGATTCTACTTTCGCTCTACCTTTTGTACAAACACATATAACAGCTAGTGTCCCAGTCCAGATTTGAAGCCAGGATTCAGGATGCCCCACCCCCCCTCCTCCTATACTGTAGATATTACAGAAATGGTGTGATGGAGCAATTGAGGTATATTCACAAACTTGAAACAGAAGCCGCTGTTTCAGAAAGGATTTTTGTTCCCTTGTCTGCCATGCAGGTATCCAAACATCTAATACTCAGCCAAAAGGGAAATCATCCTGGCCAAAGAAGATATCTGGGAGTGACAGGAAGAGCTGCAGTGCACACAAGGGCGTAGCTAGGAAATATGGGTCCTATGCACAGGAGGTGACTGTGGGCCCTTCTCCACACACCACCATTATTTCAACCATGACAAATATCTATGTCTATCCATCAATCCACAACTATCCACAACTCAAACACACCTACACACATTAATGTACTGACTGATTATCGGACACATCCCTAATTGAAATTATGGGTTTTGGGCACTACCTTTTTGTGCTAATTGTCTTCCATACTTCCACCAGTCGTCTGTATACAAAATCTGTATAGGCAGGACAATTTTGTTTTTGTCTGCACAGGAAAAATCTAGGAATATTTTATTCCAGCTTGTTCCAGTTTGTCTCAGGTAACACAACAGTTGCTGTCATATTTTTGAGAAAGTTTTATTTTTTTTTGCAGTTTTGTAGATTTCAATCAAACTCGGTTTCAAAACCAATGCAATGTGAAATAAAAGTATAAAATATTCATAAATATACACTTGAGGACCACAAAAGGCATTTTAGTGCAGACACTTAAGGGGCCCTCCCTCAGTTTAGGGCCCTAGGTTGTCAGTAGCCCCAACCCCTCCTCCACTCTAGAGCACCCCAATATGCATATACTTATTTCACAGAGTTGAAAGGCCATAAAGTCCCACAGTATGTCCTCTGATTGTACTGCCCGGCCACCAGGTGGTGCATGTGACAGAAATGCACATAAATTGTTATGGTATGATTCTTGCCCTGACAAGAACCCAGAAAATCTCACCTAAAATCTCATGACAGCAAGTGCTTTCTATCCTCTGCATTATCTACTTTAATCTGTTTAGCCTTGTAGCCTAACATTGAGGTAGTGAAATAATAGCAATCCACCCTGACTGGCAGTTCCCTACCATATCATGGTCCACTTATGTGTATGTGTTTTTGGTTCAATGGAACAACAATAATGAAAATGTAATCTGCAGATGCATAAAGGGAGTTTCAGGGAGTTCCAGAACAAAATTTTCAGATATAGTCTATAGTAATTATGAATAGCATAAAATGGCTGCCATACATAATGGAGGAAAACACAGAATAATCACCCAAAGGTTTTAACTCCTTTCGAGGTAAGGATGACATAGCAGTCACATTGTGGAAATGTTCTTTAAGGACGTTGATTTTAAGGTTTAAGTCTTGAAGTCATCAACCTTTTAAATATAATATGACAAACTGGGGCACTGACAGGCAGAGTTTTGGTGAGTGAGATGTGAAGATAACAAAAAAACATGATTAATATCCGCGCTCTGAGTCATCCCTGTCTGACTTGAGCAATACATAGAGAAAGAGGAACTTGGTTGTTTGGTGGGATAGGGGCTCTAAGGCCTTATGTGCATGTGAGTGTGTGTGTGTGCGCGTGTGTGTGTGTATGTGTGTGTGTGTGTGTGTGTGTAAATAAGGACATTCACAAATTTAATTATTCAACTTCAAAGTTGAATCTCAAACAGGTTGAGAGAACAGAATGAGCCTCCTATTGTTTGTCAAGCAGTTCTTTAAAACACAGTTCCACTGTGAATGGTTTTGTGTGTGTGTGTGTGTGTGTGTGTGTGTGTGTGTGTGCGTGTGTGTGCGTGTGTGTGCGTGTGTGTGCGTGTGCGTGCATGTGTGTGTGTCTCTATGTGCCTTGTGATTCACCCTTGTCTAATAATACCCACAGCCTTGTCTGATAGCTGATTTTGTGGAGTCCAGTGTTGTATCTGAGAAAATGAGGAATCAGGAATAAGAAGTGAGAGGGCTGGATGTCCCCTTGCACGCATGTCAAGAGGCCGCTCCATGTCATTGTGAAACACATGATGGCCACTGAAACCTCTGGTGACTATCAGCCAGGAAGCATAGGCCTTGTCTGTGGACTGTCCACCCACACCCCAGAAATATTCAAGATTCTAAAGTGTGTTTTTCTGACTTAGGTTTCTAGAATCGTGTGAAACAGAACGTCTTTTGGTGAAAGACTGGATTCATCTCTTTTTTTTTAGGCTAGCACAACCTAACAGATGCTTGTAGGGAGTTTTTGTCATGGATACCGATGTAGTGTAGGACATCAACTCTGGTTGCCCTTAATTGCACTTGCTTTAATTGATGCACTCTTGATATTTCTCATCCGTTCCCTTGCGAGGATGGACTGATCTGGGCTATGTGAATCTATGTGATTTTCTCTTAAAATTGTCTTTTATTTAATTGATTATTTATTCATTTATTTTCTCTCTTTCTTTCTTTTTTCCCCCTTTTGTTGCTAATGTTACCCTATGTGTAATCTTGCCACCACTGGAAAAGAGGGACCCAACCCTCACTGTGTCCTCTGAGAACTAAATAAAGGCTGAAGAAGTTCTGACTATTAAAAGCTGATTTGAAGCATGGGACCTGATTTTGTGCCAGCACAGATGAAGCGCAGTGACCTTGCACCGACAAACTGGCAATTTTATTGAGTGCGAGCAGACTTGACTTTTTCCTTTCTGTGCCAGGTGGTGGAGCGCACTGGAGGGGAGTGTCAGTGTAAATCAGGTGGCGCAGTGCAATGTTGGTTTCGTAGTGGGTCTGGACTCTCCTCTCCATTATAAAACTGTCAGTGCAGGGACCTAAGCAGGTAGCACACTGCTTGCAAAAGGGAATTAGAGGAGCTGATTTGATTGGCCATGATTGACGCCATGCAGCCCCTATCACACCTACTGATAATTTATTCCTTCTATCCAACCCCTTTTACAACTGTGCCACAGGTGCGGCACCGCTGTGTTAGCACCTCTGGTCACGAAATTCTGTTGGTCACACCCAAGTGCGCCAGTGCGTTGATTCACGAAAATAGGGCCCACAGTATTCTTTTGCTAGAAGCTGAAACTCTCAGTGCTCTCCATTGAAAACATTGAGAAAAGAGCTAGCATCTCCTTTTTTAGCTGGTAGAGGTAAACAGATGCTTGTTGCTATTGAAAACCCATTGAAAGTGCAGTTTATTTTTGCTAAAAGCTGAAATATTTGTAACATGTAGCCTTTAGCATTTTGCATCCTAAAAGCATTCCAAGCACTATCAGGGACATAGCATATCCTCTCCATTGAAAATAAAAGAAAGAAGACAGTGTTGTTGAACCAGGTCCCTGGTGGACATGCCGCCTGTCCTACAGTGTTTACGTTGAGAGGTCGCTCTCATTGTGTATATGTGGTTAGAGCATTAAAGTCTAATGGAGGCCATGGGCTTTATCACCAATAAGCTCAATCAAAATGTAACCAATTGTTATGAACTCTACGGCATTAGCAGTTCTCATTGGATCACCCTTTAAGACTTGTTTTCAAGGAAGACTTTGTCACCTTCTTGTTTTAATAAGGAAGAAGACAAGAAGAAAACAAGAAGAAGAAGAAGGAGAAGGAGAAGAAGAAGAAGGAGCCTTACGGTACCAACCTAAATTGGTAGAATTAAGGAAGTTTTTAGTTCCCCTGTTAATTCAGCGATATATAGAAAGCCTTCATTTTTGAACCATCTTTGGCAATTTGCTTCCACTAGTTCAACAACTCCCTGGTGGATACCTATACAAATCAGATGAGACACAGCCCACACTGCTGCTGCTGCTGCACTAAAGGCAACGGTAAGACTGAAGCACATTTGTTCTGTGAGTGAGAATGGGGGCGTTTCCTGACTTTCCTTATACACGTACCCTTTTATGAACACTGATATGTCATGATGTTTTACTATTACTTTGTTTACTGTAGGTATACAGTATCGTCTTTATGGGTTGATTTATGGGTTAAACAGTAGTTACCATGCAATGTCTACTAACATTTTATTAAGATTTCCTGAACTTGTGTCTGTTTTTTTGTTGTTGTTTTTTTGAGAATGCATACATACATACTATTACATTTAACTACTGTGTGTGTGACAAATAGGCTACTTTATATCTATATTTATATATCAATTCACCAGAAATGCATAAAAGTTATAAATTTTATCATACCTTGTACCATGAAGTTTATTCAGTAAAGTTGATTCAAATTATTCTATTTTATATCTTTTACAATCATTAAAGTGTGTGAAACTTGAAAACAGGCTATTTAAATGTTTGAGGTTTTTTCATGTGCAAGCCTGAAATGTAGTTGAATAAAGTAACAATAGATTACATCAGTAGAAAATGGTCCATGCTATGTTTCCTTAAGTTATTTAGGAGTGGTATCATTGTTACCATTTGCTTAAACTATTTGATAGAAGCCTACTTAATATAATCTTTGGAATACTAATGCATGCTCCTTTGGATGTTTCACTTTTACATGCTGTATAGGATAAACCAAACCAAGTAAATTATTCTTGCATGCACCAGCATGAAGAACGTTACAGGCTGTAAGATTTTCCTTGATGAAAGCAACTTTTTTCAACTGTATTACTCAAGTACCTAAGAAGACATGGTGAGCGAAGACGATTATGAAAGAAAAACAGTGCCAAAGGAGTTACAGAGTGTGGACATCGAGCTGCAGTCATTCTGGTCAAACTGATGTTCTGCAGAGGAGGAGTGCAACACTTCCTGTTGCGACGTACTCTGTATCCTGTTTTCCACAGTCAGTGGTCATGCGTGTCATTCCCCTCTGAGAGGTTCTGTGGGCGCACGATCTTGTGACCCTGCAGTGCGAGGCTTCTGAAAACTGACGACAGGAGACTCCAAAATGTCACAGAAGGAAACTTTGTGTGTCAGCAAAAACTATGTATTATAGCACAAGAAAAGTACCACAAGTCTGTTTGGAAAATGTGAGTCTAGTGTCTCCTGTTAACTGTTGATTGACTAGAATAAACAATTGACCTCTTACATCAGGTAATCCCTGTGTTTTTAAGTGTCATCTAGCCAAAAGTCAAATGTAGCTACAGTATAATTTGATATGCTGTAGATTGCGCTGCACAGAGATGATTAGTAGACTCTCTAAATAAGTGTGTACAGAGATAGCGGTGAGAGCACTGACACCTCCAAACAGTAGGCCTAAAGACTAGGGGGCCAGCTATGTTACTGTGAAGTAAGAGGTGTCAGTACAACTGCTGGTGTGCGTGGGGTTTTAGCCATCCGAGATGTGTATCTTGTGACTGCATTCAGACATAGAAAACTGTGAAGTGCTCAGTCACACCCTGTGGTGGGACAAGACCAAATATGTGCACAAGCGCTTGGCCAGAGCTACTGCAGGGCACAGTATATGTGTCTTCACAGTATGTTGAGTTCCCTTGAATACAAATATAGCAATGATGGCTACTTTAACACATTCAAGATACCTCATTTGAATTTCTGTTTCTCCAGAGAGACATATTGAGTTTCATGCGTGTTAATATATGTGATAAAAACATATGGGCACTATCAAGAGGCAACACAATAAAACATAGAGGAAACATAATGTAGGAGCCAATTTCAAACTTTTCAGCCAATTCAAATGTTTGGTTTCGGGTTTTTTTGCACCAGACTTTTTGGTTTTTGAGATATCAGAAGCAGAATATATAATGTAAGGGAAATTCTTCTTTTGCATCCCCTTCTCCACAGGCAGGTCAGAGTGCAGGGCTAGCTACAAAGCAGCACTTCTGGAGCTGGTAGACACTTCAGCAGGGCCTGTATAACAAAGTGAAACAGTTTTGGAAAGAAGGCACATGGCATGCAATGTTTCAGCGTAGCCTAATGGTTTTATGGTCTTTTTAAAATTGCAAAATATGTTAAATTCTGCCTCCGGTGTCACAAAAAAACCCCCAAAAAAACACAACTATTCCTTTATGCGCAATAAGAAAGAAAAAGTAAACAGTTGTTAGTGGCAGTGTATGAAGCTGATTTATGTTTGAGTTGGATTGAACTGAATTGCGTGGAGTTGAGTTGTGTTGAGTGTAATGAAGCCAAGCGTAGTGAGAAAGCAAAATATTATCTGTCATGCTACCTGCCTGTTTCTGTTTAGCGTAATGTCTGTCTTACACAATCTATTCAATTCAATTCCTTTATTTAAACAGGTAAGTCCGATTGAGATCGAGATCTCGTTTTCAAGAGAGACCTGTGTACACAACAAGAAAACAAAACAAACAAAATTCACGACACGTTAATTCCAGACAATCCACATGCAGACAAAATAAGAAAACTAAGAGAAACAAGAGCAATCCCTATATAATGCATCATCCAGCAGCACCCTAAACGTCTCTATGGAGACAAGTCGGTCCAATTTGAGTGAGTCCTGAAGCCTATTCCATCTATTAGGAGCGTAAAAGGTGAAAGCGGTCTTTCCCGACTCTGTGTTCATACGTGGAATGTCCAATCTAATGTATGCCTGCGAACGTGTATGATATCCTGTAGCACTGAAACTTAAAAGCGAAGACAAATATGGTAGCTTGCCACGTAAGGCTTTATAAATAAACAAACGGCAGTGTTGTTCTCTTCGAGTGGTAAGAGATGGCCATCCTACTTTCTCATAGAGAATACAATGATGTGTTCTAAGCATGTCACCGGTTATAAATCTAAGAGCACTGTGGTAAACGGCATTAAGGGGTTTGAGTGTCAGGGCTCCAGCGTGCATATAGATCACATCGGCATAATCAAGCACTGATAAAAATGTTGCTTGGACAGTCTGCATCCTACTACTCATTGTAAGGCATTGCTTATTTCTAAAAAAGAAACCCAGTTTAAACTTTAGTTTCTTAGTCAGTTCATTGACATGGGTTTTAAAAGGCATTTTTTCATCTAACCAGATACCTAGGTACTTGTAACACTGGACCTTGTGAATTTGAACCCCATTTATTGTACTAATGTTAAAATTCATAGGATTTTTTGTATGTGAACTGGTAAAGAGCATGTATTTTGTCTTATCTGGGTTTAGCACGAGCTTAAGTTTAATCAGGGCATTTTGAATGGCCAAAAAATCTGACTGTAAATTAGTAAAAGCTTTGTCAATAGAGGGCGCTGATGAGTAAATTACAGTGTCATCAGCATAATAATGAATAGAGCTGTTCTGAATTAAGCAGCCCAGCTCATTTATGTACAACGTGAACAAGATAGGACCTAAAACTGAGCCTTGGGGCACCCCTTTAGTGACTTCAATGAAGTCAGACTGATGGCCATCAGCAACTATTGCTTGAGTTCTGTCAGTAAGCTAGCTCAGAAACCAGTTACATGCATTGATGTCAGAACCACTTGATTTAAGCCTATCCAGAAGAAGAGAATGATCCACAGTGTCAAATGCTTTCGATAAATCTATAAACAGGGCAACACAACTCTCTTTCCTATCTAATGAACAGATTATGTAATTTGTTACTTTGCATGCTGCGGTCACTGTACTATGTCGAGGTCTGAAACCAGATTGATGGGAGTTTAGAATCCAATGATGAGACAGAAATTGATGCAGTTGAGTATTGATGAGTTTTTCTAAGATTTTGGCTAAACACGACAGTTTGGAGATTGGGCGGTAGTTATTTGGATCACTGGTATCCCCACCTTTATGTAAGGGCATTACATCGGCTGCTTTCCATATGTTAGGGATGCTACCAGACAGGAGAGTTAAGTAAAAAATATGCATTAAAGGGTAAGCTATAACAGGTGCAGTCAATAATAAAAGTCTTGGATTTAAAAGGTCTGCTCCAGTAGCTTTTTTTGGTCAATCAATGTTAAGGCTTCAAATACCTCCCCAGCTGAGAATTCCCTAAGCAAAAAAATGTGCCTGGTTGAATCATTAGTGGAACAATTTAACCCAACATCAATTGAGGCACCAGTGGTCAGATTTAACTTCTCAAATAGGTAACCGGAAGAAACAAAATGCTTATAAAAAAAATCACATATTTGTTCTTTTCCAGAAACGACAACAGAGTCCTGAGAGAGATGTTTGGGTAAAGAGAAAGCATGACCATGATTTAGTGCCTTGACTGTTTTCTAAAATTTTGCTGGATTATTGTAGCTGTCAGACATGGTATGAACAAAAAAAGATGCTTTAACCTTTCTAATGGTCCTGACACATTTATTTCTCCATTGTCTAAAGGTCAGCCAATCAGTGGAGGACTTTGAGGTGTCACGAAAAAACCCCACAAAAAACACAACTATTCCTTTATGTGCAATAAGAATTGCACATAAGAAAAATCTATGTTTATGTGTATTTAATTTCACGTTTCATGTTTCATTGCTATGCTTGTGTTCTGTATCAATATGGAGTGTCATTAGGAATATTCCTTAACAATATCTGCTCGTCTTCTTCCAATAGAAGCATAAGAAAAGTGTGGTGAAATAAATTGAGATATTATTGATCTTTGTCCGAAAACTCTCTTTTTCCTTGCCCTCCTCCGCAGGGAGTTGGGAGCGTGTGGTCAGCTGCAGAGCAGCAGATCTGGAGCTGGTAGGGATTCAGTATCTTGTTAAAGGACTCTTCAGCAGGGCGGGTGCTTGCTGACATGGGGGGCTTGAGTCTGCATGGGCCCTCGGGTTGAAGGACGATCTCTTTAACCACAAGGCCACCCTGCCACAGACAAATTCAAAAAAACAACACAAAAGCCCAAATGGATCTCAAAAACAGATAACTCTCTTCAAGACCTGGATCATACTGAACGCCAGGGCACAGAAATTGATTCATTTTAAGGCAACCTTCAAGGAACTGAATCTAAAAGAGAATTTCCCAGTTCCTCTTTTTTTTATAACATGTCACTATGCGTGCGCATGTATGCGTGTGCATTTCTTAGGCCACTAAAACGAGCACACTCAGATGTACAAAATCAGATCTCAGGGCATCTAAGGTCTGCATTACAAATAAAAGGCAATTTTATCAAAGTACAGATCCAGATCAGATAAAATAAAAATAGTTAGCAGGCTTTTTTCAATAGTTAATAGTCTATTTCTATATCAGTTCACTTGTAACTCACATCCTAAAATGCTGTATACAACATATGCTTTGTGTACCTTCAGTACTTGAAGAATTATTAAATCAGAGTTAAGTCTTGTTAAAGTTAATACAAACAATCTCATTATTACAGCAGAATTGAGCATCTGTTTTAAATTCATTACATTTCAGCAGTTAGAAATAATGGTGGAAAAAGCAACATTTCAATCCATTTTATTTTGACCATCTCTTTATTCAGTCTATCTATAACGACAGACATTGGGTGATGTAATGCATCTTCTCCATTGAATCGTTCATTTCAACAGACGTGAAAGGGTTTTCTTGTATTTCTCTCAAGAGCTAAGCCCAGTAACTAAGCACAGCGCTGTCTTTGTACTTTGCTTTTTGAGTTTTGAAGGTCTAGGCCTGGATGAAGTCTGAGAAAGACAGACAAAGGCAGAACCTGGGTCATCATCCCCTCACACACGCACACACACGTACACACACACACACACACACACACACACACCGAGGTGGTTTTAAAAGAGTGAAGACAGTTTACTTGGAATGTACAAGTTAGTATGCATTCCTAATGAAATAATATTGTCCAATATTTTAATTATTTTCTTTCAATACCCATCAGTAATAACCGAGAGAGCATTCTTTACTGTCTGAAAAGTTTTCTTCAAAGTACATTAGAAAAAAAGACAGGAGAAGATCACTGACTAACTGCCTGGTTACAACAAGAGTTGTCATAGCAACCAACAAAGTGAAGGGAATAATCAGCACGACTGAAATGTCTCTTTGACACATCAGATTGGTTGGCTGAACCTAACTATCCTTTGTATAATGATATTTTATTTGCAAATGCAGCATTATGTCTTTCTATATGTGTTGTAGCATGTATGTACAGTAGAACTGTGTTTAAACAAACTTTACCCAAACTTTATACAGTATTCAATGACTTTATCACTCAACCCATGAACAATATGTCACCCTTAAATTAAAAAAGAAGAAAAATCACCCAATGTCGTTTAGATACACTGAAAATAGTTGTGGTGGAAATAGTGCTGGGCTTGCTGCAACGCACTCTGTGTATTAATATACTCGGAAAATGCTACTGTAAATGTTTTGCTCAGGCAGCTGTGATTAACATGGGGGCCAGCCAGGGTAGGCCACAGTCTGTGTGGTTTCAACAGCTCCTCAAACAGAGACAATGGCAATTATGGTCTACCATCAGTTCAGCATGAAAGCAAACTGATATACTGATGAAAAGCCCTTTAAATTACAACAGACATGAAGATAGTAATACAGAAGCATATAACATGGAATGCCATTTAATGGGACATTGATGATATTGTTTTGCACCGAGGGCATTGTTTGTTTTACTTTCATATTGTTATATAATTTAAAGCATGGGTAGTAAAGGACTGGTCATCATTAGTGTTCCTCTATTTTTAATGGACCTGACTATGGTGCATACAGTATGTCCTTGGTATTACTGTAATGTTTTAAAGTGGATTTAACCATGTTTTTTTTAATGTGTAGCTGAGATCTCAGCAGCCATGGGAATAAACAACTGACCGTGGTTAGAAGTTAAGCATATCTTCAGTGTGATTTTGATCTTGCAGAAAGTAATATTTTGAGCACCTTGCCTTATCAGAATGGTGCAGTCTTCCTCTTAAGCAGAGAGCAACAATGATATTCATTCAGCATGGCCCAGTGCTGTTACTTTTCAACAGATATTGTGGCGTCTGGGAGAAACAAATTCTCTAACACTCCTATAGTTAACCATGACAAGACATTTACAGAACCTTTCCAATTAAAAATGCAAAAAACATTAAATGCTCCAGCTTTTCATTTTGATGGTGATTCTCCCACTTGACATGAGAAAGTTTTAAAGTGACTTGTTTCATGCATTCTGAACACAGACCTCATGAATTATCCATAGTATAGTGAGTATAGTGCATAATAATGCATGACCTATCCACAGAAACAAACAAAATACATGAAATATTTTTGACAAGGATTTTGTAGTTTCTTTTCATAGTCATTATCGGTTTGGTGCAGACGGACTGTATTTCCCCCAGGAATTGTTTAACAGTATCTCCTCTTCCTGATAATCATAATCTCCATTAACTTCTGTGGGGTTACAAAACAGATACCTTCATCTAATCTCCAAGCACCCTGTGTGTGTGTGTGTGTGTGTGTGTGTGTGTGTGTGTGTGTGTGTGTGTGTGTGTGTGTGTGTGTATTTTTGCGGCTATCTGTGTGAGTGTGAATATTTCCCTCGATAACACTTTTTGGTCATTTTGCTTCAGTGCAGAATTATGCCAGTTTAAAGTTAGGGGTCAAAAAGAATTTAGAAGTGAATGATGAATAGTTGTTTACTCATATATTGTCTAATAAAAGAAACATTTCTGAATCCTGTTTTTGTCGTACATGTAAATTGTAAATTTTTGCATATCATCCCATTTAATTGTGATTAAATGTATCTATTTTTCATAAGGTACTAGAGTTATCAAAAAGGTTATAGCAAAAGCACAATATGTTAAACTGGCAGAAGAGTGTGGGCAGTATATTATCGTAAGTACATTATTGAATTTGAAGCCATGACAACACAGTATGGTAAACTCCACATTTCGCAGTGGATAACTGAACTGCTGTGGAATCTAAAGTATGTTGTAACTTAAGTGAAAAATATTTTAAAAGCAAATGGAATGAATAAAATTAACCAAAGCTGAAAAATTAAACTTGCTTTGAACAAATATGTAGCAATGTTTATCCTCTTTAAAACGCTTTTTTGTGGAGAGACTGGCCGTGAGAAGACACTTCATTATGATTGGCTGCTAAGGGAGGAGACAATACAGGCCAGATAAATGTGAGGCTTTATGGTCTCCTCCTGACAAATCATCAATGGCCAGGAACCTTTACCAGACACACTCCGATGCTCTCACCCACACGCATTTACAGAAGTCAAAACAGGCCCCAAAGAACAGTGAAACTCATACGTGCAGACTGTACAAGAACAGAAGGACATTTTTGGTTTTCGTTCAGTGAGAGGAAATTTTGAAACATTGTGCAATGGTGCCGCAAAAGTTTTGAAAGATTGTGAGAGAGTATTGCCAGCAAAGAGCCTGCGAGTTGGTTCGTTGGAGAAGAGGTCTCCATGTTGCATCCATACAGAATGGAGAACTACCTCATCTCGCCTGTAAGTATATTTTCTTTTATCTAAATTCTCTTGGCGAAGTCTAGTATCCAGGCATTCAGCGTGTTCCTGTGTAGCTGTTTCTTTTAATCATGCACCACACCTAGACAGCACATTAGCAGTTAATAAGATGGAAAACATGTATGCAAAGCTGGATATTTCTGTAGAGTAGTAGTTTCAGTATCAGATATTCCATGATGAGATTGTCTGCTTCATTTTAAATGTAGAATACATACTGCATAAGCCTTCTTT
Organism: Centroberyx affinis; assembly: GCF_046629955.1. Classification (NCBI taxonomy): domain Eukaryota; kingdom Metazoa; phylum Chordata; class Actinopteri; order Beryciformes; family Berycidae; genus Centroberyx; species Centroberyx affinis. Next base: position 179,131 of record NW_027279830.1, on the reverse strand, counting down.
ATACAATGACCCACATGAAATTAGAGGTGTCAAGAACTACTGTCTAATCCTCACTGAACGCAGCTTATCAGTAGTAGGCAAAAAAGCATGCGTATTTTGTCACTGTCATGCCCCAGATCATGTTAATGGCACATCTGATTTACAAAGTTACATGTAAACATATTCAGAAACAATGTGAGGATTCATATTTCCTTTGATACATGACACACATGATTCATGTGATAATGTGGATAATGTGTGTTTTCTCCACCACATAAACAAAGATTTCTGATCCATGACAGTTTCTCCGTTCTTTTTTGCCCTTGCAGCCTCCAGAAGAAATGTATGATCCTGAGATCTACCGACAACAAGTTACAGAATATTATAATCCATATGTCTTAGATGGAGATATTCAGCCAGGTGAGTTTAACTCTATTTAACATTTTGTTTTTTCATCATAATAAGTTTATTTGTGTGACCAGTGTTAATTCTAAACACCACTTGCTGCTTTGAATTAAAGATTTTTCCTACATTTACAAATATAAAAGACATCTCAGTAAATTGAATTTCAGATGATACCATTATAGAGATTACATCACAAATGGATTTCGCAAAAATAAACTGAATCATTAATGCAGTATTCTAATTTTTTCATTGATAGCCAATTCATCAGTAATTTAACTCATTAAATAAGGCAACGTTGTGTTATGCGGTGACACTGTGCTTTTCTTTATATTATACATAAAAAGCATGTAAGTGCTGCAGCTGGAGCCTACCACATAGAATGGAACACAGGAAACAGATGCCATTTCTGTCAGCCGCTAAAACTACAGACATAGAACAACTTTCGCCCCATGGGGTTTTGTTGATACAGGAGAGGTCCTTTACTTTCTCTTGTAATCAACTGTTTTGAATATGGCACCAAAACAACCAAAAAGGGAAAAAACGCAAAAAGATTTTGTTGGCCTGTAGCAAAAATTGTCCATACAAAGAAAGGTTCAGCTGACATGTTAATAAAATGTATTAGAATCCTTAAGAAATTGAAATTAGGATAGAGTTTAACATTCATTATCAGTTATATCATTATAAGTGATTCATATTATTTCTACTGACATGTACTGACATGGTATGTTAAAGGATTATAAATAATAAGATACCAGATGTATAATGACATGGCCTTATCATCCAGTTTGATTTATTTGTTATGAGTACAGTGTATTTTATAATATGATGACAGTACACCAGCATAGCATCCGTTGCATTAATTTGCATGTGACATTTTTGTTCACTTCTGTTTGGTTCAGTGCTATTACTATGCTTAGACTTGAAATGTATCAAGCATTTGATGAAATTAGAGCGCTGTTGAAATTTCTCACATTTTCTGCAAAGTAGTCTCACATTTTCTGCAAAGTAGTCAAAGACAAAATGAAAAGAAGCACAAATTAAAAGACAACTGCTGTGGTAATAGTGGTAGTGTGGCAATAAACAGGAAAGAGCTTCATGCTGAATCCTCTATTATTCTCCTTATAGCGCAGTTCAAGCAACCTCAGAGGCAATATGAGTGAGCAGCCTATTGTCTTGAATGTTTATATGAATCATCACTAAATGTTTTAACATCTATTATTACAATCAAATCATTCTAGGTTTCTTGAGGACATTTTCATGACTTTTGTTTCAAGCTGTGTGTCCCAATTAAAAATTTTACTGGGGTTCATTGCTGCTCCTGTTCAGAACAACACAAACAGCCAAAGCTTCATTGTCTAGAGCCAACAAAGTGGTAATCTTACAAAAGAACAACGATAAAACCAATGGACATTATGATTTTTCTCACCTCCTCTATTTAGATCACTGGGACTACCATACTCACCATGTGCACCCTGTAGAGTTTGAACATCTCCAAGAGGCTCACTTCACAGAGCTGCAGAGTGTGCAGCCTCTCCACCCCCCCACCCTGATCCGACATGACACGATACGATACGAAATGGAGAACCTGCTGGACCCCAACCTCGGGGCTCATCCTCATGTGTTACAGCAACCAGTAAGTCCCTCTATCGCCCCGGACACACACACATCGCTGACAAACACACACCAGCAAAAACACACAAATATGCATTCATAAACAAACACATATATACATCATTAACACAGAAACAAACACATACATACACACACAACGTACGTGAATAGCCTATAGTAAATGCAGTTAAAATGCAGAGAACATGGAAAACCATGGATACTGTGCAATGCCAAGGCTGTTTTTACTAAAGCAATCGGAACTTATTGGTGAATTGCATGTATTCACAATGTTGAGCACTGTGAATTTTTTTCTTGACAAGAAATGTTGTTGACATCACTGACACAGATCTGCCAATTCACAAAAGGTTGATAAACTAAACCAGCTCATATAGTCGGCCAACTTGGTTCTATAAGGGCAATTTATTGACTGTAATCACTCACTGTTAAGGGATGAGGTTGATGATGATGATGGTGATTACGAGGATGATGATGAAATGATGAAATTACGATTAAAAAACCCCCCAAAAAACGAATTCAATGAATGCTACTTATTCCTATTGAAAGGCTTAGCTGATGAAGACTGTGATGCACAGTTGGTTTCACTACTGTTGACAAAATGCACTTATTGTAAGACATAAGTGTCTGCTAAATGACATAATGTGATGTAATGTAATGATGATGTATATATATCATATAAAGCTATTGTTACCATTTCTGTTGTATCGAGTAGAGAAGTATGGTTTTCCTGAGGATTGCATGTGATAGTGTACTAACTAGACCAAGGGCTCTCAGTGCTTTTGGTGCTGAGGTACAAAAAAACTTAATAAAACATAATGACAAGGCACAGCAAAGTATTGTTTGCTTGAAAATGTCATACAAAGGCTTATATGACCATACAAGAGTGACTGACTTAAGGGACCTGATTTAAACTGTCAATAAGTTTGACATTGCGTGTCATTTTAATCCAGTAAATTATTTTGTTAGATTATTTGATTTTCAAAATCTCAAGGCTCAGGCCATATTAGCATGCTTCACCACTCCATTTGTGAACCACTGAACCAGAACAGAAGTTTTGCACTATGTTAAAGTCTCTCTAACCTGATCAACCTTTCTTTATCAGGCTATCAACCTTTTTAAATATGCCTCACAACCATATCATGATTTACAGGGATAAATGAGAGTAGTAACTGATTAAAATTATATCCTCAACCCCAATGTACTTTTACTTTCATGCTGTGCCCCATCGGTTTTGCAACTCCCTCATCACTTATTTGCAACTGACACTATCTATTTTGGTGACTCTTCTCATGGGTGAACCTCAATTTGATTGGGATTGTGACTGGTGAAACTAAGCATACACCCTTTTGATGTGTGAAAGTGTTTTCAGAGAAGCTTAGACATTTGAATGGGATATAGAGTAAACTACAAGGCTTTACATCCACATCTTCTATGTCCTTATCCTATATATACTTCAGAGTATGAGTGTGATCTGAAGTATAATTCATCACTCACTGCAGCTTTGGGTATAACATTGTATGCCCAAACATAACAGTTTAGATGTTAGGTGTAATATTACTGAATGAGTATGAAATATATATTTCTCATATGGCGAAGACACACAAACATAGACTTCACACATAAACTGTATGCCTACAAAAACACCTAAAAAGCTTTTATTATCTGCAATCCAACCAACTTAGTTGTTTTTGCTCTTTGCGTGTTTTGATTGCCTTGACAAGTGTTGCCCACCCAGGCATGTAGTTATAGTAGCGACCACACATCACAGCTCATGCAGAGAGATGCTCCCACACTCTTGTCACCTCCAGCGAGATGATTGTATCGCAAACTGACACTTCAGAGTGTGAGTGTGATCTGCAGTATAAATCATCAGTAGGAACATGGCCTTTTCTAAAAGGGCTAACTGCAGGTTTGAGAATAACATTGTATGCCTAAACAAATCCCAATTGACAGTTTAGGTGTCAAACATGGCTGATTGAATGTTATTTTGGATGTACAAAAACATGTGCATTCATAATGTTGATTTGATGTTGAAAACTAGTGTATTCTTATATATAGTGTATTCTTGCCTATAAAGCTCAATTTTCTCTATGTGCGGTTTTGTATTCACTCTCCTGCCGACAGGTGATTGTGATTTGCTGCATTGAGGACTGCGATAGCGTTCTTAAAGCATTACACTGCCCATGTTCTGTCACTAAACGATTATCAAATTTGAATGCTGTGTTCAAGGTCCCGTTCTTCCCTCGACCCGCGTATCCACACCTGTCGCCTGTGCAGCGGAGCTCCGATGATGAGGAGCACGGGGCACGAAGCCCCCCGCTGGAGGTGTCTGATGAAGAGTGTCTGAGGGAGCGAGTCCCCTCCGTCACAGCTGGAGAGCTGGGTGAGGAACCAGATTCACAGCTAAACTTATGTGCAGACATAGTTCATAACATATACCAATGATAGCTTTGGTCACTTCTTTACAGTGGCGGAAAAAGTACTCAAATCCTTTACTTAAGTAAAAGTAGCAATACCATAATGGAGAAATACTCCAGTAAAAGTAATAGTCCTGCATTCAAAATTTTACTTAAGTAAAAGCATAGAAGTATTAGCAGCAAAATATACTTAAGTATCAAAAGATGTTAAATTATTGATGCATTAACCTGTAAGAAGTATTTTAATGTTGTAAGTCTAACTACTTCATAAATTGTTGAGTAGTTTAAACTCTAATAATGCATCATATTTTATGAGCTTATCGTATGTTTTGCATGTAAAAACTTATTCTGCAAAGTAAAAGTATAAAGTCTCACAAAATGGAAAGTAAAGTGCCAGTACCTCATCATTGTACTTAAGTAAGTGTACTTAGTTTCGTTCTACCTCTGCTTGATTATCAATGTTGGGTAGTAACTGAAACTATAATTAGATTTCAAAATTGCCCATGAAGCCCATGATGCAATTTTAAAAAGTATGTTGTCAGCTGTCCTTCCAGGGAACACAGTTAGATGATTAATTTGTTTCTGAGTTATTTTACTAAGAATACTAATGAGAATACTACTAAGTTATATTAATAAGAATTTTGTTATAAATTGGTATCACTATATTATAATTGCTATCATCTACCACACACTAGCAGAACAACTGAAATCCACATACAACATCTCTTATATTTCTTATATTTTCTCATATTTTAGCCTACTGAGCACATGCAGGCCCACCTTTGCAGTGTTGCACCAAGATTACAAGATCAGATTTTTCTATCATTTCTGAGAGCTACCTACAGTGACATCAAACAGGCTTTTGTTTCTGACATGTATAGCATGTTGAGGGTTTGGGCTCAGGAATCTGCTGTATTGTTTCGATCAGCCATCTGCATGAAGTGGCCTGAACTTTCAACTTCATAAACCGTTAATCAGTCATTTTCTTTGAAAGCCACCCAGCAGTGTTGAAAACATGATAATGATGACTCATGCAGAGTTACATCTTTCAGTGTTTCTTAGAATTTCAGGGAGCCCGGGAGTGGCCATTGGGAGAGAAAAAAAGTTATATCAAATCCACGATTTACTGTAAGGTGCGCACGTTTTAGTTCATTCGTGCGCACGAGATACAATTTGTTCCCTCAATTTCGTTAAACTGTGTATTTTAGGAAAAAATGCAACTTAAAAGGAACCTTTTAGGTATTGCAGGTAGGCCTAGTAAGGATTTGGTACGCTAATATCCATTGTCTGTTTACAATGAATAGGCATATCCCCCAAATATTGCAACATAGTTAGCCACTTAAACTTCAGGCCATGTAAACACAATCAAGTGGCTGCAACACACCCAGGGCAGCGCCACATTTAAACATAATCACCAATATGTGCACTGACTCTTTATAAGCTCATGAAGAGCGCATGTATTATATATCGAGAGCACGATATCACTATTTCGAGGGCACCGTTTGGCAATTCATGCGCACGTAAAGAGGAAATCGAGGGAATGAATTGTATCTTGTGCGCACAAATAAACCAAAACGAGGGCTCATTTTAACCAGATCGAGGGAACGAATTGTATCTCGTGCGCACGAAAAAGAGAAAACGAGAGCTCTAATTGCATATCGTGCGCATGTTACAGTAAATCGTGGCCACGACATAAATCATTTTTCTCCCGATGGCCACTCCCAGGCTCCGTAGCTTTCATTTGTAGTTGAGTAAGCATAATTATTCTGAAAGTGGACCTGAAATGGGACCTGGAGAAAAAAATTCAGCTCTCATTCTCCATTCCAGAGCCGGTCCAAGCCTTTATGGGGCCCTAAGCAGAATTTGATTTGGGGGCCCCCCACTGCCTCGGCGCCACCAATACTATTGACTATTGTCAATGCTTGATCATTCGCAGACCTACTGTAAATCTACACACCCATTATCAATTTTATTAGTTGTAGCTGTGTTGCTTAGATCATACCAATGTCAGCCTGGCATGTTTTTACCCTTCTATGGTTTTTAATCTTAAAAGGTAGCAAACTCACAAGAGTGGTCTGGTGTTAATTTGCACTTTAATATTCAAAGTGATACAGTACTAAGTGGAATACTGGACGTGGTGTACTGAAAAGTAACAAAATAAACCAGCAGACAATGCATTTACTGTAAACAAGTTAACCACATTAATTGTTTTTGGTTTAAAAACTTTGCAACGTGCAAAAGTGCAGAACAACAATCAACTGCAATTAAAATCAAATAACTTAGATAAACAGTACCTCCTTCAGTGAAGTTTCCTTCTTATATAAAAAATAAATGCAAAAAACAGACAATATTAAATAAATTAAATAAATACTTAAATAATGACATAAAATGAACAGAGGAACCTGTAACAAGATAACGTGATCCTGCCTGAAAAAAATTTTGATATGATATTTTTGCCATATCGCCCAGACGCCCACCTGTAATGCAAACATACCTTTATCTTTCTGTTTTTTCTCATCTTTCTCATTGTTGTCTTCTTCTTTCTTTTCTCTGCACCAGAAGGATATGTCCTTTTTTGCAACATTACTTTTTTGCTGCATCAATGCAGAGGAGAGGACTGTAACCTAATGTTGACTGACTGTGCTTGCATCAAAAGTGTGCATTGCGCATGAACGTGACACCAGCTCCGACAGAGGCAGCGGGAATTGATTAAACCAGTAGTATTAGCTAGCCAGGCTGTTAACATAATATTGCGTTTTTGTATGATTACCATTGACATAATATTACATATCACGAAAAAAACAAAAACATTTCAAGCGCTCTTGGGGGCCCTAAGCAGGCGCTTAGTTTGCTTATGCATCAGGCTGGCCTTGCTCCATTCTTATGAAAGACAGATCTAATCTTTTTCTATTTCACTTCACCTCTACTGAGATCCTTGTCCACGCTCCATTCACACCTGTATAAAAATCACCAACACGGTCACTCTGGACTAGATTAAAATTAATAAATAGCTCGAGTAACAATTACAAATACTCTAACTACCCTGGAAAAAATAATCCAGCCTGAATGGGGCTTTAGGTTGGTTTTACTGTGTACTATTAGTGAATTATTAAGTAGTAAATATTAGTAAGTGTCAGTTCAAAATTAGTAAGTAACTGTTTGATTTTCCCAACAGGCAATAAAAAGAAGATTCGTTTGTACCAGTTCCTGCTGGACCTTTTGAGGAACGGCGACATGAAGGACAGTATCTGGTGGGTGGACCGAGACAAAGGGACATTCCAGTTCTCTTCCAAACACAAGGAGGCTCTCGCACACCGCTGGGGGGTCCAGAAGGGCAACCGCAAAAAAATGACATATCAGAAGATGGCTCGTGCCCTGCGCAACTACGGCAAGACCGGAGAGGTCAAAAAGATAAAGAAGAAGCTCACATACCAGTTCAGTGGTGAGGTGCTGGGAAAAACTCATCTAGAGAGAAAAACATACATGTAGATAGAAGGGAGAAGGAAATCTCAGGAAAATCATGAACAGGGTTGTCATGGGAGTTTTTTGTGTATAAGGCAGATGTTAATGTAGATGCTTTTAAGTTGTTCAATCAACCTAGCTGATCTTGTAAATAGCATTATTTGAATTATAACACCATAACTGCTGTAAGATATGCCCCTGGAGGATGTTGGCTGATATGACACGATGCATATATTTTCCACAGAAATATGGAGCTAGAAACAGAATCCAAAATGGCTCATTCTGTGTAACAAGACAAGTTGGAGACCAATTAGTAGAGTGGTTTCATTCTAAGTTGAAGTGGAAAATGGCATATAAAGGTCAGTCTGGCCTGTTTCTCTGAAAAATGACTTTGATAATAAAATGTTCCAGCGTAGCAAGACATATAACCACTAGATGTCCTCAGAGAGCTCATAGTTTTGACACTGCAGTCTGCCATGGCATCTCTCCTACATACATGCACTGTGTTCGATTCTTCTCATGTTGGACTCGCTGAAGTTCTCTTTTGGATCACACGTGGCTAACATTATATATATATATATATGTGTATTTACAACAGCATTTAATATTTAAACCAGCAAAGAACCACAAATAGCAATAATATGGTCTGACTCAGAGCATTCACTGTGATTTGGTTACCTACCAGGGAATATAACACAATTATCACAGTTATTTGCATTACAAGAAAAATAAATGTTTTGTGCCAATACATAACAATCTGTGTGTTATAGTTAAGAAATGCTTTTAATGAGACTGTAATCACCAACATATGCTTATAGCGAGTTTGAGAAAGATCCTAGGTACGTCTCTCACAAGTATAAAAGCATTTGAATCACCCCTCTCACCTTTTACTGATTACCTTTATTAAGATAACTGTGGCACTGTGAGGATTTTTGTGAATCTTCAGGGACGATCCTTTTCTTTACATCTCCTCAAGCCCGGGTCAATCCCACATCCCATGTATAAGGCTGAGGGTGAAGTGGGCTGTCACCCAGTTCTTATATCTGCCTGTGTCCCCTGACACACCACAGGCTCCAGCCCTCCTCTCATAGTGTCGAGCTATTCTCAACCAAAGTTTTAAATGTCACCTTTGAAGTTTTAATGTTGACGGTCTGTATAGGTATGCAGTGTACTTCAGTTGTATTTGTTTTTGTACTGAATATTTCATCTTGAAATGGCTTAATCATATAATAACTAATTTTCTAAACATCGTTGCATACTTGTCATTGTTTTTCTCCCAGTGTTTCATTCATTTCATATTTTTCCAGAATAAGACAGCCTTTCGCTAATTGTCTGGGAATTACAGCCACATACAGAGAAACCCAGCAGTACATTATAGTGATTATCAACACACAAGAGCTACAGTTGAGCACTGGCAACATACAAAGCCTACCGCCCAATAGGCATGCACAGACTCACAGACTGACTTCACAAGTCATTTAATCAGGTATACAGTCCTAAAATAGCATTACATCTGCCAAAGTGGTGAGATAATTGAACTTGTTTCCAATGTTAGAATTGTGTCACAATGTCGAGATATATGGCAGATCACTCCACTGTTATCAATGTCATTTGATTCAAGGAAGGTCGTGAATGTGCACGTGCGACTGCACACACACACACACACACACACACACACACGAAAGAGATGAACTTGTAAGTACCTGTATGGACAAATTAGAACAAAGTAGAATTCCCAAATGCTATCTGGAGAGGAGAACCACCATGAGGAAAAGTGAACTTGGTGTCACACGATTAAAGGAGAAAATTGGTATTATGACCTTTCTTTCCTCCTTTTACCATGTTCATCTGCCTCCCAACCCCTATTCCTTACTGTCTCACCCTCTTTACATCTCAGGTTTTAGTATTGGGTTGTGTTATGTTGTACAGTACAGCTCAAAGCAACACCTAAAACACTGAAGAATCTGACAGGATTTTCTATCATGTCATAGATATTGTTCAGCATAGTGGTTGACTTGTATTTACAGAAGAAAATGTCTCACAATGAGGAGGCCGGGTTACCAGCAGTTATGACAGGTCTGTAGTCAGCCTCTTCTCACGGCAGCAGGGCTGCATAGTGAGCAGGGAGACTTTCCACCTTTCAACCTTTCAACCAGATGACCCAGGTTCAGGCTCCTGTGTCGGCAAGTATCTGCCCTCCTGACGTGACCTTGAGCAAGACAATTAATCCCTTTCTGCTCCTGTAGCCGTCCCTGCGCTCTGACTTCCTCACTGGGGAGTGGGGTCAATAAAGTATCAAATTATTTGTTTTTAACTCAAATCATGTGTTTTTTTGTGTTGTTGTGGTTAAATCTGATATCATTGCAAGCCACCAAAGGGAAAAATATGCATTATGTATTATCATTTAACATTGAATCTTAAGAATTGTAAATCAGTTTAATATATAAGTTTATCAAGTATATCAAAACATTATTATGAGACAGATGGCTAGACAAGCTACAAATTATTAGGGGGCATATCCGTCCACTACCCTTCCCTTCCTTTATAACAGACACACCCGTATGGGTAAAACAGCGCCTGGTTCCCCAAGAGCCAACAGCTCCCCTCCATGGCCAAGGTGTAATACACAAGGTGTAAGTGATCTTATTGGGACCAAGAGAGAGGCATGAACAAATAAATGGCTTTAATTAATAATGGTAATACTTACTCAACTTAAATATCCATAAAAAGGCAAGATGAGGTGTCTTAGATGTGTCTGGAAATACATGCCAGGAAAGACAAACACATTCACAGAGGAAAGGCTCAAGGACTAAACAAGCAGCTCATAATACACCTAAAGGCGTATACAAGTAGCATTTTGTGTTTCTCAACTTAACACCACTTTTCCCATAAACCCTGCTGCTTCCTGTCGCAAAGAGGATGTTGCTACTTGTCCTCCCTCCTCCATCCTGGCGTCGCTCCGCATGCATTTGTTTTGAAGAGCAAGAAAAAGGATAAGAGCTGATAGCAGCCCTTGATAACAGTGAGTATGCATTCCAACATGGTAAGCTAATGTGAAGTTGAAACTATGAAGTTAGAATAGTGGAAATGGAATAAAGTTGTGTAGTACTTACAAAGTAAAACGGTTCTTTTTTTGTGCCATAAGATTTCCCAAAAAAAAAGGATCCAGTGGCTCACAATGTAAAACATAATGTACAGACTGGTAGAGGCTGCCGATCCTCTTGGTCTCATTTGTTTATGGTAATTAAACTAATATATCTAAATGAATATGGTAATGATTTATTGATGTTAAAATGCTACATGTAGCACCTTTAATCGGGTTATCGTGTCCTGAATAACCTAAACAGATATGGGACACAGAGGCTCCTACTGATGAGACGCTAAGCTCCAACACATCAGTATTCAACCAACATGCAAACTGACAACAGGGACAAAGGGATTCAGATAAACGCCATATTCTTGGTACATCTCTTTGGATGATTTTATTACCAGCTTACCACACATATTGTCATATTACAAAATGTGAGGCCTGTTATAGTGTCAAGATGTTTTCCCTGTCGAATGAAATACTAGCCAATGAGATGGAAGGTGAAAAGCTAAAGTATAATTGGTGCACAACTGTGGAAGGATTCCTGGCAGGCCTGATCCACCGGGGGAAAAGCTCTCTCTTCCTTGTCAGCAACATAAAAGAAATACTCTGGCCACCTATTCTGAATCACCTTGGGTCCCTTATTCATTCCTTTTTTTTTTTTTCAGAACTGGGTGACAGGCTGCTGCTCAGATCTGGGGAGAGCAAACAGACTTCAGTGGATTCAGCTTCTAAATTTAACCCCTGCCTTCCATCACATCCCCTCCCTCTCACGCCCTGTCATTCAGCTGAGGTGTTGGAGGAAAGGATGGTTGAAATATAGTCTGCCTGAGGTCAGGCGCGTCTGGGGGGTTGCTGCTGGGACGGGATGAGATGGGGTGGGGGAGTTATTTCATTGTTGTTTGGACATGGTATTGGGCCCAGACGGAGTGACAGGAGGGGTGGGTCGGTTTATGAAAGGAGGGGAGGCTATTTGGAACCCCCACTATTAAAGGCAAAGGGGCAAGGAAGACAGGAGACTGTAGCAGCAGTGAGTCAGGCTGTGGAGGGGAAGAGATAATTCAGGATGCCAGAGCCAACCAAAAAAGCAGGTAAGTGTGCTTGATCACATTCCACTGGTTTTGAAATTTAAAGGAGTATAACTTCCCTATAGCATATGAAACAAAACTCCTTGCATTCTCTAAAAACCCAAACTCTTGATATTAACAAAATCCTAACTTCATGACATTGTTTATTATCTTCAGTATTGCAATCCATTAAAGACTATATATGACCATATGTCATTAAAACTCCACTCATTCTTATAGTAATAATATACTTCAGCTACTTGTACCTGTTTTAGCCTTTATGTAATTTCGATCTAATGGCAAAATAGGCAGACAATGCAAACAGCATTACCATACAGTATGTGTGAGAAAATATTCTACTCTCTTAAGCCACACCCCTTTCAAGAGTATGGCGCCTTCAAGTGACTTTAAACCATGACAAAATCAGGCTTAGTACAGACCTGTACAAAATACCCTCATTATCACCTTTTACATTACACAAAATAGAAAGGTATGCCAGTCATGTGACCAAAGTTTTAACAACCATGAAAGGGTGTGCTGTCTTTCTGTCATGAGTAAAAACGAAAATTTTATGTTTTTCTATATAGATAAATATCTGCTCAATGGCATAAAAATTGTAACAATTTAACTTACAGGTTAATTATATCTGTATAGTAACTTCTGTGAATTTACTTGGAGAATTCAAGGTTGTTGTTTTTTTAGCAACAGACCTAGTTAAGTAATATCTACAATACACTGGTAGCCAATGTAATCGCCCCAACAACTATGTATCCTACAGAATATAGCATCTCTGGCCACAGCAAAAATCACGTCATAATATAATTATCCTTCCAAAGTTCCAACTGCTTTCCAGGGTTACCAATAAACCGGAGTGGTAGTTAATCTAAGCCCTGTTTGCTGCGTGATTAATCGAGAGGCTAAACTATAAATCAGCTCAGGAACTCAGAGTCACTTCATGAGGTACAGGTGACCAACATCATCTGGGATGAAATTGACACTGCTGCATTTCCAGCGTCAGTGCGCTCACAAAGTAAACACCACTCATTCTGCACCACTGATCCAAAAACGCCTGACAGGATTCCAACTTGACAAATGACTTTCCATAGTTATTTTTCCTCAATGGGAATGCATTGCTGTTTGTAGAGAGAGAGCTCAACATATCAGATGACACAATGCAGTCCAAATAGTGAACTTGTGTGTGCTAAGACCTTTAGCTTTCAGGATTTGTCAAACAATAACCGTTATGATCTGCTTGAGCCCATTTGGCATTATCATCAATACCTTGCTATCAGCAGGATGTTTCTCCAGATTTTATTTTATTTTAGTTTAGTTTTTGCTTCAAATCTTGCAATAAATACATGATTTGCAACAAAATTATGGTGTATTAGATACAAAATAATAATTCAAATAAGCAACCAAAAAGCTGAATAAAAAATAAGAACAGCTAAAAGCAAGTCAGTAAAAAATACAGTATGTCTTAAGAAATTATTATAAAGCTGATAGTGATTTTACTCTTGTAAGCTCTACAGGCAGGTTTTACAAAGTCTTATTGGCAAAGTAGGCAAAGTAAGTAGTGCACAAGTTCAGCCCCTGATTTACTTTTTGCCTTTTTGATTTTGTAATGGACAAAACAGTCTGGCCAGAAGACCTCAGGCTGTGTTTAGTTCAGAGGTTTGAGCGGTCTGTAATAAAGCTGGTGGTCAGAGCCAACCAGGCCAGACCTTCAAGTAATTATTAAATTCTTAAAATCAGTTCTAAAAATATTAGGCATCAATGTTAAAACTGAAATGTTAAAAGTGCAAATTTATTAACAATTTATATTTATTTTTTTGTGCAAGTTAAAAGCCGTGTTATTGCATTTTATATTACCTCAAATTGTGAGAGGGATTTTGATTATGAAAAAAGTCCTTTTTACTTTAAATGGGGAGAGATAAAGATGGAAAGGAAAACGAAGCGATTGAGATGAGGACAGCGGACGTAACAGAAGAGAACACAGACTGCAGACGGACCGCAGGCATATCATTCTTTCTGCGCCTCCAGAGTCACAAAAATAGAGCCAAACTAATCCCTCTACTATGATACCTGCGCCCCTGTTGCAGCTGAAGCCTGCTGGGCTCATTTATTAGCGGAGCACACTTGCATTCTATTTTTAAACTCATAGAGTCATCTTGCATCACATGGAGGTTATTTGTTTAATGTGGTTTTGTAATGCAGAAGCTGAACTGTTTGGAACTCAAGCCATCTTCACACCTGTAACATGTGTCTTGTATTTGAATTGTGCCTAAATACGATAGAGGAATTGCATTAGCCGACATACATTACATAATTGCATACATCTGGCATAATGCATGTCCCGTGCCAGAGCCGCCACTTCCACTCAATATTTTTAGGCCCTTTTGAAAGATGACAACTGTTTGGGAATTATATTACTAAGTGAACTTTTTATTACTTTTCAAAACAGTGGAAGAAGTTATCTTAGACAACATTTACGCTAGGCAACAGCTGAGGAGAAGACAGTATGACACAGTTGTTGTATGTAAAACTTACTATTAATAGTTTGTCAGTCTGACAGCAGACGTCTTGCCTTGCTTGTTTCCCATCCACAAAAACTATTCTTTTCTCAGTTACTGTCAGTACTCCTAAATAGTTTTAAGTTACCAACTTTGCATGTGATTCCTAGCTGAATCCATGTACAAACATTTATTTCAATTTAGCGAGGTGAGGTGTTATATGTGGATTGGGCAGTTGGGTCTTCATAGCATCTGGGGTGTATTTACCCAAGAATACCCAAGATACATGCTGATAAAATGTGTAAAAGGAGTTTCATTCACCATCTCATGAGAGGGTAATACCAGTTGAAACAGATTATCATGGATAGCTACTGTAAGTAGTGTGTGTGCTACAGATATTGTTCATCCTGTGAAGAACTCTCTTCAGTAGTTGCTGTGATGTACAAGCCACTAAAATACTGATTAACTTATAACTTCAGACCTGATTAAATCACAGCTTCAGACTTTTGCACCTCTCTCTTCAAACTTTTTATTCAAGAATCATTATTTCAAAAGTCAAGTCAAATTTATTTGTATATCCCTTAATTACAGTTAACATGTCAAAGGGCTTCACAACGCCCACATTATGAAAACAGTAAATGAAATGAAGAAGAAAAACACTAAGAAACTAAGAAAAAACAGATGGAAAATTAAAAACTCTCTTACTTGAAAAATAATTCAAAAGCCATTATATAGGATATGTAGGGGTGTGTCAAACCACTTTAGGGTGAGCCTGGTCAGAAAGTTAACATATAGATATATAAAGCTCAGAGATTCTAAGCAATATTCTTTGCACACTCTGTTAGAGTCTGCTACAGGATCTACTTGTGCATGGCTGGGGTTATAGCCTTGGATAGGATTATGGAAATCATTGGCTCTTTATGAATATGTGTTCTTGTCTCCTTCATGGCATGTTTGACGTAATAACTAACAGTCAATACAATTCAAAAACAAAAAAAACAAGACGGAGAACAGATAAAGATCCTGGAAGTTTACTTGCCAACTGAGGATGCTTTTAATAGTAAAATGAGTTTAACTTTGAAACCCCCCTTCGTCGCTGACCTTTCAACGCACAGCCAAGTGCTACAGTAGGCGTTTCGGAATTTCCCAAGTTGTACAACAACTTTATCTGAGACCAGCAGAAGACTTATTGCATTGCGAAATGTTTCTGCCTTGAGATGTTCTGAGTGTGTCGCGCGAAAGCCACAGGCAGAAGCAAATTCATTGGTTTTCAGTTAGCGCCACCCAGTGTGGTGGAGAGGCTACAACACTGCACTTTTCAACGCAGAAAGCGCAGCGGAAGAGCCTTGTTCTTTTGCTGAAATGTGAATGGCCCATCATAAACTCTCTCCCCCTCTCTCTCTCTCTCTCTCTCTCTCTCTCTCTCTCTCTCTCTCTCTCTCTCTCTCTCTCTCTCTCTCTCTAAAACCATTGTTCTCCACTCAGCTTCCAGTGGTCAAAATATATGAATCATAGCATTAGGGTTAATTAAGTGAGTCAGACAAGACACAGTCAAGAGGATACCGATGAAATTACTCAGGATGAATCAGAAACATTCTGGTGCACTGGACAGTATGTCAGCAAGTCAATTATAGTATCTTTGCTTTCACCCCAGGATGACATGATCATACCCTAACGGCAAAAATGAAAACAAATCAAACTGACATTTCAAAGGACTTATTTTTTATTTTATTTTGAACCATCCCTCCCACTTCAGTTTCAGCATTTACCAAGAAACCAAAGACTCAGGAGGCAGAAGAGGGTTCCTCTGCGGTCTTTGAAGCAGAGACCGAGAAGCCTGACGCAAAAGTAAAATGGCAGTGCAACACAAAGGATATTGTCAGTGGCAACAAATATGCGGTCACAGCCGCTGGAAACAAGCACTCCCTCACCATAAAAGCCGTCACCATGGGAGATGTCAATGTCTATGCGGTGATTGCTGGGGGGTCGAAGGTCAAGTTTGAGCTGAAGGTCTTACCAAAGCAAGGTGGGAGGCTTTGATGCTGCAGCTGTGTGTTTGAGGTTTCCACTCACGTATGTGCTATGTAGCCAAAACAGAGCACAAAGCAACATGGAGCACTCAATGTAGAAAACCACTGAGGGAGTAAATACTGTACTGCACTGTATGTATTTGATGTTTCTGCACATGAACTCACCTCTGCGCTGTCTGATGAGCACAATTACTCTGAAGCTGCTTTGTGTGATCTATCTTTGTGAACACATTTCGCTCTATATAGGCGTTGCATATGGGCAATCACTGACACAATCACAATCATTTTGTCAGGCACTTATTTGTTAACAAACCCCACAGAGCACTGTATGTTACCATGACTGTGTGCAAAGTGTTTCATACACAACACTTGTGCTGTTAGCCTGCCAATGTGACCTGGTGAGGTAGTGTGTTTTGGATTTGATAAGGCAGAAGCAAATCTAAGAGAAAGGAGAGACAGAACGGCAGCAGACTGATGGGCCTAGTGAGCTACAAGTGACTACTGACTGCCCACAGCTGTCTGTAGTTCATATCATACCACCCTTGCTCCGTCTGTACGGTGACCTTGACCCTCACATCGGCAGATTATTTCCTCATGAGTAACCGGCACTTGACTGGGGCTCAGGATAGGCATGACAAGCAGCTGATAACACACGGAAAATTGGTTGGCCATTTAAAGATGATAAGGCAGAAATATTTGGGTGATAAACGTTTTGAAAGCTTGCCAAAGAATATTTGGCTCTGACAAAACAGTGTTTAAAAGAATCTCAAATGGGTCAAATGGTTCAAATGTCTGTGTATACTCTGCATGCTTCTGTGTGCCTCGGCACACTACAAAAATGGCCATATTTACAACTCATTTACGATAAATCAAGTTACTATCGTGTCCTAAAATGTTATATTTCTTAAAACCAAATGAAAAATAGATAATTTCACTCTTTTCCAAAGCAAATCCTATTTTTACAAGAATTGTCTTGAATCAAGTGCAATATCTTACCATTTGTTTTTAAGAAGAAATTTTAGGACGCAATACTTAATGACTTGTTAAGAGTTGCACTGTTTGCAGTGTATGGACACCATCTTTGCCATTGTACGTGTCTCATTTGTGCCTTGTCGTCTCTATGGTATTTGTAATACAGCAGCCCCTGAACCGGCAGGGACAGACACACCGGCTCCAGCTGAGGCCCCTGCTGGTGGAACAGGGGAACCAACTGTGTCAGTGGAACAACGCCCTGCTGCCCCACCTGCAGCTGAACCCAGGCCCACTGCAGAAGAGACCGCTGCCCCGGCACATGATGCTCCTGCAGCTGAGTGTGGGTCACACAGTAGCATTCATTCATTCATTCATTCATTCATTCATTCATCTATGTATATCACAAAACATTGTTATCTTGGAATTACGAGGTCCCATCAATTACAATAACAATTTCACATACTGAAGTTGTTCTACAAAGAGTACAAAGAGTTATATATTTTTGTATTTATTATTATTTACTTAAGTGGGTGAAAATCTGAATTTCTAAATCTTCCATTACTGCAAACCCACTTGGACTTCAGATTAAAAGGTTCCAAAAGGTTCTGTGAGTCAGTTACATGTGAGAAGAAATGTTAAGTCAGTAGAGCGCGTACCACATAAGTCTCAGTCCTTCACGCAGCGACGCCGGCTCGAATCAGGCCCGCAGGCCCATGTCCTCCCCTCTCTCTCTCCCATACCTTCTTGTCTCTCGCTCACACTATCTCTGTCAAATAAAGCATAAAATGCCTAAAATAAATCTTAAAAAAAAAAAAAAGAAATGTTAAGTCAGAAGTCAAGTCTATCAGCCCAAGTTTATTTGTATAGCTACAGTCTCAAAGGCCCACATTAAGAAATCACAAAGAGAGATCCAACTGACCAAACAAGAATAACTTAGATTGTTGAACAGTAAAAAAAAAAATAACACACAAAAGTTGTTAGAAATCAGGCACAGTTAAGGCAGTGAATTTAATGCATTTTATTTTTAGTTTGTATTCCATCCCAGCAATCATTCCTATGTGACCCACTACTTTCATTTCTTCTCCACATAGTTTTAAGAGGTTTCCCCATTCCAATGACATGTAACCAATACAAATATATAGTTTATCAATCAAATAAATAATAAGCTCTTAAGTTTATTATTTTTTGGTCTCCAATAACAAAAAGAGCACTGATGTGCCAATTCTATTTAATTTGAAAGAATACAAAATGTGCAGGATGGTTCAGTGGGTTAACTGATTAACACACTAAGCATTCATGAATATAGAAAAATAATCACTCAATTATAATATAAAATCAAATATGTATTGCTTTACATATTGCACAGTCCTGTGTCTAATGGAACCATATAATTCTGAACAAAATTGGTCAGAATTATAAGGTACCATATGCAATTTTACCATGTTCAAAAGTCCTATTTCCAAAGATTTTGATACTCTGCACTCAAAGTACCTTGAATGACATGAAAACTTGAGAGTTCAGTATTTCAAAACTTCTCTGAAGATGTAAACTAATCTTGTAATTCCACGCTCACAACATGTTGTACTGTGGTTTAACAACTCTGCTGTCGACTGTGTCATAGGTCGACTGAATGAACATAGACTATCCCATATGCTTTCTAACATGCTTTTGAATTTGAAGTTATTTGATTTTGAACTTTCTCAACTTCAATTATGGCATTCTATTATGAACCTGTTGCATTTCCAGATGGACAGACTCCAGACACCAGGCAGGACCTGACTGGCCTCTTCACAGAGAAACCGCAGACTGGAGAAGTCACTGTGGGTGAGCAGCTCCAAAATACTGAATAAACAAACATGTTTCTCTTGAAAAACAAATCTACCCTGCCTTGGGTAATTCTGTTAGATTTAAGAAAAAGAAAAAAAGTATTTGAAAAAGCTGTGTGTTATGGATATGGATGTGATACATGCGGGTATGTGTATACACACATACACCACATACAAATTACAAAATATAAAAAGTTGATATGATAATGCATGAGTTTAAGTTTATTTGTATAGTGGTATAAGATAAAAGCAGCATAAAGCTATACAAATATATATATATATATATATATATATATATTATGATGAAAAACAAACAAAAAACAAAAAAGAAGAAGAAGAAAAGAGAAGCAATCAATAATCTCTGCAGAGATAAAATAAATAAATAAATAAATAAATAAATGTATGTAAATGACACTGTTGAAACATATGGTAATCTATTCTGCTGTGCAGGTGAAAACATCACATTTGTGGCTAAAGTGAATGCTGCCTCACTGCTGAAGAAACCCACTGTCAAATGGTTCAAAGGGAAGTGGATGGACTTGGCCAGCAAGTCTGGAAAACACCTTCAGCTGAAGGAGCTGTATGACCGCAACACCAAGGTAAGACTAATGCTGCACAAAATAAAACAGAGACAGATTAATATTATCTTTCTCATATCTCTCCTCGCGCGACATGTGGTTACAGATCTACACCTTTGAGATGCACATCATCGCAGCCAAGGCTAACTTTGCTGGAGGTTACAGGTGTGAGGTGTCATCCAGGGACAAGTTCGACAGCTGTAATTTTGATTTGAGTGTACATGGTGGGTTGGACTACTTTGTTTTGTCTGCTTATTTTTTATTTTGTGTTGTTGTTGTTGTTTCTAATCTCATTAATTTAGCCAATAATATGGTTCAGACTAGGGCTGGGCGATAATTCAATATTATCGTTTATCATCTTTCAGTGGAATCATATCGTGATGATATGAAGATATTTTAATATCGTGACACACATTTCTGCTGTCTAAATTGATGATGACAAGCAAATTTTACTTAAAAACTCTCATAAAATGAGGTATGGTAGGAATATTATTTGAATATTTCCGTTTTGTTTGACATCACACCTAACATTACCATTCGGTTCAATGAGATGAACATTAATTTGATTATTTAACATGATTTTGCATACATGAACCATATCGTGATATATATTGATATTGAGAAAAATCCTTATGATTATCGTGATATTGATTTCAACCATATCGCCCAGCCCTAGTTCAGACTTTGCAGCTGTTTTTGAAAAATTCCTCAAATCAAGGGCTACTGGTGGTATTAGTATTACATCTTTTTGTTGTCTTGTATCACAATGATTGATTCTTGCATTCCATTCCAGAGGCTTGCGCTGTCGAAGGTTTCGACATAAGGGCAGCTTTTAGGCGCACGTAAGTTATTTTTAATTTATTGAATCATCACATTTGGTGTTCATTCAGGGTTTGATTGTTGGCTCATATCTTTAATACTATCCCACAGATATGAAAGTGGACCAACATGTTCCCTGTTCATAAGGAGGCTGAGCTATCCTTTTAACTTAGATATTGGAATCCTTGATCAATTTCTAACTAAATTCATTTTTAACTAATGTTTCTATTTTTATCTTTAATGTGGTGTCAGTGGTACATACTGTCAGTTTATTGTTACAGAGGGTACAAAGATTGTTTTAATTACTCTGCTCTAAATTGGTTTCAAAATTATCTTGAGTACAGAAAACAATGCATGTTTTATAAAAGGCCTTCACTTGTCTTTTCCCAAAGGGAATTCCACAAGGTTCCATTCAAGGCCCTGTGCTATTTTGTGAGCGTGGAATTCTAAGGTTCTATCTGAGTTCTGAGATATCAAAGATCCCAGAAGGAAAAACAGTTATGCACCTTCTGTTCAAAATGTTCTTTTTTTTTAAAAACGATAACACCACACAACGATAAAGTATTCAAAGATCGAACTGAATTTTGATAAAATAAAAAGGTCAGATAGAACTTTAGAATTCTAGGTTCACAATTTTCCATCTATATCAACAATATCATGTTGTTAAAAGAGTAATTATGAATTATGAATCTATATGAAGAGGATATAGTCATTTGCCAGTGCATGATTAGTTTATTTGGCAATTTTAACCTTCACCAAGGTTTTAATTGTATTAGAAAATAGCTTGCAAATCTCAAATTAATTTATAATGAAATGTAATTCCCAAATGAGATAGCCACTGTTTGGAAAAAAAAGTGTCACCTGCTCATACAAAATTATTGATATCTCAAGGATGGTAGGTAATTAAGTGATAAACTAAGTTAAATTAAACCTATGGAATAATTACTGCACTAACTCATTTCGGTCTTTGAAAATATGAATTTGTTCCAATTCTGTTGTATTTAAGATATTTCAGCACCATACAGTGTTTTTTATTCTGCTGTGCCTGCTATTACTTTATATAGACAGTATGGTGAAGACTCAAATGTGCGAGTTTAAACCTACAGTAGGAGGGCACCTACTTAGACCTCTTTACTGCCTAATGATAACTGCCAAAGCCACTGAAGAAATATTTTGTTCTGTATTGAACCAGCAGGTACAATTAGGAACCACTAATAGAATTATCAAAAACCATTTGGAGATTCAAATGTTTTTTCCACTAGTGACAGTCCTATAAAGCAGTGGTCTCCAATCATGTGCATTCAAAAGTTCAGAGTATGCAGTTTTTAATTTCAGCCAGAAACTACACCAGCTGATTCCACTTATTACTCACCCCCTCTGTGGCTGAAGTTGTGCTAATTAGTGAAATGAGCTGATGTAATGAAAACCTGCAGTCTCTAGGCCTTCAACTGCACATGATTTGAGACCACAAAAGCACAAAAAACAAACAAAAAACAAAAATAACCTCTGAAGAACCATCTCTTGCATACATTAGTGCATAACTTGTAGTTGTTTTGATGCCACAGTTGATCAGGTAGTAATATTGCAGCCATTATTAGCCTGTCATCTTACTTAATTAAAATGTAAGGTTCTAATTTGTTACGATCTGCTTAGACATTAATCATATTGGATGATCAGGACATTTAATTAGCAGATTTAATAAGGAAGTAATACGGTTAGTTGCTTCATTAATGAACTACATTGGAGTAATTATCATGCTGTGTAAGGAGTAACTGTGGAAATGCTAACTTATTAGGGGTGAAGCTGCTAAGAAGAGAAGTGGACCATCAACAAGGTAGTGAGGGGGTTTGTTGCAACAGTGGAAGCTCATATTCAAACTCTGTGGACTCTGATTGGAAAAGCAAAGAGAACTCAGGACAAGGATCAGAGGCCTTCTCTCTCCTGTGAACTGCTTCTTCTCTTTTGAGTCAAACAGAACCAGTGTTTTTGGATCATGCAGCCTCCATCTGCTGGGTTTTGAGAAAACGACCACAGGAGAAAGATCAAGAGAGGACTAAACATGTGCACTACCAGTCAAATGTTTGGACACATGCATTTTTCTTTATTTTTACTATTTTTCACATGTTAGTAAAAAATAGTAAAAAATAATAATAGTAAAAAATAATAGTAAAGACATCAATACTATGAAATAACACAAATGGACTTCAAAATCAAAATGAAAACTATCTTATATTTTAGGTACTTTAAAGTAGCCACCCTTTGCCTTTATGGAAAAGCAAAGGCTTTGGAAAGAAATTCATACATAGGCATGAACTTCACTATTTATATTTGTCTAAGAAACAAATTTCAAGCATTTAAACATTAGCCAAGATCAAAATGACTCAAAGATAATGAAAAACATAGCACATTCAATCAGGTGTGTCCAAACTTTGACTGGCAGTGTAGATTTTTAAAGAGAACTTAAAATGTGGTAGCTTAACAGTAGCTGTCATTGGGTTAACCTTTGACTGAGGCAGACCCAGATATTTGGAGATTCTATAATTCGGTCCGGTTTAATAAACTGCTCAGTAGCACGTTCTGGTTTAAGGTCGCCCATCACCTCTCTCTGATCTACTACTAGGTCTCAATCAAAACAGCAGAGCCAGCTGCACAAACAGCTACCCGGCAGAGTGAGCTTTGGCCCCAGTTTGATTGTATTAAAAAGTGCAGGATGTGCTAAGACACACAGGCTTTTCGGTGGTCTGGCCCTCCCATAGTTCTGCCACATGGAGGAAGTGCAGTAGTGTGCTGTAACTTTACCACATAAACCAGAGACTCACCGTCTAATCCTGCTGTGAGATCAGAGGCAGGAGACAAACACACGGCTAAATCTATGCCCTTGCCTACATCTTTCATCCCGTTGATCGGGAGTGGAGCAGGCATTCCACACTGGACCAGGTGGTTTCTCTAACCTGGAGTGCTTTGTTTTGTTCTTGTTTGGAGGATTGCCGCTGTTGCTCATGGCTTGAACATGGCAACAACTGTCTCTCCAACAAGACATCTGCCTCTGCATTCATTTCTTTCATCCACCTATTCACCCATTTCATCTTGCAGCCTTTCCATATTTACATACACAACTTTTTTTTATTTCTATCCACCTTATTTGTTTTTAACCTTTTTTTTTTTATTCTTGCTCTCTTTGCATGTGAGAGCTACAATAAACAAGAACATGATTAAATAAATCATAGTTGACACTGTAATATTGCCAAAGCCTAGGAATATAGAATTGTATTATTCAAAACAAATCATGCCTGTGGAAAAAAAATAACATACATCTATTCTTTTGAAAATTATAGCAATGTTTATATACTCAGTGATGAGAAATAGCCCAGTATACAAAATGAAAAAAATAACCCACTGTGCTGTTACTGATGTTTTGTTGCTGGTTGCTGATGTTTCTACAGTAGCACAGATGGAAATGAGGACTCAGGAGAACTAGACTTCAGCACCTTGTTAAAGAAGAGGTAAGTAGGCTAGTTGCAAAATACTTTCTATAGTCTGTAGACCTTGAGCAAATTGAAACAAAAATAATTGATTGATTATATTTTCTCTCTCTCTCTCTCTCTCTCTCTCTCTCTCTCTCTCTCTGTCTGTCTGTCTGTCTGTCTCCACATATCTCTTCAGAGAGTAAGCAACTTCTGCATTTACAGATTGGAATGATTCCCCTCTAGTACTAACCTGATAAGCCTGAACGTCAACTCACAGCATGTCATGACTTAGGGTGACCAGATGTCTCAGGATTTTACATCAAAATTTCCTAATTTTGGTGTTCCTCCAATCCTTGCATCCCACTGCCAATGTGAAAAAGCATGTGATTATATATATTGGATATTAGCATATCCAAATAAATCTAATATTTCTACAAATTCATCCATACAAGACCCGATGTCCCACCATATGGGGTTCTGAAAATCTACTCACCCTAGCTCACTTTTAACATAACACTGATCCCGTTCTAGACTAATCCTGCAATAGACCATATCACACTTCCTGCCTTGAGGACCTTGTCACAATTACAGTAATACACCGAACAGCAAATACGTCCACTATACTTCACAGACATAGAGTCACTATTGTTTTTTCTCCCATCCTTTGTTATAAATTGTTTTCTCTGACACTTGAGTCATTCACAGTCTTTACTTAAAATACAGGCACCATCCCAAATTATCAAAATCACTTTTATGCAGCACGCCCTATTATATGAAATACCCCACATCCCATGTCATAACCCAACATAGCATAATGTTTATTTGGTTTACTGACATCATTGATATTTAGGCCTAATTTGTAACAAGGTTCATTTCATTGCATTTTTACAGCCACTAAGGATATTAATTAAAATATGAATTATGTTACAAAAATCTAATTTCTAATCTGTTGATTGATGTATTGGTGTTGCTTTTGAGATGCTCTGGATTTTTGTAGTGTGTTTTAATCTGTCTGGTTTGTTTTACCTTACTTGCCTCTTGGGTTCAACCTCTGAATGAGCAGCAGTTTTTTAAAACCCTCAACTCGGTAAGAAACTGCTGATGTTGTTATTTTGTCTGGGTGTCCATGATTTCATATTTATTCATTATTACTTGATGATTAAGTAAACATGTAATAATGATTAGGACGTTTTCTATATTCTATATTCTATTTCTTCTTATATTTAAAAACCTCTTGTTAATTTTCCTAACTATATATATGTAACTATATAATAAGGCCTCAGATTATGTTCATTTATGTCTTACAAACCACCTATTACTATGCACTCATTCATTTATTAAGCACTGCAAATTTTTAAATAATGTACGCAATACCATTTACTATGAATTAGTAAACAATGTAGGAAATAAACTTATCATCAAATAGTTGTTAGTTAAAAATAATATAAATTAAATAATAATTAAATAATTAAATAATAATATTAAATATGAAATAATGATTAATTCACAGTTATTTCATCTGTTAGTGATTATTGTAAAGTGTTACCAAAATGTGTTACTTGCAGTATAAATCTTGATCTCTCTACCAATGATCTACAAATTGTAAAGTCTCTATTAAGCCACTAGTTTACTGAAGTCCTCTTGGCTGGTTTACTGTACCAGAGCCACACAGGTGAACACAGAGCCTGACGTGGATGTGTGGGAGATTCTCCAGAAAGCCCCGGCTTCAGAATATGAGAAGATCGCTTTCCAGTATGGCATCACAGATCTGCGAGGCATGCTCAAAAGACTGAAGAAGATGAAGAAAGAGGAGAAGAAAAGCGCCGGTAATCCATAATTCCAATAATTCCAATAATTACAACAGCAATAATAATGCGAAATGTAAGGTATAATAGCAACTGATTATTGTACATTTCATTACTGTACAACTTAGCTTTCCTCAGAAAGCTGGATCCTGCCTACCAGGTGGCGAAAGGGCATAAAATTAAACTTGCCGTTGAGGTGGCCAATGCAGATGTTGAGGTGAAATGGCTGAAGAATGGACAGGAAATTCAGCTGACTGGAAGGTTGGAATTTGGAGAAAATCTGGCTCCTATTCACATCATTTCATGAAAACATACCTTTAGCCTACAACATGGAGTATTAAACAGATAGAATTGCAACTCTTAAGTATGTTAATGCCATCTTTTCATTTCTCTTTTGCTTTCCTTATCTCCTCCTCTACCCCTCTTACCCCCATACCCCCCCCTCCCCCCGCCTCTCCCCTCAATATGTGGATGGACTCACTACCTTGTCATTTCATTACATTACTAGCAAGTAAGTTTCCTAATGAGGGTAAAACAAAAAAACAAATAACAATAATAAAATCTTTAAGTTCACATGGCTCTTACGGTTTTACAGCTCACAAAACAACTTCCTTTTCCCCAATGCATTTTCTGTCATTTTACCAACTTCACGTTTTCCCCAGTCCAAACCCTGAGAACTAAGTTGTCTGAAAAATAGCACGTTTTATAATGCTGTAAATATGACAAGAAAGACATGACTTACTGAAAAAAATCTAAAGATTTATAGAAGGTTTACAATTTGTGACAAGCAGCCTGTCCTTTGTAAAGGTACATCTTTGAGAGTGTCGGCAACATGCGCTACCTCACCATCAACCACTGCTCCTTGGCAGACGACGCAGCATATACCTGCCTAGTGGGAGATGAGAAGTGCACCACTGAGCTCTTTGTCAAAGGTGTGTATGACTCACATTTAGCTCACAGCATAGACATAAGATGGAGAAGGCAGTTGCAAGATCCACAGTGTGAATGAGTCACTCATTCTTATCTGTTATCTGTTGTCTCCAGAGCCTCCTGTCCTGATCCTGAAGAATCTAGAGGACCAGATGGTCATGAAGGGGGAGCGGGTGGAGCTTGAGTGCGAGGTGTCAGAGGAAGGAGCTCATGTAAAATGGTTAGACATTTTACTTTAAACTCACAAATCAAGCGCCTGCTAGTAGTCGAACTTTCACAAATCATGCTCTTGGATCATAGTTCCCAAAAATTAAACCACAAAAATGTAGCCACAAAGTTTAGGGCCAAATGAACCTCCAGCAACGTCTACCCCAACCCATTAGGTTATTGGAGGTTACATACTGACAGGGTCTTACAAAAGAAGTGCTGAAGTTTAGCCATACTTTTTTATTTAATGTAAACACTTGATATTATTTAATGTTTCGATTTCATCACTGCAGACAAAGCTCCGATTTATAGAATGTGTGCTGTCAGGTTAAGTGTCACTAATACCAAATTTTGTTTTTAATTTAACAACTTTGGCACAATTCATACATTCTATCAATTTAAAGCAGTTTCTCAGTTAGTGTTCCATAGTGCGCATTGCTTAGACACCCAGTAGATGGCATTTGAGTTTGTCATGGAAGCCCACATGGCTTCTCTGACTGACAGACAGATGCCAGCCCATTGAGCACAATCTCTATCACAGGCAGGAACATCTTGTATCACTGCTAGCAGTAAATTATCACCTCAGTGAAAAGGTCACATTGGCATTTTAGTATGTCCCATGTGACCTTTATCTGAAGGAGAAAGTCATTGCAAATATATATCCATGTCTAAAATAATTTTCTTGGAATAGAAGCCAGAGATCTGTGTGAGGACATGCTAAATTGTGGGGAATTACAGGAATGCAGTCGAGTAATGATGAAACTGAAACTTTAAGTAAGAAGTACTGTATGGCTGTCCCAATTAAAAAGCTAATAAATCAGTGCAATTGAGAAATCTGTAGTGTATTCACCCTGTCTAAATCTATTGAGCATAGCTTTACTTACATTATAAAAGCTCTTCATAATTTTCTAAGATGTCTAAGATGTATGATGTATTTTTAGTATTTGCCAAATTATCAACAAGTATCAACCGGAATATATTGGTATCTGAACATCTGTGCAGGGAGAAAGATGGTGTGGAGCTGACAAGAGACGAGTCCTTCAAGTATCGCTTCAAGAAAGACGGCTGCAAACATGTACTGATCATTAATGAGGCTACAAAAGAAGACTGTGGGCACTACAAGGTTAAAACGAATGGGGGAGAGTCTGTAGCTGAGCTCATGGTGCAGGGTAAGTCTCAGTTGTATTTTGCTCCGGGTCTGAAATGCTATTGTCAGTAAAGAAGCTAAACAATCCAAAAACACATTCTCATGCCCCATCAATAGTCATGTGGCCTTGCCACTGTTGGCATGCTGCCTAGCCTTGGGATGTGGAGGCTCTGGCCGTTACCCACATCAGTCTGCCAAGGTTACTGAGCAGATAGAAGTCCAAATGCCAGCTAAAGTTAGAAGACATGGACCATTTTTACCTGAAGGACACAGGTCCGCACAAGTGACCCTGTTTCTCTTGTCTCTGTCTCCCCTTCTCTCCTGTCTATTGTTTTGTTGTGCTGCTGATTTACTGTTGCTTGTTGCACTGTGTATATGTATTTTTAATATATCATGAAATGTGGGCCAGCCATAGCAACCAAAAGCAAATTAAAAGATAAGATAAGATAAGATAAGATAAGATAAGATATAATTTTGGGGAAATTGGTCTTGAGCCTGAAACCTGAAAATATAACGCTGACCACGTATAACATTGACCAATACACTATGTTGACATTGTTAAATGCTACATTTTCATAACATTGAATAACAATCTGAATATCCTTGTGACACAATTACTTCTAAAATCTGACATATTTCAGAGGCAAAAAGTTGATTTTTGAAATCATTCACAAGGATCTTCTTTGTAATAGTTTCTCTTTTTCTTCATTTTTTTATTTTTATTCTTCTTCTTCTTATTATTATTTATTTATTTTTGTAGATGAAGGTTAAGTTGCAGTCTAAAAGTATGTTTTATTGATAGATGGTAGCATTCCCTCTAGTACCATGGCACAACAGCCTGGTGATGCTGATGAAAGATCTGCACTCAACCCATCAGGATTTTGTAAATTTGATTAGTAGATATTAGTCAGTTTTGTGTTTTTTGTTTTTTTTCTATTTTTTTTTATTGGTTTGCCTTGTGATACTCAGTTTCACAGCTAGAGGATGTTTTTTTTTGATTGCATACGCTTAGAAGTTTCAATTTCAATCCACAGGTAATCATTTAAGAATGATGGATGGGGACGGTTCAAACTCATCCCTACACGGACGTAGGAAAAATATAAACATCTAAGAAACTATCAGCTAGTTTCACCCTCTTTGTGACTACCAAGTAACCATGTCATCTCAGCATCATTAGCTTACAGAGCAGAAGTACTCATTATGGTACACAAAAACCCTTTCAATCATCATACAACAACCATCCAACTTTGGTTACAATTTGAGTTTTATGTATTCTCATGTTTTCATTTAGAATCTATCATTTAGTCCTGGCTAAATTTGAATATATATACACACTTGTATGTTTGCATATATATTCATGTGCTGTGTATGTTTGTGTACGTATGTGTGTGTTTGTCCCAGGGGTTGTTGTGTGTAGATCACCATTTTAAACCTGATCCTCGTCCCTGATCTGAGCCTGGTTAAGTTTATCTGGCGCTCTAATCAAACACTGAGCCTGCCAAGAGTTACCAGCTGCCGATGTGCAGCAGGGATCAACACCTCGGTCCGCAGCAGAACTCCCATTATAATGCCATTCCCAGCTCATTTGCTCTCCCTGGCAGCGAGCTAACATGACACTACTGTAACCTTTACTAGGAGTGAGGTGTGAGTCACCTAGTCCAGATATCGATTTCTCTGCAATAATTTTAATAACTCCCATGTACATTATTTCCCGTGATTTAATAGCCTCAGCCTCCCACATCTGGTGTTGATATCCGATACTTTATTTTCTGCCATAAATCCAATTAACTATTCTCCTTGTATCTGTTGCTAAGATACAACACACAAAGGCTTCAGTCAAGATAATGAACACCTCTCGCTCTAACATATTATTACCATATTATCCTCACACGCAATAGTTGCATCTTATTTAATCTTCTCATCACCTCCCGTAAAGCACAAGGCCTCCATCATGCAGTATGAGAAACCTTAGTTTGTGTATTTAAATCTTTGTTTTCTGACAATGTAGAGAAGGAACTCGAGGTCTACCAGAGCATCGCTGACCTTACAGTAAAGGCAAAGGAAGAGGCGGTCTTCAAGTGCGAGGTGTCAGATGAGACTGTGAAGGGCACCTGGTACAAGAACGGAGTCGAAGTCAAGTCTGATGCCAGAACCCATATCACGCATATTGGCAGGTGAGGATGGTATTGTGTATGTGTCTTCTGAATACTTGTGTACATCAACTGTACTGTGTACAGTCCATGCTGCATTTGAGTGACCTTTTTGGATATTTTGGATCTTTTAAGGATACACAAACTGACCATTGATGACGTCAAACCTGAGGATGAGGGAGACTACACTTTTGTGCCGGATGGCTACGCTTTCAACCTCTCCGCCAAACTTAATTTCTTGGGTAATACTGATGCTTATACATAAACTACTGAACACTACGCAGTTAACATCATTTATAGTCCCAGAAGGCAATTTTTATTTGGATGAATTTCCTCACTTTCCTTTTTTTTTCTCATTTTCCAAGAGGTGAAGATTGATTATGTGCCACGCCAAGGTATCCAAATTTCCTTTTCCTTTATTGCATAGACTAAACCATATTATGAAGATTATAACAACTGAAATGCAAGCGTTTTTTTAACCATTTGTTTCATGTCCTAAGATCCTCCCAAGATCCACCTGGACTGTATGGGTCGCACTTCTGATTCCACCATTGTGGTGGTGGCTGGCAACAAACTGCGTCTGGACGTCCCAATCACTGGAGACCCTGCTCCCACAGTGGTCTGGACCAAAGGAGAGAAGGTAAAACATAACATAAAGCCTTGTGGTATTCATCAGCTACATGCCTATTGCCTTTCATCTGCCATCTGTCCAGAGTACAGTAGGTAAGGCCTGCGGAGAAAATATAGAGGCTTGCTGAGAAAGCATTATCTCTTTCACAATCAAAAAAAATATTTAATGACCTTTCTAATACATTAAGCATTCTAAGCTGTTTACATCCTTATAAAATATGTAATGCAAGTGCAATATAATACAGGCTGAGTAGATCACACCATCAACTAAAACTATTTTGATTCAACCTGAAAATAACCGTAAAGTGTCACAGATTAGCTGTGCACACTTACTGATGTTATAAGAACTAATGTTGGCATTTCTCCCTGCTAATAACGTTGGCTGGGATACTTAGGTCTTTTCAATGGTGAGAGTATTCTGACTCTTCTCGCCCATCTGAACAGGTAGGATGCCACTAACATGTTAATTGCCTTCAGGTGCCTGGTAGCGCACTGCTCTTTTAGCTGAGGAGAAGGGGAGGTTTACATGCCTTCTCTGTTCTCTTCTTCTTTTACTGTTTTGCTTTGCTCAACTGTAGGCTAGTTCTGTAAAGCCGGAAGGAGAGGAGAAGGGAGAGCCAACATCCTCTTGGACGATGAAGGATGGGGAAGTGAGTGTAGACCCAAGTATATACAGTTATCACGGCCTTGTGCATGTCTACATCTTTTTTTTATTGTGGCTGTCTGCAGCATCTGGATTCTGAAATTCACCAAATCCCCTCTGTATATTGATGCAATTGCCTGCCTTCGTTTTATTCTGTCCCTGTTTTTCAGGCATGGTCTTTCATTCTTTTGTCTTTCTGCGTCCATCTGTCCAGTTGTGCATTTTCACATTGTTAAAGCTCACCAGCCCTTTGTCTTTTACACTGGGGAAAAACCACATGCTGCATATCTGTCCTCACCAGTAGCATATGTTGCCATCGTAGAAAGCACAAGGATTGACCTTGCAACCACTTGATTGAGATAACCAAGTTGTGTGCTACAATATTCCCCTTGATTTATTGTTTTACAACCCTGGAGAATGAATAAGATGCCGCGATATTAATGGCGGATAGATGCAGACAGATGCATGAAAGGCAACTTCTACACTGGCTATCACCAAACACATATGTGTGTTTTGCTTTGCTTTTTTGCTTTGCTGTGTCTTTACTGCCATCCGTCTTTACAATGCCACACAGCACTCAGTGCAAGGTTGCTGCATGCATCATGCATATCCATCCATGCCCATGAGGTAAGAGCATGTTCTGAATCTTCCTTCAGACAGACAAATCTCAGAGGAAACTCAGAGCTGGACAGTAAGTATGTCCTACACAGTTTTGTGTAGTAATTGTATATAACTGTATACAGTGTCTGGATTACATAATTCCTGGATTATCTAATCAAATTGAACAATTAAAGTAACAATAGTAGCATTCTGAATTTGCATTGAATTATTGATGCATTTTGGAATGTTAAAATGAAACAGGCACATACAGTATTAGCACCGCTTCCTAAAAGCCACATTCAACTGACTGCCTCTTTTCTACAGTGTGACCAAGCCCACCATTTCCTACAAAATAAAATATACTGGTGTAGGTATTTTGTTTTTGCCATACATACTGAGGATTTCTCTTTGAAGGGCAGTGCTGCATCATGGAAAAGCTGTGTGAGATTATTTTAGTGGTCAATTACTGTCAACCATTAGTATCATGTAAACAGACATAACAGAATGACTTCAAACGATAAGCAATCAGCATATGGACACAAAAGCACTTCAGGCCAACTCTTGGAACTGGAAGTAATTGAAAACACTGTCCAGCACTGGTCCTGCATCTGCATGGTGACATCTGGAGTTGTATTTTCAAATGAACATGTGTGGTTGGCTTTGAAAAGCACGATCTGTTCAACTACTCCCAGAAAGTTTGTGTTGGAAAGCTGAATGTTCATCTTCTGTGCAAATGTAGATACAAAACGAGAGAGTGGCATGATGTGAATATGCACAAGCACAGTAAGTGTGATGGTTTATTAGTGCCTCAATAGACGATCTGCTGTATCAGGTATTCAACCTACAATATGAGCAGCAAGAAGACTCATCTATAGATCTATCTATTGAGGCACAATCCCAAATATTGGTGTCATGGTTGCACTGTGGACATCTCACTTTTGATGGTCTAGATGGTGACAGAGGGAGATGGTAGGGTTCACGTGGAAAGCACCAAGGGCCACTGTGTCTTCACCATTGAGGGGGCCGAGAGGCAGGACGAGGGAGTCTACTCTGTAGTGGTTCGCAATCCTGCTGGAGAAGATACTGCCGATATCAATGTGAAAGTTGTTGGTGAGATGGAGCTCTCTCATTCATTTTTAAATGAAAAAGCTTTTTTTTATTTTTTAACTACTACAGTACTTGATATATCTATTTAGCCATAAACATGAAATGTTTTTCTTAGTTTTTCTTGTCTATGTGGCCTATTAGTTCAGACTGCTACACATGTCGAGAGAGAGAGAGAGAGAGAGAGAGAGAGAGAGAGAGAGAGAGAGAGAGTTTTTTTCTGACCAGATGTTTTTCCCCCAGATGTTCCAGATCCTCCCCAGTCTCCCAGGATCCTCAGTGTAGGAGAGGACTCCTGTATTGTCCAGTGGGATCCCCCTCTGTTTGACGGTGGACAGCCAGTCATTGGTAAATACATATTATATGGGTTTATTTGCTAAAATTACCAGGTAATTATTTAGGCGCCCTCTTCTGATGATAACTGATGATAACATATTAGAGCAGGGATCTCTTAAAAAGGATTGCAAAACTCGAGAATCATCAGCCAAAAGAACATGAAGTGCTTCTCTTTTCCCTCTCAGGCTATGTGCTGGAGAGAAAAAAGAAGAAGAGCTACAGGTGGATGAGACTGAACTTTGACCCTTACCCTGAGACAACCTATGAGGCCAAGCGGATGATTGAGGGCGTGGCGTACGAGATGCGAGTCTATGCTGTCAACACCATCGGCATGTCTCGTCACAGTCCCGCCTCGCAACCTTTTGTTCCAGTGGGTGAGTCTTTTCCACGGGTTTTAACTCGCCCCCACCCCATTTGCCGTATTCAATCAGTGTCAACCATTTCTTTTTTCCAGTGGACATTCAACTAAAGGAGCTGTTTGTGGTTGAAATTGTTGACTCACAGTTTTCATTAATTAATTCATAGGATAACACTGAGGGACTATGATAAAAATATCTGTCATTGTTTCACACTCGCTCTATATTACAGGATAGTAAAGGCACTGATTGATGGCGAGTGGATTGAGGGTGATGTGGTTGATATATTTGACGTCTGATCACTCGGGGGTAGGGTCATCCCCGTTGGGTCAGTGTAGAGTTTCACTGGGGTCAGGCATGTTGACTTGTGGTCGTGTCTGCACAGGGTCACGCCTGTTGTATTCCAGGATGTCTGGGGATCTTCCCTCTGTCACAGAAATATAGGCCACATATACATGATTGACTATGTTCATAAGTCACTCCTGAGGGCAGTCAGTCATGAGAGTGGTGTGTGTGTGTGTGTGTGTGTGTGTGTGTGTGTGTGCGTTGTGTGTTGTGTGTGCGGGTTTGGGATGGGTGGGATGAGTACAGTCGGATATTCTTGACTGGTTAAAACTGTTTATGACTGTCACCTACTCACATTGGGACAGTTAGAGGAAGCAGCGCTGTGCAATGCCAAATGTTTTATTGAGCTATCATTGTGGTATGGTTATAGATGTCTAAGCTAAAATGAGGCTACACAGGGTTTAAAAGTGAAAGTTTAGTAGATGTCTAGGCTACATCTCAGACTACGTCTTCTGGGGTAAATGACAAAAATGAAGCATTATCTTGTACATATGGACTTCTCTGGTGCATATTTTTTATATTTACAGCTGTTTATGCATTGTTTAAATATGCAATAAGGTATTTACTGGTTGGTCTAAAACTGGGCTGTACATTCCCAAAAAGATCCCGGGCTATATGAGAGCTAAAGCATAGACGCAATGTTGAAAAACGTCTACTGCTGTGTGGGGAAGTTACTGTCATTAACCAAATTAACCAAATGAATCTACATTGATTCAGTGTGCTACAGGAATTGTACAATGATGTTTTGGACATACTATGAATGGAATAGTCAAATAAATCTCTTCTTCTTAGCCAGGTTCAATCTGTTCTCTGGAATAAATTCCCTCTTTTGTGGATGTCAGTTATAAGACTTTACCTTACATATCTCATCACCAAGTAAGGTATGCTATGCAGCTGTAGGCACCTGTAACTAAACAACAGCACGTGGACATTCTGACATTTGGTGCTCATGGCGTGTTGGAACTGCACTTAAGAGACAAGAGGAGAAACAAATATGGTTGGGTAGCCAAAATAAATTGATGTATTCATGACAGAACCCTTGGGGCAGGAACTCGGTTTTGTCTTTCTCCAACTCGGATGTGAGAGTGAACATCATTGTATCCAGATGGCCCATCGCTAGTAAGACAGCTGATTAGGAAACCATCCATGGCATCCTTCTCTATAAATAATGGCCTGTAAGTGTGCAGCTCTACTGGGACCAGCTGCTTAACACACAGGCGCTTGCCGCTACTGTGGAGGCTGCTCAGGGAGAAGCTTTGCTGCAGATAATAGAAAGAGAAAGAGAGAGAGAGAGAGAGAGAGAGAGAGAGAGAGAGAGAGAGAGAGAGAGAGAGAGAGAGAGAAAGAGACAGAGAGAGAGACAGAGAGAGTGAAAGACAATGAGAGCATAGGGTATTTGGCAGGACGTCTGGATAAGTACAACCACCAACTTCAACTTCAATCTGCGGCAGGACCACTGTACATCAAAATAAGAAGGAACAATGACAAAGCCAATGCTCCCAAAGACCGCTGAAAAGAAGCCAGCAGCAGAAGAGACACCAGCGGCACCAGCTGAAGGGGAAGCCAAGGAGTCTGTGACAGAGGAACCCCCACCTCCTGCTGCAGAACCAGAACCAGAGGCCAGTGGTGAACCAGCAGCAGCCCCTGCAGAGGCACCCGCCACTGCGGAAGAGGGAGCCCCAGCTGAGGATGGGGCACCACCAGCTGAGGATGGGACACCGCCAGCTGAGGATGGGACATCGCCAGCTGAGGGTGTCCCGCCGGCACAGAGCGGTCCCCCTGCAGAGGAGGGAGCTGCGCCCCCAGCAGATGGGACCCCTGCGGAGCCCGTTCCCGCTCCTGAACCTGAGCCTGAGCCAGAGCCGGAACCTGTTGGCAGTAGGCTTTATTCCTTTTAAGATCTAGGATTAACATGTAGGATGGGTATGGCTTAAAATAGAAATGACCATGACTGAATTTTGTTTACATGGCATTAAGATAGGATGGGAAGATTGGCTGCATTTTCCTTTGTACTATATTCATTTTCTCCCTTTCATCCAAATTGTCTGCTTTTTTTTCAGTGGTGTACAATATGTTTGAGATGGTTAAGTATAGTTTGGTATTCAGGTTGCTAGTGCTCAGTCTTGTGAGATGATTTTTGAAGTTGCTGCATCGCTGAAACAACATAATAGTTTACATAATACTTTATGAAAATTAGAATGAAAAAATATATCCTTCTGTTGCTTTAACAGAGAATCTGAAAGAGACATTTGCTCTGCACTCTCTGCACCTTTTGTCTGTGTAACCCTGAGCTGCCCCTTATATTCCCTACTGCTGTGACTATCTACACACATGGAAACCCTTGACCCCTGGCAGGCGTTCACATCATTTGCTTGTATGCTTAACCCATGACACGGAGCCGTGGCCTTAGTGGGCACAAGGCCACAGCTGAAATTCAAGACCTCTCAGCCTCTCAGCATTGGTTTATTTCAGGCTGTACTTGGAGAAATAAATGACCTCAGTATGGTGGTGAGAAAGTGGTCTCTCTTCTCATCTGGAGGATCCTTCACTTGTACACAGCACCATGCACAAGTAGTATATAAATGGAAGAGCAAGACCTGACCTTTGGTTTAACTAGGAGCAAAGGGGGAATCCAGACTAACAAGCCTAGGTGTGTCTAGTGGTGGCTGGGCCATTCTGATTCTATGGTGAATGGATTATCATACTATAAAGCAAGGAATATCTGTCTGTCTGTGTGTCTGTTGCATATCTCAAGAACAGTTCATCCGATCGACTTCACATTTGGCAGGTGTATTGCTGGGGACCCAAGGAAGTGCAGTGTCGGATTTGGTGCAATTTGGACACGCGACACATTCAATATTAATAAACTTTGAATAAACAAGCGAACAGCGCTCTGTGCAGCAGGACTTCTGAAGCAGGACTTCTGAATTGACCATAGGTTGCAGTGAGGCAAACTTTTGTCACAATTCAGTGGATGTGCTGAAAAAAATTCAGCTCTCTAGGACGTACGGGTGATTTATTTAGATTTTTTGAATTTTGGAATGTGAAATGTCTAGAAATTTAGATTTGTTGTAATAAGCCACGCCCACTTTAATCAATCATTACCAAATTTTATGCATCGACTGAGTCATGACCCTAGATCGTGCAAACCGAATTTTGTACGAATCCATGTAGCCGATTACGAGATATAAACTTTTCGCATTTGTGCCGCCCCCTACTGTTATTAAAGAGTTTAGATTAGATTAGATTAAAACAGCTGTGCACACATGGTCATTGATGATATCTGAACATGTTCACAAAGTTTCGTGATGATTGGACAATCGGTCATGAAGTTACGACAATTTAGCTGACAGGCCACGCTCTCAAATTTAAAAATTAATATCTTCTAAACGACAGTAGATATCAACAACCTTTTAACAACTTTTAATGAGATAGGTCTGTAGATGCTACATAAAAATTTTGGTGGTGATCGGTCAAACGGTGTAGAAGGAGATGTTAATTAAATTAGTTAAATGTGTTTTTCAAAACTTTCAAAATATCTCAAAAACTTTCCAGGCGGACCTTGAGTTGTAGAGTATGGTCACCTGTATAATGTGGACCAAGTTTTGTGAAAATTGGAGTGGTACGGTGTGGAAGTTATGGCCTTTAACGTAAAACCTTTAATTATAGCGCCACCTTCAGGCTGATTGGGTTCATTTTTCTAGACCTAGTAATGGTTACCAATATCTGTCACTGGACCAAATTTGATGTCTCTGTGATGTACCAACTCATGGGAATTTGTGCCAACGTGGCAGGAAAATAATAATAACAAACCGGCACAAAAACAAGAGGGTTTCAGCCCCTTCGGGGCTTGAACCCCTAAATAGATGAATCTGCTTGTTGGTGGAGTTCACGGCTCCAGATGTGCCTAAATTGCAAATTTGCCTCAGAATTCAAAATTAGTAATTGCTGCCTAACTAACTAGCCCGCCAAGTGGCTAGCTGACTCCCAGCAAGCTATTTGATGTGATTTGGTATAGTGACGTTGTAGATCTGTCATCAGGATTTATTCCTTACAGTCAAACTCTGCTGTCTAGTAGCACTGGAACACTGTCACTAAATAAACTCACTTTTCTCTCCTGTCACACATAAAATGCGACATAAATGTTATGTCTCAAGTGGAGAGGATCATTAGTAACCTATGACCGTTATCGATCTCTAACCAGTAGAAATCGCAAGAACATTGATAGAATGCTGCCTGCAAAAGTCATTAATGATCGATAGAGCCAGAATTGATGCATGCCTCACGCTACATCTGAACATGCTTCTGAAATTAGACACAGTATGCAGTTGATGCATTTATACATTTAATTAGGTTGAGATATACTGAATACATCTAGAGCTTTAATTTGACATTTATCAGTCATTTTGGAGATTTCTCAAGAACAGGACTTTCATATACAACATCTGGTCCAATGTCAATAAAAACACATCCTAATATATCCAGTACTAAACTTCTTGTTTCAGTGGTTCCATGTCATTTTGCAGGCTCGGTCAACACCAACAGTGTCCAATAACACATGTACAGGAGGTAACTCATTCTTGACGTGGCTGTTGTGGTAAATACCACTTAAACCACTGTGGACACCGATGACAAGTCGCAGTAAATTTACAAGAAAGTATGTTTAAAAATACCCAGCTTTTCACATTACTCACTCAAGTGGCAGATTGTTCAGTAATGTTGAGAAAATAACACCACCTTCCTGGAATGTTGGTAATTTATTAGGATATGCAACTGAAACCTTTAAGTGAATATCATTCATATCAAATTAGTGCTGTTACTTGGATCACATGTTTAGCAACATTAGATACTGCTGCTGCTGTGGAACAGGAGACAGTAGAAGTGAGGTTGTGATGGATAATGACAAAAGCATTTATGTCCTATTTGTTGTTACGTAGCTTTGTGAGTTTATAGTTAGTTTCCTGATTCATTTCTTTCCTTATTTATCTATCCATTCTGCATTCATTCCTATTATGCACTCCAGTTGATTAACAGGGCTCCTGTCCCCCTCCTCTGTCTCTCCCTCAGCTCCTACAAGCGAGCCCATTGGACTGTGCATCGATGACATCAGTGACACGTCCATCTCGCTGAAGTGGAGGGCACCTGAGAGGATCGGCTCAGCTGAGCTCGAGGGATATGGGGTTGAGTACTGCAAGGAGGGCAGTAAGTGCTGGTACCACCCTACCACATGATTTTAATAGGGACGTTTTGGAGCATATTTTATGTAAGGAACATTTATTCCAAATATTATGTCTATATATACCAAAACAATTATTCCAATAACAGTGAAGAGTAGTAATTGATCTCTCTGAATTTTCATTCTGACATTTCCTTTCATTTGATACAAATAAAATACATTTAGGCTGAATGATGGATTCTTACAATACTACAATAGATCCTTATTTATTCAAGCAGCCCAGGAAAGGATTTCATTCAGATCAGCAAATTCTAATGTTGTCAGATGGCAAATTGTTGTGAAATGCCCTAAAATAGCCAATCAAAGATTCTTCAAAATGTGTATTCAAAGTATATGCACATCAGTCTATAATCAGTCTGATTAAATTTACAGTTGAAATGTTGTTGATGATAATTATGAAATGCTCCAGCAATTGTTATTGTTTTAACAATACATCATATTTAAGATAAAGGTATATTACTTTATGTTGGATTTCCATCACAGACAAATGATTTGTCATAGCACCTGTGCTGCTTTTTGATTAAAAGGAACTTGCTCTTTCACAAGTAAGAACTAAAAGCCACACTCCAGCTGAATATAGCTGAGCTTTGAAAGTGATTAGCAAAACTTAGAATTAAATATAAAACCCAAAGGTTACCAGTTAACAGCAAATAGTCACAACAAGATAAAAAAAAAATAAGAGCATGGATGGCTTCTTAGTTCTGTCAACAGTCAGTTCAGATGCCCAGGTTTGGGATCAACAAGCTCCTACTCCACCTAAGGGCACATTACATGGCAATGTAACATTGTTGTGTCACCCTATTTAAATATTATTAACATTTTGTTACATGCCATTACAATGTCAAAAGCACAACCAAGTTTTTTGCAACAGCAACACATGAGTAAGTGTATGCATGTGGCAAAAGGCTGACCTCTAAGCCTGGTGCTTCTTTTTATAGTGGGCCATTATCTGCTCTGCTGTAGCCTCAGGAGGACACTCTGGGCCATTAGCACAGTGATTATATGATTATAACAACTTCCAGAGGGGCTGGCATAATCTAAATGTCCTAACTGGAAACAGCTTTGCCTGCTGGTTATATCTGAATATGTTGGTCATCATGATGTCATCAGTGTCTTACTGTCATTGTTTTTGTTTGTGGTCAAGGAAACAAATCTATCAGCTCTACAAGATATAAAATATCTAAAAATGAAACTGATAAAAGTTAAGAAGAGGAAGACAAAGTTTTGAAGTTTTGAGGCAAAATTTGAAGTCAATTGAATTTAATTGCCTCCCTGTGTAATATTCTGGCCACAGCGGAT
The DNA here is from genome assembly GCF_046629955.1 of Centroberyx affinis. Lineage (NCBI taxonomy): Eukaryota > Metazoa > Chordata > Actinopteri > Beryciformes > Berycidae > Centroberyx > Centroberyx affinis. Next base: position 138,094 of record NW_027279830.1, on the reverse strand, counting down.
GAATGGGTGCCGGCCTTCGAGGGTCTGACAGACCGGACGTCTGTGAACATCAGAGACCTCACCACTGGAGACAAGCTGCTGTTCCGTGTGCGGGCCTTCAACATGGCCGGGCCGAGCGCACCGGCCACAATGGCACAGGCCGCCACCATCAGGGAGATTATGCGTGAGACTTTATGGATTTGTGTCTTTTGACGTTTCTCTGTTCCTCTGATTTACCTTGTGGATTGTGGATCTATTCAATATTAATGTTCGATTGCTGTTTTCACTTCCATCAGGTGAACGAAGTGAACCTGAGAGGAAACATGTCCTGCTCCTCTTTTGTTTCTTTTCAGTTTGGCATAGAGTAGCTAACTCTAAATTAACTGTTAACATACACACAGTGTTTTGACGCATCAGTGATACTATGATAACTGAAGTGCCTGATGAAGGGAACCCATGAGAGCCCAAATGAGAGACATGATAACCAATACATAGTGTCATATAAGCAAACCTTTCACTTCCCAATGTTTGAACTCAGCCTATTTCTTTTTTCACAAGGGATATTTAGATTCCTGTAATTTTAAACAGTATCCTTTCTGTTTGTGTGTACGTTTGTGTGTGCATGTGTGTGTGTGTGCGTGTGCGTGTGCGTGTGTGCATGCATGTGTGTCTGTGTTTTGCTTTTCTATTTGGTTTTCATGCACAGAGCGCCCTAAAATTTGGGTCCCCAGAAATCTCCGCCAGACTGTGATCAAGAAAGTTGGGGAGACTGTCAATCTTGTGATTCCATTCCAGGTGCAGTATGCATTGGGCTGAATAATTAGGCCCACCAGAACGTTTCCCAAGATCAGCACATTAAAACACCAGGATACTATACTTACTTTTACATATAAGCATTGATGTGGAGAATAGTATGAGAGGATAGTATGATAAGAATGGCCACATATGACACTGAGTGACAGAGTGGTACAGCTAAATAAGTACAGCATGACACAATACTGTTTAAGAGTTTGGTTTCCACTGGGGCCACCCATGCTAAAATGTACAATATGCATTTCACATTTTATTTTTATTTTAACAATAAAATAGTTAAAAGCTGTCACTTTTCAGAAGTTAAGATGCCAGTTAAGAAGTCAGCTTATTTAGTATAGGCATTCATTTCAGCTAATTGATAGTTGAATTCCTACATTGTTTACTAATTACAAAATCTAAGTAAATAATTATTGCTTATTTAATTAATCATTTATATGTTGTATTGTAACTGTTAAATCAATGATTTTTCAATCATTGATTACATTTTTTTCAATTGATTGCTGTAGTTAACATTTGGTTGGTCATTTGTTATTATCCAGGTTAAACAGCTTTAAATACTATATCTTTAAACACCACTGTTAGTTATGAATATATTTCCTCCTGATGCAGGGTAAGCCCAGGCCTAAGGTCACCTGGAGTAAAGAGGGGGAGCCACTAAACCCCACACTTGTCAGCACGAGGAACAGCGACACAGATACCATCCTGTTCATCCGCAAGTCAGATAGAAAACACTCTGGGAAGTACGACCTTCAGGTGCAGATTGAGAATGTGGAAGACACAGCAAGTGTCACACTACAGATTGTTGGTAAGGAGGACTAGGTTAGGCTTGGAAGTAATTCAGAGAATAGCTGTATGTATTGCATGTAATTAATCATTCATTACATGCAATAGTACATGCTGTTCTGGTAACTGCAAAATTATTGTGATTTTTTTATGTAAAAATTTCTTTAAGTTAGCAACATACTAACACAAAAGCATTTTTTGCTGATGGAGATTTTATGAGAATTCATATTTCTCCTCTGTAGACGTCCCAGGGCCTCCTGAGGCCCTGAAGATCATGGATGTCTGGGGCTTCAATGTGGCTCTAGAGTGGAAGCCCCCTAAGGACAATGGCAACTCTGAAGTAACTGGTTACAACATTCAGAAAGCTGACAAGAAGACCATGGTGAGACTCAACACCCCGGGGTGGGGCCCCCAGTGACAAAACTTACATCTGTCATTGTAGTATATTCAAATGAAGCAGAAAACAAGCATTTGATATTGGTGGCAGGCACCTTATCAAAATTACAAAGGCACAGGATCTTAAACCAAATAACCAGAAGAAAACCACATTTGCCACATTTGCGACTACACAGAGGAAAACCTTAAAAACATTACACTAATCATTTATGTTCAAATGACATTCAGAGGGCATCCCAGATGCAGGCTATTGTCTCCATCTCATAATAGCTCCCAGTATCCGGGCTCACTGTGGCCAGGCCTTTTGTTTTATCTCTGGGTCTAACAACTGAACCACTGCTAAGCCAAGTAATGTATGTACACTATGTGAGAGGAGGAATGCTACATGGACGCAGAGGGATATTTTAGCCTCCCTTGTGACACATACTGTAATCAGCCAGTGCTGGGTACAGAGTCTCCTTTGTGGGCCAGGAGTGTTGCATTATGGGCCTGTTCACAAGCGTTCCAACTGCCACCATCCACCACCCCTAGCTGCCAGGGACTCTGCTGGCCAGGAATGCCCTAATCTTAGCCTAGTAGCCCTGACCTGACAAGGATTGTGTGTACAGTGACGCAGGGCCATTGTTCTTCTGGACGGCAAGGCTAACGGCATGCTGTTCATGTTTCACTGTAGTCATTATTAGATTCAATTAATTTCTCGTGCATCTCATTATAGCAAGCCTGGGGATGTTTGATTATCATGTTACCAGTGACAATGCATCTGTTGGACGTCAGAGATGCCCCTATTTCTAAATATAAAAGTGCTGGGGCCCTTGTGCGTTATTGGTGCCAATTCATAAACTGTGAAGTATTTTTGAGTCCGTAGTGTGAATGTATTTCACTCTTGTGCCGAGCTAACCCAAAAATATTTATTTACAAAATCTCTCATCAATTACACAATTTGATCAGTTTCATTGGGTGAACCAGGATCAGGATTTTGAAGTCAAATCTGTGATATTTCTTATTCATAATTGTAAAGATGGGATTTTTGCAATTCAGGTCAAATATGATTTGTCTGTGTGGAAACACAATGGGCCCGATTCAGACTGCATAAAGTTATTACTGATAGGTCTTATGTGTCTTAAGCCCCTGTGAAACACAGTAAAATATACTTGGGATAAATCGATGTGATTTAGGCAATTCTACGTTTTTGCCAAGAAGAAACCATTGATTTTTTAAAATCAAAACTAGCACCACTGCACAGCACTTACGTCAATGTCTGAAACGGGCCCAATGTGTATATGTGCACATAAAACATATATAGCACAATATATAAGCTATATAAAGATAGTACATAGTAAAACTGAAAAAATGAAACAGTGAAATAAATTGACATGATGTGATTCCCATCAAGGAGTGGTACACGGTGTTTGAGCAGTACAGGCGGACCCACTGTGTCGTGTCTGACCTCATCATGGGGAACGAGTATGTCTTCCGCGTCTTTGCCATCAACCTAGTGGGCCTCAGCCCAGAGCCATGCAACACAAAAGACAGCGTCTTCATCCAGAAAACAGGTGGGCTTGGACTGCACATATATTACTGAGTACAATACAGTTATTATCATTTTATTTTATTTTCAATTACAATTCATATGCATGTACTCATACTACATTCAGAAAAGCCATAATTGAGCCATAATAGATAATCTGAGGAATGTGTTGCCAAAACAAACCCCACCAAAACCAAAATGAGCATTATCTGTCCTCAGGTATTGCATACAAGCCACCGAACTACAAGGAACACGACTTCTCAGAGGCGCCCAAGTTCACACACCCTCTGGCCAACCGCTCTGTCATAGCAGGATACAACGCCACCCTCAGCTGCTCAGTCAGAGGCATACCGAAGGTGAGTGGGAATTAAATGGAAAATACTTGGGTTCACCATCGTCATTTTTTGTGATCTCTTATTTTTTATACTAATATTTTAGATTAAAAGATGTATGTAAATTTGCCTGATAGACTACTCCTATCCTCGAACCCGCACCACCCAAGCAGACAACTGTTCCTTAGTAACAAGTAACAATCACCATCATCAATGAAACCAGATCAATGCAATAATTATCACTGTTAGGACTGCGAGTAGCAAAACTCACAGCATAATTGTGCAATAGTAATGAAATTGCAGATTGTATGAAATAAAATCACCTGAAATGACACAATATCCCGCCCTGTTAGCCCAAAGTGACCTGGTACAAAAACAAGATGGACATCTCAAATGAAGCCAAGTACCGCATGTTCAGTAAGCAAGGCGTTCTGACGCTGGAGATCCGTAAGCCCTGTCCCTTCGACGGAGGAGTGTACATGTGCAAAGCAGTCAACGCCAGTGGAGAAGACATCGTGGAGTGTAAACTGGAGGTTCGCCGTAAGTATGGCACAGGGACAAGCACTGAAACGAATGCTGCCTCTGCTGCATGGCCCACTTACACTCTTCCTGCTCCAGTAAACTGCCAGGCCACAGTGACTCCCCTCATCCTCTAAAAATAACAAAAAGTAAAGCCCCCATCAAATAAGTATCCATCAAATATGAAGGACTATGGAATGGATCAAAATATGGCTCTTACTCTGTGTGACATTCTAAAATGTATGACAAATTAAAACTACAATGTAATAACTGTCTTTTGTAAGATTAAAAGTTTTGCCCAAATATATTACTTTGAGTAGTTTCTTAAAAATGATTAGTCTTATTTTTTCAACCTCAGATTGCATCTTCATACTGAATATAAACCAGAATATTAGAGCTGAATGTCTTCATATAGTCAAAAAAGCAAACTTAACGCCATTGAGATGTATTGCAGAGTACATTTTAAAGGTTTTCAATGGATCTTAATGCCATGATCCATCTACTCTGTGTGTCTCCTTCCCTCTGTAACCCCCACCCATTACACTGCTGTGTCCTGTCATGCTTCAACCTACTCCCAGAACCTGTGTACACATGTTTACTCAGATCCAACCCCACCAAACTCCACCCTGTGATAAATGTTTTTGATGGATTTGTCAAATTATCTATGCTTAGAACAAACTTGCTCGAGATCAGTGGTTCTCAGCCTTTTTGGCTCGTGACTCCTTAAAATCAAGCGATGCCTCCTCACAACCCCCCTGTCACAGGCTGCATATAGTGATGAGCAGTTCAACCAAATAATCATTTTCAGGTCGTGTCATTGGATTATCAGAGGAGGCCTAGAGGCTGAAAACGATTCAGTATTTCACAGAAAAATCTGAAAAAAACAGACATGATAATGAATTTGTATAGTAAAAACATGTTTTTATCCCTATCCCATAAACCATCTCACAACCCCGCAGAATTATCTTGCGACACCCTGGGGGGGTCCCGACCCCCAGGTTGAGAACCACTGCTGACGTTAACTTGCCTTGACCATCTCATTCTAACAGGAAACCCCTTTTAACTGTAACGAATGATGATATGCCTTTATGTGAATATATTCATTTAACAAAATATTACAATACTAAAGGGATTAAACAGGAAAAGGATCTTTAACGTTGAAAATAGGCATCATGGTAAGTATCCAGAAAATGTGAGACACTGCTGACTGTAATCAATATTCAGTTAGGATTTGGTTTCGGACATTGTGTTATCAATTTAGCAGTCTACAATAAACATTAGTAGCACCACTATATTATAATATATATCCCTGGTTTGCAGCTCAAATCATTAAAGAGGAAAAGAAGTAAGAGGTCAACGATGCTGAGGATCTGACTGAAGAGAGGATCGATGGTTTGTCCTCAACGGGCTTCCTCAGGGACAAGAGAAAAATTCTTTAGCTTCCATCACACATTGTGTTCATCATCCTTTTTGTTTGTGCATCACTTCCCTCTTGTGAAATCATCTTGCATAAGTATCATCCATGCTGTTCTATTGTATGCGTAGAGCACTGGGTTATTTAACTGACTGAGGCTCATGCTTGATTTTGACAATTTGTTTATTAGATGTGGAAATTTCTGTATTATTTATGAAATTAATTTATGGTTTGTCATCCTATTCCTCACTCATTTCAATGACTAGAAACCTGAGAATGACTAGAACTAACTGGATAATATTGTTTTCTTTTGTTGAGTGCCAAGTCATTAAAAAGTAAATATAATTACTTCAAAAACAATACTGTGTCATTGCATTCAATCATATTAATGTCATTACAGTCATAGTCTTATTATGCTATGCCCAGTTGTATAAATTAGTGATGTAAGTGCACAGGTGGAGAGCAGCACTTCTTTGAACGCTACCCACGATTGTTTGTGTGGGAAGGCTTGGAATAGTCCGGATGTCCTTTTGCCATTGAGGACGTGTGTCAGGGAAGTGGAACATGTTCATCTAGCGAGGGCTGCCAGAGGTAAAACTGTCTATTACCATTGTCACTCAGCAGCATTTCTTTGATGCCTTGAAAATTAATATTTCCTGTCCAAGTCCACCAGTTTATAACCACTACAGATCCAATCAACCTATGAGATTATGTCACAGGTGTTTTGACAGGGGTTTTTTTTCACCAAAATGCACTAATTACAAACACAAAAGTTTGCAGCTACAATGTGCATCTCAAATTTCATGTTTGTTCCTTTATATCATCCTGGTGGTTATTTCTCACTCATCGCCCAGTTACAGCTCACTGCACATGAGCGAAGGGAGCCAGCAGTGGAGGCCAACACCACCAGAGTCAAGGGGGATCAGCAGGTGAAAGGAAACACCTCTGAATGGCACTATGACCATTGAGACAGAAACCAATACCAAAGGCAATCTGACACATGCTGACCTGCTTCAAAAGGTGTATAGTCCTAAGATATCACGCCTGAGTCTACTGTCAAACAAAGGGTGTGTGCATGTGTGACATTGATAGAAAATGATTTCAAAATGCTTTTATTTGGTGATTTGTGTGTGAGCTCTCAACAAAACACACCAACCACCAAAACATGGAATTAAGTAAAACTGAAATTGCACAGATGATTTTTGAAAAAATTATTCACTACCTTTGTTTCAGGATAAATCACATCCAAGACTAGCATTGTACAGCATGTTTTTGGAATTATTTTGTAGGCTGTAAAATGGTGTTTGGAGCATTTTTCTATGCAAAAACATTTTTTGCTTCTTCACTGCTAGCAAATCTCACATCACGTCTCTTCAGTTGATCTGAAAAAGAATTTGCACTGCAGGACTGTTTCATTCTACTTAACCAGTTTGGAATATGTATCACATTTACATTTGGAAGGGAGAGAGAGGATGCATCTCCACTGTGTTAAAACTTCCCCCACAGTGAATTTTTTTTTGATAGTGATAGGGATTTAGTGTCTTGCTCAAGGACACTTCAACAGGGTGGAAACTTGCTGACATAGGGTTTTCCAGTTAAAGGACAGTCTCTCTTAACATGAGAATACCTTAGTGCCCCGCATGAATATTGATCTTACTACAGCGTCCAATGGGGAACTTGACAAAGGGAGAGTGATAATTAATGGTTTCAGTTGCACAGGAACTGTCCCAAAAAGCAGTCTGTGTATTGGTAGCAAGAAAGGTGTGATATAAAAAAAAAAACAGTTGAAAACCTTTGTTACAGGGTAAAGAACAAATATATGATGAAATATATGAAGTTAACAGTCATTGTGCTGTTTTAATCATTGAAACAAAAAGGTGAATATTTTTTTTTCTAATTTAAGAGAAAAAAAAAACCCAACTTGGAGAGATCTCACATAAAAACCTACAAATAAGATTTGTATTTGGACTGAAATGAAATGAGATACTTTTATATTCTGTATTACAATGCTATATCTATAAAAGATAAAATACACAAACAAAAGAATTTCATAGTTTATAGTTTGGTTAAAAAAAAAAAAAATCACAGTATACAGTACATAAATTCCTCCCACAATTTGCACTTAACTAAAACGATGATGTACAAACAGATGTATCAACATAAAGCCAAGAATGCAAACAGAGTAATAATATAGGAAAACAAACTTTCTTTTGCAAAGCACTGCCGGTAGCCACTACAGCTGAGGAGGTAGCTTCCTTAGTTAGCATCCCATTCTTGATTATTTGTTTTCTTTTAAAATAATTTACGCACACATACAAAAACCAACTATACTACTCAAAGATTTTTACATTTTCACCAGATGGGACTTCAGACATCTCAAATAATCAATGGACATTTGGTTGGTGCTAGAAATTACACACCCAGTCAAAACCTTGTGTACAAAATCCATAAAATGAAAATAGAAAATCTACCCAAAGAAAAAAACACAATGACAATACGATGCATTATAAGGATACAAGAATGCCTTGTTGATGGAAGAAAGTTTCCCTACATTGCCTAAATTCCTGAGCACTCACATGATGCGCACATGTGGATACATGCTCCGAGGGTGTATCCACCTTAATGTGTACAGTCATGCTCCAGCACACCAAACATCAGTCAGAGAGCAATCCCCCAACAGTCACACACAATCTCATTCAGGTCAATTCTCTGGGTGAAAAGTGATCTACATTAATATGCGTTACAATATTATCATACCCCTCCCATGACAGCCTATACACTAAAACTGGACTATAAAGACCGAGTTGAAAATAACTTTTTGTGAGTCACTCACTGACTTTTGGATTGCAAGGATACTGTAAGCACCAAATATGTGCAACTTTAAGGAGAATTCCTGCCATTTTCAATCTGGGCCTTATTCTCCTAGTTTCTGCCATTGTGCCGATCAATTCTGTTCAAACTTTTGTCAGTTATTGAGAGGAGCTCTACACACCTCTCAGTTTGCAGGGAACAATGTTCTCCAATACAATACAAAGAGACCAAAAGAAACTCAAGTCGAACCAAAAAAGCACTCAAAACATGTCCCGTTCCAACACCACACTCACACTGCAGTTACATGTCTTTAAATAGCTGTGATTGAACAACTATCACACAGCATTTCAGTTATAAGTCTATTTGGTGCTCTTTGGCGTTGCTCACATACATGTTTACTCTGCTGACTGCCGGTCTTCTGTCAAGTTCACATCATATCGGATAAAGTGGAAGAACGGGATGACATTTTGTTGCTGCAACTTGAGAGCATTCACGTGTTTAACGCATTGGGACGCCCATATACAAAATTATATTTGCAGATATTGCTCGCTTTTCGTTAAGTAGGGTTGATTGTTATCATGAATTATGAATTATGACTGTCTGAATATAACTGAAGATTTTGTATTTTATTACCTTGGACTACTGACATCAGTAGATTCCCTGCCATGTTTACCGCTTGTGTTGACAGAATTATGCAATTCGAGAAACCAAGTAGGAGCCCACAAAAAAAATCCCACATATTCTACTTGTAATTACTACTAGGATGTTGACATTAATGTTTTTTTCCAGTCAGTAGTTTGTATTTACAGTAAATCCAACAGGATGTGAATGTGGCATCAGAGTACTGGAACATTCTACTTGCTAACGAGCTTACGCTGGCTAAAATATATCTAATACAGCAGAATATTAGTTTCAGGCCATAGATACTCATAAAATCAGATATAGGCAGGTCTCATTACAGTGTGAGTGAGTTTCCCTTGCACTCCTTGCAAACTGAGAGGTACATAGAGCTCTACAGCTAAGTAACTGACAAAATGTTTTTATCTGAATCAGTCAGCATGATGGCAAAAACTAGGACAATAAGGCTCAGGTTGAAAATAAATGGAATTATCATTTAAGACTAGTGAAAATAATAAACTAACAGTGAACTCTTACAGTACGACAATACAATGCAAAAAGTCATTTGTTAAGGATTTAACATTTACCACAAGAGGTGCTGTTGTCTTGGTGAGTGCTTGGGTTCTGCATTCATCATTCAAAGGCCACCTTTCATATACCTGAAATTACCTTCACCCAGACAATCCTACTGCTCCAAACAATAAATTACAACACCACACAAAACCACCCAGCGTAGTTGTTGCTAAAACAGTGATATCTGCTACTTTTATCACATTCGTAACTCACTTTAAGTGAAGAACTGTTTATTATAAAACGGCATATATTTATACCATCATCATGCTCTCACGAAGTGAATACAGGGCGTGTTGCCCTGCGATAGATTATGATAATGTGGATTCTGGTCACATTGGGAGGGCGGGTAGGGAAGAAGAAGTTATTGTTGAACATTAGAACATTATTCCCCCTCCTTTAGTTGAAAACCACCAATCATTCTCCTGAAAGTTACGTTACATTCACACAGAAAATTCTAGAATGATGATTACATTTGCTACATTTTCGTAAAAAAAAAAAAAAAATCAATAAAATACAAAATCAACAGTTACTGTAGAGAAGCTTTTAAAATTGACAAGTTGTATGACAATTTCAACAAAATGAAAAAGCTTATAAGTACAGGTAAAACAGAGATGTCACAAAATCCTTGCCTTTACAACAGAAGTGACAGATAATTTGAGGCTTGCAACATCATGGTATCCAGTCCAATCTAAAGCAAGAGGCAGGCACTGGTGGCAAGACTTTCCTTTGTAACATCCTTTGTTAACCAGCTTGTGTCATGACGCGCTCAGTTCTGCTTAGTTGCACCACCGGCAGGCAAAACATGCGCTTACAAATAGTCTCCAAGTTCAATAAGCATACCAAGTTCCCTTTAAGTGATTGGTTGAGTCTCTGTTTACACAGTAATTACAAAAATAAGTGCTTCTTGAATAGTCTGTTAGCAGGGTCGTTGGCACATTTTGCTGTTTGACATAACAAAATGTATATTCTTGTAGCATCAAAATTCACATGACAGAGAGATCTGTGTACACAGATATAGCTCTTGAGGGTTCCTTAGTCTTTGACGCGAGGTATGTTGTATGAGTAGTGTACAAGAGGAAGGCCTCTGCTCTGACAGAAGCAGGCTCTGCCGCAGGCCTGCACCTGGTCTGAGCTATCTGATACAAAGGAGTCTCCTTCGTCCGCATACTCAGACTGAGCTGAGGGTGTGCCACTGTCTGCCCAGTACCCCTCCGCACGCTGGCACACTGCAGCTCCAGCCAAAAGTGTGGGACAGCTATGAGACTTCACCAAGTGTCTGCAGACTGTGGAGGACGAGGGGGAAGAACAGGTCCTGGCATGCAGCGCTGCCTCACACTGCTCACATACAACTGTCTCTCCACAAAGCTGTGAGTACACCCCACAGTCAAAGCCTAGCTGCGTGGAGGAGCCTCCGTCCATGACCCCAGACCCTCCACCACCATCATCTCCCTGACCTTCAGCACCAGCCTTCACCTCCCTGCTCACACCTCCACGACCCCGCAGTCTCAGCCAGTCCTCCCTGAAGGCCGGGCTGAAGAACACATAAAGGACTGGGTTTAGGCACGCAGGCAGGGGGAAGAAAATGAGGGTGACGGACTTGGCGATCTCTGGGCCACCGGCAGTGGAACCTGACCCGGTCAAGAGAGGGGCGAAGGAGAAAGCTGCCACGGGGCAGAAGAATATGCAATTGGTGAAGATTAGCCAAGCTACATGCCGCAGAGCTCCTGTCTGCTCCGGGTCTGCCAGCTCCACCCTGCCCAGGTGGCAGTACAGCTGGGTGTACACAGCTGCAGTGAACAAGTAAGCCAGCGCATTGAGCAGTACCAGAACTACTGTAATACTCAAAGCTGGACTCTCTCCACCAGCAAAGGGCAGGCAGAGAGGAGAGGCAGACTGGTCACTGGAACCTATGAGAGGCAGGCAGGCTGCCGCAGCAGCTAGGAGCCCTAGTAGTCCTGCCACAAGGCCGAAGCGTCGATCTCCTCTCCAGCATCCCTGATGGCTGCCAGCGCTCCTCCTGGGTGACACCATGACCTTCCCCAGAAGAGCCCGCACTGCCACACTCCGCTCCACAGCTGCCAACGAGAGTAACAAAACCGCCCACTCGGAGGAGAAGACTGCCAGAGCTCCTGTGATCTGGCAGCCAGCGCCCATCTCCCACCACACACCAAACTCAGCGAAGGAGCCCCAGGTGGCAACATCGAGCACAGTCAGCACAGCGACGTACAGGCCTGTGAGGAGGTTGGCCAGTGCCAGCAGCCCCATCAGCAGCCTGGCTGGAGAGAGGGATGGAGTCAGGGAGTGGGCGAGGCCTGGAGCTCGGTGTGTGGGACAGAAGGTGGCGACCAGCACCAGGCTGTTAAAGACCAGGGACACCAGGCAGATGAACCAGACTGTCAGACGAATCATCCAGTTGCCCAGGAGATGCTCACAAGGCTTGAATGCTCCTGAAGATGGAAACAGTGCGGCTGGTTTTAATAATTAATTGGATCAATTTTGTTAAGTAGTTATTGAGCCAATTTATCCATTCTAGGTCAGTTTATTTCACAGTTCCTGAATATCCATCAGCAAAAGTAAACGCACCAAAATTGTTACACAAAAAATAAAGCATGTAAAAAGCTGCTTACCTGGTGATGGAGAGCAATGCATAATCATTGAGATCCTTTCCACACCGTCCCCAGCTAAAATGAAAATTTATACAGTATGTAAGCTAGGCACATTTTCAAAGTCCTTCCAGTCCTAATCCAAAAGCATAGCCTCACCACAAAAAAATCCAGTCATGCACAGGAGGCATTTTGGCATTCTCAACTGTCACTTTGTTCTTGTTTGAAACCACAGATTAAGAGGCAAGACTCTGCTCTCTTGTTTCTGGTTTTGGGAGAGAGTAATGAATGATCACTTTTACAGACTGAACTGAGCTAAGGAATAAAAACACCATCTTTCAAAAACTGAAATTCATTCTCCATTACTATACAGAGGTGTCAAACTAAATCACCATTATCAAAAACTAATCAGCTGCCTGACAAATAATCTTAGGTACAAAATGCATTATGGTGAGGACACAAGTTTTATTGGTCATTTTGTTGTGCAGAACCCAATTAATCACTTTTATGATTTGTGCATATCAACTCAAAATGCTACTACAATTGCACATTTGTTCATTTTCTTGTGCCATCTGGCCTCTAGTAAATTATTAAATATAAGATACTGGGCTAATTAAAACAGGAGAAAATTAAGCATTTTTAGAGACATTTGCTTATTACAGGCCTGGATTTGTAAATAGTTTATTTAGGTTTCAGATAATAGAGTACAGAGGAGCAATTTGCAGGTAAGTAATGTTAGTAATTATCAGGTAAAATCCTGAGCTATGGCAGGATCAAAACGTACACAGGCATCCGCATGAGCACACGAATGCAGATACACAGACATGCACACACACTTCCTCACATCTCAACTTTTCTTTTCTTACCAAGCATCATTTCCAGAGTTTGATTACCAAGTAGTTTTATGACCTCATTTAAAAAACATATTACCTGCCACAATGTAACACAGGAATAGGGAATGCTGTGTGCATTTGCTTGCAAAGTGGAGAGTATTTTAGCATGCAGCAAGAGTGTTTGCATTTCAACTGGCCCGCAGTGCAAATTAGAGAGAGAGTGGGCCAAAATTAATTGAAAACCAATGTGAGTCTACAGTCTAGGTAAACGGTCAATATCTGGCTAGCAGGCCTTGAGGTTGACATGTTTTAATGAAACAATTTGCATAATTTGGCTCTATATTTCTCTGTTGCCTATGGATAAATGAAAGAAGAAAGAAGCATAATTAATGTATCCATGGTTCCAAGGATGCAGCTTTGACTGTAGCTTTCTCACCTGTAGATTTCTTCATGTTATTTTCTTCAGAAGAACTTATCATGGTGTCACATCCAAGAAATGCACAGCACTGGTAGGCATAGGGGACAGAGATGGACCTACGAACAAACAATTATCATTCAGAAAAACTATCCAGACAAGCTAACTGGTTAATAAAACTTGTTAATCAAATTTGCGTTTGTGTTATGTAATTTTTGGCTAATTTGCACCATTTTGGACTCAAAATGATTAAGCTTGCACGCTTTGTGTCATAGGGCATGTTTGACAGGTGCAAGCAGCCTGCATATTCTGACAATTTTATTTTTTTCCCCCCAGCTATTCTGACATTGTTTTTATAATGAAAAGCTTCCCAAAGGAGTTTTTACCTGTGGATTAAAATCATCATTACCCACCTGTCCATAATAACAGTTAAGCATGTATTAGGCTTTTAAGACTACTTGGGACAAAATGACTTTAGGGACACACAATCTTTAAAAAACATACTATGTTATAAAAATCACAACATTTACAAAGTGTCTTCCTACCCTTTTTGTAAAAAAAAAATGGTGGAAAACGTAAGCCCATATCAACTCTAACACTTTATTAGGAACACCTTTTGGCAGCACATTCAAGCTGTGAGCATCCTGTTCCACCTCATTTCAAAGTTGCTCAGTTGGGTTGAGATCTGGAGACTGTCCAAGCCGTTAAACTAAAGTCACTGTCATGTTCCTGGAACCATTTGGAGATGATCCATGCTTCACAACATGGCGCATTATCCTCCTGGAAGTATTCATGAAAAAAAAAAGTAGCCTGTTGCCATGAAGGGATGCACCTGGTCAGCAACAATGTTTAGGTATGCTGTGGCATTCAAATGATGCTCTATTGGTATTGAGGGGCCTAATGTGTGCCATGAAAACATTATTACAATACCACCAGTAGCCTCTACTGTTAGCATTGACCCATGGATTTGTTGTTTCCACAAAATTCTCACCCTGTCATCATGGGACCAGGCAACATATTTTCACTCTACAATCATCCAACTTTGGCAGTCATGTGACCACTGTAGCTTCATCTATTCATTCATTGAGTTGTATGGACTGAGATGCCCTTTTGCACCTCACTGTTGTACTGAGCTGGTATTTGCACACTTGTGGACTTCTGCCTCTTAGCTTGAATAAGTCTTGTCATTCTCCTCCAACCTCCCTCATCAATGAGGCATTTTCGCTCTCAGGACTGCTGCTGACTGGATGATTTTGTGTTTATTGCACCATTCTCAGAGAACTCTAGACACTGCAGTGTCCCAAAATCCCAGGATATCAGCCATTTCGGAGATCATACCATCATCATGCCATGATTCATAGTCATCTAAAACATGTGTCTTGCCCATTGTAATTATTAGTCTTTATTTAGATGTGACCCAGTTTGGAGGATCAAGCTGTTTGTGTGGTGTACCTAATAGAGTGTATATCACAAATTCCTACTGTAATTGCAACATTCAGCAAAAAACACCAGTAAAAGCCTTTTTTCAATATCATGTATTTGCATTTTTGATTTTATCATTGCCAATCGAACTCAATTTCTTTGCTGTTAAATTCAGTTTTAACTATTAATTAAAACTCATTGCCAGCATGGACTTTTCATATTTTCATTGTGTTTCAGCAGATCTTAATATGTATGTATTAGATCTTATTACATCCTTTCCTGAGGAGTGCAGATAATGGGACTCTACTGCAGAACATGGAAATTCTTTCTCACCTGAGTTTGGGTAAGTTTTTGGCAGTCAGCACATTTTTCATCTGCAGGTTCCCTGAGAGTTTTAGCTGATTGAGGGCACTCAGTCCACTTGTTGGAATCACAGTCAGAGAGTTCATACTCAAATCTCTGAAATGAAAAACGATTACGCACATGCAATCAAATACTGTATACAATAAAAACAGAAAAAGCGAATTATGCGCTATCCAGCATTGAATCTATTTTAAGAGGTGGAATTACACAGGTCATACTCACAGGTTGGTAAGTGCAGTCAGGGTGAGGAAAGCATCTCTGTGAATGACTCTGATTTCATTTCTACTCAGGTCTCTGCAAAAAACAAAATGCAATGCACTCATAATCTAGGCATAAAACATTTGTTTTTTGTTTTACCGTGACGACTGGTTTGTGTGTGTTTCTGTGTGTTATGGCTGAGAAGACTTACAGCAAACGTAGAGCAGAGAGACCTTGGAAAGTGTCCCTGTCAATTTGTTGAATATGGTTGTGTTGCACGCTTCTGTTGAGTTGAAACAGGATTTAAATAGATTTTATTATAGCTTTGTTTTAATAAGACGCATTCCATAAATTGTCCTTGTCTGAAATGCAGTGTGAAATGCAGTGTGATCTCACTTCCATTTTCAACATTTTTTCAACACTCACATCTCCTGCAGTTTAAGACAGCCCTGGAAGGATGGCAGCTCCTCAATCTCATTGTAGGAAAGGTCTCTGATGGAGGAAAACAAACAGCCTCAGCAATTAACTACTGGGACAACATTTATTTTTTTCTTTATAAGAGAATGGAGACAAAAGGTTGCAGTGTTGTGCCTTTTTCAGAGTCTTTTCCGACTCTCCTGGGTGGACACTTTCTTCCAAAGTAACTTGTAGTATCATGAATGCCTACATTTTTTGCATGGACAGGAATCAAACTCCTAACTGTAGCAGTGCTAGTGCCATACTACATATAGGAGCAATTGTTCCTGCCCTAGAGAGTTAGAGGTAAAGAAACCTCCAGCTGCTAACTAACTAACTAACTAATAAGCACTGTGTTGAATGAGAAAATATTGGGGGAGGAAAACGGTATTAAGAATGGAAACGCATCTCACTGTAGGGCTAAATGTGTTTATTCGCCAACTGCAGAATGTCTCAGTAGTTGATTAGTCTAGTCTACATTGTGAAGAATATGGAAAATTATCAGGCTACACTCTAACAAGTCAGGTTTTTTTTTGTGTTAGGAGTAAACAGTGAAAAACTTAATACTTAACTTATGGCAAACAAAAGAGCTTTGATAAAACTTGGATCTCTTCTGGCCTCAATTAGGATAATCAGAGGTACACTCCCAAAACCAACCCCTTTCCCAATCCCATCTCTACCAATTATTTTGTTAAAAATTTCCAAACACAGCACAGAAGAAAATTTATGATGCTAGTCTTGAACAAGTGGGACTTTTTGTGTATGACCTATTCTAAGTCCTGTGTGTGGTGACAGGAGAGAAAAGAGTCACTTACAGAGTCCGAACCAACTTAAGATCCTCACACAGATCAGTGGGGATGGATGATATCTTGGTTCCTGATAGGGTCCTGAAAATGAAAAACCCAAATCAGTCACCACTGACACGCACCACGAGATGCACGAAAACAAGACTACGGAGAAGTCAAACAATGAATCAGTTTTGCAGAGCGGATGTTGTATCGAAGTGCACTCACAGGCTCTCAAGGTTGTTAGTCCACGTAAGGATTGGGAAATCCTGCATCATACTGGCCCCACGCAACATCCTGAAACACACATTGTAACAAATAAGAATAATATTACTTTACATGATGATGAAGCATGATTCAATATGGAGAGTACACAACACATAATGCTAGCTTTTCAGAAAGGCAATATTTCATATACTAGCATTAAAAACAAAAAAAGAAACTTCAACAGCTATTAAAAAATGCTTTCATCATCAGTGACCACTCGTTGACACTTATTTGTCTGGACTTACAGGGAGTGCAGGTCAGACAGATTCTGGAAAGCTGAAGCCCCCACGAAGGACAGAGGGTTGTCATAGAGATGGCTGGAAGGGCAGCAAGAGAAGAGGGACAGGATTCAAACCAAAATCATTTACTATGCGAGAATGGCACCATCTTCTGGACATTCATCTTTCAAAGCCTCACGATCTTATCCCATATCAGTCTAAGTGTGTGTTGGCAGGGGGGGCGGGGGGCGGGTGTGTGCGTACAACCATCTGTGCATTGTGTCTGTCAATATTTGTGCAGGTTTCAGCTATTTCTGTGCAATGTCTATTTCATCGTAGTGCCAGTGGAACGTGTTTGGAGTTTGGAGCTTACATGGTTCGCAGCAGGGGGTTATTATGGAAGGCTCCTTCAGGTATGGAAGCTATATCGTTGCTGTGGAACCCGCTGCAGAAAGAAGACAGTTAAGGAGACAGTTTAACTACAGCCTGTTGAATATAAAACATTACATGGAAAGATATCATTTAGTAAGAAAAACACTATATTCTTGCAATCCCAATCCTGACGTTCTGTAGCAGGCAAATGATGATAGAAAATCTACTGATAACTAAGACCATTGTTTACTTGTCCTCATCTATCCCAACCATGTACTACATATGGAGAAATTCTTCAAGAGTAATAGTATTTATTTTCTATGATTTGAAAAGTTGAAAAAAGGTTGAAGCTCAGTTATGAATCTTTGTGGGAATTAAGTTGTGCTCGTGTTTGAGGTTCTGTGGTTGTACGAAAGTTTTGCACACTTGAAATAAAAAAATAAAATAAAAAAATCTTTCCTTGTAATTCCAGTTTGAGTACTTTGAATGCTTGAAATTTAATGTTTGTATTAGGCTGAGTAGTTACGCCAAATTAAATCCTAGAATTTGTGTCAGTGTTCTCTTGGAGGAACAGTTTGTGATTATTTACTGGCATTTGCATACATTTAAAAGACTGATAGGAAGTCCAGCCAGTGACAACAGTTCCAGTGTGAAAGGTGGCATATGATTGGCTTGGATTTCAACCAAGAACAGATGATTGGTCGAGAGCACATGGCCCCGCCTCCAGGCCCCACTACTTCACAGGACGTCATGTACAAGCTTCCAAAACCTTAAGTTACAAACTGATGCCCCACATTGACAGAAATCCCACAATTTATACCTCTGGTCAGACTGATACGAACATTAAATTACAGATTCAAATATTTTTTCACAAGTATTCAAACTGGAAATACAAAGATAGATTGTTTTTACATCAGGTGTGCGAAACGTTTTTACGACCACAGAACCACAACCATGACCATGACAAATTAATTCAAAAACACAGCTTCAAGCCTTCAACCTGTGGCAGTGGGCTCTCAATAGACACCAACATGAATGGGGGGTTCTAGAGAGGTGAACTTGATCTTTTGATCAAAAGGGCCATCAGCATCTAATTAGAGTGTAGAGTTCTATTACACAATGTTCTAAATTAGGGATTAAAAGCAAAAAATAAAACCCTGAAAATGAAGAACTACAAGAGGGGCCGAAGACACATGTCAATTCAACAGTTAAGTGTATCACTGTCATTGTAACTGAATTTTGTCCATCCCTCTGTGTGGCAGAACTGCCACACAGCAGGAGAATAAAACAACACAGCAGCAAGTGAAAACAGTCTAAGTGGACTGTGTTCTTCAGGGCGCCATCTGGACCCCTTCATTAATCTCTCTCTGCCACGTCACAGCTCCACTGAGAGACACATCACCAGTTCACGTTTCTCACGAAAACACATACCCTGCCAAAACTGACAATACATTGAAGAATGGCCTTAGCTCCCATTTTCACGCCCTGATGAATTATCTGACATAAGGTATATCAATACAAAATGTTTCCCTAAAGGAGGAAGAGAGAAATGAGACAATATACTCACAGCTCCTTGAGTTTGGGAAGAGCTTCTATTGCTTTGGGGAAAACCATGAGGTTGTTGAAGTTGAGATCACTGAGAAGAGAAAGAGAAACAGTTTCATCTAACAACTTTATCACATTAAACCATGCTATACAACGCTACACTCAAATGGCAGTGTCAGGAAAGAAGCACTGCTAATAGGGGTGTAACGATTATCTGATTCGAACCAGGGAGATTGTTCCAGCTGTGTTATACCAGCTGTACATGGTGTAGCAGTACTGATTTAAAGATATGGGACCAGGTGAATGGTTGGGTAACAAATCATAGCAGCCATCTTTACAGTTAGGGAAACACAATTTGACATTCAAAACCATGAAAACAGATTTCTCTTTTAGTGTAGCTTAAACCTGGCTTGACACAGGTTCTGCATCTTTCCTTCTCCCTCCCCAACACACTCTGTTATGACTATCCCTCTCCCTTTTGTGAATGTAGCTGTAGTTTATGTATGCTGTGTTCATGTGATGTGGGAATATTTATTGGAGCGACTGGTGACTCAAGGCAACCACTTGGGTGTCCACGCATTCAACCTCTTTTGAAACCGTCAAACGCCATGATTCAAGTTTTCTGTAGACTGGTTGCTCATGATAATTATCCTTTTTCACCATGAACACACACACACCTAGTGAGTGATACATTTGAATTCATGTTTTACAGCAAACCAAACATTGTAATGCAACCACAAACAAAAACCAAGTAGTTGTGTTGTGTCATTGCAATTTATTCTATTATTGCCATCTGTCACAATGTGTTTACTTTAGTGCTTTATATAGTAAGGACTGACTAGCCGTATCCTTTGTTTCTGTTTTCGAAGACTTTCATATTTGAAGCAGTGGATCATTTTTTCCATTGCTTAAAGAATGTAAAATGTAGGGGACACAGAGAGGTTTGTTATGATGTCAAGCTCCAGAGAAATATCAAAGGTACATTATATTTCACATTCAAATGTACAACTACTCAGAAATGTCAGTTATTTGACACAGATGCCTTGGTAATGACATTTGGCATAATGTTGATTACCAGATGGATTTTTTGTTGATTACCACGAGTCCCAATCAGAGTAAGAACAAGGACACCATAACAAGTAAATTCTGCATTGTGATTCATGGTACTGAAACTATCGTACTGAACAGTGTCATATCAGATCACATCAAAAATACATCCAATTGTAATGAATCACTGACCTGCTCAAATGTATCTTTCCTGTACTGAATCGCTGACTATATATTTTGATTTATATTGAATCAGTCTAAGATTCAAATACTGAAAGATTCACATTCCTAACTGCTAAGGTAACAGACAGGCAGGACATTTGGCAGGGGAAAAGTAGAGGTCAGGCAAATCCACCACAGAGATACCCGGCCAAATGGCATATTTTTAGATTACTGGGTTATTAGATTATAGATTACTATTAGATGACTGCATCCAAAATAAACACTGTTATTGAGTTTTCTGTTGGCTTGTCAGTATCTTCAGAAATGTCAACCTAAAATACCCGGCTGTCAGTAGTTAATACTCATAACAAAATACTTGCTACCAGTATTAAATTACTAATTCTTTTAGATTTCACAGCTGGTATTCAGCAGTGATAACCAACATGCTTGTGTTGAAATTTAGGCTAAACATACTAACAAGTCAACAGAAACACAGAACCAGTGCTTTATTTAGTTGCACCAAGGATAAAAAAACAAAACAAAAAGAAGAAACGTATATTGACATTATTTAGTATACAACTGTACATGACTTCTGCAGTTTTCCACCTTGGCCAGTATATTGCAAAAGGCTCCGGTGCTGTACAGTAGCTGTTAGCTATTAGCTAGGTAAGGCTGCCACTAAAAGATGTGTCATGGCTGTCTGGCGATAGTGGCAGGAGGAAGTGAACAGTGGGAGGGCAGAGTTGATAAGCATCATGGACTTTGCTCTATTTATCCTAGAGCAATTAAAGGAGGAAGTGGACACAATGACGTCCGGAGCGCTGCAGCAGAGGTGGGTGGGGAGCTGTTCACATACACACACACACACACACACCCACACACACATACATTAAGTATGACTGCGCACTTACAGTGTCTCTAGGTTCACTAGTCCACTGAAACAGTTGTCCCCTATCTCCTTAATTCTGTTGTTATGAAGATGCCTGAAAAAAAAAAGACAATAACTTCACACTTGAATCGTCATAAATATGCGAGAGTTCTATCAAATTTTCATACCAACAGAAAACTGACATATAAAACAACCCTTCACATTCACCAAGGGGTCGGTTGCAAGAACAAAGCTACTCTTTAATCCAGTCTTACTTTATACAAAACATTCATAAAACTGATCCATTCTACATAAGACAGAAGTGATTTTGTATGGCACAGTGTGCGATTTGTGAATCAGGTGTGTATGTGTGTATTTGCAGTAGGCTTTCCCTGCCTAATGGATTCAAGGTCTTTTCTTCCTGTTTATTCTGATCTGTTTATACTAGCCCTGCAGCAACATCATTCAACATGTGTATGTGTGTGTGTGAATGTGTAACAGCAGCCATGAAAAAAATGGATGTTTGGTGCAATCCCCCTGATTCATAATACTCTAAATATTTTAAACTATTTTTAAACTTGCTCTCACAGAATGTTTTATCATTTTCTACTATGCATAAAGCAATAAAAATCCTCTCAACTTTACAAGTCAAGCAACTTTTTTCAATGTGTCATTAACATTCAATTCAAAACCTAATGGGACATTTCACTGCGAAATGCTTGCATGCAAAAACAGTAGCAGGGCATGAGCAGCAACCCGTTTTGTTGCCTTATTAGCTGTGAGATGTGAAAATAAGTACTATATTTGTACTAGGAATTTGAACTGCAGTGCCTCAGGGGAAAATACTCTATTGAGGCCAAAATAAATAAATAAATAAATTAAATAAAATGAAAATTCAAGAGTTATTTTCCTACCCTGACGTTGGTGAATGTGTCCACCCATTCATTACATACCATGGCTCCAAAACTGAAGAATGCAAACTGTGAATTTTGTGAACCATTACACTACAATTATGTGCTTGTTGTGTATTATGGAGAATTTGCATGGTAAGTGTTGGCTTCCAACTTCAGAAATATCCTGATCTACTTAACACTCGATCATATAACTTGGAGGAGAGAAGGAGCAGCAGTAGCCTGAGATGCAGGCTTACTCCTGGAAGGTTGCTGATTAAAATCCTTGGACTGGTTGAAAAAATCTGGGTGGGGGAAGTGAATGAGTAATGCTCCCCTCCCGCAACAACTACTACTGAAGTGAGAAAAACAGTATAACCCTCACTCTCGCTTCAGCTACTCCCCTAGGACATTTCTGTAAATGTGTGTGTTCTTAGTCAACATGCCTGGTTAAGGGTAAATAATAAAGTATGCCAGCGGGTTGTTACTGTGGAGTTGTTATTTAGTGGGTGGGTCTACGAAGAATCCCATGCGAAGTTCAAAACTGGTGCAAGTTAGTTTTAATCTCCTGACTACACTGTGGGTTCACTTTAATGACTAAACATCTCATCAGATTTTGTGGCTTTGAAAAGATTATTCTCCCTGATCACGGTGGCAATGTTGTGTACCTTCTATATAAGGTCTATTGCACTTTTACTCAAGATACTTGATCACCAAAGGGGTTGAATGATGAAATTCCATGCATGTAATAGTCTAAACAGTGTTTCCCACATAATTTTGGCAAACTGTGGGGGTGTTAGTGCCATTAGTAATTTTGTGCTGTGTTAGCCTGTGTTATTGATTAATGCAGATATTTATGTTGTAGAGTTATATTTTTCCTAAAAAATCACTCTTGCTCTACTATTACCATGCTACCTCTGATGTTGTTTCTCATCATCTCCTGTTTTGTTTAAGTAAAGGGTGTAAACATACAGCAAAAAATAGGGTGTAAGCATGCAGCTAAAAATAATGGTTGAGTCGCATGAACGTTGGGATACAGTCACGTTGCATTTTCACTCATACTGCGATTCGATAAAGTTCTACAAAGGACGGGTTGGGAGAATTCATTAGTTCACTGCAGTGACGGAGCTGCTGCTGATGACAGAAGTCCAAAGGACCCCAGCACTATTTACAAAGACCATCGCTTCTAAAAATGTTGAAAAGATAGGCCTACGTGACATACCGGTCGGAATCGGAAGAGCTCTTGGGATTAGCGGTAAGGCAGTTTACTGACCTGGAAGCTAGTTAACTCGCTAACTTTTGCTAGCTAAACAAAATAGCACAGTGTCTTGGCCAACCTGACCGCAAATGTGCTATTATCCTATGTTTTTATAATATGACCGGGAGGTAACAACATGTGTCCCTCCAGTAGCCTGTTGAAACCCGTTTAGCCATGGTGAAGTTACAGGTGTTTCTCTCAACATGGGCTACAGGAGACTTTACTCTTTGATCCACAGTAGATGTGGTGCGCGGAGTCTCCTACTGGTAAAGAAATGAATAGCTTCACTTGGTGGCCATTAGTACAATTAGCTCTCATATAAACAAAGCACAATAATGTAATGAAAGCTATTTGAAAGCAATTCATGAACCCAAATCCATCGGCTCTGTCATTATTTACTTTAGAGAGCGTGTAAAATAAAAGCACGTTGATAAAGCTCCATTGTTTTCTCTGAATATTTGGCATCAATATCATTGTAGTGTGAAGTTGTAGTGGAGACTGAGTTTTATGAAGGCAAAGACCGCAAAAACAATAGTAAAACTACTAATAACAAAGGCAACATTTTCTTTCTTTCTTAATGGGAAACCCTGGTCTAAATGTTTTTTGATTTAATTTATCTATTTTGTATATTGTATCACTTGTATCAGCTATTGAATAATGTGTGACAGTTTTTCTGTGATTGATAGTTGTGCACTGGAGATGTACAACATTGTGTGTGATTCCAGCATGAAGTTTGGATATGAATTACTGTCTGAACCAATACACACCTAATGGAGTCAGTATATACAGTGTGTATTTCCCAGTGACGAAGGTCAGATTGGACAGAAACGCTTAGTGAAATAAAAAAAAATAGTGTTGTGTTGCTAAAATGGAAATGAGACTGGGAACATAACTTACAACACCACTAGACTGGTGAGGTTGGCAAAGGCATTGTCGGGTATGTAGGAGATGCGGTTCAGCGCCAGCGTTAGAGCCTGTAGGTTGGCCTGGTGTCTCAGAGGACCAATGGGGACCTCTGTCAGGTTGTTATCATCCAACCAGAGGTGGCGTAGTTGCTGAAGGCCTTCAAAACTGTCCTCTGGAACTGTGGTGATATGGTTCGCATCCAGACGACTGCAGAACAAACAAATGTAGGGAAAAAAGCAGATTCACTGAATTAATATCATTATTGGGATACTGTGCTTCAATGGACTACGACATATGATATTGTGGGTTTGAATTAGTCTAACCCACTTCACGGCAACCCCTTTGTTTCTCTCTTTTTTAGGCCCCACAGTCCAATAATCATTGCATAATTTGATTTTCTAATAGATGTAAACTTTTGGCAGTTGTGTTGCCTTTTTTCAAACAAAATATATAAATTCCCTCAACATTTGCCACAAATTTCTGAAAAATAAAACTCAACCATTAAGAGGAATTATTAATCATAAATTAATATCTCACCGTTGCCACATGAAAACATTTTAATGTTATCCTTCCATCCATTTTCATGCTACTTATCTAGGTCAGGGTCAGGGTGGCATCAGGGCAAGCAGAGCAGTCCGTAGACTAAATGTCCTTTTTAGCCCGCAAACTCCTCCTGCTTCTCCTGGGGTAATCCCAGTCCCACCCAGGCCTGCTGGGAGATTTAGTGTATCCAGTGTATCGTGGGTCTACACTAGTCTCTACTCAGTTGGCCACATCCTATATACCTCCAAATGGAGGTGCCCGGGGGCACCCCCACTAGGTGCCCACACCACCTCGACTGGCTCCTCTCAATGCAGAGGAGCAGCAGTTACCCGCAGCAGAGACACCTGAACTCCTCCACTTGGAGGTGCTGACCCTCATCCAGACAGTGTCATACTTAGTAGTAAACTGTTTTGATGCATATTGGAGATCACAGTTCAATAAGGCCAAAAGGATGACATCATCTGCAAACAGCAAACCCCACCCTAATGTCAGTGAACTGGACACTTTCCAGACATTGGCCGCACCTTGATATCCTGTCCATGAATATCACAAACCGAACTGGAGACAAGATGCATCACTGACAGAGTCTGATGACAACTTTGACGAGCTTTACTTGGTGGCAAGAATGCAAAAACAGCTCTCACTCAAAGTGTATAAGGTCTGAATGGTTTGCAGCAGTGGCCCTGGCACCCCACACTTCCAGCACCTCCCACTGGATACCTCAAGACACAGTCATAAGGTCTTTTCCAAATCCACAAAACACATGTAGACAGAATTGGCAAACTCTCTTGAAAAGCAAGTCAACTGCTCCGTGACCAGGATGAAATTCCCATTGTTCCTCCTGGATCTGAGGCTCAACCATCAGCCTCTGGCATGGACACTCCTACCTTCATTTATGTAAAGATAAGGACCACCACACCTCTCTGCCATCCAAAGGCACTGTTCCCAAAATCCACTGCAGAGCTTTCCAACTACCTCAGTGAACTCTGCCATGGCGATGGGCTAAAACTCTCCAGAAACTTCCAACACTGCCTCGTGAACAGGGGGTATGTCTGTTGGGTTTAGCTCCTCAACGTTTTCTTTCCACTTTACAAAAATGTCCCCAGTCAAGGTCAGTATGCCCACCCATGTTGAGAACAGCCTGAGTGATGTCCTGCCTTCCCCCTCTCCTGAGTTGCTTAATGGTTTGCCAGAGCCTCTTTGAGGCAGCCCAAAAGTTGTTCTCCATAGCCTTTCTGGACTCCTCCTACACTCTGGATTTTCCTTCTGCAACCACTGCAAGTGCAGCCTTTTTGGCCTACCGTTACCTCTTGACAGTTGAATTAAGTATGATTCTTTATGAGCGAGATGAAATGCAACAGTCCCAGGCAGGAGTACATCACAGATGCATAGTATGTGCCTTAGCCAAATGAGCCACCAGGACACCCAAGCGTTCGGCATGTTTAAAAAAAAAAAAACAATACAAAAAGTTTTACTGAATTAAAAGTCAAATATAACAAACAAATGACTAGCTGTCTTTGTAGTTAATCTTCATCTTTGCCTCTTTTATACACATAGAGAGAGATTTAGAGATCGCCTTGAGGAAGACTCTGCTCGTTACCAGCTCTGGGGGCAGTGATCTGTAGATGACTGTGTGCTCAGACGTCCCTGGAAGGGAGCAAGCAAAAGGAGACTTTCCTTACAAAGATCAATTAAGTCCTAGTACATAATACATAGTACATAGTCACAGTGGGGCAGTATGGAGTCCTCCTCAGCTGGCCCAAATAGTGTTATATGGGGACAGACTGCTTCAAGTTGCTGTACTCTTCTGTCAGGTAGTTTGTTGTGCAACTTTAGGTGCGTCACCTCTAATGGCATCCAGTTGTGCTCTGATGCAGCTGTTGAGGGTGGGATCTGGAGATTGACTGACAAAGGAAATTAAGATTCAGACCAACAAAGCTCCTTCCACCATGTTGGTGAAATGATGTACTCAGTTGATTTCCATACCACCATCATCCTTCCTAAGACCACCTGTTTTTGCTCAACATCTTATTCCAGATTCCAACACCTGCCCCTTTTCTAAGCCAATGCACAAGATTGGAATTGTGTTGTATGCTACAATTGTCAGAGATTGCCATACCAAGTTGAATTGTTAAAAGTCACAAGACTTTCAAGAGGCAAAACAAATCTACTTATTCTACAATGGAACAATTCCATAGCCTTTTTATGTGATACTTTTATTGATCCCCATTGCTAAGTTCTCTTTTCGCTAGCCCCTCTCAGCACAATTGCAATCCTGGAGATGGCAGGCATCCAGTGCCTTGCTCAAGAACAATTAAGCAAGCCATATAGTTGCTGGCACAGAGGCTTGAACCCAGGTCCTCCAGTTGAAGGATGGCCTCTCTAGATACTAGGCCACCCTGCTACCCAATTTAAAGATGTTATCCAGAAAAATGCTTAGATGTTTAAAATCCCCTACTATTTCTATGAGCTGATCATTGACCATTCCAAGTTAACTTGGCTGAACCTGGTTGTGATTACAGTTGTTGCTTATAACCAGTTCCTTAATTTTATTAGCATTTATGCAACTAGCTAATCAAGACCTTCCTCCTGCAGTAACCATGTCTTTGTGTGGTAATTCTCTCCAAATACTCATGACCCCTGTATTGGGTGCTTTTAGGTTTGACTGTTTTAGTTTCCCTTGGCCCTGTTAGATTTTATTGGAGAGTAGCGCTCCCTGCAAACTACGGGAAAAGGGTATGTAGATCTCTATAGTGAAGTAATTGACACAATTCTGATCAGAAATGATCATGATGGCAAAAACTAGGAAAATAAGGCCCTGGTTGAAAAACAAAACAGAATTATGCTTGAAGCAAAGATTTGTGCAATATTATGAACACAGTATTACACCTTTCATATCGTTCCCTCTTGCTACTCTCGCTCTCTCTCTCTCACTCTTGATCCTCCAGTTCTCCTGTTTGTTGTTACTCTCTCTCTGTCTGTCTCACTCTCCCTCAAAATTCCTTAAGTGTCTGTGCTGGAAGCAAAACAGTCTTGATTGACATTTAGCTCTCTAAGGCTTTATACAAACCCAGCCCTGGCTCTGCCAAAGCATATTACTTCAGTTACAGACCTTAAAACCCTCACAGAGAAAAGACATCTGTTAAAAAGAAAGAAGAGAGCAGAAAAAACGAGGGGGGAAGCAAGGGACAAGGGGGACGGATATGGAGGGGTGATAATAGCTGAAAGCTGGATTTTCAGCACGTTTTTCCAGCTGGATCCATTCCTCCATTAGTCCCTGTCAAACTCAGAAGCACAGACGCAGGCGAGGGGAGGGGGGGGGGGACCACAAATGGAGTCATGTACACAGTTCTGGTCGCAACGACACTGACATTCAGTAGTCACTGAAATTTTGATGGTGACTAGCAAACACATGGAGTACACAAGAGCTCCTGGATACCCCAACAAGCCAATATAATAATGGATGAATCCTGAAAGAAGTAAATTATGGAAACTTGATAAGAAAAGTTAACTACAAATCTGCTGAATAAATCATTCAAGTCATTTCCATTGGGGTTTTGCTGGGTTTAGTGCACAATCGTTGCAGTGTAAGTGAAGTGTGGAATTGCCCCTCAATGACACCAAGTCTCAAGGCTAACTGATGCAGAATTTAACAGTTACACTCTACTTGGCTGCCAGGAAGCATAGTGATGTCTCTCATTCCTCATCACTTTGCCATCTTGTGGTAAGACATACAATTTTAATTACTTATGCCTTGCAGTCACGTATTTCTCAAGATGTTTGATTTACCATTACATTTATGTAGTGCAGTGATGTGCCCTGATGTCACATCATCATAAGTATTTGATACTTGCCAAGATTTACACAAGCTAAAGCAGTACTATGGACAAAAAGAATCACTTGCATCACTGCTCTCGACAGTATAGTTGCATATCGTGTTGGCATTGAGGGCAGACATACTTTTAGTACAGCTTCTGTCACACATCCGAGGAGTTTGCACAAATGTTGTACTAGTTTGGCTCGCTAGTAGAAATAGCTGGATGCGTTCTGATTTGCTTCAGCATGGTTGTTGTAGAGCCATGGCACGAAAACTTTGTTCCACATACCTTACACTTACCGAGATTGTCTTTTAGGTGCTAGGCCTTTGTGAGGCTTCAATAATGACATAATTGCTACCAACAGCAGCTACAAGGGATGAATACAAAACAACACTAGAGAGAGACAGTGTGAAGAGCGTTTATCTTAAATGCCGCCTGAAGCCATCTAGTGGCTGGTCTATGGCCTTAGCTCTTACTCAGCCATTTGAGCACTACATGATTTGTTCCGCTCTGTTAATATTATTTTAATTTAGCATCTCAATATCTTAAAAAAAATGTTAATGTTAGTGTTAAAAATTACGAAAGTCAATATTCTAATAAAATATTCAAATGCTTGGTTTTTATGACTCATCCCTAACAAGTGTGCAGCCCGTCTCTGACTAACAATTGTACGCACTGGAAAGGGGATACAAGGTCTTTGCAGGGTAATCATTCAATCCAGGGATCAACCCATGAACTGATGTTGTTACTGGTTTTGTGTGTCTATAAGAGTTATTAATTGCATCAACAACTGATTGGAATATTTAAGCTGTATTTCATAATATACAATTTAGGCATACCCTAAATTGGATGTGTTTTAATCACTTTTTGGATTCAAACAAGAGTACCACTTGGTCCTGTGTTTGTGTGTTCGAGAGCAGCGCTCCTGGCGACCTGGAGGTATGTAAAGCTATACAGTTAAGCATCATGATGGCAAAAAGTAGGAAAATAAGGCCCAAGTTGAAAATAACCGGAATGATCCTTTAAAATATGTGGCTGAATAAATCGTTTTTATACAGAGTAGTAAATGCTTAATTTAGTTATAATCAGTTGAACTTTGTTCAAAAAGATGATGGGACGCGGCGGGAAAGCCGCTAGCGTAGCACACCTGCTAGCATTGGCTTAGCAGTGGTGTTAATTCCTCAGAAAATCCCCATTAATTTTCCCATTGACAAATGGAGAACGCTTTCATAAACCAACTTCACGACCTTTACCAGAACAGTTGTTTAATGTGTTAATAATAGGCTTCAGTTCATTCCAGTAAACATTGTAAAAATTCAATTTTGCGCTATGTATTACAAATATGACTTGTTCGACTAGCTGCACAAAGCACATACTGTCTGACAAAAACTCTGAATGTCAGTCAGTAGTAACTCATTGGTTAACCCTTCATGAATCCATATGGTCATTAATGTGCCATGGCCTAGAAATGTTCTAGCTAAGTGAAGTATCGCTTTTAGCACTACTCCAGAAAAACTTGATATTTATGTCCAAACCCAACAGATTGGAATGAGCTAAATGTTTCACTTAATTGTTTGGTTCAATGCTCTGTTTTTTCTAAATTATTATTATCATGTTTTAGTTTTTGAGTGGCATACTTGACAGCTAAATGTGTCTCTCTCTTCAAACCAGACCCAAGATTTTCAACTTAAAAATATCACCAATTAATGGGTCTCATACACTGCGCAGGCACTATGTGTTGCAGCCCCCCAGAGGCGCAGCACTGATCCTGATACTACCGATACTATCAGTGAACCTTTACTATTACAAACCTTTTCTGCAATGTGCATTACATCGCTCCCGCTGAAGAATTGGTGGCCAGTAGCCTATAGAGCTACACTCTGCTGTTTCCTACAGACTGTTTTTGCATACATTTGTTTAGTTAAGAATCATAGCACCAATAGTTTAGACTGTTGCAAAGAGCCATGCACCAGCAGATACTTACAAACAGTTGCAGTGCTGCTAACCCAGTTACTTTCAAATTATCTGTGTAAGTAACTGTCCAGAATGTGGCTGTGACCTTGGCACAAAAACTCTGAGTTGCACTTTGGACAGTAGGCTGTACAAATACACCCTAGAGCTTATTTTGACAACAGCTTTGACGATTGCAACAGATCTGCAGATTTAGCATGTAAAATACCTTTCCCATGCATCTCTATGTAAAAAAAGAGGGGTTATTCATAAAACTCACTAACAGGGTTAGCATGTCATTATGTGATGAGACTGTCAAACTAGAGTGTTTTCTTATACATAAACATGAATGGCTGGGTCAGTTTTACCATTTGTGTTTTTTGCAGCACCACCACCCCTTTTTGATCATTTACATATTCTGTAAACAATTCATAAAAACACACGGTGGTCAAAAAACAAAACAAAACAAAACAAAAAACCTGTCAGTCAAACTGTATATTTTTGAGTTTTGTGAATAACCATTCATGTTTTGTCCAAACAATTTTGCAATATGCACCACTACCTCTTCTCTTAAAATAAGTCTTTCTGCAAGGTAACATTTTGGCTTTCTAAGATATAAGATGAAGTATACCAATAACTACTGAGATTAATGTACGTAACACTGCTATCACAACTTATATTACAAACACTATAGAGATAGAAATTAAATGCCCATTAAATGCATTCAACAATCAACTCAAAATTCAAAGGCTCTTTGAGTATTGCATATGTGTGAGTGTGTGTGTGTGTGTGTGTGTGTTTTGTACACTGCAATGAGGGAGATGACTTACAGAGACTGTAGAAAATGGAGGTTCTTCAGCGCTGCACTGGGCACAGTCTTCAATTGATTATTCTGAAGCATCCTGGAAGAAAAGTATAAATTGCTGATTTTAAGTCCACTCAATACGTCTCCTTGCACCATGACCCAGTATTCCCAAAGAACATAAAGCCAGGGACACATTCAACACAAACCATGGTAATGAGTTTCCTTTAAAACACAAATAGAACCATCAAGGTATTCAAACACTGTTTTTCATCACTTTATATTAGTTTTTCATAGGTGTTTGGGTTGTGAAGAAAGAGTAAAATTTTGTGTGGTTATTTAACCATTTGCAAAACCTGAACCAGGTCTGATCTGAATGGGGTTTGTTTGTGCTAGAGACAAAACTAACTGACTTGTTTTTAAAGAGTTCGACACCGATTTGTTTTTCACTGGTGAAGTCACAATTCACAATGTAAATGAAGCACTTGATTTCATAAGACCTGTAATGCTCGCCTCAGTGTTTGTGTGTTTCAGTACTGTATCTCACCAGGAGATCAACAGGACTTTGAACTTTTGGCTCAGCACAGAATCAAAAGGCGTGGTGCTTTAGGTGTTTTTGTATGTGTCCATTTGTGTATGAATAGGATTGAGTTTGTGCAAGCATGCAAAGGTGTGCTGCATGATGTAAACAATGCATGACCTCAATAATACAACCGATTTTTACATAGCGTGCTTTTTTCCAAATAAACACTACCATGAGCTAATGTCTAGCCTATTGTGTGTAGTAAAATAAAAATAAAAATAAAAATGACTAAAAATTATGTTTTTATCATCATACTGTATGCCATGCTCTGTTATTGCAACTAGCCTACTTAAGTTGCAATAACACACACTCTTGGACAACATTTGCTGTTGGATTGGGAGGGACGGAAAAGTTCATTAGGCCTTTTCCAAATGGATGTAAATTATCTCAGTATGTTCAGGTGGCGTCAACTGGCAGTACCACAATGTGACCATAAACTGCAATATTGAGTTACTGTTGGAAAACTTCACACTGTTACAGCCATAATCATATATATGTGTGTGTGTGTGTGTGTGTGTGTGTGTGTGTGTGGTGATGATGGTGGTGAGGGCGCGAGGTGTATGCTTACAGGACTTTGAGTTGATGCAGTCCAGACAGAGCTTCAGGGTGGATGAATGACAGGTCATTTCCCGCAAGTCGTCTGAGTGAGAGAAAGAGTCAAATTTATAGTTATTATGAAGACATTTCTTTTATTATCCACTGAAAAAAACCACACACAGGAAACAACGTCTTCTGCGTAAAAACACACAACAACAACCACAGAGTGAATATTTATACATTTAACAAATAAGGCATTGCATAGTGTGAGGCAAGTTCTTCACATCCAGCACCCAGTGGATTAAGTTCCAGCTATCAGGCAAAACATGACGCCTGGGGGTGTCAAAGACATGTGTCTGTGCCATGGCCTGTTGTCACTTCGTCCGTCACCCACGACAGATTAGAACTAGTTCTGGGTATCCCCTACTTACATACCTCCCTGGGCCTCCCAACCACCACTGTTTGGTGTTCTTCACAGGCATCATAAAAATAAAAAAAAACACAACCTCACCTCTCCAAGGCTGACAGAGCAGGGTAGATATAAGCAACACATGCCTATAACCGCATTTTGCACTCTAATAGTCTTGGTAGAATTTTTATCTTCTTGCATTAACCCGTCTAGTGGCTTCAATCCTCATGTGAAATACTTTTGGGACAGGGTACACCTCCCTTTCCTGTTGGGAGCAGGAAGTGTATAGGAAATAGGGGTGTAAATAAGCATGGGACAGGCCGACTGGGACGCACAGCCCCACTATACTATCTGGCCTCAGAGATTAGCAACAGATTTATCACTCTGCAACTTGAGTCAGGACAGGCTGGATTCCCTTGCAACAAGAGCTGCTGGGTGTGAGCCTGAGAATCAAGGCTGTCTGTGCTGGAAGCCAACATGCCCTTCAAGTAGAGTTCAGGCAGACTTTGGTCGATAGGTATGTCATAAATTTAACACAACTAGAGTGCTTGTCCACCACAATGCATTTTTGCAGCAAAAAATATGAGTTGATAATATAAATAGTGCCATGTTTCTCCTATGACATTGAGCTGCAAAGTTAATCTCAAGTTACTGAAGCTATTTCTGTGGATTAAGAAAATTCTCAAGCCAATAAAAGTCACCTCCATTAATTGTAGTTTTCTTCATTTGGCTTGAATCCTCTGAAACTATGAGGGAAGACTTTTACGTGGAATAAAATTGCCTGGGAGCAATTCTCAATCTTAAAATGTTCCATTAGTATACTGCACATTGAAGACATTTTTTCATCCGGGCTGTTTTTAAAACAGAGCAAATCTTAAAAGGACAATTCCAGCGTGATTGGAGGTTTTCCTTGTGTCCTGCATTCCCTTACCGTTTTTCCAGTGCTTTTATCACGTTAGGAGATATTTTCTGTGGGGGTTTTTTTGTAGTTGTTTTTGAAACTCTGTCTAAATATTACAAGTTACTTCCAGTAAAGAAGGAGGTGCCAATTTTAAGCCACAATTGAGTAAAATCAAGCTTTATTTTCTCTTAAATTTTATAGACTACAGCTAGCAGAAGCGCTTTGCTTTGGTTGGTCTGTTGGCTTGAATGGGTTGTGATTGATAGAGGCGGGTCCAAACACAAACGCATAGAACGTTAGCTATTGGTTTATAGTTTTATTTTGGAAAGGAAAAAGCATAAATCAAAGGAGCAGAAGTGGAAGTAAGTAGTAAGTAAGTGTTCCCGAATGCACGCATTAATATCAAACTGTGAACAGTACTTCTTTCAAAATGCAAAAGTTTACAGCCTGCATTCTGATGCAGCTTTTCAAAATACGATTGGTGGCTTCTCATTCACAGTGATGGATTACATTTACCAACCGAAGTAGAGGTCCCCTAACCAATTAGCAGTTTATCTGTCTATGTGAACCCAGCTCTCTGGCTCTCTAGTTGATCTGCTGCCTTAATTTCGTCTATGGAGAATACAGTGACCTTAGGCTATTTGGCTTGCCAGTTAACATTAGCAATATTTGCTGAACCATATGTGTAGTAATTTCTACTTCCATTTATTAATTAGATACCTCTCAAAAAAGTTTTAGAAATTAATAGAAAATGATTTCCTCTCATGTGCTGTACACCATGATAAAGTTTGATAGCACACGGTACAGAGGAGTGTAGTATCCCATTCCTAACTAACCACAGCACTGTGGAAAAAAAGAATAGGATTTTTCATTAATATCATGCAATTCCACTATTAAACCATAGAAAAGTAATTACAGAACTGATTGTGTTGGCTTTTTCTGACTCATTTTTTACCAACATAATGCACAGCTTCCTGTTTCATGCTGCTCAAAGGTGTTTCGTTACATTTTATCTAAAACATAGAAAAGGCCTGAATGTGCAGAACAGTAACAGCTGACATATACCTACCCATAGTATACTGTGATGAATGTACTATCATATTAAAATGTGAACAGATGATATAAAAAAGTTCGGGTTTATATTTCAGACGAGTGGAATTGTACATCCAAGTAATAATAACAGCATATTCATTTTTATGCAAAATATCAACAGCATGCTCATAGTGTAACACGGGAAAATACGTCTCTGCATTAGTTGTTTTTATACACTCTTAAATGGCTAGTATAACAGATGCTAAATCATACAAGACCAAGCTGAGGCAGTCATGGGTTACGGTAACTGTAATGCTGTAAAGGCTTTGCCAAGCTGAAAAGGGTCCTACTGACCCAGACAGAGCCGGGAGCAGGGAGTGCTGTGATTTCATCGTCAGAGGCCTCCAACAGCAGCAAGTCAGACCAACTGCTCTAAACTCAGAACATGACTGCAAACCTTGCCCCATCACAGGCCCCGTTCACAGTGTTTTATTTATTGTGGTTGACCAGAGCTGTCAAATTAGGATGTGGAATGCTCACCAGCTTTACAAAAAGGCTGTCACTCCAGCTCGACTTGGCTGCAAGACAAACCCGATGAGTAGCTTCCAAAGGTGGATTCCACAAGGACCTACTCTGCCATCAAACCATCCAATTAATGAAACCGCTTGTGGGTCTCCTTTGACTCATAATTTGTTATGGCAGCTTTTTGAAAGTGTTTTGATAATGAAGACCTAAAACTGCAATGACAGTCAAGAATACACATTTTCCCACAAGTCAAGACGTCTTGATGATTCTCTTCAGATTCAAGCTACATATTCAAATTATCTGGTCTGCCATCTTTGATTCATTCTTGTTGGTGACTTTGTTTTCAATAGATTATGACCAAGGTGGCTAATTCAGTATGACAAAACCAAAACACTGAACATGTCACACAACCCACAATCTGTAGCCAGTGTCTCAAGCCACTAACCACCAAAAGCAAACAACAAATTGCTCAGATATCCTTCAAGTTCAACAACATGAAGTGCCCCTCCCCCTTTTGCTTTCTTTCAGCAAATTCAGTACATGTCCCCCCAGGCTTTGATGAGGACAGAAGAATGTGCTAAGTCTTGTTGTGGAAAGGCTAAATCCTCTCCTTGTGTAACACCACTCCCACAAGTCTTCCTTTTCCAAATCCAAAATTCATCAAGAGGTCTGCATAGCCCCGTGTACTCCGGCAGCAGAAAATGACATAAAACAAGATTTGCTAAACTTACAAAACCTTGAGAATTCTGGTCACCAGCATTGCTGTAGCAATGCAATTTCATGCTCCGTTTGAGAAACTATTATGGCAAAAACTAAACAAGCAACCCCTACAACCACAACAGCAATTGTCATGATAAGCATATGATTTCATTTTCGATTTTGTTTGCTTATTTTTCATGTTGGCAGTGAAAATGCAGACAGAAGGAGATACAGAAAAGATAGAAAGAAATTGGCACTTTGGATTGGTTTTCACGCGGAGGACCTTCTTCTTATTATTATTTTTTTTTTTTTTACTGTAAAATTAGTTGGTGCATTCTGACAGTAAGAAAATGGTTATTGGTCAATTTCCCCAAAAGGTTTTAGATGGTAAATTACAGATTAGACGCAGCAAGGAGGGGAAATAATTATGCAAACGGAGCACAGCACATATGGGCTATAGATCACGGACCCACAAGTCATTACCATAATTCACTGTACAATATTTTGAGAGTAAATCCAACACAGGTTACTTTTAAGAATATAAACACACTACAGAAGAGGACAGAATATCTGCCGTCATGTCTGCTAGGCTTTTTTGCGCCTTTGGCAGGATAGGAGGAGAGAGTGAAGGAGAGTTGCGTGACTATGAGGGAGGGAATGTTCCTTCCTTGTCTCCTTTCCTGTCCTTTCCTGTCCTGTTTGGGTATGTCCCTCTCTCTTTTCTCCCACTCGTCTATCTCTTACTCTTTCTCTCTCTCTCCCCCTCTATCTGCCCTCAGGGCCCCTGCTCTGGTTCACCGACACTGCTGCAGCCCTAGAGCTAAAAAGTCACCCACTGAAGTTCACTCAGACAAGCCTGGAGATTTGTTCACTGGCAAAAGGTTAAACACACACATGAACTAAGGATATATGTCAATCAAAACGCCTTTCTTCAAAACAGGTACCCAAAATGACAGTCCATCCATTTAGATGATCTAAGACGGTGTAGGCTATAACCTGGAGTGCAGGTTTTGCAGTATAACAGACATGACAGATCTTCAGTGTGTACTCCAGAGGCCCCCTGCCCCTGTACAGCGGTAACAGGTAACACCGAGTGGTAAAAAACGAAGTAGCAGCAAGACCCGGGCGCGTTTTTTAGCTCTGTTGCCATGGAAACCATTGTTTTGCCTTCTTCCTTCCTGCCTTGCATTCCTCCACACAATGCGATGAAAAGTAAATTGCCCTTCAACAAAGCAGATTGAAGTAGTGTTTGGAAAAGAAGGGGGTGAAGACTGGTGCAGCTGAAAGATGCACAGAGGGCTGAAAAAACATGCCCACAAAGACAAGTGGGGCTGGAACCACTGGAGTATGTTCACTTGCTGGTCATTTTGCATTCTCAGGGCTGCATGTTACCTGATATCAGGTAGACAGATTTTATCTCCGACTTCCAGCGCTGAGCCAGACAGAGGGGTATTTAAAGAGTGAAGAAATAACAAACACCCACTAAGATTAGATATACGCCACTCAGCGAAGCCCCAGAGCTGAGATGTGCTGCTGCCACCCTGATAATCCCTTAAAAGAAAAAAATCTATCTGAGAATGCAATATGATTGCAGCTGAAAAATGCTGTCCTACCTCAAGCCTTTCAGATCACTGTGCTTTTTACTGTTCCTGTGAAGGAAGGTGAGTGATTCGTAACAGCACATAACACTGCACCTCTCATCTCAGCATACTATAGTTCACAGTCTCTGAAATAAAACTGACAGAGGAAGGACACGTTCTGCACCTTTACATCTTGTTCAGTCCTTTCTCAAACACCCGGGTGCATTTCAACAGCCCAGCCCACGTGTCAATATTGTACAGAATAAATACAACATTAACAAGAGAAAATAGGTGTGTACTCACAGTTCCTCCAGATAGGGGAAGTTTTTGAATACATATGCTGGAAGCTCAGTGATGTTGTTCATGCTGAAGTCACTGTGGAAACATCAAAAAACATTAAACACTGTAGAATCTTGACAACTTAACACATTTTTAAGGGTTTTGTTTTTGAAGACATTTTAGTTTAGAAGTTCAATGCAACTTTGCAGATTGTGTACATTCACAGGGTACAAAAACCATTAAATAATCAGAATGTTCAACGCTGCAACTGACAATTCGGCTATAGCAATGTTGTCAACGATTTAGCCATAAATTGAGAGTTGCTGATATGAGTCTTTCTTCACTGCTGCTTACCGAATAAAAAACACACACATTTCCTAATATGTAACAATATAGTTAAATAAAAAAAAAAAAAACACTCCTCAGATTAATTTATTCTCTCAGGCACAAATTTGGAATTGATTTCACATAGCGTGCACATAGCCTATATAACAAGAAAGGAGATGATAACTTTGTGAAACCATTCCTAGACACACTAGCAGTTTTAGTTAGTTTAATTTTAGTCAAACTGTTTCCAAAACCAAAGGTCCTTGGTGGTTCAAAGCAAAACACTGCGGCAACCCCTAAAAGTGAAGATTTTCAGATTTTTTTTTCATTGTGTGTGGGGCCTTAGTTTATCAAATAACACATACAACTTTGTAAAGTAAATATACCATTAACACTAGAATTATGAGCCTTTTGATTCTAATTGGAAACTACTGTATACCAACAATAGGTCACTTGCGTCACCCTTGCCTTATGGCACTTATAATCATTTGACTGGGCCTGCATGACTAAAACCTCAACAAAAAAAAGCCTTGAAGAAGCCCTTCTCTTTGGCCCCAGGGATCTTCACTTTTCAAACCAACATGTAGGCATGTAGCAGCATGAAAAATATGCACTCAGTAGTTGATTTCCCTCCCTACCAAGCTAATATATGACTATATAGATGTTAAATGTGTTTACATTTCTATAGATACTTCTAATCTTAAAAAGGTACAGCAAGATAATTCAGAAACACCCTGATGTGTGCTTCACACATTGTATAAAAGTATATTCAAATATATTAACTTTAGGAAAGCATTGCAGTGTTTAGATTCGCAAAGTAAGGGATTGTCACCGGAAAAGAGGAGGGGGAAATGCTGCCTCAGGTCTACTGAGGGGATATAGAGTCTGAACATACTGAACTCTGGATCGCTAATCTTGATTAAGAATCCACAACCCTGCTTCA
The DNA here is from genome assembly GCF_046629955.1 of Centroberyx affinis. Lineage (NCBI taxonomy): Eukaryota > Metazoa > Chordata > Actinopteri > Beryciformes > Berycidae > Centroberyx > Centroberyx affinis. Next base: position 98,792 of record NW_027279830.1, on the reverse strand, counting down.
AAGACAAGCCTCTAGACGCCATACGTAGGGAGATGGCACACAACAAGACTGAAAAAACATCCGGCATTCACAAATGAAGCAACCCGCTCCGCCCCTCCCTCCCCTTTTGCTCCCCAACTGGCCATCTTGGATTTCACTGCCAGATCTCTCCAGAACCTTGTGTGTGGGCCCCTGAATCCTAAAAGGATCATATTGCCCTTCCTCTGCAGTCCCTCACTACACACATGCATACACACATATGCATGCATGCACACACACTGGAGCCTTAAAAGGTGAGCTCTGACAGAAGCCCTCATCATCCCTGCCACCTCTATCCCATCTCCACTTACCTGGTTATCCAATTACCATATTGACTCTGCACATACAATGAAGCTTCCATCAATATCCACCCACTCCTCATCTTTATTCTTTCCCTGCCAACTCCTTTGGTGGTGTTCTGCAACCACGACCGCAGATCTGCCGCCGCCGGTGGTCAGATAGATACATCTCTACCTGCATTTTAAAACCTGAGTCTAAATCTTCCACAGACTGTTGACTGGTTGGGAACCACATGCAGGGCAGGGGAGAAGGGGAGGCCGACATGCCTCTGTCACACTTCCTCTCTCCCTCTGTTTCTGGCTGCTTTACTCATCAAGGTCCTGGCCTGTCCCCGTTAAGATGGATTGAAGAGGACACTAAAAATACAGCTGTGATAAATGGTAAAAAGCGTAATTGCTTCTACAAGCAGGTATCAATAAATTTCTATCCCATGTGCCTTTTGGCTGCATTTTAACCGAAGAGGAAGCAGACAATCTTAAAATGAGAAAATCTGAGAAAAATAGAGGACTTGCTTTAAGAAAATGAAAATATGACTGAGAAGGTGAAGTGTGATGAACATAGCCTGCAAGTCACAATAGAACCTGTTTAAAAATACAATCTGTATCTGATAGTATTGACAAATCACACATGGATAGGCCAGCTAAGCTATGTCATGAATAAGAACCATCTGTTAAACATTGCTATGTTGGAAGTTTACTATTTATGCTTTCTGTACACTTTTACATTATGTGCTTTTGTTAAAAAGTCTTCAGTCGGCACTGGATCCAAAAAAACAGTTTGATGCCTCCCTACTGGAAAGCTTCCACCCAGCAGGTTTATCTCATTTGAATTAGAAGAGGTCGTATAGTCAGCCAATTAGGGACCAGTATTGTGATCATTCTCATCCTGAGCCACAGCATATTTGAAAACAACATCATAACAACTGAATACGGGACCTTAAAACAAATCAAGTACTTTTAAGGCAATCCATTAATTTTCAAACTTTTAAGGCCTCTTTTTATTTTTCTCAAACCCAAAGTTTCAAGGATTTTCAAGGCTCATGGGAACCCTGCCTATCTAATATGTAGATAACTTGCTACGTTGGCAAGTAAGATAAATATGCCAAATTATTTTTCTCATGCCATTGCAAACTGACTTTTGCATGCCTTTTTCCTCTACATGTAACTCATGGTAGCCTTTGATTGACGTGTGACACACAATACAAACTAACCAAATTATTTCCCTTCTGTGTTAAAGCAAAATGGCTGATAGAAAACACAAACATTAAGGGGTGCACATTATTTATTTACAGTAGGTAAGCTTATTCCCATAACACTGAACGCTTGTCTCAGATATTGGTGGCACTGGATGTAATAAGTTACACTGTTGGACTAGTTGAATCCAAAACAATACTAATAACTCACATACAGCGCCACACTATTGTTAGATGGACTATAGCTTTTGATTTGCCAGTCAACGTAGCCCCAAGGGGGACATTGATTTTTTTCTACCTGTTAACTCAGGTAGAAAATAACTCAGGTTTAAGTTGTAAAATGTTATGCTAATACAGGCTACTCCCTCATTCAAACAATTACAGCACTTTGCTGTGGGTTTTACCTTCCTTTTTGGTTTGCTTTTTTGTCCTAAAAAATAATTAGCTAGACTGAGCATTCAACATTCAGTCTTTAAAAGGCACTGCACTGTCCTACCTATCAGAGCATGTAACTTCTACCTACAATGCTGTCCTTGTGCATCTGAACTGTTAAATTGTTGTTATTCTCTCTATTTCTTTCCCCCATGTATGAATGGAAGACACCATTCATACATACAAGCCATAAAGAAATAAAGACTGTACAGGTGTTGGAACAAATGGAAGTGCTTTTGGATGTTTGTTTCTTTTTCGAGTAGGAAAGACTTTGGGATTCGGGTGGTGGGAGGACGGGGTAATATTTGTTCCACGTGAAATTTCTCACTCTTGCCAGCATTTTTGCATCTCATTTTTATTTTGATTAACCTCTCTTATGTTACCACTCTTATGTTAATGGAGGCCCTACTGGGTACTAGACCTACTGCTGGCATAACTACAGTCAATCACGCACCACATTTACACTATAGGTGATACTAATATGAATGAGATCAACTATGTGTCAGTTATATTTTTTCACTGAATGTGGATGGAATGAACAGCCAATTCAAAGGATCTAAGATATTTTTACATCTAAAACAAATGAAAACAGACCATTTTTGAAGTGCTGCTTGTGAATATATACAGTATATGCCCCAGCAGAGTCCCTCAACTGAATACTCACTATCTGACATTCAGAGTTGAGCTGCACTATTAACCCTTCAGCAATTGCTAACACCTTCACTATATTCGTGCAGGAAACTGGCAGTATCAATCCCTGAAGCATTACAAATTTGCATGCAAAAATATTCTCCTTTTTTCTCATGTCCACCATACCCTTTCCCACATAGATTGCTTTCTCATTGATCAATCTCTCTAACCTGCTGTTAAAACCTGAGACTACACAGTCATAGCTATGTCAGACCACTCTACAGTTCTCTTCCATGTAGATTTCTCTATCTGTCAGAGAAAACATCCCTCCTGGAGATTTGACAAACCCCGTTTGGACAACTATTGTCTGCAGGCCCAAAATCGTAGAACTTATCCTTTAAACATTAATTCCGGTTGTTTGGCCTTATTTTCCTAGTTTGTACCATCATGATGATTGCGTTCAAAATTTCATCACTTAATTCACTGTAGAGTTTGACGTTGCTTCAGTTCGCCAGGAGGGCCGCTGTCCAACACACACATACAGAGCCAATATATTCTCCAGTAGAACCCAAAAAGTGGCATAAACACATCCAGCCAGCACCTCACTGATCCAGGTGTGCGGTTTCCTGTTTTAGACTTATGAATGTAGTGAAAGAATATTTTATTCACTGGGTTTAGCTACAGCACTTAAAACTTTGGTGTCATGCATAAGCTGACATATGTAGGTGCAAAATACCTCCAGATTTTTTTTGCCATTTATTTATTTAATAATTATTCTATTTACTTATTTTAATTTCCTTTTCTCCTTTTTTTGTATCTGAATATGCATTTATTTTTTTGGCTCTTTTTAGAGGGGAGGGACACACAGGAGACTGATATGCTCTGTTGACCAAAAACTAAGAAAAAACAAATCTTGATCTGTATCTTTCAATAAATATTAAAAGATTGGATTTTTTGTTGGCCCACTGCAGCCAATATAGACATTACAAAAGATAATAGCACAAATTGATGTAACAAAAAGTTTAACTATGATGTCAGAGATTTTGTTTACTAACACTTTCAGCCAAAGGCTAAACTTTCTACCAAAATAAACTTGAGTCAAATATTTACCAAATGAGAAAATATTTCAATACTTGCCGCAAGACTCAACAAAGTGAAAATCAACAGCAGTTGGAAATTGTGTGAAGGTATGTGTGTGAGGGGGCTGGGAATAGGTGTATAAGAGAGAGGAGGAGGAGGAGGAGGGGGTTTGGGAGCTAAAACATTCTCCCATCCACAAGTCATCCTGTTTGGGAGCGGGAACCACTGACTGGCTCCTTTCACCTCTGCTGACCACGAACAAAAGTATCATTCAGTCAAAAATGGATTGAGGGCACCAATGGTGAGCGAGCAAGCTCGACCAGTTGAGCGCAAGACCCCCGGTGCCACCCCTCCTCTTTCCATTAGTCTCAACCTGTGCTTGTTCACGTTATGAAAGGACATAGCCTGACTGAGATGTAAGCTGTAATAACCCACCTCTTGGCGACCCCATCCACTACACACAAGGCACAAGAGAGCACACAGACAGAGACAAAACCCAGCCAGCATAATGAATATGTGTAGATTCAGTAGCAGGTAAACTAACTACCTTCAAAAGGTGCGTTTGCTTTGTGATTGGGTTGAGGAGCCTTCTTTTCTCTCTTTCTCATCTGTTTTTCTGTGACAGGGCTCTTTCCATTACAGATGCCAAGAATGAAACCCCTGTGGGCTGTAGGCAAGAGTCTATTCCAATGTTGTCATCTGATTTATTATGAATTGTGTGGTCTTCCATGACCATATCTGTCCTAACATTTTTCTACAGTAAGTGCACAAATAGACAAATAAGACACAAATAGGCAAAGCTAGAGTAATTAGGCTAAAACAGGCATCCTTCTAAGAAATAATTCCCTGACCTCTGGGGATAGTAAGGCTAACAGAAGACCTGAAGCTGTTGGCCTTGAACCTGTCTGTTTCTGCCATTATCTGTGTGTGTGCATATGTGTCCATATCTTTTCATTTACACACCTTCCATCCAACTGTATGCATCAACTACGAAATTTTTCAGTGTCTCTCTGGCATCTTGTTCATCCTCAACACAGTGCGATGACAAACTCACTTATTTAGAACTTCAGTTCAAATAGTGCTGTGAAAATAAATAACTTCTTCAAAACACTGTGTATATTATAAATGAGATGTTTTCTTTACACGTCAAGACATTATTGTAGGTGTATTAGCTGTGAGAGGAAAGCAGCCGTACAGCTGCAATATGTCTCACTAATCCATCATGATCCCTAACCCCAGTGCTCCACGTACAAAAGACAGAGGGAGTGGAAGAGGACAACTAAAGTTCAAGAGACCGAGAGAACAAACGAGAGAAAGACAGAGAGGGAGAGAAACAACCTTTCACATACTTTGAGGGTTTGAACTGGATATATTACATAGCTTAGTGTTTAAAATCTGTCACACAGCATTTAGATAACTATGCACAGAACAGACTGCAAGACAGGAAGACTGCACACACTTGAAAACAACATACCGCTTTCAATTTTGGCTCAAGGCAGGCGGGCAAGAGTGGCAGTAAAGGCTACGATATCATTTAGTGAAAACAATGTTTCATGTTGTGATTGAAATGTCAGACTGTCCATAATAAATGGCAGTATTTTTCCAAAGGAAAAATAAAGTTGTGTTCCAAACCAAAGAGCTTCAGCAGCAGACCTAGTGTGACATGTCTTGACAGACTGCTATGTGAATGCACTTCCTCTGTTTTCTTTACCTAGCCTAACACTTGCTTAACAATGGTGATTTCAGGTGGCACAATATTAGTTCTGCAGGTTAGCGAGGCTTGGGGTGCCTTTCTTAAAAAAAAAAAAGTTTGCAAAAACAAGGACAAGCCTTGAAAAATTTGGGCAAGGTGACAGTGTGACACACATTATTTTTTTAATCAAATGACAAATATTAAACAGACTGATATCGGAGTAATCTCAATCAAGGTCATATTTCTTTCACCTTCCTTTTTGAGGGAGCACACTGATTACAATCAAGCTGCAATAAATCACTGCATGCTTTAACGCCATCACTGAGGTGGGTACTCAGTTTATGATTAACCCAGCAATTGTGAAACATTTTAGCCAAACTGAGGAGTTTCTGTTTCTCCAAACTTTATGGAGTAATCATCAACTAAACCCACTCCATGAAGTGCTAACCAACAGTGTCCATTTGCTCCACTTTGTTGTACAAATTAGCAGTCTTGTTGAAGTTTTGCTGGTGATCAGCTCAATATGACTGGTGTTGAGAATGTGGTATATGGCACAAGCTTGACGTCTAATCATCACACTTAAGGTTTATAGCACACTTAGAGCAATGGCTACCCTCATTGCTTGTTGTTTACCATTTGCAAATCAGTTTTGTTCACAAACTGAAAAAAAAAACACTGTTAAGTATGTTTTATGAATATAACATGAGGTGACGATGTGACTCCATGCTCTACTGAATTAATATTGTTTGATAAGTTAAGGATGTTGTACAATGGAAAGTTGATGTGAAGTTATTAAGCATGAAATGTGTGTGGTTTGCTTAACTTAACTAGGTCCATGGCTGAGAGATATGACTGCAATAGCAAATAGTGTGTTTATTAGCCTCGTGCTAAAGCTAGAAACTCTAACCAGGAGAGTCTTAATAACATGTTCATTAGGACATTTCCTCTGGTGAGCCATTAGTGGAAAGTTAGCCCCAGTGATGCAGGACGTCCCTCGTTAACATCGGTTGGGATATAAACACTAACCCATACACAGGGCCTCATGGAGAGACGATGTAAAACTGCACGGGCATGTTGTTAAAATGTTTGCTTCAACTTCGACGTGGGTTAATACTCACAGGTAGTAAGTGAAAGCACTCAGGCCGGTCGGGATAGTGGTCAGTCCTTTCCCGGAGCAGTCTGCACCCCCATCTTCATCGCAGCTGCATGAGGGCGAACAAACGGCCGGAGTCGACTGTCCTTGACCAGCGGCACCAAGACGAAGGAAACACCACAAAAATATCCAAAAGACAAGCACGCGCATTTTTCCCCTCGGTTCAGGTGGAAGCAAAAAAAAAAAAAAGGCCTTTATAGTTAATCTATTCCGGACGTCGACTTTTCATGTGGTCGCTTGGTTGTGGGCATGAGATGAAGCCGTCCAAATGCTTTTTCAAAACAAAATAAAACGTCTGAATAGTTACTAATACATTCACGACTCCGACAACAACAAAAAAAAAATCTGGATTTCTGTTTCACTACTGTTAAATATCAAACATGGTCCTTAAACAATAGTGCTTTACCTTGCATAGGAGCATTTCTCAACCCGTGTGTCGTATTAGTCCATGAAAATAAAGTAGCAGCCCTGGCGACAGGAACGGCAGCGTACCTTGCGTTTTTTGCGTTTTCGTTGTCCCATTAAATAACCAAACCAAGCGTCGGCTCTTGATGCGTCGTCAAGAGGCAGATTCAGCGACAGTAGATTTATTAATCCTCGAACATGCTGGACATTGCAATTATTTCCCCGTCCTAGTTTGTGTTTCCTATACAAGCTCACCGTCAGTTTTCAGCCATTCCTCACGTTCCCCTCCTTTGCTCCTGACATCAACAGCATGCTTGTAGCTCGGCAGGCACCCTACCGGACAACCTGCAGCACTAGGCCCAGCCTGTGCAACAGTGAAACCTGCACTACAACGTCAGAATTTGGCAACGACTATACGCATACCCTCAACCAATATATAAGAAATGCGAAGTGAACTGTTCACACAGGTCTGTAATGACTGATTTGATCGGCCGTGATTAATTCCTCGTAAATCTGCCGTTTCCAGTTTTTCAAAATCCCATTTGTAATTGTTCAACACCGTGGCGTTTATATTTTAATGACTTCGTGCATGGATTAATTCACTTCTTATGAATTGTGGCCGTGCCTGCATGCCTGGACAGTGGACCGTGGGTTCAGAAAGAAAGGTTTGCATGTAGCTGAATTAGTCATTGACTTGTAAATTTCACCTCTCATACAACTTTGCATATTGTCTCGACTATCTTCAATAGTAGTACACTGAGCAAGTTTTATTATAGTTTGCCTAACCTATCTGATCTGGTGGGTAGCCTACACTTGACTGGGTGAGATGCACAATGTACAAATGGGAGTCAAATGGGGATCCCATAAAACATGGATAATCCGGGCACCCATATCTTGCATATCAGCTACTAGGCATGTTAATATTATAACTGTTTTGAGTTGAATAGTTCAGCATGATGCTGCCACCATCAGTAACCTGTTTTGTTAAAGGTCAGGTCTGAGAACACAAAAAAAAAGGAAAAGGAAAAAAGGAGGTTCTTCAAATGAAGTAGCATTTTTACATTCTGGTCTACAAGCTGCTAAGATTTTCACTTAAAGAGATCTAATAAACACACCCTAACTTTTATCCCAACCTTAACCTCACTGAAGACCCTGGCCCACACTCAGAGACAGTAAATGAGACAGCAGTCACTGACATATAGGACCCCACCCTCAAGTTTTACAAAACACAGTTGATCTCTACACAATTCAACTGTCCTTAAAGCTACAATATGCAACTTCATTGACATTAAAATAACAACAAATAAGATATTAATAAGATTATACATTATCCATCTGTGTCTCTTAGTGACCCTGTGTGTTCATGCCTGAAAGTGGCTTTTCAATGATGTTGGGACATATTTGAGGCGTATACCATTTGCTGTGGGAGAGTGCTGTATGGGTGCGGCCAGCAGTGTGAGGTTGTAGCTATCAAGGTGAGGCATGTGGCTGCTGTGCAGGCAAGTCATAGCTGTAACAACAACCGCAGAAAGCAGTAAGAAAAGCAAAAACTTTTAAGCTAATGGGGCAGAAAGACCCGTCCAAAAACACAAGTGAACATCAGCATTGCTTTCTTTTAGGCATAGATTTTCTGCATTGGCTATGTACTTCTTTAACACCTGTGGTGGCTTCACAGATGCCGGTTTGAGCCAGAGGCTAGATACCATTTCAAGGTAGACAGCTCATCAAGATGAGTGACAAGTGTTGGGGCAGGAACTTGACCAACTGAGGGGAGGAGGGCGGGACTAACAATAGGCTACACTTCCTGCCTCAAGGCGAAAAGTTGCACATTGTGTGTTTAAGGCTTAAGGCTTACTTTGCAAATTTAAACCACAACACACACACACAGACAGGCATAATAATGAAGACACATGGAACATAGCAGGGTTTTCCCTGCTTAGAGAATTTTCTGGCAGCCTCCAATCTGATTTTCTGGCTAAATTAAAATCCTTTTCAAATCAGTTTTATGTTGTTTGAATTTTTGTCTAATGTGCTGTTACGACTGGTAGAGTTCAGTAACTAATCACAGCATAACATTGTAAATAAATGTGATACAGGCAAAGGCCGTAAACAACTACCATCAAAAACCCTTGAGCAAGGCACCAAACCCTCAACTGCTCCAGCTGAGCTGCTCAGCTGCACAGCTGAGCTGCTCAGCAGTTGACAGTACAGGACTGTGGCAGTACTGGGATGCTCCCAGGTGCGTGTGTGAATGTGTATAACCTTTCCTTACCCTGCAAATACTCCCCCAGTCTGTTGCTGTAAATAATAATGTGTTTTTAGTCAACTTGCTTGGTTAAATAAGGGTTAGGGTCAATGCATGAATTTGACCAAGGACTAACTACTTAAAGGCTAGACTGCACTGTTTCCCTGTGTGTCTAGAGCAGGGTCCGTTCTGTCTCTACGTCCCCAACCTCCTCCATCATTTTTTCTTGGCTGCACCTGTTTCATATTTTAATGATTTGCAGTGAACTTGACTGCACCTAAGTGGGGGGAGAGGTGCAGTGGGGGTGTAACGATCAAGCAGCGCAGTGCAATTTTGGTGTCAAGGATTACAGGGATGTGCAGTTGCATCGCCTGTCTGCTCAGGCCAGGTCAAAAGCACACAGTGTGAAGCACAGGTGATTCATGACTTTACCAAGCAATTCACATATAAATAGATCCTATTCAAAAGCTTACCCACCCTTTTTGTGGATTATATGTTAACTTTGACATAAATCCCTCAAGAAGAAAAAAATAAGATACAACATTTTTCATTCTATATACATGGCTGTGGTGTGAATGATTGTCATCCAACCTAGAACTGTCATTATGCATCACGATACACAGAGAACAACACTGAAGGGAATTTCTCAACAATCAATAAGTGCACCAAGTATTTAGACTAGAGAGCCAGTGGGCCTTCTCATTTTAAAGTCACACTGAAATTAAAAATTACTCATTCTACCATACATTTACATATTTGACAATTTATGCCAATAAAAATGTTTTAAAAAATGATTTTATTATATTTTTTAATATACAATTTTCATTGCTTTTACTAACTGAAAACAATTATAATCTTTAGTGGTGACCTCATTGTGTACCAGTAGACAAACATAAAAATTCCAACTAATAATACCATCAGTTTCTTGAACAATCTCCGCCCATCCAATCAAATAAAATGGCCTTTCTCCCCCTTACTGATATAGGCCTACCATTGGGTTACACTTTTGAATGAATGCTCCCCCATGGCTTTGATGGGGTAAAATTTTCATCTCTGAGCACTCATCCCGTCCTGTGAATTTTGAGTCTGCTCTGTTGCTAGGACATTGCTGCAGTAGATTTTGTTTCTGTCAATGTTTAATTTACTTCACATTTAAATGTGTGTTACATTAGGTATTTAACTGTCTTATCAAGAGTGACTTATGATGCCTTTATAGTGACTTACAATGAATGTAGCAGTAGATTAATCTTAGATACCTAGATTGCAAACAATACAAGCAACCAATCATAACAAGGGCAAGGGTCGATGTCACAGTGCTCAGACAATAAATGTAATATTCCTGTGTCCTTCAAGTGTTGATGTATAAGCAGAAAATATGTGTTTTTGTGATGAGTTACACTTGTGAACATTGTTAACCAACCATCTGCATTATTTCAAGAAGTGTATTTTTTCTAGCAAAGGTGAGAATGTCCCAGAATGCTTTTGCATCATCCATTAAAGGCCTCATGTTTAAATGCCATACATTTGATCATTGGTGCAAGGGTAGGGATATTAATATTCTCACTTTTTTACTCATTTTCAGTTCTCGTGTATAACTAGGTATCATCTGCATAGCAGTGGAAAGAGACATGTTTATGAGTGATGGGGCCAAGTGGGCATGTAGAGGGAGAAGAGGATGGGGCCTAGAACTGACCCCTGTCTTTTTATTTTTACTTTATTTTACCTTTATTTAACCAGATAATCCCATTGAGATAAAGTATCTCTTTTTCAAGGCAGACCTGGCTAAGAAAGCAGTATCATGACAAACACAAGTTGCAGACAAACAACATGTAATGTACATATGCAAGATACAATCAAAGTGACAAAAAAGGAATGCTGTTGAAGATCATTTCTGCTGATGAAGATGATGAATTGCCTATCCTGACAGAGACAGTTCTATTGGAAAGACGATGAATCTCTCAGGGGGCGTATGAAAGGTGCACACAACCTTACTGATATAACCAGTAAAAACCCCTCAGTGGATTTGACAAGATACACTCTGTGTGGCTCCTTTCTAACCTTTGGATTTGGTGGAGTCAGTGTTATTGTCTTGGGCAGTATCTTTAAACAACTCCAATGATGTGTAAAGCTGTAAACACTGATGGAAAAGATGTCAATAGAGAATTTGTTGCTTTGTTGTTTTTTAGCTAGACTTAATCATAGGTGTAATTCCAGAAAACCTTCAAAAAACCTTCATCACTACGTCAAAGCACTGGTTAGTTAAATTTTGCAGGTATAATTATTTTACTGCTGAGCACTGCTGTTTCAAGCCATTTAATTATCTGATTATTGTTGAGATTGAGGGTGAGATTTGAAATGAGTGGGTGAGATGTTGTGTGCTAACGAACTGCAGGTGCAAAATCAGAGTAGTGTAGGTGCAGTGAAGGTGAGGTAGGGTTAGAGAGCATGTGTGGAGGTAGTGGTGCTGCCATGCCAGAAGTTACTGCTGAGCCTTCTGGAGGTGTCATCTAATTAAATTAAGTATGTGATGGGAGGTACCTAGTGTTGTAGTAATCGGTCTTGGTCTCGAGACCGGTCTTAAGACCACATTGTGATGGTCTCGGTCTCGTCTCGGACTCGACTGCATTTTTACTCGGTCTTGACTCGGTCTCGGACAAAGAGGACTCAGAATTTTATTTCAAGACCAGTCGAGACCACAAGTGCAGTAACATCATTACCTGCCGGTGCGTTGTCTGATTTATTTATTTTTTTTACTGTGATTGGATATAAAACTTTCCCCTTCAAACTGCAACCGATAACTTGGCTTATTTTAAGTTTGAAAGTTTATTAACCATTAAACGCTGCCACCCTCACTCACCCCCCTCTGAGCTGCGCCAAGAAAGAGAACGCAGGATACAAGAGGAGAGAGCACCATGTGTGGCTGAGGAGGAGAGAATGAGAATAATACAATTTGCCTACAGAAATCACAGAGAGTTTTGCAAAACAGTTCTAAGAACAAGCACAGATTCCATACAGGCACATGGTGCGTTCAATTCAATGCGCTGCATTAAAGCATTCCGACACAGTTATCGGTTAAATTATAATTTCACTAATGTTAGGCTTAAATTCCACAAGGTAATAACGTTACCGTTAAAGTCTGTAGTGCAGCAGAAGACGTGTTATCAGGTTACTGTTTATACCGTTACTAACACAGGCGAGTAAATTGTGGAATTTTAAGTTTCACTTTCGTCTGCACAACAGGGCTCTGGCAGATTGAGTAGGGGAGAGCGGGGCAAGTTGTCACATTGGTCAAAGTCAAAACACTATAACATAAAAACAATTTGTAGCCTATACATGACAGTAAGTTTATGTTTCTTCTCATTTCAGGAATCAAAATAATTATGCATTGTGACATAAAAGCAAGGGTCAGCTATAACCTGATAATAATTTTGAATGTTTTAGTGAAGCTATGTGCTCAGGGTGTTTTAACACTTCTGTTTCATTCTGCCCACTGTCTTGAGCCTTTCCAAAGGTCAGTGAAATCGAATTGCAATGTTTCAAAGGATTGCCTTCTGTCACTGAGTACATACTGTACATCCATTTGTATTTTACTTAAATTCCTAAATAATGCTTTCTTTCTTTTTGAATTTTAGCAGAGAAATGGTGTAAATGTTGAGCCATCACTCTGATTACATGGTCTTGAAAATGGACTCGCATTGGTCTGGTCTCGGTCTCGACTCGGTCTCGCCCCCCTTCGGTCTTGGTCTTGACTCGGTCTCGCCCCCTCAAAGTCTTGGTCTTGACTCGGACTTGATACGCTCTGGTCTTGGTCTTGACTCGGTCTCGGTTTAGGTGGTCTCGACTACAACACTAGAGGTACCCACTTGATAATCCCAATAATAAACTTGCTCTCACGAACCTCCCTTCCCTCTAACATCCAAGCCAGTTTTCTAAGGTCACAGTAAGATAACTGGTCCCTAAAATTAAAAGAAATAAAAGAATAGCTCAACAGCAAACTGATTACCCACTTTGCCATGGCTCCTGCAAATCATTTGATTGGTCATTAACATAACAAATTTTAGGGACAGTCTCTTCTTAGAATAAACATAGCTGGTATCATTTATGTGAGGCAAAGCCAAAAGTGACTGCTTTGCTGCAAATTGCTGCGAATTGTCAGTGTACTCACTACTCATTTCTCACCACTCACTGCTTATGACTAAAAAATAATTGATTCAAGTAAAAGTGGGATAAATGCTTATAGACTACTGCAGTAGAGGTAAAAGTACAGACTTTTAAAACTATACTAAAAAAGAATAGTTACTGTACACATCTACTTATGTACAGGAACTATACAGTAGTTAAAACTGGTTGCTTTACCTCTGGGCATAATCATATAGAAATCATAGAAATTCATATTGTATGTATATTGTGTGCATAACATGCATAAAGACGATTAAAAGAAGACATTGTCTCTATATGAATTCATTTGAATGGTTTGAAGTACAGTTATTATAGTTTACAAAAAGTAATCACAGTTGAATGTGGACAGGCAATGTTACCTAACGAACTGATTCAATTCTCCCAATCAGCCTGGTTTTCAGCATCTCTGTGGAATGCTTCCACTCCTCAGATTTGCATTTGAATTGGGGGGCTGGACAGGATAGTATTTTGACTGCATATGAGAATGTATTTTTCAATTCAGGAAAAATAACTAAATTACATCTACTTGGGGGAAAAAAACATCATGAAGCACAGATCCTGAGATACAGAACATTTGAAAAGACATTTATAGTGAATTAGTGAATAAGAAAACCACATCCCCCAAACAATTTTGAAGACTTTGTTTTGGTATGTAAAGCTAGTATGTCATCAAGCAATGATAATAAAGGTTATGGTCCACTCTCAGTTTACAGGCACACACTTTTTAAGATTTCCCATAGGTTTGTTGATTGTTTGTTCAACAGCACACAGGTATTCAGTACAAACAGTCAACAGTCTACAGTTTTTTCTGTACAACACAGTTGTTGGTGAAGCCAAATTCTTATGAAGAGAAACACTACCCCTCAGTGGTTGCCAGGAGTTTCTCAGTGCTCCAAACTATTTTCCATTTACACTTAATGGTCGTTAATGTTGGCCCCTGGAACTAGTAGGCTACACCTTACTGAAACATAAACTTGGTATATGTTGTATTCAATGAAATGAAAACCATGAAAACAAATTTATTTCACTGGACAGATGTGTGATCCTGGCTCTGTAAGAATCCAAATGTGATACACAACAGAGGTGTAGATTAGTGTATGTGGGCCAAATCTGCAAAATGACATCTCCAGTGTCATACAGGCCCAGTTGCAATGTTTGCAATCTAAGAAGAGGAAGAAGAAAAAGAAGAGAAATTAGCTATTTGTACAGCACTCATAGTAAGAAAATGAACCATAAACACAAATACGATGAATAGAACAGTACATAAAATACTGTAACTACAATGAAAGAATGAATTAATTCTTTATTTTCATGTCATGGCATACTGGTGGCCCATCTCACATGGGATTACATAACACCCACACTAATTAACACAAAACGTCCAGTTACACTCCATAAAAATACTTTGTGCCCGAGATAGTTCATAAAAGAGAGAAAGAAGAATGGGAGTACATACAAATATGCCCCCACATGTTCATATTCACACATATATAATGTATACATACATAAACATAGACATATGTAGACGTAGTCATACATGTATACACATACACATTCACACAAAAGAGAACAAACATTACTCTTTTTGTTTATATGATACTCCTTTCCTCATTTCCCAAGCTTTGTCCAAACCTTTTGTTAACCAAAATATCTCATGTTCATACAACCAACTTAAATTTCAAAGTCCCCCATACATAAGAAATGTACCTCTCTATTCACCTTGCAGACAAAATGTCCCATTGTTTACTATAATAAGGGCAATGCAAAACAAAACAGACTTAATTTTCAGTTTCATTAAGATGACACCGGACAAATTCCATTTGACCAAGCCGTGCCTACATACCAGTGTGTTTCACTACAGAGGGGTAATATATCTGATCTAAGTTGGGCACACATTGATCTTTTCTTCTGGGGCAGGTAATATAGGACATAATTTTCAGTAAAATATTCATGCTTAATCTCACAAAAGGTGCATAGCTTTGGTTTGCTGCACATTTCTGCAGCCTAGTAGCACCTTTTATGAAATTCATATGTTCATCAACAACATAAAGGCAGAGATATTTGTATAATTCAGCTTTTTAGTGCCCAAACTAAAGTTACTGATGCAATGGTAGGGATTCGTAAAATGCATAATTTCAGTTGTCTTCCCATTTATTTCTGCACATCATCCTCCGTTTCAGCATGTAAAATAATACCATCAGCATACAAAAGAACGCTAACCCTTTCCTCTCTATACCTGACCCCACATTCTAGGGATTTAATTGCACAGGCCAAATCATTAATATAAATTGTGAATAAAGTGGGTGATAGAGCATCTCCCTGCTCAACACCAGAAGGGGTCGGAAACCAGTTGGTCAAAAAAACATGAACTCTAATGCATGCATCAGGTGCACAGTAAAGAGAACGTAGAGCTTGACAGAACTTTACATTCACAAAAGTTTTGATTAACCTATAAGGAAGTCTCAAATCTGTTTCTTATTATTGTACAAACTGTGTACATGTGGCCAATACAGGCTCAAAAAGAATGAATAGAGAATACAAAAAGAATGATAATGAAAAAAGAAAACTAAAACACAAAATTATTACAGCTATGGGAACAAATTCACACTGCAGAAACAATTACATAAAAGCAAATCAGTAAACACTCCATTTAAGCAGTGTTTTAAAAGAAAATACCAATTTTGCTAGCACAATTTCTTAATTTCATAATTCCAAAGTCTAGTGAGTCTGATAGCAAAAGCACAATGGTTCTTTGACTTTCACCTAGACCTTGGAATGGCTAAGAGTCCCTTGCCCAAGGGTCTCAGGCTGCATGCCAGTTCATCGGAGGTTAAATATTGATAGAGTAACCAGGAGGTAGACCGAGCTGTGCCTTAAAAGTAAGCAGTAAAAGATAGGAAAGTAGGAAGTCGAAAGTTAGGAAATGGCACCACTATCTCCTTCTGATCTCAAATAGACTAGCAAGAATTGGGACCATTGGTAGATTTGAAAATCAATATTAGTATTTTGTTGAAAACACACAGCCAAGACTACAATTTCAAGCTCTCACTGTCAGAGAAACAGAGTTTGGATATCACAGCTGCAGCTTCAATGGGAATTCTGAGGAAGCTCGACTCCTTTTTAGTGCCATCCTCACCACCTTCTACTCATTCATTGAAAGTATAATAAAGTTCTCATTCATGTGCTACTTCAATTCAACCTCTATCAGAAACAGGAAGCGCCTCCAGAGCTCAGTTAACGTCTGCTCTAAAATTATCGGCCACCAGCTCTGCAGTCTCTCCTCCCCCCACCAACAACAGACCATAAATAAATAAATCTCATTGTATTCTCAATGATCCATCCCATGTACTGTACTGTACTGTGCCTTTGAATGGCTGCCCTCCGGCAGGCGCCCCTGCTGCCCAGGATGCAAACAGTCCACACGAAGGCAACCTTTGTCCCTGAGGCCATCAGGCTTGTGAACAGCCGCCTCCCCTCTCTTCCCCCTGACAGGAACTGACACGGACACTGTCAGGACCCTGTCTACTCTATATGTGTCATATCTGTTATGTGTATATGCGCTAATGCCAACCCTTTTAATTGCATTAATTGTCCATTGAGAATACATTACGTTTCATTGAATTTAATTTAATTGAAAAGACTATTGCTAATACATTTGACCTAGACCAACTGGCATTAATTTTGGGTATATTGCCAACATGACTTTACAGAGGGGTATTCTACTGTATATTTACAGCTAACAGTTCTTCAGATAATTACCTTCAACATGGCCTCCACTGTGGAAACTGGCCACCAATAGCTGTGCTTCTCCTTTTCTGCGACCCCCACAACGCATCATTGTACAGCCCCTCCCTCCAACCATACAGAATGCATGTTGTTATACAATAATAGTCACCAAGTTCTTAGTATTACCAATCCTTTGACATATTTTACCAAAATGCAGCCTGTCATAACAACGCATTTTCATGGGATTTCCACTGCAGGATGGACTCTGTCCAATAGTATTTTGATACACTTATAATTAAAGAATGATTAACTCAATCAGCGAGAGGAACCAAAATTATCCCATGTATAACCAAAATGTTTTTCATTTTGGTTCAAGCGTTACAACCTATTTAGCAATTTTCCAAACCTTTAAGAATAATAACAAAAACAATTGTCATATTTATCAGTTCAAAATTGCTTGCTATGAAATGAAGAGATTAAAATGGTATGCATATAACTTCTCCTGGCTCAAGTACAGAATAAACTACATGTTTTTTTGTCGATAGAATCAGTGATTCAATTTCATCTTCTGGGTCTGCACAATTATAAGCATAATTTTAATGACTATAAAAACATTTGTGAGAAACACCAAACTCTGAAAACGTGAAATGAAGACATAATGAGGGAGAGTAGTGCACAAGCTACCAACATGATCCCATGGTAACTAGGCAACATCCCCCTTGGCCTAGATCACACAGGCAAGGAGAAGGACATGCAGGAGCGCAGGAAAGATTCCTGAATGGAGGAAAACTAAGAAGAAACTTCAAAATGTTTATTTGGACTGTTGTTTTACTTCCTTTCTCAGATAATATTTCCATCTAAATCTGTGATAACTGTCTGTTATCACAGATTTTTGTTTTTATTCCCCTGAACTGAATATCCAGGCCCTGAGGGCCACCAGCTAAAAGACATTCCCCACCCACCACCATGCATTTCAGTCCCTCTTCACAAAAGAGGGACAAATTAATTTTGTTTTTTACCTTTAACTTTTTATTTTATTTTTATTTTTTGAGAAAATCATGTTTTGTCCCACCACCAGACGTTTCCATATAAAAAGGTCAAAATGACCTCTATCTCTGGAATGTAAAAAAAATGATAAATGGGCTAGTAGTGTCCATAGATTGTCCCATGGGCAATTTAAGTCATGTGTGTATACTTGTGCAATGTTTCATGTGTTTTTGACTTTGCATTAAAAACTAAGTATTTCATTTTGTCATTGACTTCCATTTGCTTTAGAATACAATGACGCCTATGGGAAATGCACTGCTGATATCCTCTTGCTGTGTGTGTACATGGGTGTGGTCATGTGTTTTTCAAAAACATTGCAACAGTTCAAGGAAACCTTCAACAAAAGTAAATCTACATCTGATCATTTGGTCATGCTGAAATGACCAAACATGCAATGTATATGCTGTACGTTTTATGGAAAGAAGGCTGGCTGCCCTTCAACCACAGTAGCGGCCTCAGACAGTGAGGTCCTACTGACTCCCTTCACAACAGCAGGTGATTGACACTCACCTGCCTGTTGTTGCTGCCTTTGCCAAAGAAGCGGCTTAACTCTTCCTGGCTCATTTCTTGGACTTGAATGGGATGGAGGATGGAGGATGGGTCTGGCATCAATTCAACCTATGGATATCAGGCTGTTTAATAATTTGGCTCCGAGGGCCAACAGACTGGTAGCCAATAAAATGAAAGCAAAGCTGCCATGCTGGCCTTGCTGCTCCTTGGCCACCTAGCTGGAGTGAGCCTGCCACGAGTCAGTCTCCGTCAAGGCAATTCAGCCTCTACGCTCTAGTCTTACCAGGCTGAGTTGCTGCCTGACGTGGATGCCACAGACAACCCCAATTGGACAATGATAGGCCCTAGATGAGTTACATAAGATGGCCAATGTCATCCTATGGTTCTACAGGAGACCCACATCTCCACGGGCAAGGAAATGGTGGTGTTAGCTAGCACCACCGATTGGAGTCTCAACACTGTCAAGTGTTGCAGAACCAAATTTCAGCCAAGTCCTGGAAACTATCCCAGCCAAATTCAGGAGCTGGCCCTCCACCAACCTTTCCCTCAAAACCTGCCAAACCTCCAATTGGGGAAAAGCCTAGCTGTTGCTCCTTGTCCTAGGTACCTACTAAAAGATATCAGTCATGGGGACGTAGCTGTTTGCCCTCCTCAATTTGCTGAGCATAAGCACACATGTCCTTGGGTCACAGTCCAAGCCTATGGGCTCTGTCTTGACTAAGCACCAGTTTGTCCCCTAGGCCAAGAGCACAACTTCCAAGCCTCTGCCAGCTGGGATGTTTCCAGACCCTTTCGAGACCTCAGAATCAACCAGAAGGTCCCAGGTTTGATCCCCCAACAAGGAAGATGTCATCCATGGGTGATCCACCAGATTTCAGAAATCGACCCTCTGACTCTGGGAAAGAGAGGAATCTGGTTCCCCAGGCCACACCTTAGGAACCTGTGGGACTGGCCCCTGAATGGATAACAAACAATTTGATGGCTAAGGAAAGAACTGAGTTGCTCAGTCCATGAACGGTGCATACTGTTTAAACCTGTTTTTACCTCTAAGGACCTGTCCTTGTTTCTAAATACATTATGTATAGCCCTGTTTGAGCGCCAGGACTCAGTGGGCCTGCATATTTTGTTCTACAAGCCTGCCCCACTTATGGTACTCTAATCAGCCAAGAGGGTAGGTGATTTACATGCACTGTTGGTTCAACCATCCTGTACCATTTCAAGCTGAGACTTCTTTAACGTCAATAATCTGTTATATACTCCTAAAGTGTCCAGCTTCTCATATGAGAAATTGGCTGTTAATCTAGAGTCCTTTTCTTATCAACCCTTGCTTGCTATGGCTACTTCCTGGGATTTGTTTAAAGTAGTCTTGGCGAGAGATGTCTGCTATTCAGCTAGCTTTGTTTTTGATAAAAAAATTTTTAAAAAATCAACTTTTTATCTGTCTGGACATGGCAGAGCTCAGGACCTTATTAACTGTTACCAACCTCTTTCCCCTTAGTTAAATGCACATGACTCATCGCATGTGACTGTACATTCCTATACACAAGGTGAATTAGGTGTTTTTCTATCAGCTGGGTAGAATGTGTAATTTTCGTACAATTTTATCATTTTACTTACCTGCCCAGGGACTACGGGCGGAAAATAGCAATTTGCTAAAACCTGGTACATTACATCTCTCCTTGTTTTATATGGTTAATGTTCTTTGTACTTTGTCCCTGTTCAAATAAAGAAATTCATTCATTCATTCAAGGGAATAAAAAGATTTCCTGAATATAGAATATAGCTTCTTCGAAAACACACCTGTGAGAAAATAGAAAGAGTCTTTCAAGAATTGATTGGTAATGGGCAAGTTGTTACTGTTCTTTTGTCAGCTAATGTTGGGAATATTTCATACGTTCCATCAGACTTTTTTTTTTTTTTATCAAAATTGAATTATCCACATATTCTTAATCTTTGAATTTCAATAAGGTCCAACCAAAATCAACCTTTCAGCCATGTCCTGTCAGAGGCTAGCAAATGTACCCTGAAAGGATAGTAATAGTGGCGCACAAACCAGAAAAGCGAAAAAAAAAAAATGTAAAGTTAGTAATGGTATCACTTAGCCTCAGAAGCCAGTCGAGGCTCACGAGTTGATCACACTACAAGAACAAGAAACATCTTGCCTCCTTCTCCCTGAGAGCGATTTTACACTTGTGCATGGTGTATATGGTGCAACTGCTGGTGCTAAAATGACCAGAGAATGAGACAGAGGGAGGAAAATTGAATCAGGGGCTGAAAAAAAAAATAGGAGTAAAAGAAAGAGTTCAGGGCCTCGCTGAGAGGACAGATTTCTTACAAAAACCAGTGAGGCAGCCTCCAAGTCCCAGACTGTTAGCAAAGACTGTGATGAAGCTAACGTTACATGGGGAGAAGCTAGCCACCAGACAGATTGTTGTGGCCCAGATCATCGTGAGAGGCAAAGAAGATGATTCAGAGGCGGAGGAGGGTAAGAGTAGCCGTCACGGTTGCATCTGGGGAGCGCAGTTTTTTGAAGTTAAACTTATAAAGAACTAGCTTACTTACGGACTTCCATGTCCCAGGAGAGACTGTGTGGGCTGCCATCCTCTCAATCAAAAAGGACACTGTATCCAAATTGGATTACACAAACATTATTTCTGAGTTGCAAGGAAAGCCAGGAGGAAAATGCTCACATAATTCTGCTGCTCTTATTTGATGAGCAACATCTGGATTCATGTCAATAATAGCATGTGATTATTCGTTGTAGGATATGACTGCTTTATAAATCATAAATCCTAACATAGTTGTAAGCTAATCTATATATTAGTAACTATTCTATGGTCTACTATCTATCAGCAGCCTAGACTAGGCTACGTCACGGTGGAAGAAGCATGATGAGCGCATTTGTTATAATGTATAGCATAACCTGAGAACAAAGATGTGCACGGGTATATAGTGCATTATAAAAGCCTTGTGCTGCCAACTTCACACAGGGCTTCGCATATCTCCCAGATGGCCCTGGTGATGCATCGTTCTTGCAATGAATCTTGGGGCTTCCCATTCGTTCTCATCTGTCAAGTCACCATCTGATGCAGGCAGGTAAACTTCCTGGATCTTTATCCGTCCGTGTGTTCTTTTGTTTTTGAATTGCACTTCAGTGGTTAGATATTACATCAAATGTTTGCGCTGCCTCGGTGGCTCAACCGGTAGAGTGCGTACCATTAAGGCTAAGTCCTTGTTGCAGCAGCATGGGGTCGAATCTGGCTTGTGCCCTTTGCTATCATCGCTCGTCTTTCCTGTCTCTCTCTATTGTACTATCTAATAAATCAAAATGCCAAAAAAAAGTTACTGAATTTCTAAATGTATTTGTAATATGAGTTTTAAAGCTGCAATAAGCAAAATTTTCTAACCACTGGAGGGTGACAGAAACTGCAACACATTTGTAAATAAAGCACAGCAAAGGCCTACTAAGGACAAACCTAGCACTGTGCATAAAGGCTAATATCTAAGCTAAACCTACCTACGGAAAAGTGTCGCCGTATACCAGTCTCACTTTGACAGACCTTTCTGTTTACTAGTTTAACAAATTTACTCACTCACTTCATTGATTCCACCATTATAAGAATATTTTTCAAGAATGGGAGGGGGTGAGTGCCGCTTTTAAACAGCGAGGGAGGAAGCTAGTTTAAAAAAAAATTAAAACCTACTGAATGGATCGAGGAGCTTCGTTCTGGACCAGAATTTGACAACAAGCTTTAAAAAAGAGGTGAAAACAGCAACACAACTGGCCCACGTGTGAGGATATTGGTTTATATAATTATATCTCAATGAAATCTCTACATAGCACACACTTATTGGAGGTTTAAAAAGGCAGTTACATTTTACTTTTAATTTTCACAAGAAAACAGACTACAGAAATATGCACAGCCAGAATCAAAACAAGGCAAACAAACAACAAACAAACAAAACAGAATGTATACAGAATAAGAGAATAAAAGAACAAACAACAAAAACAACCCAAACACACACACACACACACACACACACACATACGAGACTGTACTACTGACGTGTGAAATTAAAATTTTGGCCACATATAGTACCAAAGACATTCAGTGTAGTACAGTTAAGAGAAGACAGTCAGCAGGGGGTAGAGTCTGTCTGTCTGAGCCATGCAGGGAGAACTTAATCTTTTCTAGTTTTACAAAGAATAGGGTATCCTTTATCCAAAGGGTGTGAGAGGGTGGATGAAGGCTTCTCCATTTAACCAAAATGAGACTCCTTGCCATCAGAGTTAGAAAAGCTACCAAATCGTTAAAATGGGTGGGTAGTGTAGAGCAAAACATTGGCAAAACACCAAAGAGAGTAACTATAGGTGAGGCACAGATGCCAGCAGAAGTGATGTGTGAACGATTCCAAAATAGATTTCCAGTTTAAAAGCAAGGAACTACAAGACCAAAACATTTGGACGAGATAGCCTGGACCCTGATGACACCAGTCGCCATTGGGATCAATGCCAGGATAAATATGTGCAAGTCTACTCTTAGACCAGTGCACCCCGTGGACAACCTTACATTTAAAACCCCATGATGGGCCCATATGGTCGAAGCGCATATTTGTCCGTACTTCATCCGCGTCTCCTCTCAATAGCTGGGAGAAGAAGGTAGTTGGGCGTGGCCTCTCAATACTAGTCCACGATCCATATATTCTGCCATCTGCTGCACCCCTCCAAGTGATTTTACCTTTTAGCAGAGCATTATGTTTTGCAAAGAGGAGCAGGTAGCCACCAGTTTCTCAAAATGTTGGGCGACATCTTAAGTGTTAGATTCCAGAGACAAGATACGCTGCTCCTGGTCTGTCACTTTAGATTGGATCTTGTCCAGATTCCCTAAGAGTGAATGCTTGAACAGTGGATATACGGTAAGATAAAATTTATTTCAAACAGCCATGCACATATCAAGTTGGTGCTGCAGCTAAAAAGAGCGTGACAGTGGAACAAGCGTAAGCCTCAAGTAGGCTTATTACAGATTGGCTGTAATCAACGATAGAACGAAGTTGGATGGGTTGGGTGGGATGGTTAACAATTGGGAAAATCACTTGTTCAACTATGGTACCACGTGACTAGCCAGCTCTATAGCATGTTGCTAACACTAGCAAGCCAAAACAATGTCAAAGATGGTGATCTCCCAACTTAAGCCTGCAGTCTGGCAGACTATGCACTCTGAGTGTTGAAAAAGTCACATTAATAATTTCATAATTTAATTTATTATCTTTTTAGGCGGTATGATTGAGCTGTTTAATATAATGACAGTAATGATAACAATAGTAGAACTAGAATAGTAGAAGCAGAACTTGCCTTCATAAATAGCATTTGGGTGCATGACAAACAAATATAAGATAATGCGGTGCAGCTTACAGTCCAAAGTTGTTGCCTGTACATGCTGTCCAGTTGCCCCAAGTACCACACGGTAAATATTACATAGAAAACACAGTTTGGCAGGGGCGGCGATGCTCTAACCCCACGTTCACATATGAGCAACATACTGGAAGTCCATTCATTTGCTATGCCTTTTATTTGAAAGACTACAGGAATGAGTATCTCAAAAATGATGGTTGGAGGATGGTTGCATCCATCGTTGCGGTTAATGGTAAACTCTGAAGTAATGTTATTGATTTTTTTCCTGTTTATTTTTCATTAATGCTAACTGATTACTGCTTACTAGCTAGCTAGCTATGTGAATTAATCAAAACAATGTAACTTATTGTGAAAGGCAAGAAGTGAAAAATACATGATTTGACTGTTCAAAGCTTTGTGGCCACACAAGACCAGCGCATAGATGCAATCAGAGTCTCTCGCATCACCCACAATTGGTCAGAATAGAGCGACCCATCAGCGAAGTTGCTTGCAGTGTGAACGCAGGGTAATTCCCAGTTTAAATCTGCTCCAGAGAAAATGAATAGAAAGGGCAAAATGTAAACTGTGTAAACTCATCGTCAGAAGGCCATTGAACAAAATCCTGCTTAGGTCCCTCCAAAGTCCAGATCTGGTTCTGCGTAGTTAAATAGTCAGAATCAATAGATGACTGTGTTTTTTTGCCTCATATTCATCTACTGGTTAGAAATTACACAAAAAACAGAACCAATTCCATGCAACTGTCCCAATACTATTGCCACAGACTCCAAGTCGGAGGATTCTTTTATACAAAACTGATCTCCTGTTTATGCAGATCAAGTGTCTCAGTCATCTCATACCTTGTCTACTGAGTCCAGCTTACTTGTACTATTATTATACCATATAGCCCTATTGTATGTTGTGGAAAAATATGTCAGTGATAGACATTTTTTGTCTCTCTCTGCTGGGCTGTACCTTTTAGCGCTAATGCGCAATAAGAAAGGCAACCCCTAAGGGACAAGTTGAGGCTAAGGCTGGAACAGTTATTAGCATGTAAGGGACAGTGAGACCATAAACACCAGATGACGCTGTCTGTCTGGCCTCTGAGAAGCATCAGTGTTCACAATGATTACCCTCTTCTAGAAGGGCCTTGGATGTCCAATGTTCGTCATTTCCCAGACGATAACAAAGCTTCTCTTGTCTGATGACCACAACTGGCACAAATAAGGAGCATCCCAGGTGAAACAGGATCGTAGAGATGGCTGAAAAGTGAACTATTGAAAATAAATTCTTTATCAGTGTTTCAAGGTAATGAAACACTTGTCATTTTGCTCAGACAGTATTATAGGAATGGACTCATCCAAAGGCTACTATATTTACTATAGACTCGTTGTCATGGAACTAAATAGAGATGGGACTGGATTGTACTGACTCAGATGTTAATTAGGCTTGTGGATTTGGTGAATAATGACCTAGAAATGTTAACTCTTAAGGCCTACAGCTAACATTCTCATATTAAAGGTTACTCATGGATATAATTCCTTACCAGCAATGGAGGACAAATTGCTCCAAAGAAACCGCTAACTCTTAAGGCCTAAAGCTACCATTCTCATATTAAAGGTTACTCATGGATATAATGCCTTACCAGCAATGGAGGACAAATTGTTCCAGATTTTTTAATAAAAGAGTGGTTACTGTCAGTTAATGAAGACACTCTCACATGTGTTTCAGCTGTCATTTTTTGTTGCAGGGCTCTCAATGAAAGCACATTGCGGCACAAATTTAAGTTATGATAGCTTATTCCTAAATTTATCTTGAAAATCTCAGAGAAATAAGTGTCCAGTAGGCTAATTGCATTCTTACACGATCAGCCTATGCAATCCTGTCATGCATCCTCTCTGTCTGTGTAACTGTTCATTGTGATTCTGTCCCCTCAAGCAATAATCCATCTGAATTCCATTCAGATGGATTCAGAATATTAGCGCTAATACAGTGCTCACTGTTGTTTCTCACCAGTTGATGACATATGCCAGATATAACCTCTCAGATGAACAAGATGTTCATCTCATTCAGACTGACTTTATGATTAGAAGGGGTTGTGGCTGACAGTAAAATCCAAAAAAGAAAAAAGTCACAGGAAATGAATTCTTATTTTCTTCACTTGTCAAAGAGGTGCAAAAAGCTCAAAATCAAAAACCCTTTGACATTTGAAAATTACTGATTTAATTTTAATTCATGTTGATTTAATGATTTGAAATGATAATAAAATTTGTTAAGAACTGGTACAAATCATGACTGTTGCTGTAAAGGTTTAGTGGCAAAAACATATATGTGTACATGTCATCTTGGATGAAATTATGCAATGAAAAACCATCAGTCAGTTTAATAGTGTGAAATAAGAACATTACTAATAATAATTTGTCTTAATACAGCACTACATGAGATACTGTTAGATTGACACCTCTTGCTGTTGTTGTAGATGTATTTTTACTTTGTTTTGTACTTTTTTGTATCACTTTTTTGTATTTAACTAGATAGAAGGCTAGACTGACTTTTTTTGGTCCCATGTTGATATAGAACACCATAGTTTGTTCTACTGCTATGCATATTTTCTGAAAGGCTAATCATAACTTAAATTGTCCTGAATCAGAAGATGGAACCAATCATCTACTCTGGTGCTAGGTATTGGTGCTTTGAAGTACATCTGCTTTGGCTGTGGGCCTAGCAATAAAACTTTTTTAAGAAGATGATATAAAAGGCAAACAAGAGGGAAAAAGTCTGGTTTATGTTAAATTCAAATGAGGGTCTTCTTAGTCACAAAGAGCATGTCAGTGTGAAACTCTGTCCAAATAGTCCCAAAACATAATAATTGAAAACCACGGAAGCTAAAGAAACATAGAAACACATATTAGCCCATGTGTGTCCTGTAGCTCCAGGCTCTCTTTTGAAAGCATGCTGTCAGATTAATTTCCAACCTCTCAATCTGAAAGTCCTGCTGATGGCGAGATTTGGCTTATCCTGCCTGCTCATTGTGAAACTGCATTTGTAATTGATGGAGCACCAGAAAACCATGCTGCTTCCCCTTTGTATGCCCACAAAGTCCACTGGGTGTAGACAATGAAAAGAAACAGTGGTGTAATTTGAACAGGGAAGTGCATAGGGGGTGGGGAATGAAAATCAGTAAAAGGTTACAGGTTTGTTACATGCTTGGCCTGAAATTATTGACAAAGAAAATGCCCTCTATGTAGTGATCCCAGTTATTTACAGTTCATGGATAAAAACCGATCTGAAAAGCTGGTCAAATTTTATCCTTTTGTGAAGATAAAGTAGAGGTTAGGGCCTAGTTTTCTGACCTTCTGGTTCTTCGGAGGAAGATGTAGAAATGTCTTAATTTTCACATTGTGATAAACCATGGAGAGGTGTGAAGCTTTTAAGGGCCACAGATGTGGTGGGTTGGATGCTTTGTAATGGAATGTTCATGGTCACATATTGTGCAGTATTGAAATAACAGGTTGTGGAGATTTACGTAATCTGATGACTGTATAAAATATTGTATGGGGCTATTGAGTTTGAGCATGTCTCAGAGTGCACTGTGATGCCACTGGGAGGCTGGGTTCTAATGAAATACTTTGGAAAACATGAAGCAGATAGGACCAAAACACAATCTTTTAATCTTGTGTGTATGCTGACACAAAAGGGTTATTCAAGGGTTTGACAACTTGTGTTAAACTCAAATATCACCTAGATGATGCTGTGGACCAAAACAGGCATGGAAGAACATAAGGACATAGAGGTTATAAATGTATAAATTTCATTTTCACCCATCAGCACAGTTTGAAAAAAATGATAACGCAACATACTGAACCTATCCTGAATATTTGATGAATCTCAAATGTATAGGAAATGTTCCAGGAAAAAAAATGAATGTCTCTGATCTGTAAATACTACAACTGGTGTGCATCCTGGTGAGAAAATGTACATAAAAACTGTTCCAGTGTGAACTGATTATTCCATTTTATAATGGTTTTGGCCAATGCAATTCCTAAATCTCAGAACCTCACCCTAGCTACAGCAAGTGCATTTCATGTACCTAGTGTACTGAATTGTAATCTGTCACCCTGCAACCACCCTGACATGCATTACATAAGACAACTCTTTGTTCCCAAATCACCCTATTTCCTTTTTTGTCCTTGCAGAGTTAGCCCACTCCCTAGTGAGAGAAAACAAACGATTTTCTATTAGTTCTCAAGATCCAAACGGTGAGTGTGACTCATTGGCTTATACAACACAAGCCCTCATAGTTCTCCAAGCTCTCCTCTCCTTTCCTCTCTCTCCTTCTGTCACTTCTCTCATTCTATCTTTCTCTCTCCATCTTCTTCCCTTCAGTGCAAAGTCTCAAGGGTAGACTGAATGTCCTCTTCCATTTGGCTGCTATTTTGGTCTCCATGTCAACAAGATGTGAGTCACCACACCCTCCAAAAAACATGGACACAATCACTGAAACATGTTACTATTCATACAGCAATGAAATAATAGATTTACTGCTAATCCAGTACTGTCCGTCAATCGTGCACCATTTGAACAAATGACTTAATGGTATAAAGATGAATAAAACTGTATAAAGATGAGAACAAAGCTTTGCACTGTAATGGCATTTTCTGGTAAAGGAGCTGCTTAATCCTGCATTAAGCGATTTCAGACCCTATAACCAATCCTGAAACTAACGGGAGCTACATGGAGATTTTTTTGAGAGCCACACACGCTGTGTTGTTGTTTTCACCTCTTCCCTAAAGCTTGCTGTCAAACTCGGACCGAGTCGAAGCTCCTCCCAACCCATTCAGTAGCTTTTCCTTTTTTTAAAACTAGCTTGTCTCCTTCCTCGCAGTTTGAAAGCAGCATTGCCGCTCATTGGCCACCCCAGAACTGATAGGTTGTTGGTCAAGTTCATCAACTCAATAAGGCGGGACAAGCGCTGGTCAATCAATGATTGACAGCTGATAAGCTGATGTAGAGCCAGTTTGCCATTTCCAACTACTATAGTTATGCCAGGAGTGGGGCCGTGAGGGCTGATCCCTAGTCAGCGTACTTTTGACCATGAGCCACAAAAGTACTGGAACCTGACTGGGACGCAAGTTGCGGCTGTATCCACATGCTGGCCGTCAGGACTCTTAGCAGCCAGCTAGGCGAACTACACAGTAGTACTAGCTTGCTAGCCTGACAACCAGCAGTTTGCATTTTGTTTGCTACCGTTATCTGGACACTGCCATGACATATGAAACATGTTTTCTTAATTGAAGACTGAGGGTGTCTAAAAGCTTTTTGCAGATGTGTGTGTTCAATAGAGCTAGCCTATACAGTTAGCTTTTCTAAACCATTATGACAATGATCCTGCTGGACATTATAGCTAGCTAGCTATAACTATTGCTTTATAGTGAATTGATTGATTAAAGGAATTGCATTACATTTCCCCAAGGGATAGTAAGATATTAAGAGAATAGCCAGAATGAAAAGAAGCCGAGATATACAGAGCTTCTTCATTAAACAGAAAAAAAAAGAAGATTCGGAGCCAGCCACAGCCAGCAGTGAGAGAAGCCCATAGTCAGCAGCCTAGGATTAGGCACAGCAGTAGTGATGAAGAGCAATCAGCTCCATCTGCACAGCATGGTATGTCAAGTTCTGCTACTTCCAGATGTGTCCTCCATGAACGTACTTGAATTTGCCATGTACTCTCACATTTAATATTAATAAGCAGGGATAGATCACCAACCTGTTTTCACCTATTCAAAAAAGCACAACAAATCATAGCATAACACAAAGCAAAAGATTTGAGTCCAGCCTGCTGATGTCTCAGTAACAGATTTTATCTGTCTTCAGATACTTCACCCATGTCTGACCAGCCACACCCAAGAGGAGGTTAGTGGTGAGGAGCGTGATCCAGCAGTGTCTGTTCATGAAGCGAGCGAGTAAACTTGTTCAACTAGTAAACTTGGTACCTACTTCTTCACTTGTCATTGTGGGACATGTAACCTTCAGCGGGAGGAAAATCTGGCAAAGCGAGTCTGGCAAAGCAAGTCTAGTAACCGGCGACAATTCTCCGTAGGTACGTTTATCTTAGCTATTAGCCTTTATGCCCGGTCCTTCGCTAGGTTTGTCTTTTTGTGCTTCCGTAGTCCAGCAGCTTTGCTGTGGGTTTTTTTACAAATGTGTTGCGGTTTCTGTCAGTGGCAGTGGCTTCTCTCTAGCGGCTGGAAAATCGCTTAGTGTAGCTTTAAAGGGGAATGCTGCCCATTTTCAGTAGTAAAATATACATTTTATACCCCTCAGGGAATACTGTGATAATAGACAAAAAATTGTCCTTGGTTCCATAGCCGAAATTGCCAGGCCCAGCTGGGTCAAGTCACATGACCATCTTACATAGCTCAGATGCTAATTTGGTAGACCCTTTTTTCATCACAGCACTTGGAACAAGATGCACAGAATGCTGCCCATCAGGTGGAATGCAGCTGACCTGTCACTCAGCTCCTTTCGGAATGCTCCCATGGCAAGGAATCCCACAGAGACAGGGACAGGTATACAGTGATTGATGTGTGTCCTCTCCAAAACGGGGGCGAAGTCGATGCATTGCAAACCAGCTTGAATTGGACTGATTTAAGCAGTTGTTTAAGAAGGTACCAAATAAGGCCAAGTCCAGTTGTGAAGCATTAACTGGAAACAATCTGAAAATGCCCACAAAAATGGATAGACAGAGAATTTGCTCCAAGAATAGTGTCTTTATTGAACACCTGTGATTACCTTCCTAATATAAATACAGGAATATTTGAATTTATAATATGACATGGGCTCTTTAAGCCATCCTTACATTTAAATGTTTTGATTGGTCATATTTGTCTTTTCTGAACACTTCTGTTATAAACCGATTCTGTGCTGTGAAACACATAAATATGGGATTGATTTTGGGAACACTACTTCTGTTGTCCTAAACCAGACCCTGGGGTTCTGCCACATTGTCTTTCTATGGTGTACAAATAGCCTATATATACACAACATCCAGCCATAAATAAGAGACAGAAATATACAATATAAATATCAAAGTTATAAACATCCCTTCTTGCCCACTGAGAGGAACCATCACGGTCTATCAGAGCTCCAAAGTTCATTGTAGCCCTAAGTATAGCTGATATTTCCAGCCTACCCTTCTTGTACAAAACTAATGAATAATTTCTCAGCCAATGTGCTCCATGAGAACACATCAGAGGGTTGAATCACGTCACTGGACCTCTCTTACGCACATATTCCTGCCAATGCAGTTAAGCAAGGCTTTCCTAAAGACCTCTGGGAGTTTGTGTTTTTGATGAGTGTAATGATGGTGTTATTAGAGGAATCATGAAGCAAAGAAATTCATTGGGAGGGACTGAAAGGGGATTATATATATATATATCTTCCCTGTAAAATGAGCAAAACATTTTGCTGTTTTTCCAACACTATAGCCTACATCATTCTGAAACCTTTTTTACTCCTCAATATAGCTTGCTGCATTGCACATACACACACACACACACATATATATATATATATATATATATATATATATCAGTGCCATACTTCACACAAGGTTCAAAATACTTACTCATTATTGAAGTAAAGTTTTTATCAGTTTTGGTCATTAAGACCTAATAAAATTAATCTTGACAAATGTTCACTATTCAAACTCCCATGAAATGACATCCCTCAACATCCAGGTCCTTCATATATCCATGTGCATACTTGTGTAAGTGCTCATACACTACCGATCACAAGGGGAATACACATACAGACACACATGCATGCATACATAAACAGCTGCTCATGCTGTATGTGAATACATGAATATAAGTGCACACCCTGACAAAAAGGTTTAGATCTGGCTTGCAAACATTTTTTTTTTTTCCAGGACCCGCCAAGCATGTCCAATATCAAATATGAATTATGTAAAAAGGTTTTGTTCTATTAATGCAATATATATTAAAACTATAACCATATTTTTTCATTCTGAAGGAAATCGTTCCAATTGAAGATTCCCACCCAAGTATTTACATGAGTGCTAAATAAAATGCTTGCATAAGGTGTGCGTTTACAAGCTCCAAAGTATGTAATCAGAATGAAAGTTTCTGAAAATACCAAATCGAGCACTCTAGCATGGGCTTATGTTTTTAAAAGATGGATCTGTGTTGACTTGAACGCTTGGCACCATTATTGCTTTATTGCTGTTCTTCTGATGAAGCAACAGTTTTATCAGAACATACGACTCCCAAAAGCACAACAGCATGCGAGAAGACGGGCGCGGGATGAGCTTTACAAACCGCTAACAAATTCATAGATTCAGGTGTTCATAATGTTCATAAAGTTCATCATGTTAATCAGTGAATTTTATTTTTTTATTTTTTTTGTAGTCCACCATTTCACAGTTAAATACTGTGAGCAGTGTAAATATTCAAATTAATGGCCCACAACTATGAGAATGCAATATTATGATTAACCATAACTAATTACCATATAATCACTGTGTAGTGGTACCATGCCATTGTTCCGACGGCCCATTATTCCGAAACCCCAATAGTCCGAAAACTCCATGCCTGGCTCCATCCACAACCGTGGCTTCTGACAGCCTTGACCGTAAGCTTGCTCTAACCCTAACCTCAGTGACCCCATGCCTCAACCCAACCACCTCCGGGATAATGGGCTGTCGGACAAATGGGCGTTCGGTCCAATGGGTGGACATTTTTCGGACTATTGGGGTTTCAGAATAATGGGCTGTGTGGTTACCATGAAAATAAACATGACAACATAACTTGAGTTGTAATTCATCCATAAACCCCATGAACATAATACCTTGCTTTTCTTTTGGCAAGCTACTCTGTCAATTAGAATAGATTCACCTAACTCACTTTAACCATCACAGTCCCTAAGCAATATGGCAAATTCCATTTAATGCTCAGACAAAAAAGTGCAAGCATAATTAGAAAGCTTTTGAACAAAAATCAATGAACTTTCTGATAACATCTATATCTTGCTAGCAAGCTTAGGTTGGTTGCCATTTCATGCCCTTGCGTTTGGTTGAATGTGATGTCTCAAACAAAATGGTACCAAAAAAACCTTCCATCCAGTCATTAAAATATATTTGATATCCTGTAATATTTTTTATTGGTGCAATTCTGGTTGCACCATTTGATTTATTGTTGTGCTACCTGAGTTGACATGCTAAATTCAAATCCAACAGACATTAACTTCAGACCTATGCATTTTTTTTGTCTTTGAACTCAAGGTAATACACATATTTTTAAATCCAATTAACATTTTACAACACAAATGCATTTTCATGGTTGACATTGTAGGGAGGATGAGGGAGGATTATAGGTTATATTATATTATATATAACATTATTACAGCATCACAGGGGTGTTTTAGGGTCTTCTTTGAAATGTCCTCACTGCTTGCATTCTATTCCTAATCATATTGCATAAAACTGTATCCATAGTATGTAACAATAAATGAAAATGTCACCCCCCAACCTCAAACCCTCAATGAGAACAAGGGAAAACTCCCACAAAACCCTCATTAGGAAAGAAAATGGAAGAAACCTTGGGAAGGGCTACACAGAGAGGGATCCCCTTCTAGGACAGTCAAGCATGCAATGGGTGCCGAAAGCGGACAAACAAAGATTAACTGTTGATGTGGAATATAAACAAAATACACAAAATAAACACAATAAAAATGTTTGGGTGAAATGTTTGGATCTGGTACAGAGCATAAATGCCAACTCACCATCATCAATGGTGGAATGTCAGCGCCATCTTGGTCACCATGGACAACAGCTACCACCAGTGGTGAGGAGGGAGGAAGAATCAAGGACCACAAAGGACACCGATATACTGCCTAGCCACAGCCACAACCTGAAATGAAGACAGATAGGAGATGCACTCATACACACAGCAGACAAACTCAGTCACTTCCCACTCACACAGACACAGACATTCATGAATGAACAGGTGCACACAGACTGGGAAAACAGAGACAGATAGACACACAAACTAAATTTCCATCAGCAGGAACCTGAACTAGTGTTAACTAATATACCATATAATCATTTATTTTATTTTTTTAATATAGTTTATTTGATAGGGACAATTAACATAGTTCCACTTCAACTGATAACAAACAAGTTGATGCAACTGATGTTCTGCATACAGAAATTATAGCTATTGCTAGTTTCCAACTCCTGTCCCTAGTTAGGCTTTTCTTAAGAGAAACAAGACTAGGTCAAAACCTAGTATATGGCTGGACCATGTATGGGTGTGCCATGTGCCACGGCCGACCAATGGTGTAACTAACTCCGCTGTAGACTGTTAATATACAGAATGATAGTCCATACATCTGTTACGAATAAGAACTGCTATGCAGTATAAAAAGGAGTCCTAAGAGTGACCAGGTACGGAACCACCACACCAACTCTGAAGGCAGGTCTGACAGTTTATTTTCTTTTGAGGACACAATAATCAATGAAATGAGGGTGGAGACTCAGGCTCGCAGTCGAGGGCCCAGGGACACTGTAGGTTGAATTGGACTGGCTCTAGACACAAAGAAGTGAATTAATCAAAAGAACAGGCCAAAAGTGCAATTTTGTCCAGTCATAGTCTGTATTCCTAAAATAATTTCCACCCACCTAAACGGGCCTTGGGCTATGGGGGAAGTACCTCCGCCCCAGCTTCTAGGGGTCCAAATCCTGGTGGCCTTCCTCTCCCGCTACTGGCTGCTCCAGTCAGGTGGCCCCCTCCCGAGTTGAAGCAGTTGGGCTTCCTTCTTTGGGCTTCCTCCTACAAGCTTGGCTCCTCAGATCATTAGTCTATTGCACATTCCAGTCGATTCGTCCACAGGCTGATTCTTCACAGTTAGTTATAAAAACAGATCAATCCGTCCATTAAAAATCCTATTACTTAAAAACATGCCAGGCCAGGCTACAGCGCTCTACCACCAGAGTTTACTTTCCTTTGTTAATGCGGTGCTCTTGGTCCAGTCCAGCTCCCTCAATGACGGTCCACTGTTCCTCTCTGCGTCATGTTAAAATCCAGAAAACCACCCCCGCTCACCTGTTCTGGGCTGCCTTTATATAGAGGAACACCAAGCAACACACCAATGAAATCATTCCAGTAATTGAGTCCAAATAGCTGGCAGCTGGGCAGGAAGGGTAATCTCCACTCCCACATCTCACGTGGGGGTGGTTTGTGACACACACACACAACTGGTCTCACAATCAGGAAGATAAAAAAACATGCATTTTCAAATGGAAAGAACAAAAACAAACTCAAACCCAGTGTGTGGTGTGGAGGTCCCTTCGCTAGATCTTGTGTGTCACATGTCATAACACATCCATACTGGTCTCCGTTCCAGTGCGTCCCGTCTCCTCTCTCCGCTGCTGTCCTCTCCACCGCGCAAATCGGCGCCCAACTATCGGCACTGGCCGGAACCACGCCCCCGGGAAACTCTGGGAAGCGTCAGCAGTAAGCCCTCGGCGCTCCGAAACCTCCATGCTTGTCTGTGTCTCTCTCTCCGCCGACAGAACAGAGGGCTGTCAGGTGGACTGAGCTCACGCATATGCATCAAAATAAACGGCGATATGATATAATTGTATAGATTCTACTTTAGCTTCAGTTAGCTTCAACTTACATGCATGATATTGGTCATCCTGCTTACTGTGTGGGAGTAACAGGCTCCCGATCTCAGCGGAGAAACAAGATGGCGGAGAAAACGAAACTTAAATTTCTGGCTCTGTGATCCTATGTGCCACGTGCCACGGCCGACCAATGGTGTAACTTCATCATTCAGTCAGTGACAGGCATTCGCGTTTATAGGGCTGGCCCCGCTGTTGCAGTCCAGCCAAAAAGAAGAAAGTATCAAGGTTACATGCAATTATAAAACATTACTTAAAGAAAAAATAAAATAATGAAGTCATGAGATAGTTAAAAATGCATACAGCTCTGATTCGATTTGACATTTTTATTAAAAACCTTATTCATATTGTGTCATTATTTAAAAAAAAAACTACAACATATATTTATATTATAAATAAATATATATGTTGTTTTTTAAATAATGACACAAAAAATGCATTGTCATTGAGCTATACAGCCAGGGTTTTCAGCATAATGTAATCCTTACAGCATATTGTAAATTTACCACAGAATGCATCCTTGACCTGACTGGAGGTCTGTATCTCTATCAGCTGAATCTCAATGACTGCTTCATCCAATGCTGGCAATACTTGCTTTTGTGTGGGTAGCAAATTCACCTCCTGGGCTGACAGTGAATGGGCCACACACAAATCCAAGGACATCTTTCGTAATGGAAATATCACAAAATCTGTCAGAGAAATTCTCTCTCAGCTGAGTGAAGAATTCCTTGGTAGGTTCTGTGATTTGGTGGGCGCTCACTTCAGAGTGTTGAAGTTCTAAGCCTCCAAAGGCTTCTAGTTTTTCAACCATATCAAAAAAAAAGAAATGTCCCACCCCCAAAGCTGCAGATTAAGCACATTCAAATGAGAATATACAGTATGTCCACCAGAAAAGTAACTCTGGATTTGAATGCTTTGTCTTGCATTATGCAGAGAAGCTCAGCTGCTGCTTTTGATTTTGATTTGCTTCAGGAATTCCACAACTTGGTCCCATTGCTCCTAGATGTGCTCCAGTTATTTCCCTTTTCTCAGCAAGCATACGTCACAGCGAGTAAGTAAGAGGTCATCGTAACATGTGGGAGATTCAGTGGCAGGCTTGAAGAACAGGTGGGGTTGGGTGTTTGTGGTACCTACGAAAAAGTTAATTAAACTAGGATGCTGTCGCGGACCGACAGCAAGGGTATATCTGCGAAATTCCCCAATCCTCAAAGGCCCCATTAAGTCAAATATAATAAAAAGCCATTCAATAATCAGGGTTAATCTTCCCAATTATATTGGTTGTATGCCCCAACTATTTTTATTTTGCCAAAAATGTTCCTTCTGGGCTAATTTTCATAATAATAAAGCTTGCATGCCGTAACTATTTTTATATCACAAATGAATAAAGTTAAAGGACCTATATGTAACAATGACACCCAGCGTTTAAAATGGGTACTGCAGTCCAAAATCAAAACATTGGAGAGAGTTGTCCCCCCCCACCCCCTCCTCCCCAGACTCGAAGCTCACGCGGGTTGCCAGGTGAAAACAGAAATAAAACAGACGCAGTTTCCATTTTCATAGATTGAAGAGCGTGAAGCTAATCAGTATGGTAAATAGTGGTAACATGGAAGACAGGACTCTGACTACTGGAACTTCTGCACCAAAACAAAACAAGAAGCCTATAACAGACGAGGCTAAAAGAGCTAAGCAGGAGAGGGAGGGGAGCGCGACACCCGGAGCTCCCGGGAGCCCCGCGGATCGTTCGGCTTGAAGTTCCCGTTCCCCGGCCCCCTGCAACACGGCAGACCGGAGACTCCGGTCAGGCTCCGGTACAGCTACTAAGCTACAGTATGTAACCTAGCCAAGCAAATTAGCTTCACTTTGTCGGTACATAGCCAGCCGCCGACAGAGAGTGGGGTACAGAAGGGAATGAAACTACGGTATCATAGTGACTTACATTTGTCAGCAGACCATGGTGTTCCTTATATCCAGTGTGTGTGCAGGTTGTAATCGCGTCATTTAGTCCGCATTTGGCATCTGGTTCCAATGTCCTGTGTCCGCTTCATGTGTCCTGCCTTCTGCCAGCTTGATTGGCCGTAATCGCCACGTTTAATACAACTCCATACTCTGATTATGTTACTTGATTTGTGTTTAGTCAAGTTTGTTAGCGGTAGCATTTTCCATTAGCTGCAGCTTGTAGCATCAGAATAGTAAATGTTGGATAAGATATGTTCACAGTCTCCATCTTTCAAATGCATCTCCAATATTTACCCGTATTTTACCACGGCTCTGGTCATGGAGCTTTTTTGAAAGAGGACAAGGCTTTTTCGGTCGGGTAGAATCCATCTCACTTGATCCAGTTCGTTTGCTTGCTTCCATGGCTGCAGTACGCTGTGTTTGCGTGCCAATTTGTTTCATATCTGGCAACCCGGGGTGTCGAAATGGGCAGTTGGGGGAGTCACACAGACCAAAACAAAAACAGACGTTCCGCTCCGGAACGGAAATTTCAAAGGAGAACATACTGGCTGTAGCATTGTTGTCGGGGAAGCCAGTATTCAACTTAGCATGTTTCCTTAATATCTGATGACATATCATGGTCATTTTATGATTTACTACAGTAAATATATTACATATTGGTCCTTTAACCAGTTAATTATATTATTATTACTCCTAAATACTCCAAAATGAATGGATATAATCCTCTAGGGATTGTCTCCCCAATAATAAAGGGTGTGTACCTTAACTGTTTTTTTTAACACTCAATAATAAATGTAACTAATGGCAACACTTTAATCAGTTAATAATAGTTATAATAATCATAAACACATCAAAATCAACAGAGTTCTTCCTCTAGGGGTCATCAATGTCCATACCAAATTTGAAAAGATTCTTATAAAAACTGTTCAAGTTATCACGTTCACATGGAGGATCTGCAGCGGGGTGAATCCATAATAATAATTAATTGTTTTGTCCATAACAAATTCAATAAGTGAGCAAACAGGCTCTTGTAATATCACACCTTGACTACTGCAACTCCTTACTGGCAGGTCTGGCATGTGATGATCCAGAATGCAGCAGCGCATCTGGTCTTCAGCCCAAAACAGCACATGTCACTCTGCTGTTCATATCCCTCGACTGGCTCCCAGTTGCTGCCCGCATCAAGTTTAAGTCCTTGATGCTCGCCTACAAAGCAGCAACCAAAACAGCTCCCACCTACCTGAACTCCCTCATTCAGGTCTAAGCTCCCTCCCGCTCACTACACTCTGCCAATGAGCGGCGCCTGGAGCTCCCACCTCAACAAGGCCTCTATCCAGACTCTTCTCTTCTGAGAGAGAAGAGTCTGGATAGTCTTGAGAGTCCCTCTCAATCTTTAAGACCCAGCTCTTTCGCCAACACCTTCTCACCTGATAGACTGTGTAATTACAAAAAAAAAAAAAATCTTTTGAAGTTCTCCCTTCTGAGACTACACAGGAGCCTCCCGATAGCTCTCTCCTGCCTGCCGCGGGGGGATCCCCTGTCGAGGTGCGGGCCAACACCAGTCCCTCATCATTGCTGACTCCACTGTCGAGTGTTTCCCAGGGGCTCGCCTAGATGACATTAGTAGGCAGTTGTCTACTCTTCTTAAAAGGTACCCCTGCCTGAGCACTGTTGTTATCCATGCCGGCACTAATGACATTTCCTCACGCCAGGGCTCAGAAATTCTAAAGAGGCAGGTCACACAAGTTGTTAATGATCTTAAAACTCGCACTCTTAATGTCATTATATCTGGGCCTCTCTCACCACAAACATGGCGGGAGTGAGATATTTAGCTGCCTGTTTGCCTTGAACTCCTGGCTAAGTGACTGGTGCCGCAATAATGAAGTGGGCTATGTCTCTAACTTCGACCTCTTTTGGCTATGCGATAATTTCTTCAGAAACGATGGTCTACACCCAAGTCATGTTGGAGCCCAAATGCTAGCAGCTGACATTGATAGACACCTACAAAACTGACTGTTACCTAAGCCATCTCATTACATCCCAGTGATAGTAAATAATAGGTCAATCAAACATGCTTTGCACATGACTGCTCCTTCTATTACCATCAACTTGATCCATGTTCCTCTGAAACCCACCTGTCTCTCTGACCACCACTTTGACTACTGCCGGTTTGGTCTTTTAAACTTAAGGTCTCTCTGTAATCAATCAAGTCATTTATCTGTAAAGACTTTATTGCGGACAACTCTCTAGACCTTTTTATCGCTACTGAAACATGGCTGACGCAAGTCTGAAGTGGTTTTGTTTGGTCCACAAAACTCTATTAGTCCACTTACAATAAATTGTGCCATCTGTCTGCAAATGTGAAACCATATGCTAAGGGTTAGGGTTAGCTATCTACACCCCAAGACTTTGGAACGCCCTGCCCATGGAGATCGGGTTAGCAAGCTTGGTATCATCCTTCAAATCCCCTTTGTAAGTGTAGCCAGGTAGTCATTATAAAAAACAAAGTCATCAGACAGGTATGACAATATTAGAATAACTACTCCCCTCAGTTATTATGTTCCATTTGCGCTCCCGAGTGGCATAATTGAGAGAGGGAGGTGAGCATGCGTCGACAAGTTTTTTTCTGTTTTTTCTTCTTGCTGAGACAGACACGAGCACAATAGTAGCGCCAGCAGGTAGCTCTTGTGCAGAAAGTTGGAATGGTCTAACCACTTTGATTAAAGTAGAAAACTAGCAACGATAAATGAGGAGAGATTCTTGAAAGCTGAAATAGAAGTTATACAACAGCCACGGAGCTGCCGACCCGTCCAAACAGCGTTTGTATCGAACATTCCGGCTGGTTTTTTGTTGAGACTATACTACAGACAGAACTGTGCTGCTTGAGCCGCCGTCATCCCACTGCCTCCTGGTCTCCATCTCCATCATCACCATCTTCTCACCGCTCACTGGATCTTCGCCGCCATCGTCTTCTTCAATCCTCATCTCCACTACTCATCAGATTCAACCTTCATCATCTTCTCCATCTTCTTGTGAGCCAGGATGGACAGTTTTCCTTGCTAAGGGCGGTGGTACAGCAGGAACTTGAGTGCATTCAGAAAAACTCATGAAACAGGGTTGAATAAACATAAAGACTGATTTCATATTCCCTTGGTTATTTCTATGAAAGGTATAGACCGTTTCATTTCGAGATCTCATTTTATTTTTTTCATTGTTCTTGTTGGGCCTCAACATTTAAAAATTGTGGTTGAAGTACACTGGGTTTGAACCTAAATTGCCTAGGTAAAATTGGTTGCCATAGTGAATAATTTAGTTAGCCATATTAGGTTCTCTGTGCAAAATTTATTATAAATTAGTCAGTACTAGGAATTTTGTATCATTTCAAGTTGTAATTAGTCCCGGTTGCGGGTGCAATTTTGTTTCATGCCCAAGATGTATACGAGTTCAAAGATTCCTGTAGCAAAATGGGAAGTGTAGTACTGTAAATGAAAGAACATATGCAAGGTTATTGTTCTAACTGAAAGGAAATAAGACAGGAACAAGAAATAATAATACACTACAGTTAAACATAAAGGTATTTGCTTGTTGGTGTGAGTTATTAAGGGAAGAATTAATGTCATTGTGTACTTCACTACTTCATCATACGTCCGTATGATGAAGAACCATTAGAACCTAGACCTTTAGATTTACCTGCAAACTTGGCGA
This sequence comes from Centroberyx affinis, assembly GCF_046629955.1. Classification (NCBI taxonomy): domain Eukaryota; kingdom Metazoa; phylum Chordata; class Actinopteri; order Beryciformes; family Berycidae; genus Centroberyx; species Centroberyx affinis. Next base: position 57,428 of record NW_027279830.1, on the reverse strand, counting down.
CACACGTGCCAAGTAGGTTACATAAGCAAGCTTTTTTTATAACTGTTCTTTACAAGACAAGTGTCTAATAAGACAAGTGATAGCATACTCCAGTCGGAGGTTGTGTCATGCAAAGTAAAATGACAGAATATACTGCGGTATAAATCGTGAGCCTCTCTTTTTTAAGTGGTCTAAGGTTGAGGTTATCCACTGGGCTCCATGTTCAGCCATCACAGAAAACAACTCTCTCTGTATCAACAAACAACTCTCTGTATCAAAGTAACACAGACAAGTTAAATGCCTTTGAGCAACAAAGGGTATCTTAGCAGCAGTGTAAGAATTTCTTTCAGAGAGTATTTTTTGCCCCCTTTATATGATTTTCAGGGGGATTTTTGTCATTTTCTAATGGCTTAAGTTAACCCATGGCTAACAGCTAATGCTAGCTCCACTGGATTTACTCCACTGCTCTTGGATGGATTGGATGGCCTCCATCTGGTCGGCCAGACCATATAGTCAGATATTTTTTTCTGCTCCCTCTCACACACATTGAACCTCTTTTCTCACTATTATTTCTCTGTGCTTCTGTCCATCATTCAATACCTAAGCTCATGCGTCATCCTCTTTTCCTTTAAAAGTCAGCTCACAGGCAATCCATGTCAGGATGACATTTCATGTCCAGATCTTGAATACAGAATTAATTAGAATTAGAATTTCACATATTTTCACACGTCTATGCTTTATATGTCAGTGACATTTTACCAGTGACAGTTTTTCTAGAGCATGTCATTCAGCTTGAGGTTTCATAAGGATACTGGCTGGTTTGCATATGGTGCATTCTCTGTAGGAGTACACAATTTTATTTCAACTTAAGCGTGTAGCTGCTAATCAGTTTACAAATGTTGTTTCTTAGCTATTACAGGTTTTTATCTAAGGATAGATCTCTGTCTGGTGTTTTCTTCTGTGATGGACCTACCATGCCAGCATTTTTATCCCAAGGCTACACTTGTCTTGCTTCAATTCAAAGAGAATTGTGTATCTGCATATCATTAATTCTCCATGATGAGTAAAAGTAGTAATTTAGTAAATTCTAACTTCTTCACTGTCAACAAAGAGAGATCTGCTTTGTTTGTCCATGGGGCAATATAACCTCACACCTAGTGAAGATTAATGACTCAACTGTGAACTCAACTCAGAGTTCCTGGGGACCACCAGCATCCTCAAATGGGAGGAGAACGACTCTCATTTAATAAAGAATGCCTAACAGAGGATGTACTAGTGATGGCAACTGAGGAAACCCAACAACTCACCATCCTGATCCAAGTCTACAGACTGATAATTGCATTCTCACATCCTCTATTGCACTGTTGTTTTGCTCTGCCTCCTGTGCTAAAGGCAAGATTCAGTGTATTTGTCCAGACTGCCGAACAGGTCATTTGGCTACCAGCTGCCCTCTGTGAATGAATTAAAGTACACAGCACCAGGACAGAGAAAAGGGAAGGAAAGTATGCCTCCAGCCATGCCCACATCCGTTCAATGTATACATTTTCCACTGGGAGACAGTACCGGTCCATTGAGACCCAGACCACCCATCACCTCAACTGCCTCTTCCCTCTTCCCTAGACCTATCAGCGTATTCAACATGCCTTGCCACCCTCCTCACCACCCACACAACTGACTGTAAACCAAATTACTGTTACAAATGATTCCATTTTATTTATTTTTACTCATGCAGCAGTTGTAAACGTGCACTACTTTACAGTGCACAAGGTCACTCCAAGCTGCTGTATGCTATTTTACTCTCAATACCTATTTGAGACTCTGCCTCCATAATGTACACCATAATGTGGAATGTACATAGATATTAAGTGTATACTGTATATAGTATGTAGTGAGTGATTTGTTTACTGGGTCATGTCGTCCTTGTACTGTGTGTGTCAGTATGCTCTGTGAATCTCTCTAAGTTGTTGAGTTGTCTCTGTATCAATACTCATGTCTGTATCAAATGACATTTATCATACTTGGCAAATAAAGTGATTATTATTCTCATTCAAACATAGCAATACAGTTCATGAAATGCACTGAAATGTACCAGATGTAGTCCTGAAGAATTGAAGAATGTTGCCTATTGTGACTGTTGTTGGTTGGTTGTCGTTGTTGTATTGTGTCATTTTTATTTAGCTTCCTCCGCTATTAAGTATGTGATGTGAAGCAATATTGGTCAGTTTCTATAATTGCTGTGGTTGTTGTTTATTGTGATTGTGAGTGAACCGTATAACGTGTTGAATGTGTGTTTCTTAACTTCTTTCATAGACTATGACACTTCGAATTAATAAAGTGCATCTCATATCCTATTAGAATGGACAAATAAAATGTAGCAATTGTCCAATCACTCAATGAAAATGACTTCTCAGTAAAAATACGACTACACCATCTGAACTATTACACCAAGTAAGATTATACAATCTGAACAGTTGCACCAACTTGCCGCGGTAAAGCAGCACTGTCTGCCAAAGATGTGTATTTTCCATGGAGCTGATTGGTCTTCCCTGCATGGGTTAGTGCAATATTCATCATTCCTCTTCCTATCTTAATATGATCAGACCCGGACCAATACAGACATGCAGTGAACCACTACTCTGGACAGTACCTTGAATTTTATGTTAATTTAAAACCAAAAAAAAAACGTATTATTTCTAACCCGCTACTACTGTCACTACAGTTTCTGAATGAAAGATTAATTAATTTATGTTTAATTGATTTATGAATTAAACATCTCAGGCCACAGAGACAGCCTTCATGCCTCTGTTACCTCCACACTATTTTTAATAAGAAACAAACACAAAGGGTCATTAACACTGTAGTTATTTAGCCTAGTTTATATATATATATATATATATATATATATCCCTTGAGAAGGGCTATACATAGCATCATATACAGTATATGTCATATACATACTACATCATATATACATACTACATACACATCATATACATCGTCATATAGGTTACATGCTGGGAGGAAACCAGAGCACCTGGAGGAAACCCACGCAAACACGGGGAGAACCCACGACCTTCTTGCTGTGAGGCGACAGTACTAACCACTGAGCCACCACGCCGTCCCCATTTAGGGGACGGCCATTTAGGTAGACCTCTTACTGGTCTACCAATTACTAATTGGTGTTCAAATGTGGTAATAATTTGTTCTTGACGAACTTTCAAATAGGTTTAAATATAAAATTAAGCTTTTATAAATGGCTACAGCTGAAGGATGCTTCTTCTTCCAACACATTTGGTGTCTTTGGCTCAGTAACATGAACAGGAATAGCTTGGGTGTTATGAATGAAAATACCACAGTCTAAACTGTGGTGTGTCATAGCCTAACAATGTCACTGGATACCTCCGGCAGTGAAAATAAAGTAAACTACAAAATGGATACATAATTCACATTACATTTAATGTTTGAAAATAAAGACCTCAAGCCACTAACTAAACACAGGCATGGATAAAATCATGTCATAACGGTATTCGGCGGGATATGGAAAGAATGCCAGAGGTTGCGCTACAGGTCGAGCTCATCAATCAGGCTGATAGGAGGTGCATGTGTGTGTCTTATATGGTTATGCATACTGAAGCAAACATTTTCTAAAACATTTACATTGATGTTACTCTAACCAAGTACAGGTGTTTTGATAATGCTCGATGAAAGAACAGGAGCACAGGTCCAACCCCCACTCCTGATTTAGGGAAGGCATCCTTGGATTGGAGCGTGATCTATGTATGGAACAAATCTGCTCATTCCAAAGGCTAGTGGTCATCCTGATGTTAAAATATTTACATTTCAAAGGAGAATCTTAATGAGGTGTTTCAGAAGGTAAGAGGCCTTTGCGTTCCAACAATTCTTAAGCTGTCTCACCCTTTGAAAAAACACAAAATTTGTTGTTACCAAATGCAGCATTATTCACAGTGGTATCCCTCATTCTTTCTGCTTGTTTTTTCTCCCTGTCCCTGCCTTCCTCTTCCCCTCAGTGTAATTCTCACCTCTAGCTCCCACAACTGCAGCCTGGCTGACTCATCACTGGCCCTGCCATTAAGCTCTTGCCAACTCTCCCTGATTAAATCATAAAGGAAGAGAAAAATGAGGGTTATTGAACACCCTGGGCCCCATGCATGTTCCAGTGATAAACTGAAAGTACAGTAAACAGAGTGCTGAAGCTGGCAAAGGCAGCAATCAATCATATATTTAGTATATTTGAGAAGTTCAACTCATATCTCTCATGTCTGGCTATTTGTAGAGCCTCATGCATAGAATGGACAGCAGAACTTTTCTAAAAGAAGTTATGAGGATGTGGAAGTTAACTTCACTCGTGTTCTTTTAACAGTAACTATGGTGATGATGAGTTTCACACTAAGGTATCCTTTGATAGCTGATAGCACCCTTTGACAAGGCTCAGAAAAGCTAGAAAACTGCATCTGGCCGCTGTAACACTCAGAAAAGGCCTTCCATGTGCTGAAGCTTAGGAAAGAAGAGTGCTCATTACAGCCTGCATCCACAGAGGTGTGTTGTGTTTGTGTGTGTGCTCACATGTGCGTGTGTGTGTTTTTGTAGTTTTTTGGCGATGAAGATGTCTGAAAAGCTGTTCAAGGTAGAGTCATGGAACATAAAATCTAAATCCTTAGTGTGACTGATTATGATTCAGTCTATGACTTAACCCCACTTTGCCTGGCGGGGATATTATAATTACACATAACACTTGCAAAGTATGCATATCCCTAATCTATCTCCCTATCTCCCTATAGCGTGGTCGAGCGATGAGGTTTTTTTGTTGGCCAACCCGGAAGTTAGCTCCGCCATGGTTCTTTGGCCAAGGCCCGCTATAACTCCAATGGGTTTTTGAATGATGCCGAAAATAAGTGAAAATAAATAGTTTTGTTACACCTTTGTATTTAGATCGATTAGCAAGTAAAACCTACAATTATGTCCTTCATGCCATTACAAACCATGACTTTGGACTGCCTTTCTCCTTGCATTTATTGCAGTTATTTTTTGACTTTTCAAATTGCAATACAAACAAATATAATCAAATTTATTTTTGTATATTACGCAGAAATGGCTGATAGAAAACATTAAGTGCATGCATTATTTATTTAGGTATTTAGGTTAGTCAGCTACTCCCACCTTGACTAACACATTTCCTGCAAGAAATGTTGACACCGAAAAGGGGAAGCACATGCAGGGGCAAAAATGATGGCCAGTTTGATTTAAAATGTATTTAGAGCCAAATCACAGCTGACATTTCCTAGAGTCTTGCTCAGGGTGTGCTGGTTTTGACCCATTTGAGTGTCTTGTGTGACTGCCTCCTATTGGGAATACTTCGCCACCTCATAGTTGTTTGTCAGTTTTCTTCTTGACTCTGAGGACTTATATTATAGTTTAAAATGTAACAAAATGTCCCTTCATTGTGCATTTAAAAGGCACAATTCAAGTCACCTCGCCTACACAGTGTGTCTGTCTGTGTCCTGTGACTGACCTGCCACTGGATGTGTGTCGTCTGCCTAACAACTTCTAGGATGTTATGTCCTGTGGATGTTCTGGATCCTCTTGCATCAAACTAATGAAGCCCGCTCTCTTCCTGAGCATTGTAGGGCAACCATCAGTGCAGAGGGTTAGTTCGGGCCAAATGGTTTGGAGGCCATAGAATATTTACCTCAATATATAATTCTTAAATTATGTTTGATAGCATAATATAATATCTGTAGAAAAATTTGATAATCATGGTGGAAATTGGTTAATTCTATGTTGTTCTCTATGTGTTTATTCTGTTTGTCCTGGGGTACGATTTTGTGCAAAATGTGCAAGATTGTCATACGGCACAAAGACAGAGCCTCAACCAAAACAGAAAGACGGCTCACTTTTAATTGCTCTACTTCTTCGTACAAATACACAAACAAGTACAGATACTGTCCAGTACCACAACACCTAGCTAGCATTGCAGCATCAACTGTAGCTGAAGTTACTACAGTCCTGGAATAATCAGGATAACCACATCATTCACCAAGTGTATTGTCAAGAAGAACAGATCCACTTGCTCCACTAGCTGTCTTTCAGTATTATACTAGCCTGTTAGCCAAAATGTTTTGTTAACATTGCCCAAACTTAATAAATTCTACATCTGCTCAGTTCTAACTGAAATATTTGCCAGCAAAATATTTTTTGTCACACATACATTAGACACTGGTTACAAACACACATTGTGATATGAACACTAGGCAAGCAAGCATCACTTAATATGAGATGCGAGAGCGTTGTTTTGTTAGCATTGGACAAAGCTTTTGAGCCTGTTGAGCAAAACTAGCTCAATCTAGCTAACTGAGTAGATGTTTTTTTCCCTATGTTTTTATTCATCTTCTCATGTGTTTTTCTAATTCAGGGTATAGGCAAAAAAATTATAAAATTCTGATTATTGAATTATCATTATTAATATTATTATTGTTAATTTTATCCATAAGTAATCTGTTCCAGAATGCTTTTGGACCAATTCAAAGGCTAAAATAACTTTTCTATGTTTTATTTATTGATTTTGCTGTTATATTCTTCTTTTAGACTTACCTCTCCACATTCATTTCAGCCTGACAGTGTCATGCTGTAGACTCACAGACAGGAGCCAACAGATTGTCCTTTTCCATACATCAGTGTGCATACTGTACTTCTAGAGAATTTCATGTACTTTGAAATACTTGAATGCTTGATTTTTTATTTTTTATTTTTTACTAAATACCATTGTTTTCTATTAATTATTATATATATTTTATGTTCACTGAAGTCAGTCATAGTTGTCATTATAATAAATAACCAATAAATATAAAATTGTTGCATCTAAACTGACCATTCCCATATTAACAGTGGTTCACATCTATTAGTGCCATGGTGACTTCCTGTAGCACTGTATAGAGCAGACTAAAGCTCTGTCATATGGACTAGCAGCTTGGGAGCCAATACATGCACACGTTGTAACGCAGACTGCCCTAGTGAATAGTACAGGCTACAAAGAAGGTTAAGGTGACTATTCAGTCAAATCCCTTCCATTACTCACCTCAGATCCTTCATTCTGCCCTCTCATCTCTCTGTCTACTGACTCAGCCTCACTCTCACTATACTGGATTTGTCAAAAAAGGGAAAATGACTCACAGAACATATTCTCACATTAAATTCCATATATGGCTTAATATAGCTCATGGTCTCTTATAGTACTATGCATGCACAGACAACTATTTTTAGAATGGCAGACCCCAATGAGAATTTAAGCACTCAAATATGTTTTTTTCTGCACCCTTGTCTAATTTGAATTATTGAATATGCACTATTATCCCCTGTGGCAAGAAATTAGGATGAAAGTCATGTCTGCTGACTCTGACCTCTGGTCTGCTATCACACAGATGTACAGTATGTAGCCAACTGAGAATGAATTACAAAACAAGGAAAATAAGTACTTTTCTAGGCATGTGGGCATATTTTATGATTCAGTGTCACTGTTAGAAAATAAACAGCAAACGGGTGAGAGCTAAAATGGCTCTGTGGTGCTGTGGGTGAGTCAGAGCCACCTTGGCATGGTCAAGATGGCTGTAAAGGTTCAGCAGGAAGGGTAAAGACTGTTGGTGAACGGCATCTTTAAGAGGAGTTTTGTTTGTTTCTCTTTCTGCCTCTTTGAGTTCTACTCCCACCCCCACCAAAAATATAAAATAATATAAAATAAAATAATACAATGTTTAGAATTTTTTCCTGTGGGTTTATTGATTTTTCATTCTATATATATAGTGAGTCCCATTGATTGATTGTGAGCAGCAGATCCATACCAAACTTGATCATATCACAGGTGGAGTCAGATAACCTATTTCAAGCAGGGGAGTTGGTCACATTCTCCAACACTGATGTAATTAGTCTTGGGTCACAGAACAACTAAAATAAATTCTTAAATCAAGCGGCAGGCCAGATGTTGGTGAAACGCGATTGTCCACATTGAAAACAACTTACTTTTGCTTTCTTTGCAAAGAAATTGCACATGTCCTGCTTTTTATTATTACTCATGATGACTCTTGATGGAGGATAGGTTAGCTAACACTACACACTGTAAAATAAAGGAGGTGGAGGAGGATCTAACTTTACCTCAGAGCAAGACAGTTGGTCCCTGGAGAGGAGGAAAGAGGGCGGTTCGTATAGCTAAAGTAGTGTGGAACAAATTCACATGCATTAAAAGATTGTGACTCAAATCCCACTCCTTTTCTACTAGCTAACTAATGTTAGCAGATTGTTACCTGGGTTAACTACACATAATACAATATATTAGTCATCAAAAATACACTTAGAAGAAACCCAGCACAATGACAGAACTTTAGATAGCAAATATACTTTACTAAACACTGTTTTGTAACATTGTGAACCACCTGAATGGATAACATAAAATCATATGTGACCGCTTATCACCAAGGGTGTCACCAAAATCAAGAAAAACAATAATCTCACAAACTATCGCTGTAAAATCAATACTGTCGAGCACCAGGTATCAAATTTCTCTTCTTTTTGATATTTATAGATGACCCTCATAGCTATACACATCTCTTTATTCAGATTATTTCAATTTGATTTGAACAACATGCAGCAGCAGGAAAGGCAAACAAAGACCCAAAAATAGCATCTCCTAACCAAGTTTTCAGTAATTTACAGTACATTGAGTCCCCCACCGCCATCAGAAACATAATCTATCCTCTATCTTTGAGACCCACTAAACATGTTTCTTCTTTGCTGCACAATTTAGAGACTCAAATTCACATTTTCATAATGACATCTGAATGTCATTATGTTAACAATGTTTGAAGCATTTCAAAAGCAATTCACAATTGATTTGTTCCCCCTCTCCGTCTCTCTTTTGCACCCCCCTCCATTTCATTATCAGGTATGTGCAATAAAGTAATCCTGTAGTCCAACGATGGAGACAGAGTGCTGCTCTCCGTCTGTAATAAGGCAGGGGAGATGAGTCATCGACGGAAGTGAGGCTTGGAAATAAGGAATGTGGAGACTGTGGCCTCTGGCTGAGATGAAAACCTCAGACTTCTGAGCAATAGACACACTCCTGCAGAACAAAGGTGACCCACAAAGACCGCTGTAACAATGAGCCATGGTTTCCACAAATTGAGATTGTTGTAATTCTGAGGAGTGGAGATGACACTTTCTATGAATCAGTTAAATAACAGACAAAGGAGTCAAAAAGGTTTTGTTATCGGTTTGTTCTGGGCATAAGCAAATGCTTCCACCCATATAATATTTCCAGCACAACTCATTTGGAAATGAGCATGAATGCTGAAACATAGATTATATGTTGTGAACATGAATTATGTGAACATTACATTCCTCTGCCACAGTTATGTGACAATACCACATCCCATTTTCACCTCTGTCACGTGAAAAGGTTAAGTTTAAGCAAGTAAAACAACTTTGGTTAAAGGTTAAATGAAATTTTTGCTAGCTAAATTTCCATGTCAAAATGTACACCTACTTAACAATAAATGACAGGAAGAATTTATTTTTTTATTTTCTTGTATTTTTATATCAAGATCCCATTACTTTTACTTCCTGGAAAACAGTGTATAATGGTTACCTCTTAGTGTACCAGTAAGCGTGTACAATTATTTTTTTTAAACAATCCCGCCTGGACAATCGTAAATTGACAAATTGTGGAGCCCTTTGCAGTGAAAAGTCAGTCAGCAAAGAAGAGAAGAGCAATCTGGTTTACTTTGTGTACTTTCTGTTGTAATTTCTTATTTTTCCAATTAAAAGAACCCAGTTTGATCTCTGTCCCCTTGTCCTTTTAGAATTGCATGGGAAAGTTCACATCTAAAAATGTAACAATTACTAGTAGGACATTTTACATTTTACATTTACTTCAGTAGATTTTTACACTAAGCAAAGTATCAGCAAAGTAACAATACTTGAGTAGGACATTCTAGTAGTGTTTCCACCACTGCCCATCACAATTTACAGAAAGTCAGAGAAACAAAGGGAAATGTCTTCAATTTGTGCCATTTTTTTTATTTGTGTAACATACATTTACGGTCATACAATGACAATGTGGCTGCAAAAATGTCAAAATAGCCATCTTACTAAAACTAGACACGAGTGGCTGGCACTGACTATTCTGTTACATGCATTTCTCATGAAACATTGCTAGTAACATCATTAGCTAGGCTAATGATGTTACTACAGTCGTGTAGCCGTGATAACATGATTCAGGAAAGATACATGAGTCACGAACAATACAACTATATAGCTCTGATCCAATATCTGCCCCAATCTATTGCTTCTTGCCAGGTTGACTCTGCAATTGTATGGATTAATTTCCCCAATCGATATGATTCATGTTTGAAAGATAACTGTACAGCAAATTAGATTGCAGCACAAGCCTCTGACTACTATTTGCATTGTAATTGTCACTATGCCATGTGTGTCTAATTATCAAAGGACTCCAGTGAGGAAGTCCAACGATGGGTTGCACGTCCGGAGTCTGGAGACTTAAAGGTCATGGGCTTTACCTAGATCAAGTCTGATACCTGTTGAGAGGGAAGTCTACTTGAGCAAATCCTCATGATCTGATTGTTTAATTTGTATATGCTTGATATTTCTATTGTAATTTATTTTCTGTTGCAATAACATTTTTGTGTGTTATTTGCTGGATTTGTAATAAAAAAAAAACCTCTGAAATAGTTCCATTGTTTTTATTAGAAAGACAGTTCAACATGTTAAAAAATCAGGTGATGATAAAGTCAGACAGTCAAAACAATAGCATATATTACTATCTCCAAAACAATCACTACCCATACAAATATGTCCATCCACCTGGTTTGGTACATCTGTCAGGGTCTGCTCCAAACTGTGGCTCATCTCTTTGTTGTAATGAGGACATATCCTAAACCATTAGCATTTACACTATTTATTTTGACATGAAAGATCAAATCACATTGAACTTCACAAACACACTCTCTACCTCTACAGTTATTTAGCTTCATATGCTAAAATGTAAGGCAGGCTGCTTTGTTATTTGCTTCCAATAATGCACTAGTCACAAAAACATATTTATCATTTACTAGTCACTATTGTAATTGTACTAGTTGCTATATAATAGATACTAGTTTTAATTTAATAAATCTATTTTTACTAATAACAATAATAATAATAAACACTAGTACTTATTTTTTAGTTACTAGTGATTAATCTCATTTTTGCCAGCCGCTTTAATGCTCTTACTAGTTCTTCTTCTCGTTTTTTTAGATAGTACTATGCTCTAATCCAATTCTACTTGTTATTATATATTAGTTACTAGTAACTATTAATCACTAGTTCCTATCCTATCCCTGAAGGCCAGTATAATCCCTTGTAGTTATATTTTAATCTATATTAAAGTAAGATCAGAAAATCTTCCTCTCAAATCTTCCTTGCCTCATGCTAGCATGCAAGATTTTCATCCCTCTCTTCCACTCATTCACTGCTGTGCACATCCACACATTCTCCATTCATTGAAAGATCTTAAAAGCAAAAGGCACGATTATAACACAAATATGAAGCAGCTAATGTCTCATGAGATGTGTTCTGCCTCTGATCAATGATGCACAAGTAACAATCTATCTCTGCTCTTTCTGTGTTTACCAAATGAATGCGGGGTTTGGGGAGTGAAACAGCACATGCTGAAACGTTATCTGTAAGTGTTATAAGTGTGATGAATGTGATAATTAATTCTGAGACACATTGTAGATGCATAATTTATCACTTTTCTAAATACAGTGCCCTCCAGAAGTATTGGCACCTTGGAAAAAGATGAATGAAAAGGTCTGTAAAAAAAAACAAAAAAACAACACAAACATTGAGCAATATTATGTCACAGAATTTAAAAAAAAAAATCTATTGTTTTAATTGGAGAAAATTGTTAATGAAATGTTATGAATTGTGTGAATTTTTTGGAAGATTCTTTCTTTCTTCTTTTATTTATTTATTTATTTATGTATTATTTTATTTATTAACTCAAACGGAAGATCTCAGTCACCGATGGTCCGGTATTGATGAAACTTGGAGGGATGATGCATTTTGGTACTGTGTTCTGGTGTTGAAAAAAATTACACTAATTGGCCTGATGGGGGCGCTATAATTAAAGGTAAAATATTTGGAAATGCCGTTACTTCTACACTGGAAGTCAAATTGACATGAAACATGCTACACAAATCCAGCTATACTGACAAATTACACTGATTGACACTAGCTGACTGACCATGCACCCGAACCAAAGGCCGAAAAGAGAAATTCCCCCTAGCGAAATAAATAAAGTATATCAAGTCGAATCACATACTATAATATGGACTAAGCAACTGACTAAAAAAATGCAAAAATATTGAGAGTAAAATCCCTATACACAACCATGTTGCTTCCATGGGATATGACTACTTTAAATTAAGGATGCCATATACAAATTTTACCAAAATGTTCAATAGCAAAATGTTCAATAGCAAAAAGCCAAAAACAAATCTTCCCTAAAATGCACCATCTTTATGTTGATGTGCAGTGGTACAGTAATTCCTTTAAAAAATAAATGAATTAGTCAGCCATGTAGTCCACCCAAATCAGAGTAAATAACAGCAAAAGCCGATACATACCAGAAAGTCCATTGAGATGCAGAGAATGACACTGAAGCATCATATCTCACAAGAATACCATGAGAGTTATGATCTAGATACAGTAGGTACTTGTAGCTGTACCTCTAGGAGTTATATACTGAACTAGTGAAGGTTACCATAGAAGAACCTGAAAGAGACTTTAACTGTGCAAGTGTCATCATTAGGTATCAACGTATAGTCTTTATTGTTAGAATCCAAACTGAGACTTCAGGGTTTTGTAAGCTTTTATTTTAATATGTTGTTGATTTAATCATTTAATCTAATTTAGATCAGATAAAGCAGCCAGATACACCAGCTTGAGTCATCCAACTTGATAAAACCCCATCTCTTCCGGAAATTGGTACACATATATAGAAACTCAACCCAACACTTTTAGCCCATTATCATTCTTCTTGTCATTTTGCCTTGTTGCATACCATAAAATATTTAAAAAGCAATTAAGCCCTTCTCAGTGATTATCACATAAATCAGAGAGGAATCATGGGGAAATGAATGAGGAAGGATACAGTTACTACATTTACGTGCACGGAGTAACCCAGCTATTGGCCATACTCCGGTTAAGGCCTTATTTGGGGTACGCTGTAATTGATACCCTGTGATTGAGTATCCGTGATGCCATTAATAAACCAAAAAACAGAATATTCCTGTCCACCTATGGTGTCCTGTCCACAGATAGAGTGGTTCACCTGCAAAAAAGTATGAAAAGATGCAGCACCAGCTACCCCCTTCCTATTTGCCTCAGGTAACTGAGGAAAGAAAGATGATCTGAATAGTAATAGCAATGATAAATACTGCTCGCCACCATATTTGTTTTTACATCCAAATGTACCCATAATGCTGTGCAAGTCACAAGTTGGGCAGAATGTGAAAACCAAAAGTGAAAGGATTAGGATGTTTACATGCTACAGCCAGGCATCTTAAAGGAATAGTTCACCCAAAAATGAAAATTCAGTCATTATCTATTCACTCCTATGCGAGTTGAAACTCTGGTGAAGTTTGTTAGTCCATAAAACAATCCAGGAGCTTTCTGGCACGACTTTTTAACAGCGTTCTCCAAAACAACTGAAGTTGTTAGGGACCTATCTTTTAGAAAATATCCATAAAATGACTCCATACAGCTCTTGAAGCATAATCCAAGTCTCCTGAAGCCAACGATGCTACAGTGAGTGGAAAAGACCTATATTGAAGCCATTATTTAGAGCAAATCTTCACTACAGCCAAAAAACGTTAGAAAAACATTGCGCGTGTGCAGTCGTGAATCTCCTCCACTTCCTTGTTTACACTCCTAGTCTCACAAACTGAAAAACTCTGCTGACTTACTGACTTATAACCAGGGGTTAAAGTGGGATTTGGCAGGTGGGGGAACCCTGTTTCCGGGGGGGGGGGGGGGGGGGGGGGGGGCGTAATTGGTGGAAAAAAATAGTAATTCAAAACAAATTTCCTGCATTTCTACTACACCACCATGATTTTGCATAGGCATACTAACCTAAAAACCTATTATTGGGAATCGCAAGAAAGTTTCAGAGCGACAGAGACACAGAGCGTCCCCGTAACCATAGTAACTCACTCTCACTCCTGCCTGCGTGCACACGGCGCGAGACGAGAGGGAGAGACGCAGAAGAGCCGCTGACTGAGATTAATCTGAGCACCATGCATGGGAATAAATTACAATATAATAGCTTTGTGTATATTTCTCGCTATTCAGATGGTCTGAATAACTCGCTGCTGCACGGTGCTGCTCTGTCTTCGCGCCGTGACGTTTATGAATTTGTTTTTCACTGTGTGAGAAAATGGACTTGTGGCATGAGAGCGTGTGATAAATGTCAATTGTGTGAGTCTCACGGTCAGTGCGTGAGAGTTGGCAGCCCTGTGAACTCGCTTGACATTATTATGTATGAAACTGCCAATCAGATTTATTTACTTATTAATTGAAGGTGCCGGAACGCCGTTCCGGATCATTCCGGCCCACTTTAACCCCTGCTTATAACGCCGTCCACATCAGACTTTCAAACACCGGCTCACTCTAACGCTATACATGTAAATTATTTCACATACCTTCGTTCTTTATAGAGATGCGGCTGGTGTTCTGTGCAGGACGGTTCTCCCATTGTAAACACACGCATTACACTTTAAGGCTGATTTATGGTTCTGCATCAAAGTGTTGTCATAGCTACACCGTAGGTCTTTGCTGTGCCAGAGTATCCTGCAGAGGCTGCCGGAGTAGCTTAGGTACACCTCATCAAAAATGTAACTGCGCAAAAAATGTGATTTGCCCATCTCGCATTTCCTCCTACCTGTATCCAGTTGATGTCCGCCGATAATGAAGACAACATGGATCAGATCAAAGATGTCAAGTGGAAGAGACCTCATCCCATCCTTTCCTCCTATGAGCTCTGAGAAGGAAGCACAGTAAGGTTACAAGAAATCAAGGAAAAATGATTGAAACTCAATGGTATTCATGTATTTATAAGTCTAGTAATGAGATTCTCCAGAGTTTTTCCTTGCTGGTTTTTGGGTCAGGCTCTAGCCACTGGCAAACAGTCACTGATATCAAAGAGGATTCTTTGTTATATAATGTATCATCATAACTGTTACCTGAACAAAACTGAGACACACCAATTCAGCCAAGTCAATCTGCATCTAAATAGTCCTTTCCTCTGTGTTCCATCTTGCATGCATGTGGGCCAACTCCACAACTGGTTTGGTGACAAAAAAACTGAATGGTTCTTTATTTACATCAAGTGGGAAAATTCTATAGTTTACACTAAATGCTGTCAGATGCACGTAGTCAAATCCATGTACACACGCACGTTTGTAAGAAGAGAGTGAATTAAATGATGAGGGGCAGGGGGTTTCAAGGGAGAGAGAGTTGCCTTGCAACCTTCCAACATGATGCTCCGTGATTAAGGTAATGTAATAAAGGTCTAGCATGAGGATAGAGGGGCTGGTGAGTCATAGGTCAGCAGTGGGCGTAAGGTGAGAACATCGGAAAGCCTAAGGCATTTAGGGAGATAATGAGGCCTTGTGAAGCTCCCAAGTGCCCAACATTAAGAGTTATTACTTCCTCCCCAGCTGAAGCTCCAAGCACCTTGTTTCACACACAGCCTCATAGCACAACTGCTCCCATCACACACATAGATACACGTACGGACACACACACTGCTTAAATTGCTTTTAGTACTCATTTCTAGCTAATTTTGAGAGCAGGAGTATGACTTGTACCATTCCTTATAAAAAACTGCTTAAAGTTCCGATTTTAACTACAAAGTTCTATTCATACCCAATTCAAATCAATGTGTGCTCATGCACTTCACAAGTGTGCCCTTTACGCAAAAAATAAGTGAACCTGATCATTTGCTGAACTATGGCCATTGTGGGTTTTTTGGGATGAAAATAGATAGTTCGAATTAAAAAAGATAAGTGGCAACTGCACAAATGTATACCCAAACAAAAAGATAAGGGCCAAAACAGCTTTCCTGTGGCAAAATTTGTAGGACCTTGGGTCGGAATAATTTGTTCAGCAGATGCAGATTTGCCACCATTTAGAGCTACACTAGGCAAGATTTTAATGTAGAAATACACACATCAGCCTAAATTACTAAGAAGAGCTGCAATAGAGAAGAGTGTCCCATTCCCCCTACTTGAGAACCCATAGATTTGCCTTATTTGCCCAAATAAAATGTTGGTGAGGTTTTAAAAAAGAACATAAATCCAGCATCCATCGTGGAGAGTGGCTGCAGTGTTTTGCACCAGTTGCAGAAGGATGAGGGAGCTCTTGCAGAAGTTGGTTGAAGTTTTGGGACATCCAGCTCTAAATATCAGATAGATAATCCTTAAGACTATTTAGGCTATATGAGTTACCTGGCTTTATGGGTACATACAGTTACATGTCATCTGCATAGAAATGAACATTTCAATTGTGTTTTGTGGATGATATCACCCAGAGAGAGCATGTAAATTGAAAACAACAAGGGGCCGAGGATCGATCCTTGGGGAACGCCACAACTGAGATGGATGGTTGGCAGAGGAGGTACTGCCAATCACCACAGAACATTTATTCTCTATCCCTCTGTCAGGGAGGAGGTCATTTGCCAGCCTGAGTAAAGCAGCCTCAATACTGTGATGAGCTCTGAAACCTAATACCCGGTCTATAGTTATTGAGATCAAGGGGATTGAGATTTTTTTTTTTCAGTGGGGTTTGACTGTGTTTAAAGAAGGGGGGAACAGAACCAGAAGACAGCAAGCTATTTATGATGTGTGAAATGGTTATCAAGTATCAAATCTGTATGAAGGACTTGCGAAACTTGGGAATTACAGTATATCCCGGGGTTAAGATGAGCATTTCATATTATGAATGTTATCTGTTACAGTGGCAAGGGAAATAGGCTCAAAACTGCTGAGGGAGGAAAGGCAAACTAGTGAGACTGATTGATCACAGCCAAGGGGGCTAAATCTGGTTCCTGAAGATCTCTATTTTTTTGTGTTAAATGGGTCAGAAATTTGTCACACTGTTCAGGGGAAGCCTCGATATTGTCACTTGAGGGGGTAATGACAGAATTTAGAACATTAAAGAGGACTGTGGGATTGTGGCAATTCCTGGAGACAATATCTGAGAAGTATGTATGTCTGATATTGTCTATTATACACAAACCTACTATTACTCAGTCAAAGATGGAGGGGGAAGCTGGCAGCTGAGATTTTTCGTCCTTTTTTGGACCATTCTATCTATGGGACAGGATACCACAGGTGGACAGCATTATTAATTAATTGGTTAATATTTAGTTAATTGGTTTACTCATAGCAATAGTAAACCAATTGCAAAGTATCAAAGGTGCATGTAAACAGCTTAAAGACCCCATGAAATGGCATGTTTACTTCTTTGATTTGATGCATTTCCTTTTGAAGCAGGCTATTGGGTGGGGACATAATGCAGTGAGGGATCATTCAAAAGTCTAAACCAATGGAATATGAGTCAGGGAG
Source organism: Centroberyx affinis (assembly GCF_046629955.1). NCBI lineage: Eukaryota > Metazoa > Chordata > Actinopteri > Beryciformes > Berycidae > Centroberyx > Centroberyx affinis. The sequence continues at coordinate 39,756 of NW_027279830.1, read as the reverse complement.
AGAAAGACAATTTTATTTGATGGAAGGGGTGCGGAAGGGCGGGAAATCTGATTGTTTTATTGGTTAGAAATTTATATTTACAGCATGAGGTCACTATCATAGGGACTTTAACCCAAGATCTCAACCAGCGTATGGCCTCTTGGCAAGTTACTCCACATATGTAAATTAGTAGCTAGACTTTTTTCTATTCCCTAAATGACTCAGTGGACCTGGTAATCTGGGCCAGAGTTAGAGTCCGTGCACATGGCACACACAGGCTGTGCCCTGTACCACAACATGGGTATCAGCATCAACTTTTCCGTAAAATAACTGTCAACTGTTGACATCAAGAGAGTAGAAACATTTTCCCACCAATATAGTCCCCCAACATTTTTGTTGTTGTTGTTATTGTTGTTGTTGTTGTTGTTTTGCCTTTATTGAGTTCTCTAATACATCTGTCCCCCCTTATAACATTGTTCTGTATTTTGGATCACATTTGATCATCTTGAAGATAGCTGATTTATCCCCATCCCCTCAGTCCCTTTGCCTGATGACGTAGTTAGACTGGAGTAAACAAACACCTTTCTCCACTACAATGTTGTATTCAAACTTTTCTAGGTCAGATATAAGAATGCAGCAGGACCCTGTATGTAAACATGAGAACCTCAGAGTATACCGTTATATAACTGTAAATGTTTACAGCATAAAATTACCATTTTGTCTTTGTTTTCCATTGTAAGGGGGAGCACATTATTCAGAGGGCAGCACAGCAGGTGACCGGCAGAGGCAGCAGACACGGAGACGATTTACACAAAACAGAGGAGGTACAAGACAGTGGAATGCTACTCAAATGTTGTACCTGCAGGGCGTCTGGTGGCTCAGTTCGCTAAGGCACAGACCATGTACCTACAGTGTTCTGGTTTGAATCTCACCCAGGTCTGCACTTTACAATTTTGGCATTTAGCAGATGCTTTTATCCAAATTGACTTACAATAAGTGCAACAGGGTAGGTAGCCAGAGATGAAAATGTTATAATATTAATCAAGAACAGTAAAGTAAGTAACATCCCTCCTACCAGCAATTATGTTAGGTCGATAAGCAAATGTAAGTATAATAATATAGAATGATATCCCCCTCTATCCCCCCCAGGATCTCCCTTCCTTCCTGTCTCTCTTTACTGTGACTATTAATAAAGCAGAATTCACATTGCCTAAAATAATCTTTAAAAATTTTGGACCGGCAAATGACCACAATACATGTGTGAAATCAGATGTTGAAGCCCTTTTGTTTGTTATTATCAAGCTTTATTATTTATATTAAGCTTTTTACAGTATATATAGCACATGTCATACATGACAGAAAGCTTAACGTGCTGTTTAAAACAGAATATACATTAAAAAGATATAAAAATGTAATAAAGTGTATTAAAAATATACATTCATTTGAAAAAAAGGAAAAACAGCAACATGTAGGTGTAGGATAAAAAGAATGAAATTTAAACAAATCTATGAAAACTTTAAGTGGATTTTCAACTGATTTTTACAACTATTTACAGAGGGAACCTGATAAGTGGGAGAGTGTTCCAAACAAAAAGCAGCCTCTCTATTTTTCTTTTGCTTTAAAGTGAGAATATATATATATACTGTATTTATTACCTTTTATAACCTTATATTCACTCTTTTTAGTCCCAGTAAGCACTCTAGCAGCAGCATTTTGCACAAGCAGAAGTCTGTCTCTTGTCTTCTGAAACAAACCAGTAAGGAGTGCATTCAAGGTGAAAAAACAGAAAGCATATGTCAGCGTCTTAGCATCTTGTAGTGTTACAAATGGTCTCGCTCTTGCAATAATCCTTATGTCCAGGTTTATGGAAACCTTTGAGGTATGTATAGAAAAGCATTTCAAAAAAGGCTACATAAAAATCCCTGAGCTTGTGCTGTACTATATGGATGACACTCCGCTGAAGAAATGTAATGCCTTCCTTGACCCAGCTGATATAGGGTATTTATATAAGACTCATTCAGAAATATGTTTCTCACAACTAAAATATGTAAACTGCCATTAGCTAACTGGCCTTGGCTCCTGCTCCCAAAGCAGTGCATGACTAGTTTCAATATTTACATTTTTCTATGGCATCAAAATGCACCAGACTCAACAAAAGAAGGATGAATATGGAGGGGAGCTTCGGCTTTGTTCTTAAAAAGGAAGAATAGTTTTTCATCCTCAGAATTTGTGAAATGCTGTCACTTGGAGTACATCCATGGAATCTGAGGCATTTACAGGCCCTGCCTTATGACTGTCATCCCCTTAAGTGTCTATGGTCAGGGTAGTTTTGCAATTTTGGAATACCTGTTCTGCCACCACTATACGATTTATTTCTTTTCATTGTGCTTTGGGGATTAGATATAAACATGTCTAAAATAGACCACAAAGCGCTACGTAAATTTTCTGCCCAAATAAGGGATTCTGGTTCCATCGCCTTGTCAGATTAATGGGAAAAGGACTAGGGGTGTGAAATGATTGCCTCTAACTACATCCCATTAGCCTGATATTCAGACTGAATGGCCATTTCGTTACCACTCCATTATTCAGATTGCCTCCATGTTGGCCGTTTTCTGTGTTGGGGGGGTGTTCCGGGTTGGTCATTTTTGACAAAAATATCATCTTTGCAAAGACAATATGTTGGTTAAGGAATGATTTCAACAAATATTATTACAATGAAAAACGGTTTCAAACGGTTTCAAAATCGGTTCAAACTTCAGTCACACGCACAAAGGTGCTGATTGGCCCAATCAGTTTTCCAATCGAGAAATCACCATTGAATAGAGCAACACCAGACTCTCTGAATCACTTGACCAAATCTGAAGCGCAGGCGGGTCGCGATTCAAGAGTCTGGAACCAGGCTACCATCCCATGTCAATACTGACTAATTTGCCTAAGATCTTTGGATTTAATATGGATTTCTTTATTTGTTAAGGCAAGTGTGGACCAGTTTTGAAGCCGCAATGACATTTTTTTTTAAATCACTAGTTTTAGCTAGCTTAGTATTTCAGCCTTTGACGCTGACGTGGCCTGCTCTGTGCATTGTAGCATAGATATGGCTCCCGTGACACATCTGCACCTAGTTTGTTAGCGAATATAAAAAAAAATAGATTAAGTCGATAACATATAATAAATTAGCCCTGTGATATTTCTGATGTCATGGTTTCACATATTTATACTATATTTATATTAATAGTTTCACTCTTTTTTTGCTGTATCAACTCTGTGTCTGTGTGTGTGTGTGTGTGTGTGTGTGTGTGTGTGTGTGTGTGTGTGTGTGTACGTGTGCATGAACAGACTAAAATGTGAATGAATGGAGAGCTCCAGCGTAAGATGGTTGTTGTGAAATTTTGTTTGATACAGCAGACAGTGCGTCCAAGACAAATTTCCTTAGGAACAATAAAGTTTATCTTATTTAAAGGATGAAACGATTGGTAAATGGGAACCAGAAATCCTATTCATTTTCAACTTAGGTGATAAAATAAAAGGAATTGGACATGATCCAGGAGCCCGAAAATGACAGCAATACTTGGGTCTATACATGAAAATTACATAACTTATTACAATTTCAAAGTTACAGTGTTACAGATCTCTTATTTAGCATAACTGGAACTGAACTTGGATGAGGCAGGGAGAGTCATGGCTTTCAGTCATCTTTCCATTTCCTTTCCATTTATGCCTAAAATCTTACAAAATCTAACCCTAACCCTAGCCCATAAACGCTCAAAATCAATTAATCAAAAGCACTGAGTCAACTTTTCAAGTTAACATTACAGTCTATGATTGTCCTTTTTTTAACTAACTTCTATGACAATCAGACCTTGAATACTGTTTCACTAAACCTAACCCTAACAAAGGTGCCTAGGCCTTTGCCAACAGAGGTGCTAGACTGAGGAATGCCCTTCCTGAGGAGCTAAGGTTGGCAATATCAGTGTCATCTCTTAAAGGTTCTATGTGTAATTTCTGGTCCAATGTTGACCTCTATCGTTCAGCGACGTCATTATAACAACAAATCAAGGCTTGGCCCCTTCTCCACCCTCCTCAAGCACATGCCCGCTGCGAATGCTCCCCCTCTCTAGCCTCGGTAGAACAAGACCATCATCAGTATCGGTGGCGCTAGTCGGAAATACCAAGGGATGGTTTCAGAATCAACAACAATGAATGTTCTATCAATGTTTTACCAAGCATTTTTTTGTTCAATGGACACATGCCATGATTAGGATACTGACATTACCACGATTTGTGTTGTCTATTGATTTCTAGAAGATATCAAAGGTAAGGAGTCGCCATTTTGTGTCCACTCCTGTTACAAATGAAGGGATAGTTGTTGCTATAACATTGGAATCGTAAAATGGTGTATTGAGATAGATTTGTGAGTTTTTACAGTTTCAGCCAATGTATTGCATGACAAGACTGATTGAAAATTTCACCTCTGCAGCCCATAAAATATGAGCTGTTTGGAGGATTATATACAATTATGAGCTGAATTTACCAGAGCACCCTACAGTCCCACGTTATCTTTTCGATGTATGTTTTTTGCCGATAAGCAAGGCAGAAACAAATTGACAGATTTTTGAACAGACCTTGGCCTGATGTCATCTCCACAAACTGCACTAGCTGTACCAAAGGCTAACGCTGAACACAGTAACAAAATAACGAATTAGAAAACGTGTACAAAATTTTTCTAGCAAGGTTAGCTAACATGTTCAGTAATGGTGTAACCGTTATAAGCCACTTATTGTTGCTATTGGCTAGCTAGAAGGCTAACCTCTCAAGATAGCTGCATAACGTTAGCGCAAGTCTTTTGGGGGTAGAATTGCCTTCTAACAACAACAAAAACACAGCCTCGGCCCAGTCCTGTGCTGCTCCATGCGTCGTGAGCTGTTCACTGTTTCACTACCATTTGGCAACTCCTGCTGATATTTACTTGTCATATTATGCTTTAGTAAAGCAGAAATACTACACATTTAACCTTTAAACCACTTCTCAAAAGTATGTTATAGACACATATTTTGCTCATCAATTCTAGTTGATTTTGTATAGGTAAGAAAGAAGGCCACAGTGTTTAATATCAAACCAATTCTCAGTAGAGTATGCTGAGAGGAAAGACTTCTGGAGACTTCTCTATGGTGTTTGATTGACTTTTGGCTTGTTAATTTAGGACACAGCTTCAATTGGAATATCACAGGGGGAAAGGAGTTACATCTGGGACTAACCCCAAAATAGAGGCAGTCTGGTCAGCCTATTTTTGTGGTGTATTTACCCTGTCCTGCAGAAAGACTTACTGTAGATACTGTATGCATAAACATAGATTGTTCCTGTTTTTGTCATCCTAAAATTCAGCTTTTTACAGTATATTACAACTTAGCAACATTAGATGATGACATCTTGCATTGTCCATAATCTTGATATTTACAAGTAGGCAATAGATGGCTCTAATTAGTGTAGAAAGCAGAAACATATATTCTCTAATTCAGTACTTTCACACATTAAAACATAAAAAATTAACTGGGAATTTGGTGCAAATCAGTGCATATTTATTGATACAAAATACCAAAATACTTTGTTTCAAGGTTTTTTTAATCATTAAAGAAAAGGCATTTACAAAACAAAAAATCCCTTGTAGAACTATTTGAACAGCACACTGCTGTCATAACAAGCTAATGAACTGATAATGATTCAATGATTTAAAACAAGCCAATCACACCGATACATATGTACGCATAGGATAACCTTTGCTTGGACCGGTGAAATACATACACCTGAACCAATACATAAGTAGAGATATGCATCAGTCAAACTGAAAGAACAGATTGTGCCCAATGTATTTTTCAAGAGATATCATTTACTTTCTATTGTGTATCCAGTGCCAGGACTCACATGCCCTTACATGATATGGGGTGTTAAGGTCTGCAGCCATTTAAAAGCTAAAAGTTGAGGTTAAATTGTATCACAAAGAGAGACACAAAGGCTGTTTGGGACTTGACACTTTATATAACTTCCTCTCTTTTTTGTCAGTTGCATTCATGCAGTGTTATAGCCTGAAATGCTGATATAATGGAGCAAGAGGAGCATGGGGTCAGAGGTTTAGAAGTCAGCCAAACAAATGTGAAGTGAACTCCCATAAGTTTGAAATAAGTCCAAGCTCTCCTGCTGGCAATGTGCACTCAGCTTCTGCATGCCACAAGGACTCTGGAACACAGTTTTTAATTGGCTCTCTAAACCTCCTTAATTTTATGCTGAGTTCCATGCCCTGAAAAAAATTAATGATGTGCTTGACTCCATAGTTTTCAAATTCCCTTTGAGTGCGGATTCCTGTATGTCCTTGTGCGAGATTATTCACCAGCTTCAGTTTCATTGATCTGAGGCATTGTCCAAATTGGTTTGGTTTTGCCTTTAAAGAGACGTTGGTCTATGGATGAGTGTCAATTTTCCAGGATCACTCTCTTTTCGTGTTGTTTGTTTAATTTAAGTGAACATTTTGTAGCATGTAATGTATACAGCGAGTAAAAAAGCATTAAGACAAATGATCATATAATTGCTCTGTGCTCTCCTTGTCCTATTAAAATATTGTTTGCTTTTATTAGTCAGTTCCTAATTATCGGTCCAGAGTTATTCATCCAGTCATTGAAGGTGTTTGTTTTCAGCTGAGTGGTAATATAAAGTCAGTCTGTTAATGTGCCCTCCCACCATTCACACGGAAGGCTTCTAGAAATCTGTATGACTCATATCTAAGCCTCACTGCAGAGAATAATATGTGATGTGAATACTTATCTAGGCAACAATTCCTAAACTCGTTTCTACACTTTGGACTCGTAGTAGCATATTCATCTTTGATGAGTAAATCACTGGTACTGGAGAACAAAATCTTTTTATCTATATCAACAATCGAGCATGATTCAGCATCATGCCATGGAAATAGAAGGGATGCAGATATGCTGTTTGGCTATGAATGACAAAGGTATTTATTTGAATGAAATGGTATGTTTAGTATTCTGGATTTGCACTCTGAAATTCCATTCAGATCTAACTTTCAATGATTTGAGAAGTGAACATGCACATAATATATTGTATTTCAGAATCACCAAGAGAAGAGAGCAAAGGCATGCAATGTGACTTATTTATCCTATATGATACTTGTTTACTGAGAAATATTTCTATACTTCTTTTTAGAAAGCTTGGAAGTTGTACTATTATTGAGTGCATTTTGAGCTGGGAGGGGGAATGTTAACTGACCAACTGAAATAACTGTTGTTTGACGTCATGACTTTATTTTTAGAAGGTAATATATGGGTGTGGAAGTGCCTTTTCATGTTAGAATCAAAATACAAACACGTAACATACACACACTGATGCACTGTTTCTTCCACTGACACACAGACAAACACACACGCGCGCACACAAACAAATGAAAGCTTTTCTCCTCATGCCAGGCAAATGCATACTCACACCTCCTGATGAGCTAGATTTGTTTGCACATGTACTGTTATGCTGTGATTTCAAGGGGTTACTGTGCTTCTGTGTGTTAGCCCCTTTAGGTGAGGGACACACTGGAAGCCTTTTAAAATCCTGACCGATTTTGAAAACACATTGCATCACACACATAAGGAAGGATTTCACAGAAGTTTTTTGTCTCTCACCCATAATATGCTCATATTAGACGATTACACAAACATGGGGTACCGCACACTAAACAATATAACAGACTATCCTGCTGACTCCTGATACGTCAGCACCTCTAATCTCATAGGTACTTGTGTGGTGCAACGTGAATTAATATGCATTAATATGCACATTAATGAAATGTGCATCAAAACGCACTGGAAAGAGACACAGTCCAGGTGGGCTGTACACTTTGCAGTGAGAGCTGGAGGGGAGTAGGCTTCATCAGAAAAAAGGTAATAGGCTAATAACTTTCATTGATTATAGGACAGGAGTTCCCAGTTTCAAGGATCTTAAATAGGTATGCATTATTATCGTTAATATAGCTTCAGTCAGGAACACTTTCGTCATAGATTTAACCATTTATTGCAACAAATGGAAATACAGTTATGCTTGGCACTGATGGCTCCGCTCTTTAGATGCTCCCTGGATTAGCCAAACAGCATGCTAAGCCAAAACAGGGAGCGCAATCCTGAAAACCCCCAGGGTGTACAAGAGTGGGCCCAAAGCAAGACACTGAATACTTTAACCATTGGATTATACATTGAATTTTAACCTTTGAGCCATGTTAAGACTCTTAACTAGAAAGGTGGAGGCTGGGGTGGTGGAGGCAAAGCTTTGGACCACCTGGGGGGGGCGGCTGTGGCTCAGGAGGTAGAGCGGGTCGTCCACTAATTATAAGGTCGGTGGTTCGATCCCCGGCTCCTCCAGTCCGCATGTCGAAGTGTCCTTGGGCAAGATACTGAACCCCAAATTGCTCCTGATGGTTGCGCCAGCACCCTGCGTGGTAGCTTGCCACCATCGGTGTGTGAATGGGTGAATGTAGGCATTGTAAAGCGCTTTGGATAAAAGCGCTATATAAATGCAGTCCATTTACCATTTACCATTTACCTTGATGTGAGAATGGGCTGTGATTGGTGTATGACTGATTAGAAACGCTGATTCGATCAGCAGGCTGTCAGCTGATTACAGCTGGGGCGTATGACTTTCGTGTCCTGCATGAACTAACGCGATGCTTAATTTTTTGATATAACACTTCCACCTCATCCCACTGTAAATGTGGCTCTCATTAGGTATTTTTCCATTCAGGTTTTGCACAAATTCTAAGTGAACTTTTGAAAAGTTGACAATCTTAAAATGCAAATCTGGTGCGTTTCCATTAACGGCTTTTAAGGAATAATTGGATTTGCATGTGTGCAGGGTGAGACAAGATCACAATGGAGAGGACTTTCCAAGAGTCGGGCTGTGCCGCAGCCGCGGCGTTGTTACCGGACACCGACCGGTCGACGTGGCCCACACCATGAAAATTCCATGTAAATCAAATGATGATTGTCACACAAGGCTTACTTCCTGTTGCCAGTAGGTGGCGCAATTACTATGACTCCTAATTGGCATGTAGATGTCCTCAGGCCTGGACTCTTGTCCAGCATGTGAAATTTGGTGCAGATTGGACAATGTACAAGTTAACACAACTTCCTGTTTCATGGCGAAACATCGAAATTCGCCGCACTGCCAGGGCAATGCCATTCGACAAAAACTCCCAATCTTCACAATAAAGCATCATCAAGGTCTTAAGGCTTTTCTGACCACATTTGAGGTGGATCTGGTCAACCTGCAATAAATTCAAAATGGCCGACTTTCTGTTGGGTTTAGGCCATGGCACCAATTGAAGTCTGGACATGATACATGTGCCTACCAAATTTTGTACGTCTAGGGGAAACGTACCGCGAGGGCCACTTCATTGAAATTTTGTAGGGAGCCATTTTGCCACGCCCATGCGCAAGACCCATAAAATATATAATTTTTCGCCACTTCTGACGCGTGTGCAAAGTTTGGTGAGTTTTCGAGCACCTTTAGCCCCTCAAAAACGCATTTTTTAATTCCACAAACGAAATACAACAGGGCTTCGCACCGAAGTCGGTGCTCGGGCCCTAATAATTATTCTGTCATGTAATCTACTGGTGGCCATATTTCTTGCTTAACAGCGGCGATGACTATGCTATGGTCTGTCGGGCAGAGGAGCGCATCGTTGACAGCACTGGGTCATCTGTGTAGAATACAGGGTTAGGGTAACTTGGTGTAATTATTAATTCGCAAAAGACATGTCCAACGCTGTTTTTTGAATAAACTCTTTATCAACACACCAACAAACCCACCTGTTTTCAAAATTTTGCTTTCAGCTTATTCCCATTTGAAACTTCAATTTTCGCATACAATGGCTTAATGGAAATGCTACTATTGGCTATTGGTGGTCTCCGCTCTTGGAATGACTCTGTGACCTCATGCTACAGGACCCATATATTGGGTCAGAAATATGAAACTTATCGGGGTCGTTAAGATTGAATTTGTAAACCTCTCACACTAGCAGGTAATCCACGTCAACCACATCCCAGCCAAGCCTCCAATCGGGATTTAACTCCCCTCAATTGTCAGGAGGAGCAAATCTGGTGTAAATCATCACGATAATCCTGTAGCGACCAGTAAGGATATCAACAGCATTGGCAGAACTTGTCTTCTCTTATCTCTGGGCCGGATTTGCCAAGCCATTTGCACTTCCTATCAGGTGCAGATTTGGCGCATTTTGCTCACACAAAGTGCATGGGATTTAAACAGTCAGTCTGACACAGGGCAAAGTGCGCTCCCCTCCCTCATACATATTCATTTAAGGGCAGATTGTGTAAATAGAAATAGGAATATTATAATAGTGTTCATTAGGTATTCCGCTGAATTTACCAAAGTTCACACATTTTGCTGTGGTTAGTTATGCTTGGAAATGTTTCCACCTCCAAAAAGGAGGCATAAATTTGCTTGTATTCCTCTCACCCCGCCCTCAGAGAGGTGAGGTGAGAGAAGTACAGGAATACAGGAATACAGGTATAGAAAACACAGCTATACTCCATGAATGTTCAAGTTTGTGATGCCACACACAAAATAATAATAATGTTGTGGCGAAGTTCCCAGGCTAAACAATTGATGCTAGCAGTATTTTATTATTACATGTTAATTTCTGGTATTCTATGTAAACAATTAGTATTGTTGTAAACTTTATTTTTCACATTTTTGTTTTAACAAATTCATTAATACATAAATTACATGATGCACATTCTACCATCTTTATTCTGCTGCTGCAGCACATAGTATCTCTGTGCCACATGATTTTTAAAATAAAACAACAGCCACCAAAACACTACTTTTTTTTTAAAGGGTCCATATTATTTCCGCACAAGTCGTATTGACGATTTCTCAACTTTCTCAAACAAGAGTTTATGAAGAGCACTTGAAGGCAGTATGAGACATTCCCAAGATATTTGAGAAAAGCACTATGAAAAGAAAATCAACTGCTGGCAAGAGGTAACGAGTGCTGTAATGGTTAAGGATGGTTCCTGTCAAAACAGATGAAAATGAAGTTTTTAATAGAGTGCATGGGCAACGCTTGTTATAAGATGCACAGCTATCTTACAACAACTGAAACTGCTATTCCACAGCTGCACCGATGCTGCAAGAAAATAAGATGTTATTAAAGATGTAAAGAAAGATGTACAGTGTTTTGTTGTATTTCAGCCCTATTTGAGTCTATTCATGTCATTTTTGAGTGGGGTGCTTGTTTACCTTTTGAAACTTTAACTTTTCTATTTTGCTGTTACTATTTCAAACTGTGGGGCACGAGAAGAGGTAGGGAGAAATAAGGAACACAACTGCTTCTTAGGCACTTTCTGATGATTGCTTTTTGGGTGTCACACCTTAAATATTAATTTTACAGTAGCATGGAGATGTAAAGCAATCATAAAACCTCAAATGGAGCAGTGATGATGAAAATATCATGATTTTTGGTGATTTTGTGCATATTTCAAGAAATATTAATGTTAAATAAGCGTAGGTATAAGGATTTCCATGCTAGAAGCCACAGAAAGGAAAACATTGCATAAAACACCTAGTGAATTTGGTCTCTGTTTTGGTGAATGTTTAAAAGTGCCACAGAAAATAGCATCTCAAGTTGCAATAAGGTACAAAGGACAACTTGCATCAATACTGTCCTTACAAAAAGTCATTGTCATAGTTTTACACTGTTTCTCCATCAGAAACAACTCTTTCTTCAGTTTATTCATTGCTTTTAATACATTTTAGATATGACTCAATCAACTTCAGAATTGCTTAGAAATGTTATAATTGTCATAGAGATACTGGGATATATGTGGACTTATGTACATTTGGTGGGGCTAAGGCATGGGGGGTACAGAAATTTCAATGGTAAAATGGTATGTTTTTAAAAAGTTTGAAAACCATTGCCTTTTTATTACTGAAATAGTCTGTGCATCTGTTGGACTACAGGTTCCACATACATTTTTATTAAATAATAATTTTGCTCAATATTTCTATATATATACGTATATATATATATATACATATATATTTAACTATTTCAACAGAAATTATTCTTTGTTGGCTACCATTATACATCATCATAGGAGTGTAAACAATTGTAATTTTATTTTATTTTTATTTTTATATATACATATAGTATTGGAACTCATGAGTTTTCAAACAATGATTTAATTGAGTGAAATCACAGTATGCAAATGTATGAATGCGAGTCTGTGTATGCATGTGCATCTGTGTGAAATTACCGCTGCAAATACCAGACTGCATTTCAGTCAGTAGGGGGAGAAAACACTTCATCCCACTCTCAGTCTCAGAGCAAGCGCCTTCTCTTCTTTTCTCTCTCTCCTTCCCTTTGCCTCCTGAGTTTCTCTCCCCCACTGTAGGCAACACCATGAGTCAGAGAATGGCACATTGACATGAGCGGCATGGCCAGCCTTACATAGAGTCAACCTGAAATTTATTTCTCCGTCTACATTTTGGGAATATTCACATATGTTCTTAAAGTGCTTAACTCATAGATGGAACATGAGCAATCCTTAACTTTGATAACCCATCACAACTCCTAAAACAGGTTTGCTTTACTCCAGTGTTAAAAAACTTTACAAATATAAGTGAAAAAATATCAACAGTGTTTCAAAAATTCTACTATCCATACTAAATATTCAGTGTTCAGTTTAAAGTGTGTATGTGTGTAAAATGCTCCTTTTGAAATAAAACCCTGTCATACACAAACTAACGCACATTGGCAGCTTGAAGCTGCCCAGGACAACTGCAGTCTACCAGCAGAGCCTTGGGGAATTGCTCAAGGGCACAAAATGTGAGATTTTGAGGGACGGGTGAGCGATGTTTATTCAGTCTCACTGTGATGATTCTCCCAGACAGTCTTGGGAACCAAACCAGCAACCTACCAGCCAAGCTTGCAGTCAAGCTTACACACGACTCATCCAGCCTTCTGTGTGTCTGCCTGCCTCTCTCTCTCTCTCTCTCTCTCTCTCTCTCTGTCTCATAAAACTGATGAATTAGGGAGTTGTCACTTTACATAGACGACTGATCAAACTTTTCTCTGTCTGGGGATTTCTTTATACATTCTACTCTCTTTTTATATTCTACTCCTCTTCAAACTGAAACTGTGACCCTAACATAACGCTGAGGCTAATTGACTCTCTCATCTCAAAACTGACCTTGCTAAATGTATTAAGATGAATGAGCCTGGAAACAACACATTCATTTGAAGGTATGTTGATTTCTTGCAAAACTACTGTTGTCCAAATCATCTATACAGTGTAATGTGATCGCTTATGGCCCTCAACTGGCCATAACATACTAATGCAAAATATGTTTGGGGGATTTTGTTTATTGATGAAGAGAGTGAAGAAAGTTTTGGGAACATTTGGCTAAACAGCTCAACAAGTGATCCATATCAGTTTAAATGTTTGACACTTAAAAAATTTGAAGTAACAGATATTGCCATCAGCAAGTATATGGGTCAATGGCTTCTGTACGTAATAATAGGAGAGGTTGCAGAGATGTCTGATGACACACGGCTGCTGCTGTGACCTTTTTGTTATCTTAATTGTGTGACTCTTGAGGAAGGTCACTCAGAAAGTAATGGACCCCGGGGATGAGGTGAAGAGATACCCAGATTGGTAAGTTTTTGACTCATCCCGTGCTATCGTGTTGAATCAAAGGTCAAACAAAGACTCCACAAAGAGTAGATGTGTAAGTCCCTGTGACTTAAAGGCGGCATTGCAAAAGGTGTCTATTGCATCAGCGTTGCCACTCCTTGCCTTGTAGGGAGAGCACCCTTAGGGAGTTACAGATCAAACAGTCATTAGCGAATGGGGCTCCATTGTACATTGCTTAAGAATCCGTCCTGTAATCCCATCTGCCACAGGTGCCTTGTTTTTAGTGTTCCCAGTTGCTGGGCCACGGCCCTTCACAACAAGATCATTCAAACAAGGCACTCGCACTCATCTACAGTCTCTTGTTTTGAACTAAATAAAAAGATACTTAGCTCAGTAACCAGATGCATTGGGTTGTCATTTTTTGTGAACTCTATTGTTCAGAAAATCTTGCCAGCCTTCTGGCTTTCTAAAATGCCTGTTCTTCAGGAATATTCATCCTCCACTTTCTCCTTATAACTTAGTTTTGCCTGAAGAATGGAGTGACTGACCCAAAGACCCAAGTTCAGCCTCTATAGTCCCATAGCATAAGTATTAGTGTGCTGCTGTGACATTGGGAAATGTAAACATACTGATGGTACAAGGGGAGATTGTCATTAAACTTGCAGGTGTAAAGTCTATAGGAGTCTATAGATCAGTTTGCTTTAAAAAGAGTGAAAAGTACAAAATGGTTTTATTGAAAGACATAGTCAAAACAGCACTTTGCATGGAGTTTGTCAGTTTATTGCTGGATGCTTTGGAAAATACGCTAAAGGACAAAAGAAAGGACCCGCCTCCATGACAGTCTCAGCCAAAAAGTTGTGGACATCCAGATCACAGGGAGAGAAGCAAATCTTTGGTGTTGGAGACTTCACCCCATAGAGCAAAGACGATGGCATGGGAGTCGAGATCGAGTGCCAGCATGAACACTATGTACATTCACCAAGCACTTTATTAGGAACACGGTGTTCCTAATAAAGTGCTCAGTACTTATACTGGGTAGATAGCTAGCAAAGTGACATCCGTCTCCAGGTTCGACGAGTTGCATTCTGGAATGCTTTTCTGCTCTCCACAGTTGTAAAGAGGTTATCTGAGTTACTGAAGCCTTTCTGTCAGCTACAACCAGTCTGGCCATTTTCCTCTGACCTCTCTCATCAACAAGGCGTTTCCGTCTGCAGAACTGCCGCTCACTGGATGTTTTTTGTTTTTCGCACCATTCTGTGTAAACTCTAGAGACTGTTGTGTATGAAAATCCCAGGAGATCAGCAGTTTCAGAAATATTCAAACCAGCCCGTCTGGCACCAACAACCATGCCACGGTCAAAGTCACTGAGATCACATTTTTTCCCCATTCTGATGCTTGATGTGAACATGAACTGAAGCTGCTGACCTGTATCTGCATGATCCTATGCATTGCACTGCTGCCACATGATTGGCTGAATGGATAATTTCCTAAATAAGCAGGTGTACAGGTGTTCCTAATAAAGTGCTCGGTGAGTGTATATGCAGAGGGTTGTAGCATGGGACATTGCAAGTTTGTATTGCACTTAATTCTAAACAGTAAAGACACCAAGAGACAGGTGAGCAAGCTGTTGCAGCATGGATGTTTTTATTATCAGAAAATACTGTTAATGCTTTAATCCTGTGCTTTAAAATATCAAATTCACATATCAATGTTGCTAACTGCAGATAAAAATACTTGTCAGCAGAGACAAATTGGTCTAATTTGGGTTCTTTGATTTATTGTTAGAAACAAAAGTGAAATATCTGTATTTATTTTTGCTAGGTATTTAGCTTGTAGGTAAACAGTAAAATAGTTGGTTGTGAAATAAAGCTTAAGACCAGATACAGACCATAATTGCATAAAAATTGCATGCTGTTAAACCTCAGAAAGTACAACTAACAGTCTTGGGATGGACCAAGGGCAAAGGCCAGGATGCAGGAGCTGGCAAAAGACAGAGTGTATGTCAGGTTAAATCAGGTGCAGGCCAGCATGCAGGCTGAAGACAGTCAGAAAGGCAAAACAGAGGACACACATGGCAAGCTAATGAAGTCAACATTCATATTAATTATTGGTTTGATAGCACAACCTTTACACTTGTTAGGTAAGTCTCATGAAACATCACTGAAATCTTATAGTTTGTGTCCACTAAATCTTTTGTAGCTTGCAATGCTCATCAGATGCTTTGGAGTTGGTTGTGGTTCCTGTTGTTTCTATGTGACTGCTGTATGCAAATTTGAAGCACAGCAATCACAAGATTTTACCCATAAATGCACACTGTAACAATAAAAAATGCTTATTGTATTTTATGTTTATCTTGTATGCATGTGTTATGTACATTTCCAGTTTTTCATTTTAGTCATGCAATTACAGACATTTTTTATTTTCACGAATGCAAAATAGAACAATGTCATTATTTTCCATACAAAACAAAATAGTTTAGGAATCCATGTTTGTTTGAATGTTGCTGAACTCAAAACATTACTTCTGATAAGCAAAGCCTCAACGTTTTTATTAGGCATCTCTTCCTCAGGCAAAACCAGCTCCCAACTTGTTTCTTAACAATATTGTTACATATCAATGGGAAAGCTACAGCTTTATCACATCTTCAGTGAAAGCCCCACCACAGGAGGGCCTCCGAGGAAGGTTTCCGGATCCAAGTCATGTAAGGTAACCTGCTTTCTGTTGCAGTTCATGTTTCAGTTTGGGTGAAAGATAAGTTAGTAATATCTCTGCTAGTGTAGTTTTACCAAATCTAGGTGTAACTATAAAAGTATTTTTCCAATGCACTCCAGTAAAGTTGGTGGGGCTGCAATAAGCCAGGGTTCATGGCAGTGGACCACATATGCCAAGCACAAAATTGAAAACATAAATCTAACTAAAAATGTGCATATACATAGATAGTACGCATAGCAATAAATTAAATAAAAATGAAGTAGTTGCCATGGTAAAACATGATATATGGGATAAACACGATGGCTGGAATGCACCTTGTAACCAATCAGAAGCAGACTAGTAGAAAAAAAGGTGAGTCACGATTTCTATGCCTGTCATTGCCTTATATTGGGGAATGCATCCTAAATAACATAGAGCCTATAAATAGAAAATGGGTAAATGGCATTATCACACACGCGCGCGCCCACACACATACACACAGACACACACACAGACATGTTGTGCATTTTAATTGTCTCACTGTTTGAAGTAACTCAAAGTGAATATGTGATTTGTCAATTGATTCTTTTTCTCCCAGGCTATGAATAAAATGCTTTAATTATTGATGTGCTGACGTCAGATGTCCGCTTGAATGTTGTATGTGGTGCAGACCTCTTTCTCCGGGCTAGCTGCTTCCCCCACCCCGCTCTCAACCCAGCACCCCCCGCCCCCACTGCCACCCCTCCCCCAGCAGACACCCTCACACTCCCCCTATCTGACACGCCTACCTGGCATGAATGGAACTTTAAGCGCTTACGTTGCAGGCAGCTTGCAGAGAGGCGTCAACCAATTGGAAGGAGGATAATACAAAAATTAAGTCTCTGTTTCTCTATATCTGCTCCCCCCCCTCCCCCCCCCCCCCCCCACACACACACACACCTCCACTGCAATCCTTCCCACGAGAGGCTCGTCTGTGCCATGCCATCAGAGCGCTGCTATTCTTTTGAGCAACCGGTACCTCTTGTAAATTGCATCTCAAAAGAGCTGGACAATAGTAGAAATGTGGAAAATTGGATTTTGTTGTAAATTCTTGAAAATTACACTCAGTGTGAAACAAACATTTATTGGTACATTTTTCATAGAAATTCCTACAACAACTCTTAACAGAATGTGGCAGTCGATGATTTTACCATTTTTACAGAATGTGTAAAAATACTTGAACTTGTGTCTAAATGTTTTTTTTATCCGTAGGTTAAAAAAAACATTTTGGGTTTTGGTAACATTAGGGTTTTGGTAATTTTATGCATTACATGCAGAGAAAAGAAATGTTGGAGGGAAGAAGAAAAGGAATAACTTAAATGAATCAAATCCTGCAACCTGAAAGGCGTAAGTCTACATTCAAGTTTGATAGTTGATGAAGAAGTGGTAAAAACCAGCCGTTTGAATTTCTGATGTCGTCTCACAAGAAGACCTAACACTGAAGAAAAGACTAGGGAGTTGTTCTGAAGGCTTGTGTATTGAACAGATATGAAAAAGTATTAAGTATCTGTAAAGTGTGAACCTCCCACACATAATGTGATATGTTTCAATAGAGATTGGTTATTCTGGAAAGGTAAAATAACTAACAGTAGTGACAACAGATAAACTAAACTGAAATAATTATTTCAACAAAAGTACAAGTCAAATTTCAACAAATCATATCTGTCAGCATGTTCTGGTTCTGTAATGAAACATAAAATTAAGATAATACATAAATGGAATAGTTTACACATTTAATATTTCAATATTAAATGATAATCTGTAAAATATCTGATGTTAGAGAGTTGTAAATAGTTAAAAGACTGGTGTAAATCTACCAATATAAGAAATAAGCATTGTGATGATGAAGGTGAGTAATCCTCGTGTTGGGCGTCTTTATTGTTTTTTTGTTTTTTTTCGTCACCATTACCAATCAGTGCTGGCTGGAGGGGCAACTGTTGTGAGAGACCCTGGGGTGGGAAAGTGACGAAGGGGTGTGGGGTAGCTTTGTGTCTGAGCCTTTCCTCAAAAAATGTCTAAAGTGTAGTTCTGCTAATGATGGGTGAATCATCACAGCACAGATCTGCCAGCCCTTATCCACCACTAACAGTATGTCCTGCATTAATGAGCTCCTTATCAGCATAAACTTACACTGCTGAGATACATAAGCATTTGCTCTCTTAACCTGTACATGGCAATGTCTGGAAGATAGTAGGTTGTTGCATTGTTGTTGTGCAATTCTTTGTCTAACCACCAGTGTCAAGCAAAGGTGTTGCTCGTTGCTCTTATGCCACCAACCTATGTTACTCTATCTATTGTCATTACAAAACAACAATGTTCACAATCTCAGCATATGTGCCAAAAACATTTTTGTTTGCCTAATACTTAATGACAAACCGTGTAACATCGATATTATCACTTTTTTTCAGCAACTTCCATCTTTGAATACATATAAAAAGCAAGACAAACCTTTCCCCATCAGGAAGAATAAGAAATTGTGGGCTTGATGAGGACCCTACCCACCTCAAAGTGTGGAGAGAGACAAAGACAGACAGGCATTGCTAGGACTGGTATATGCCATGGATGTGAAGAGATTCTCCTGAGGAGGCGGAGGGATGGAGGGAGGCAGAGGCACATTGAAGCAGATGCAGAGAAATGTGAGAGGGTGTCAGTGAGACTGGTGATGACGCGCTCATGGCTGCGGAGAGCTGGCGAGGCCGCGGCCCTGGCTCTGACTCACCTCATCCCCACGGGGCCTCCTGGTTGACGTCACTCAGCGTGCGCTGTGGCATTTCTCTGCTTCAACTTCTTTGTGAGCAGCAGCCACACTTGAGCCTTCCTCACATCTAAGAGACTCTGAAAATGTGCATTTGTGTGTATTGATGCGTGCATGTATATGTTCACTCACATTCTCAGTTTCAAACAAAATGCATCCATCTATTTATTTCTGTATCTATCTATCTATCTATCTGTCTATCTATGTATCTATCTACACACTGAAACACATACATGCACATAAGCATGCACATGCAGGTTAGCGTGCACCCACCTACACACCCACATGCACATGCACACGCACACGCACACGCACACACACACACACACACAGTCTCTCTGTCCTAACAAATCCCTCTGAACCCAGAACTAACTATCAATCTATCTATCTATCCATCCACACACACTGAAACACACACATCAACACATACGTGCACATAAGCATGTACGTAAGCATGCACATGCCCCCCCCCCCCCACACACACACACAAACACACACACACACACACGCACAACATGCACGGTCTCTCTGTCCTAATGAATCCCTCTGAACCTAGAACCAAGGCTTTGTCCACATAGATGTTAGAAACACATAGAGAATGATGAAAGTATGACCATTAACAACACTCAGAGATTGTGCAATACAGTGACAATGGCAATAGAGACATGTTTTATGTTTCCTGCTTCTATAAGATCATTCTTAATAACATCTCATGAAAAGTATGGACAGTATAATACATCAGAAGTACAAAAATACAATAGTAATACCTACAGCTGCAAGTGCATTAACTACATTTTCATGGCACTAATATTTCCTATTTACTGTGGCTCCATATTTAAAGCTAAATGGATGCATTTTTCTCCATTGTGGTGTAAATAATGAGAAGTTAGAAGATACTTGGTCAGAACTTTCACTTTACAGTATGTTATCATTATAGTACAGCCATACAAATACAAACACACACAAACGCACACACACACACACACACACACACACATACAAAATTAGTTGGTTATGGCAGTCTTTTGACATTGCTGCAATACATTGCTGCAATAGCGGCAGTGCGAGCTAAAAACCAGAAGGATTTCTCCATGAGGGGCAGATGTAGTCACTACATGAGGAGGGGGACCTACAGCAAGTTGTACATGTTGCTCTTTTCTGCTCTCTGCGGTCGACTCTTGGATGTACAAGAAGCCCTGTTGGCAGGTAGTTCACTAAGTTACAGTCAGGCTTTTCAGAGCAGTGGCTGGAAATTTACAGTACTTCAGCAGGGTCTTTAAGTGGTCCTTACATTGTCTCTGATGGCCCTAAGAAGACCTGAATCCAGTACCTGAAGAGAAAATCTGCTTGGGGAGGCAGGAGGTGCTGGGGTGACATGAGAATTGCAAACCCTACTCAGTGCAGATGTGTTTTTGCAAGACACATCGCAATGCAGGTATTTTGAGGCATAGATGTCATTGTAGGCCAGTCTGCTCTCACACGTCAGAGTGCAGGTTTCAACAGCATAGAGGAAAAGAGAGGTAAACAACCCACTGCTGTTGTGGTGGTGATGGTGGAAATCCAGCTGTGTATGAAACCCTTCTAAGGAATTCATATTCACATGTTATTGCTTTGATCTTGGACAAATCAAATTGATGTCTCTGAATATGAATAACTCACAAAGCTATAAACCAGAGTCAAGATTTTAATGTGATCAAGATATTTTAATGTGATCTCTTGTCATCAGGAGATGAAATCTTGAGCTGTTCCTTGACAATGAATTAGAGATTGACTTTGTGAAATCAAACAATCAAGATTTTCTAAAGAATGTAAAGCCGAATGTGGGCATAAATGTGCTGCTGTACCCACCCAAATACACAAATATTCCACTAAAACCCATACATGCTCTACTGCAATCTATGCTCTATTCCACCTGTGTCATGGACCCATACAAGGCTAAGGTGCAGGTTTTTACCATTTATCTGATTGTAGAAATTATTTTGCATGAAGTCATTATATCTTTAAATACTTTTTCTTTAGAGCAAAACTTTATACTGTAGAATTTAAAAGTAGGCTATGTCTCTTTTCATTTAACATATTGGGCCCTATTTAAGCAATCCATGGCGCATGGTCTAAAGCGCATGGCGCAAGTGCATTTAGGGCGTGTCCAAATCCAATTTGCTAGTTAAACAATGTGGGCGCAAAGTAAGGTGCAAGGCGCAAAGGGATTGTACTAAGTCCCTTAATTAATCATAGATGTGTTTTGGGCGTAACATGAACTCAACCAATCAGAGTGTCATCTCCCATTCCCTTTGGCGCATTGCTTTTGCGGTTTTCTGCTGAGGAAACGGATCTGCTCGTGCGCGATGCCGATGTGTGTGTGCGTCGGGTAGGCCTATGTTGTGCGTCGGGTGAAGGTAAGATGCCTTTGCAGTTTATTTTCATGGCTTTTTGTTGGGCTGTGCTTTTTACATATTTACTGTGTTGTTTTTCTTGGTTGTAGGTTGCGTATTTAGCAATTGGCAATGTGTGATGATGGTTAACGTGACATGTACGTTGCGCATTTGGCACTGCGTAATGGTGAGAGGAACACGTAGTTTTTGGCATTTGGCATTGCGTAATGGTGAAAGCATATGGCAATTTGGTAACAAAATACATGTCAGGAACGAAGTAAAGTGCAAATTTTCATAGTAGGCTAGATGATCCTATTTTTCTATTTTGCATGGTAACGTTGTGAGAGAGAGAGAGAGAGAGAGAGGGAGAGAGAGAGAGGCATCTATCTGAATAATGCGCCTTTTAAATAGCAGGAAAATACTGCGCCAGACTTTAGACCAGGTTTTTGTTGGTCAATGGCGCAATCGCTTTCCGCTGCCTCACGATAGCAATGTGCCAGCAATGCGCCTGACCACACCTAATTTTAAGACCAACACGCCCATGGGCGCAAAGTTGGGCGTACTTTTGCTATTTAAACAACGTGGGCGCTGGGCATGAAAATGACAACTGTGACGGTCGGAAACTAGCAATGACACTTGCGCTGCGCTTTGCGCCTCTTTGCGCCGGGTGTAAGATAGGGCCCTTGAAGTCTAGTCATAAATGCACCTGTTTTTTGGTGAGGTCCTCAGCTATCAAATTTCACCGCCAAAAGATGAGGTAGGAATCTCCTCCCAATAAGTGGTGCCTCATTTTCTAAATAGGGCAAATACACTGCAGGCAGGGTAGGATAAAGGTACAAAGATAGTCTATGTTAAAGTACTTTCTGTTGAGAAAGGTCTAAAAAGAGTAGTGCAGGTTTTACTTTTTTGTTTGAAATCTGACTGAATTTGTTGCTATTATACCTAAAAGAACATAATTTTAAACTACACTGAACAGTTCAGAAGCAGAGGATACGCTCTGCACACCGATCTGTTCTAATTAAGCACCAGCTTTGAGTCCAATTAATTTGTGGATGGGACAATACCATGTACCACATGGTGAATGGTGGGTAAGAAGGGCATAATCATCTGCATAAGTTCACAGATGTATTGGTGGTGGATTTGAGTCCACAGAAAATCTGGATGAACCTCTCATAAACCTCTCATGAGTTCCAATTCTATATTAATTTGATATACATTTTATCTCTGACAAACTATGTTTTGCCCCTCTTCTTATGTTCTCTTTGTGCAGTGCACACAGTATATGTAGCTCTGCTTATGGTCCACACACTGGAGGGACTGAGCTCTGGAGCCTACTGCCTAGCCAAAATCATCCGCTCTTCAGCATGAGGCCATAAGGCATTCCAGTTTCTGCAGGCTGCCTTGGGGATGCGTTGTAGAAGTCCTGGAGATGTAGAGGTTAGATTGTGATGTATTGAGACTGATACCTTTAAGATGGCAGCAACAAGAAACAAGAAGCAGCAGACATGCATCACAGCAGTTAACAAGCAAGCTGGGAAGCTTCACTAGATCACTAGATATCCCCCCCACAGAGACACAAACACACAAATAATCAACTCCCCTTAGATGAGTGGTTATGAATCTAAAGCTCTAAAACAACCCCAAGTCAACAAACGCATCCAAACGTATGCTATAATTATGCCATGAGTGGGCCTCCTCAGGCGCAAAAATTCTATGTAATTATCTTGCCAGACAAATAATGCATCATTGGTAATTGCACTGCCATTTACAATTTGTAATAAGCAATAATTTCCAGATAGAAACAAGTCAAAATACTCTTTTCCCTATGTAACCATGCTTGCTTTCTCTTTGTCTCTTAAAATTGTAAAATGTTGAGCATGAAATAAAATAACCAGCTGCTTGATTCAGTGGTAATTGTGTCCATTAATAATTAATGATGCCTATCTTATTCATGCTCGTGAACTTTGTGCTGGGATGTTATACAGACTTAGAATTGGGTGTGTCTGTGTGTATGCATTAAAATTTTTTGATATTATTATAGTAATAACAAAAGATAGTATTCCATACCAACAAGCACTCACCAATTTAGCTTTTCATTTACACATTGATGCAAACAATATATCTTTTAAATTGAAATATGCAGTTATTGCCTTTAGCTGTGGAAATTTCCAACCAATCAGTTTGTTGTCAGTTACCAAGCTGAAAACTGAAGACTCAGTGGAGGAAGCAGGCTTATGTCCTTTGGGGCAGTTGTTTGTTTGTGCTGTGACTCGGGCCAGGAAAACCGATGACCATCTGTCTATTAGAAGCTCTGTTGGTCATGTTTATTTGTCCTTCATATTCTGGCAAAAAGAAAACAAGTCTTTGTCCATTAATTGGCCTTGCCTCTAGCATTTGTAGGTTAACCTAGGTTTGCACTCTACAAGATCCAAGATGTTATTGTTGCTATCAGCACGAGAACATTCTTTTTTTTTTAACTTCTGTGTGTAGGTGAAGGGTGCACATAGAGGTTTCACAGATCGTTACAAATCTGCAAGCACCCACGGCTTGCACCATCTTGGAGGTCCTTTGGATAATTAGCTGTACACAAATAATAGCTAGGCCTAACACCCAGGCTAGAAAAAAAGAGATATCTGAAAAAGATAGTCATGGTGTGGGTGTCGTCCGTTCAGTAATATTATAAGCAGGACCTTGAGGCAGAGACAACAAAGTTTCTTTTTTGTCTTTGCTCTCCCTCAGACCACCCACAGGCTGTTTGGCAGTACGAAGGTGACTGTCACTATGTGGAGCTAAACAGCTCCACATAGTGGCAAGTTATTTGAGGCGGAAAAACAGCTGAGAGAGAGACGCTTCATGTGTGACACACATCCAGAACAAAGTCTGAAGGAGACATACGATTAGCAAGCATGGTAAAAACATGTGGAGATAGCTAGCTAGTTTTGGGTGAACGCAGAGGACTTGCCAAACAGTGGTGAGCTGCATAAGCAAGAGTAAGAGTGACAGGCACTGACAGGTTATATACCGTGGGGGCAGGCACAGTGATGTAGATACCCTGTGGCTCAATGTAGCCTGTTGAGGTGAACTTTAGACTTGGTTGGGAGCTTTATTCAGTGGAACTGATTTAACTAGACTAAGGCTGTGGTCGAATTGTCTTTTTTGCTTAGGAAGGATCCTAACTGAGTGAAATGACCCGGAAGTATCTAAGTGGCAGCCATGATAAGAGCTGTTCGAATTCTCTAAATGCTAAGGAAAGGTGCTTCAATGCTTCCTTACTTAGCTTCTTTAGCATAGGATACACTGGACCATCCTTTACGAAAGGAAAGGAGATAATGCTGTCCCACAATTCCTTGCGGCAGCAACATTCAAAGCGACGCACCATTCGGCCGTTCACGAAAACAAACGATCATGACCGACAAGGGACGCAGATCATCATGCAAGTTACCGTTGCTTATTAAGCATTTTCCATCTTATGCCATAACTTTCTAATATGCTTATACGTTTTGAACTTTCAACAATATGTTAAACCCATAGGCGAACTATGAACGTTACGCTGCTGTTGTAAAATGATCAAAGTGAAGTTAACGTTGTAGCGTAACCTATGCTCAGTTTGCATTGGTTACTTCATTCTGAGCGTGTTGTATTGCCAGCCTTTAGGAATATCATTAATTCATTTTACTTCAGTCACAGATGCTGAAACCCTTGCCTTAATAAAGGCTTGTATCAGCCATAACAACTTCAAAGCACAATCAAGTCAACATTTTAAGGTGTTTACTGAGTTGTGGTGGTTCTTAAGCTATTATATGCATAGGCTTATAATCCGATCATAATCAGCATATTAACCATAACACAGAAGTCTGTCTTTCAAGAAAAAGGGATATGAGACGTTTTTAGCCAGATGATGTTTTTAATTCAACATGTTTGAAACTTAAGAATGATGGTACAGTAGTAGATTTGTAGGCCTGGGTTAGGGTTAGGGTTAGGGTTATCTTGCATGAATTTAATAATTATTTTCATACAATCATACTAATTGGGATTCATGTCGATAAATATGAGTGGACAGGAGGGTGAGCGAGAGCAACGATTCTCAATATGACAACCATTTTGTTTCACTTTAGTGACTGGTAGCCTATATTCCTTTTTTATTTCAATTCCAACCTTTGTGATGAAGCAATATTTTTCACCGGGTTGTCCACGTTTATATAGCCTGCATGAAACAACACGGTAAGAACGCACGGGGTGAAGTATCTAAGATGCGCTTTTAGTAGTCCATCTTCGGAACATTGTAGTTTCACCACGGCAGACCCACGTCATTAACATCCGCCGTCGCATAATTACGTAGCCTAGTGTAAGTCCAGTCGGATTCTCTCAGCACCGTGGTTGTCTTTTCCTAAGCCCTTATGAATTCTCCTTCACATCTTTCCTTGACCTCATGACGTTTTCCAACAAGGTCAAGGAAAAGTGGTTAGGAATAGGAATTAGGACGTATTTTTTTGACTATTCGACTGCAGCCTAAGAGTCTAACAACCCTGCAATGTTTGTGGAGGCGTCTCTGCTGGGAATGGAACTCGGGTCTCCTGCTTGAGAGTCTGCAGTCTAACTCCCTGCAGGCCACGTGACCCATTAAGTGGTGAACAGAGCAACCAACCGACCAACCGACCAACTGACCAACAATGCCATCCATAGAGCCCCTGCTGTCCAGACAATGATCTGGCAACCATTCATGCCTGTGCACCAATACACAGTACCACATTAAATGCACAAATTATATTATAGAACAGCCATCATGACACCAAGCTTCAAGGGGCTACTCTTTTACATCCACTTGATCCCTCATTTTCCTCATGGCTAGGGTCAAGATCCCAGGTGAGCGATTTTTTTGTTTAATAGGAGTGAGGGATTACAGGTGCTCCAGTTCACCAGCAGTCTAACTATTCTTTCTCCATGCAGTGCGCAGCGTCCACCACCCTTTTACGAAGGTACATCAGCAGGCGTTTGTGCTGCTAGGTGCAAGGACAGGCCAACTAAGGTTAAAAACCGAGCCAAACAGTATGTGCGACTGAAACTCTGAAGAATCAACTTTGGACACACGTTCCTGCATTTGGGCATGTAACAGGCAAAGGAATGACAGCTTGTGCTGGTCTTTCCACACTAGAAGGCCATAGGCACTGTCCCGTGGCAAGCAGTAATCCAATGTGGCAATGGCAATCTGAGTCTTCTTTCAGAGCACACACTTCTTAGCAAGTGTGTGCTCTGAAAGAAGGTTCAGATATCCATTGGTGAGACCAGACTTTACTAACTGCATGCCTGCAATGTCCTTCCTCTCAGCAGCCTTTAATTTACTCACTACAGGAGATTTGCCATGCATCCTGTCTTTCCGTGAAGGTGCTAGTCCACCGCAGTTGCAAGTCCTCTGATACCCCTTTTTCAGAAATTCAAAGTCCAAATCATCTTCACAAAAGGAACAGATGGCCCTTCTTATTAGACAAGTCCCCAAACCAGGAGCGGCTGGGGATGGTGACCCTCTTGAGACGTCACTGAGGCACTGGCGTCCAAGCTAGCACTGGGGTACCAAAGCAGGTTGGGCTAGGCACTCACAACAAGAGATGTGGGTTGCAATCAACTTTGGTTATGAGGGCACAGCAGGATTGGGGTATGGGGAATACCAAAGCACTGTAGTGCTAGAAATATCCCCAGTGATGTGTGATGTGCAGTTTACCAAGAAAGCTCTAGAAACAGAAACCGCTGAAGAACCGACGCGAGAGTTGAACGTTTCTCCACACAATACACAAACATCGATACTTTTTGTAGGTGTTTTAGGTCCAGACGACATTTCGGCTAATCTCTATAAACAGATATCTGCATATGAGACGTTGTCTCTCAACTCCAACTCTACGCTACACCGGAAACCCCGAAATATTGGCTGTCATCCCCAGAGTCTAATCGTCGTCAGACCGATAGATGATGGGTTCCAAGATTGCCCCAAGAGGTACCCTGCATTTGGTTCTGATAAATGCATGTATCCCTGGAGATCAGTGCTTGTTGGCATGTATTAGCTCCATAAATTATTTAATTGGAAATTCACAGTTTCACTGCACCAGCTACGTGTACATGGACTTCATGAATTCATCTTTGAAACATGCACATGCTACCGAGAGGATCAGCCATGTAGCCTCCATTACTGGCAGGGAATTGGGGACACCCTGACAGACATCCTGAGGTTCTTCCCTGGGAGAGGTGGACACCCTGGAGGGGAGGCTGAATGTTGATCATCATAGATCATAGCTCGCTTTGGCTAGGATCAATTTACCCCTAACCTGGGGCAAGCTGAACCAAACACTAAAGTAAATATTTGCTCATGTTACCCCACTCTCCCCTATACTGTATGTACCACATGACTCCAACAGCATCCTGTACAAAAAGGTTACTGATGATCCAAAAAGTTAAATGATAATATAAATTAGACTAGGATTAAAGTTAAACCATGCAAATTAAGAAGAATTTGCATTTGAAGGGGAAACTGTCATTCTACATTGATGAGGCGGTGGCTCTAATAATATCAGGAAAGCATGTCAAAAGCTTAGAAAGAGGGCAGAGGTGGAACTGACATAGGGCCCTACTTCAGTGAACCAAGGCGTATATGGGTTAGACCAGTGGTTCTCAACCTTTTTTGGGCCAGCGCCCCCCTATCCATTATCCAGGTCCCTTACCGCCCCCCATCAAATAACATGTAGGCTAATTGTCTTCCCTGAATATTAATGTTGATTATTATCCTGTTTTTAGGGGTCCAAGCACATAAGTGCGAGGAACCCTATTGTAATTGTTCCGATTATTATTATTATTATTATTATTATTATTATTATTATTATTATTATTTTTCTTCCTGTGCCTTAAAAGTGTCTGCACCTCAGAAACCATAAGCCCCACAGCACCCAAACTTTCCACATAGGTTGGAAATGTCACCCACTACTCAGGCAACAAAAATGACACCAATCCACCTGATGGTGGCGCTATAACAGCCCCCTGCACGTTTTGGTCCATAACTCCTGAACCGTGAGTCACAGAATCAAAATTCCACTTCTCCTGGATTCCCTGGATCCCCATGCATCTATCCAGATAGGCCACGCCCATTTCCGTCTGACTAGATTTTCCGCCATTTTGAATTTTATCAAAAACCTATTTTTGCGAACTCCTCCTAGACCGTTGATGCAATCATCTCCAAATTTGGTGTGCATCACCTCTGGACGTCCATGATTAAAAATCATGAAAAGATTTTGGATATTCCAAACCGTTCTGATTTAATTAGCTTCCAAAGTTCAGTCAATGGTTGTGGGCGGGGTCTATTTTACAAAAATTGCAGTAACTCGTGAGTGCATTCTGCTACCTGCACCAAATTTGGTACACATGTGCAGATGTCTACTCTGAGATACCAGCCCGAATTTGCTGTCATTTCGCCCATAGGGGGCGCTACAGCAACGTTTTAAATTTTAAATGCCCATAACTCAGTAACTATACATCATAGAAACAAAATTCTTGTGTTCCTGTATTCCTTGGGTAAAGCCGCATCATTTTGATAGGCTCCGCCCATTCCCGCCATATTTGATTTTCCGCCATTTTGAATTTTCTCAAAAACCTATTTTTGTGAACTCCTCCTAGACCGTTGAGGCAATCATCTCCAAATTTGGTATGCATTATCTCTGGCATCTCCTGATTCAAAATTATGAAAAGATTTCCTGTACTCCATATCGTTTGGCCGCTACAGGCCAATCAATTATAGGGCGTGGCACATATGTGACAAAATTAGCCATAACTCATGAACGCCTTGTGCTATCTCAACCAAAGTTGGTGCACTTGTGCAGGTATCAACTCTGAGGCCATGTGCAAAATTTGGTGTCTATAACACGCATGTACCCTAGAGGTCACCAGATGCTTGGACCCCGTCATTGCCGCATGCGGCTATATTTTATTATTATTATTATTATTATTATTATTTATAGCATTTATTATATTTATATTAGGCCTATATATTTATTCTTTATTTATATTCTTCTTCTTATTATTAGTAGTAGTATTAGTATGATTATTATTCTGTGTTATATCATTAAAAAGCATGTCATTGAATGCCAAATAACATAGCCTATGTCACATATTATGCAGCATGTAACTTTTTGGCATTAAATAGGGCAGAATTAATTTAGCAGATTTTTGAATGGAGTTTGGTCTGACATTGTTTTGTGCTATTCCAGGCAAATTCAACCTGGTAAATGTCCCATGTTTTGGGATTTCACATTTCCTTTTATTCATAGACTTATTAAAGATATAGACCCCAGTAGAATTCTAGAATGTTGCTGCAGTTCACTGGGAATTCTCACTTAAATCAGCATTTTCTTGCTCATTCCAAACAAACAGCTAGCCTATATCTCAAAAATAAAAAGAAATTGACAATCACAAGTTTTTCCATTTTAAAAAACACAACTTTCACTTTCATTTGGTACCAAATACATGGCAAGGCGATGCAGGCCGTCTCCTTACTTGAGTGTCATTCACAGTATGACAACAAAACAGCGGCGGTGAGAGCCAGGTAGGTCCCGCTGTTTAGTGAAGCTGATCTTGTGTCTTGTTTTATCGAACAAGAACAAGCGATTTCAATCAAAAGACTTCAACTCACAATGTCTTCGTAACTTTCCACTACACACGGCGGGTCAGGTTCTGTCTCACAGTACAATCTGACAGCTTCCAGAAGGTTTTAAAAGTGTGACGCTTAGCCGGCGAAGCCATTTTTAGATCTACCGGTGGAGGACGACTAAACCCGGGGAAAATCAAACGTGTCAGTGTCACCAGATAAATTATACGGTTCCGGTTCATCGATGACAACTTGAAATATATATAAAACAAAGCTGATAACTTGATTTTCAGTTTTTGGTACATTTTAAACGATTTAAAAATGACGTGCGCACTTGGGCGCTATAGTGAAATAAAGCCAGTTGAATTGAATAGTGTTATAGTGTGTGTGTCTGGATGCTAGACGCTAAGTTGCTTTCATGGGAAGTCCGACAGCGGAATGTCCCTCTTATAAATTCGTAACCACGGCGATAACAGAGCGTTATCATCGGGAGAAATGAATGCTTTCAAGAGGAAGAAACTCATTTCCTCCACGGGGAATACCAAGGAAGAGAGCGTCCATTTCTTCGAAATTTTATAGATGATACTCTGACGTCCCGTTCCCATGAAGGCAGCATGAATCTGCGCTACAGAAAGCTGACTGAAACACTGAAGTAAAGAGTATGGAAACGATACACCGTCTCGTCTAGTCTCATTGGTGTAAACTGGAAGTTTTTAGAATGTTGCAGACCATGTTCTTTTGCAAGTAGTGGCAAGTTTCAACTCGTCTCGTCCTGAATCTTTGGTGTAAACTCGCCTTAAACAAACGCCCCCCAAGAACACCTCAACACCCCCCTTTCAAAAAATATTGCTTCCAGCGCCCCCCGACGTTCTCTGAACGCCCCCTGGGGGCGGTACCACCCCCGTTGAGAAACACTAGGTTAGACAAATGACATAACATGGAGCCAGTGTGCCAAGCTAGCTAGCTGCCCTGTCTGTACGCAGGAGGCTGTAGCATGTTGCTAACCCTAACAAGCCAGCACAATGCCAGGGATGGGGATGCCTCAACTTTTGCCTGGTCTGGCAGACCAGATGAAGCACTAACCTGACTGTGTGCCATCACAGTCCTCCTCCAGGCCATACAGCAGTGGAGTAAATCCAGTAGACGGTAAGAACTAGCATTAGCTGTTAGCTGGGTTAACATTAGTTTACCACCAGCGATTAACTGGCGAGTTAGCAAGGTACAATTTGTATAATGAGTGAGGTCCAGCATTATAAACATATTCTATGGGATTGTGAGCAAATACGTATAGCTCATTATAAATGAGCTATAACCACTTACAAATACATTCATGAATAAACTTTAAAACCTATTCATAAATACATTTGTGACTAAACTTTATGTCAGTGTGAACTTGCAACTCTGATATCTGAGTTGATACCATATCCTGTATATCACCAAGCTGGGAGATGAGAAAAATGAATTAAAAACGTCAACAGAACAACTCAGCAATGCAAGACTAGTAAATTGAATCAGGAAGACTACTTCATTCACAGATCTATCCCCTGTACCCTCCATTCACTACTTCCTGCCTAATCAGTTGGCTATATACTCTTTGGTTCTACTTCATTCACATATCCCTCTACACTTTCATTTGCTACTTATTATCCAATCAGTTTAAATATCAAGAAGGCAGCACCCCTTCTGTTTGCAACATCAGCTAAGCTTAAGCATTTCCACACCTTCTCTCACACCCACTTGGGAACTAATAACAAATCAATGCATTCTTTATTACCTCTATCAGCTGTTTCCGTATGTCGCTGTCATTCCAGTTGCTGCTGCTGATCTGCACCACACCACCACCAGCATCAAGGCTCTATTTGGAAACCCAGTGCAGAGATATATCTACAGCACCAAGGGGGAATTCATTATTTTTGGCCGATTTATGGGGTTCATCTCCCCATAATCGGGCAATAACTTAATATGGAGTCTACAACAAAGTTTTGATCAATGTTTTGATTTATTAAAGCTTTTCGAATTCATAAACCTAGTCTCTCCTGGTTGAAATGTGAAGGACATCATTGAAAAGCCAATTTCATTTGACTAAATTATGCACTGATATGTAACTTAGCCTAGCATTTGTAATTGTTTTACCCAGCTAGAGTCATTTATCACATTTCCATAACAATTAGCCAACAGCTGGCCACATATTTTGCGGCCAGCAGCTGCATCAAGCTGCCAGAGATTGCCACAACTGGAATTTAGCTGATTTTGCCTTCAAAATGAAAGCACAGAACAAAAAAAGTCTTAACAGGTTATCGCTGGTGCGCAATGTGTTTACTAGGTCCCGTGTTTACATTGTCGCAGCAATTTCACAAGCCAACGGGGTCACACTGGGGCGTCCTGGAGGCCCAGTTGGCTATAAGGTACATACCATGTAACCGTGACATCCTGGGTTCGAATTCGGCCTGGGAGCTTTGACGCATGTCATCCCTCTCTCTCCCCAATCTTTCCTCTCTTCACTAAAGGCTATCTAACGAAGGCAAAAATGCCAAAATAAATTCGTAAACAAAAAAAACGGGTCTCACACTGATAAGATAACCACAAGACTGAGAAGGTATCCGCTGAAGGCTGGACTGAGAGTGTCCTGGGCAATAGAGTAATTTACACTTGCACAAACTCTATCATTTTAACCCCAGGGTGACTGTTTGGTTTGTGACCTTAGTTTCACCGTCATTCTGGAGAATGGTGGTTCTGTAACAGCCAAATGGACTACTGCTGGGAATATTGCAGGCTTGTACCCAGACAGGCAATTTTCCCTACGGTGGGATAATGGCAGTAAAGTGGGGGGCGGTTGGATTTAGCCATACACACCTACTTGGAAGGTGGTGATTTTATTCTGCTGCTACCATCCAATATATCGCCTCATTGGTGTTGATTACAGATAGCTCCTGGTCTCTGGGTTTTGTCCTCTCACCTCCTACATCTTGAGTTAAAGGTAGTTTCTTCCTGCCAATGTAATTTCCCCTCAAGCATTAACTTATTTTGTTATTTTACCACCATAAAGGAAAGACATTCCTGGTTCAGCATTCAGTACTGCTATGAAATATGGTGTAACAGATCAGGTTCAGGTCTTCTTCAAAACAGCTGTTCATTTTTTTCTAGATATTGATAAAAATGTCATGACCGTTAAATAAATGCAAACCAAAATGCAAATCAAACCACAAAAAGGGTGCATGATAAAGGAACATGCAAGGTTATTGGATAAGTACAAGTTTTGGGTATTATCCCATTGTGTGTGAGAGGTGATGTGTAATACAAAAGTACACAAAGATTTCTTTTGTTGCATCTATGAGGCTCCTTCTTGTTCTGGAAGCTCACTGTTTAAATCGGGGATGTAGCCATTTTAGATGGAGGATAGACAGAGAAATAAGAAAGTACTGAAATGCAGTCTGTTACAGATGGCCAGGGACCTAATGTTGTGTCTCCCTCCGCTTCAGACTCTTGAGTAACTGAGCTGACATCAGGTCACTCTTTACACCAGCTGACACAGCAAATGGTCCTCTATTATAGGTGAGACATACAGTACAAAGGAGAGTCTGTGATCAGCTTCAGCTGCAGGATGCACTACATGCACTATTTAGGAAAGTGGTGCATGTCAATAAACTCCAATGAGGGTAAAGACATTGGAATTCATGTTTTCAATTTCATTTTTATTCCCTTAAACTAAGTTTCAAATAGAAAGTCAGCAAAAGGCAGTAGCAGCCCCTGGCTGTGCACTTGCTCTATTATCCAACATAGCTGTCTTCTTTCACAGTTGGATCTTCCTCCCATGAGACCTGCAGCCCCTGCGTCATTCACAAAAATTATTCAAATAGCTTTGACCTCAGTCTTTTTCACTGAGAATTCTTTTTATAGCAGGCGGAGCAGCAGAGATGGGCGGGGAGTGAGAGTAGGAGGGAGGGAGTAAAGCAGAGGGAGAGAGGAGAGAGATGTGCTTTCTGTCCCTACTTCAGTCTGTTCTAACACTGTAAACGGTGCTGCTTACACATCTTCAGTCTCTCAGAGGGGGAGCCATAGGCCGACATGTGTGACTCTCCCCTCACAGAGAGTCGATGGCCAAAACGCTTGTCTCAGTTCTTTCCACCAGAAATAGTAAAAAAAAATGCTGGAAAGTAGTGGATCATCATCCACCCTAAGGAGATACAGAGTTACTGCTCCATGCTGTAGCCTGCAATACATCATTTTTGTGTTGTTTGGTACATAAAATGTTACTGACATAGTTCTAAAATGTTTATAGACATTAGACATTGTCAGACATTATTTATTATGGCAAAATATAATCTTTGTTTAATGCTACAAAGTGGAGAGCACTACATTAAATGCCAGGCTAACAAGTATCTCAGTAAACTATTGCTTTGCTAATAAATACAACTGAAGCTCTTTAGTCTTGTTATTTCAAGTATGCATGGTATAATTTTCAAAGCTCCCTCTCATCTTGCAACTCATACAGCTCTTAATCATGTATGTACAGTCCAGGTCCACCACTAAAGCTTCTTTATTTCACTTGTACACAGTTCCACTTCGATATTCCACAGGAGCAATTCTGCACACTCCTTTCAAATGTGGACACAAAAGGCATGAAAGCATATGGGAAAAAACTTTGAAGGCAGTTGTGCAAAAAATGTGACAAACTAAAAGCAAGCAAACAGCTTTTTCAAAGCTATGAATACCATCTTTCAAGTGCCGTTTTCACTTTTTTCAAATGTTGTATAGCATTTATTATATGTACCATCAACTCTGTATGACCCATCAATTCAAGTTTCTCATCCGTTTATGAAAACTCATCTTTTTATATGAACCTGCAGGTCAAGACCTTGCTTTATCTAATAAAGTAAAATTAGCTTAGAGTCATCAGTGTCTGGAATAAAACTGGAATAATATCAAAATATAGAAATGTTTTATAGCAAATGATATAACCCATGTAAGAGCCCCTAGACAAGACTCCTAGTAAGGTTGGCTTGTCAGTCTCAAAAATTTCAAAGGGCACTATTGTGCATATAGAGCAGCAGAATACAGAGATACAATACCTATAAGTTTCTTCAACCTAGCAAGCACAGAATGTTTACATTATGCTATTTGGTCAAATTATGGTAAATTTCAAAGATAGCCTAGCATTTTTCCACCAAGACACAAAGAAAAACATGACGCCACACACCAAACTTAATCTCTTATTTTGATAACAGTGATTGACAGTGATTAACAGTCAGGAATAGGCCTAAATAACAGATCATTGATTAGGGCTATTCATCAACATCCTTAGTAACTGCACAATTTAAACAAGTAAAGGCCTACTTTAGGCTGCCACATGTCTCCCAATAAAGTAACCTGCATCCATCTGGTCACAGCTTATTATAAATGATGTGCTTGTTTTCTATCTGTGGTGGTAGGAAGCGCAAAGTGTAGGTTGGTCCAGGAACATCGTCCCCCAGGAAGAAATTTTTGATATAACAGAGATTTCACCTCAAAA
This sequence comes from Centroberyx affinis, assembly GCF_046629955.1. Taxonomy (NCBI): domain Eukaryota; kingdom Metazoa; phylum Chordata; class Actinopteri; order Beryciformes; family Berycidae; genus Centroberyx; species Centroberyx affinis. The sequence goes on along the minus strand of NW_027279830.1, from coordinate 4,085 downwards.
CCGATATCATTAAGTCAGAAAATTACCACTAGACAATAGGAGTCAGAATCAAGTTCAAGTTCTATTAAAGAACTATTTATTTAAAGTGCATTATCACAAGTCCCAACACAGTTTACAAAAGAAAATTTTAAAAGAACAGTAAAACAGCTCATATCACATAGAATATGATGGAATATCATATAAGATAATATAAAACAAGGATGAAACAATACAAGGGAATGAAGTCGAATGTTAGCGAATCAGGGGTATTGTTACAATTTTAGTACAATTGGGGCTCAGTCCAGAGGCAGGCCCAGGGGGTCAGGGGGCATCATCCCTTGGAAGAAGTTTTGTTACATTACAACAATAAAAAAATATCAATCTGGTGCACTTTGATATCAACATACATCTGAACATATATATGTCTAATTTAGGCAGCATAGTAAACACTTTGAACAGCAGTCTGGTCTGTACAGGCCTCAAACTTTAATGCATGTGATATACTGTAGTGTGCTGCTGACCACTTCTCTCTTATTTCTCTCCTCCCCTCTTCTCACTCACTCCTCATCAGCCTCGTTAGTATAAAACTGATTACACCCAATCCAAAAACAAATGTGTTATATTTAACTAAAGCTTGTGCCTGTGTATGTTTCATTAACTTGTGATAGTATTGCAACCTTAGAGTAAGCTCCATTTGTTCACTTGTTAGATACAGAAACTCAACTTAAAGCATAACTTATTTTCAGAAGCAAATTATTTCACCTGTCATCATCTCCTCTTAGAAAGCTGATATTTTTGTAGTAACAATGATCAATATGCCATGACCTGGGTGAAAAGCCATATCCATTCAAAATGGCTGGGAGTTTACTATAAATTAGTAAAATATAGAGGTACAAATTCACAATTTCATTTTTTCACATTTAAGGGAAACAATGACTTGAAAATAACATTTTATATGGAAATAGCTTTTATTAATTTAATGTTCAGCAGCCTAAATAAAGAGCTGAATGGGATGAAGAACCTGACAAGACCGAACTTCAGCAACTAACTGACTAACCAGCTGGCAGGCTGGAGACACAAAAGGCATTTTGTAAGAAATTGTGCTCTGCTAGCTGTCAAACCTTTGAGAAACCGTCTAACCACGAAGCTATCACCCAAGTGTCAACCCAAGCTCGCACTCCAGTGTCCATCTGGACACTAGTGGCAGTCAGCTTGCCAGAGCACAGATGTCTGATTTTTGCTGTCTTCTCATTCAATCACTTGTTTAATCAAACCTAGCACATATCCTACCTGTGTATATGTATGTATATATGTATACAATATATATGTAATTGTTCTGCTTTGGCAGTAACGGTCTGTGTGTGTGTGTGTGTGTGTGTGTGTGTGTGTGTGTGTGTGTTCCTGTCTGTGCATGTTTATTCCTCTTCCTCTTATTCGTCTTACTGACCTGAAACAGTGCTACTTTACTGACAATGGAGTAGTTGACATCCACAGCCATGTCCAGCCTCATCTTAGTAGGCAGCTGGATCAGCAGCTCCTGCTCATCTGGAGAGGAGAGGAGAGGAGAGGAGGAGAGGAGAGGAGAGGAGAGGAGAGGAGAGGAGAGGAGAGGAGAGGAGAGGAGAGGCGGAGGGTTAGAAAACATCTCGTCTTTGAATTGAAATGAATTGCTGAAAACAGGAGAAACATTCATACAAGGACTTTGCTTTCGTGTGCATTCTTGAAAATCAATATATCACAATACAAAAATGACAATACGTATCGTGGGGCAGAAAGATGAATCGTGATATTATCTGCATTTTATTCTGCTGTAGTAATTATAAATGAGACGCTTGACCATCACAGTTTCACACGCTCTCCATCCAAATTATATTATTTGCACTTTGTAATGACATTTTTAAATTGTTGTTTACATTCAAGCCATCGGGTATCAAATCATATCATGAGATAAGCAGATCGTCCCATCCCTATTTTTACATAATAACGTATTTCCTCTAATAGTGGCCGGTAGTCAATTAAAAGCCGGGTCTCCGATAATGGCCGGGGCCGTGGTCGACACAAACAAATAAAGGCCGGCTCCAAATACAGGCCGGGGAAAAAAACAAAGGAAAAAACAACGGTGGATACCGGTAAACTCCTGGTGCCTGTTATATAATGTAACTGTAGTTTGTAGTAACGTACAAGTGCCACAAGATGGCGGTATGCCACAAGACGGATTTGATCTTTATCCAAGGCTTGGCTAGCGTTGCTTACCCAGCATGCCCTGGCTCTTCCAGGTGTAGTCATACCAGGTCTTGATCCGGTTCTGGACATCTCGGGGGATGTGATAGGACGTCATGTACTTGATGGTACTGTCCATACAGGCCCGGTAGTAGTTTTCGCCTGCTGTGGCGGCCCCCACCACGTCTCTCATCTGGGACAACAGATCACAGGAGGAGTCAGGAGGAGTCTAGGAGATCTATGGTCTGGGGTGTTGTAGTGGGGGAACAGGGGTACTGAACACCCAGGGCCCCTAAAGTGTCTGGACTAAAATGCCTTTTTGTAGTCCTCAAGTGTATTTGTACTTATTACTTTCATTTCACACTGCTCTGGTTTTGAAACAGCTTTTGGTTGAAATCTACAAATTGCAAACAAATAAATCAGTAACACTTTACAATAAGGGTCACTAAGTTAAGGGTTAGTTAATGCTTAATAAGGGTTAGTTAATGCTTAATAAGGATTAGTTAATGCTTAATAAGCATTAACTAACCCTTAATTAACAGTTAACTAATGTGTAATTTACTAATGGTGTTCATGTTAACTAAGGTATTAATTTATACATTATTTAATAGTTTATAAAGATGACTATGTGACCCTTATTGTAAAGTGTTACCATCGATTGATTTAAGTGACTTTTTAAAAGTTCTTCTGCCATTCCTTTTCATTCAAAACATGCCTTGCTATGAGAATGTGTGTTGTGAGGCCCCCAAGATGATGCCAAGGCATATACTGTCACAGAGGAGGCTGATAATGCAGGAAATTAGGACTGGTAGCGAGCAGACCACAGCATCCTCGTCCCTGGCAACAGACTGATATGATAATACTCTCTGGCGATAAGAATAGAGTGCGTTGGTTGAAGGAACCTAGCATTCTGCATGGTCATGAAAACAGAGGGGCTGACAAGAGTGGATGGGTTCCTTCAGTGGCCACGCCCACAGCTGCAGCTTCTTGGGGCTGAGATGTCAAAAACCGCCCCCCCCTTAGATAGGATAGGAGGTCTTTTCAGGAGTGGGAGCTACCATGACTTGATGGCATCAAGATTATGCAGGTAATTCATTCTCACCAAGAATTACACCAGCTGACTTCATATTAGCTGCGTTTACGTGGAGCCTTTTAATCAGAATAGCAGCCCAATCAGAATAAAAATGCCTCATATAAACGCCTCAATCAGATTAAACTGGCCCGATCCGAATGAAATTTCATTCCGTTTGAGAGGGGGTGGTTTAACCCTTTCATAATCCGGTCGATGGATAAAATTTCGTCATGTAAACACTCATTACGATCACTTTCTTTATCTCGCCTCTTTCTCCTCTTTCGCGCATTTAACATAAGTAATGTCAATAACGTTACCCTTTTTTTCTGGGAGGATTCGAATGGATGTGCTTGTTATGAACCCCGGGGCATTCGGGCTTGACGTTTTTATATAAAGTGCTGACTCCGCCTCTCCGGGCCAGTTTCGGTTTACAGCGGTGAAAATTACAAATGGACCCAATCATCGCGAGGGCAAAACAAAACGTCTTTTTCTGACACTTATGGAGTCCTATGTTTTGATAAAACTGTTGCTTCATCAGAAAGAACAGCAGTAAAGAAATAACTGACGCAGGTCCATCTTTTAAAAATGTAAACCCATGTTAGAGTGCTGGATTCTGTGTTTTGCGCATGTCAGAAACTTTTATTCTGATTACATACTGTAAATGCACATCTTAATGCGATTGTTATATTTAGTGCGTGGCAATCTTCCTTCAGAATGAATTCAATCAGAATGAAAAAAAATGTCTCATGTCACCGGATACCTTCAACCAGAGGAAGAGGAACTAACAAGTTGGTGTAGTGATTGATTGGAATGA